>NC_133651.1:20085652-20770130 GCF_009905375.1 Apium graveolens
AATTATATTAAATATTTGTTCTAGAGTTGTTGTTTGCTAGTTGAGATTCCCGATTCGGATAAAGTATCCATTGTCATCCATGCCTCGTCGTCATCGTCGGATGCTTCTTTTCTTCCTTGTAGTCTTTTATCGACTTGATCCCAATATTTTTTGCAAACTAAAATCTTTACAACGTCTGGCGCAAGACTGGATCTCTTCTCATCTAACACTCTTCTGCCTGCACTAAAAGCGGACTCAGACGCAATTGTAGAAGCTGGGACAACCAAAAAATCCTTTGAAATTTTTGCTAAAACCGGAAATTATAACTCATGATTCTTCCACCATGTTAGTATATCAAAATCATCATTTAACTCATAACTATATGAAAAAAATTCGTCAACTATACTAGTGGCAGAAGAAGGTACGGGAGATGACTCGGAAATTCTACATTTTTATTTTTTGGTTAGTATAGATGAAATGGTACTACTAAATCTACTAGAAGTATTACTATTCTTCGGTGGTATAGTACTTTGAGAGGAGCATACATATCTATAAAACGAAATAACAAATTTAAACAATTAGTTACATATAAAATATGATTATATGAAACTCCTAACACTGCATAATAATGTTCTAACATGTTTTCTAAACCTTCCTTCCTAACACCGGGATCAAGAAGACATGCAATACCATAAATATAAGGAATTTCGGTAAAGTATTCGATCCATTTAATTTTCATATCCTTAATAATTTCACTAAAATTATCATTTTCTTCGTATTCCTTTAAAGTAGTAACAATACTAACACATTCAATGATAGAATGGTGTACATTTGGTTCATAAACATAAGAAAAAAATTTAGTAGCATGCGCAAAACAGTAAAGTATGTCACGTACAGTAGATGCTAATTTCCAATCTTCCTCGGTAATAATTCCTCCTTCGTATTGGTGAATTGGATCGTCGTTATATAAGATGGTAATAATGGGTTTGTATTTAATTGCTTCAACAAGTAATTTATATGTTGAACTCCATCTTGTAGGACAATCGATACCCCATTTTTCCGGCCTTAGTCCATTTTCTTTACACAATTTCTTGTACCTAGACCTATATTTACCCGCAAAAAGTAGATACTTAATTACCATCCTAATAGGTTCTAATAAATTAGTTATTTGTTGAATTCCTACTTGAGCCGTTAAGTTAACTAGGTGAGCACAACATCTAATCTGTAAAAATACTCCATCTAAAACTAAAGGGATTGCGGTCCTAATATAATTAATATATTTGTTGTTATTAGCAGCATTATCTAAGGAAATTGTGAATACCTTGTTAAACAAATTAAATTTCTTAATTGTATCTAAAATTCTAGACATAATATTATAGTCGGTGTATGATTCGTCCATAACATCAAATGCAATAATTCGTTTTTGTAACATGTAATCGACATCAATCCAATGAACGGTAACACATTTATAAGGCTCACCTTGACTCGAACTCCAACAATCACTAGTTAACGAAATCATGCCATCAAATTCTCGAAAAAAATCAATTAATTGTGCTCTAGCGCAATGATATTGTGTTATTGTGTGCCGTTTTAGTGTGTTTCTAGGAATTTTTCTAAATGCCGGATTTATCGTAGTTTTCATCATATATTCTAAATTATCACTCTCACCGTAAGAAAATGGTAACTCGTCTAGTGTAACAAAAGTAGCAAAACTTTCTATCATTCTATCTCTACTATAGGAAAAAGGCATACCTCCACTCCCGTTGATGTCATAAAACCACCGAGTTGTGATTGTTGTGGACCTCTTCGTGCTTCTCCGCTTTCCCGCGGTCTATGCGGGTTACGTACAACGTGCAGCTTGTGCGGGTTCGGTTCGAGCGGGATTGTGCGGTTCCGGGCTCTAAAATTGAAATTCATACTCGGTTTATCTAATTTAGCGAGTTGGACGGGGTTGAACCAGCTCGTTTTGTGCCGAATTTATTCCGGTTTCCGTACGAGCTGGTCCCGAATAAGCGGTTCGAACCCACACATTTGGCCGGCTCTAATTACGACATGTTTAGTTACATAGCTAAGATTTCAAAAGATGTCAATTTTAACTAAACTTGTGAGATATTGTTTACGGAATATTGACAGTTAATCATTCATTTACAGTAGAATTATTTTAGTAAAAAAACCACGTCCATCTGAAGAAGGGTACCCAGATTTACATGATAGTGTTGGTTACACCTTGGCGTTGTCTGTTCAACAAATATCAAGCACAAGGTTTTAGCATTATCTTGGCACAACCTCAATTTATAAAAATTGGTCGACTATATGTACTTACAGTATCTTCAATAATTGGAACCACTTAAAAAGGTGCTAATTTTGTCACATAATAAAAAATATTATATTTTAAATTCTCTTTTTTCATATCATTTTTTACACATTTTTTTTAAGAAACACTTCAATAGTGCCCCAAGATGTCGACTTCACTAATTTAATAAAAAAATGTATAACATAAATATAAATTAAGTTGACAACCTACTTTCTGGGATACTAACTTTTGGTACCTACAATTCGGGCTGTCAATGGATCGGATCTGGATCGGATCGGCCTTGATCCATATCCTGATCCATTTAATTTTACCGGATTCGGATCCGGATCGGATTTTTGTCGGATTTTTTATAACCCGATCCATATCCGGATCCATTAGGATCACCGGATCACGGATCAGAGCTCCGATCCGTTTATATTTAAAAAAATAAAATACAAACATAATTTCTTATATAAATCCATGAATCTGCTTCCTGCAAAAAGATGATGAGAAAGTAGATAACTTTTATATTTCTCGTTATCCAGATATCAATTTCTTATTCAGAAAAGGATTACACACTCAAATAAAATTTCTTACTTCGCCTTCTTGTCTTTCTTGGGAGTGTGAAACCCATTGATAAGCACCGTTGTTGTTGTTGTACCATTTGGATATGCTAACTTATAATCTATTATCAGAACTTTCAGACAGTGATCAATTTATAATATTTTTTTTATATAATTTATTATAATATATATATATATATTTAATAAATAATAAATTATCCGGATCGGATCATTAACGGATCGGATCGGCCTAAATCCATATCCGGTTCTTATCGGATCGGATCGTTACCGGATCGGATTTTTTTCGGATCGGATTTTTTTTTAGTTGATCCATATCCCCTCCATTAACCTTCGGATCGGACCGGATCGGACCGGATTTCCGATCCATTGACAGCCCTACCTACAATGCCAACTTTTGGCACCCCATATTGGCACTCTTTATCAACTCATTTCACACTCCAATAGTTTAATGACATCTCTCAACTCTAATAAACCAACGCCCTCCATTTGAGTCTCACAAATTATGAGTTTAAATTTGGGATTCAAAATAATCTGTGAGCATAAATTGGTGCATGTT
The DNA here is from genome assembly GCF_009905375.1 of Apium graveolens. Lineage (NCBI taxonomy): Eukaryota > Viridiplantae > Streptophyta > Magnoliopsida > Apiales > Apiaceae > Apium > Apium graveolens. Next base: position 20,089,065 of record NC_133651.1, read on the forward strand.
TTAACTTTTATGTCTTCCCTATAGTCTTCCCTATAGTGATAATTTTCGAAAATATACATAAATTACAAAGCAATAATATGTCTTAAATTACAAATCGATAAAAACAATATGTTTCAGCTGTTAAATCTCATAGAACAAACAAACTATTGAAAAGTGCTCCCTGGAAAGCTGATACCTTTCTCCACCATTTGGCAAGCTGGACCTTTGGAAAAACAGTAACAATCAAGAATATTCCAAAATTTCATCTTTCAGAATAGTTTCCAACTCATTATCCACAATTTTAGTTATTCTCATTTCTTATTATGCTCTATAGTCTGCTTTCACCTATGTATATTCACTTTATACCAGCTCAAAACCTGCATTTCAAGGAATAATAATCAAGAAAGCATAATACAATGTGAACTATATTAGAATACCATAAAGCCTTCGCGAAAAGATGTTTTAGGATATAATTCGATGACTTACAGCAATGGATTCCTCATGTGCTGTTACCATAGAGGAAAAAGAGGTGTGGGGAGGGGGTAGGGTGAAGACTGTAAGTTTCTTCTTTCCTGCATGCCAAGCATATTGCACTTTGCTTTCCTTCCTGCACTGTTACATGTGCAATATATAATATACAAACCTGCAAGACTTGTCTGCTAGGCTTTCTACTTGTACAAATCTCTTGATTCCCAATTTCTGAAAAATCATTCAGTTATTGTTCAAACTATAAGGGAGACAGATTTGTGACTTTTACCGTATTGGAATAAGAGAATGGAAAACTTGATCAAACAACAGCAGCAAAAGAGGTATTTTTCACCGTTCAATGCACATGAATGAACTTTCATTTCTAATGCAGCAAGGAAATATATGAAGTTTATTTTACATAGTAGATTTACGCAGCTTTTAAACCTTGCCATTTTTCTCACTTTATGTTGTTTTAACAACAAACTCTCAAAATATTGGAGATGGCAATATGTTTTTTACTGAACTTCCTATCACCAACTTGATCTGTTGTTCAATTAAACAAGCTTAGTGCTCTTGTTCTAAATCTTTTTACCTGATCCATGTTAGGGTGAAAAATTCTGGAGGAGGACAAGCCAGCAAGGAAATATTGACTGCTAAAGGAACAAGGATACCACTGCAACAAACAGAATCCTTTAAGAGAGGTTTTCCTGTATTCTGAACCTCCACCCCCCCCCCCTCCAATATCCCGAAACTATGTTTTCATATACAAAAAAATACACTGGACTTAACATCTATAAATTTGTTCTGTTTTGGGTAGATAAAAGATCACAAAACTGGTTCCAGAGACAATTCTCTAACCAAATGAGTCCTGACTTTGACTCTGAAGACGGTGATCATGCCACAGCAGTTGCAGCAGCTACATTTGCCATATATTCAAATGACGAATCAAGAGTAGGGTACAACCAGAAAATCAATAGACAGGGTCCTAATTCCCCAATTTCTAGGATGAACACCAGAAAAGAAGACCCCATTCGGTTTCCAGAACCAGGTAGAGTATCTAGACGACCATCAAGTAACAATACCAGAGGAAGACAAGGTAAATGTTATATTTTAACCTTGCCTGAAAATATGTTGAAAACTATAGTTCTTGAGTTATCGAGTGATTAGAAACCTTTGCAAGTGAGTTGCTCCCTGGTATGCTTTATAAATAATTAGTTTTAAAGAGAAACAAGCTAGAACCCATGTTTTTTTTGTATAACTTTTACCTTGTCTTTGTGTGAATACTATAAATTTTATAAACTTTAATCAACAGTTGTTGTTTGTGGAGGAGAGAAATAACTAAAATAGTAAATCCTGCAATCCTGCAATCAAGTAAAATATAATATGTCATTATGATATAGATAACATTAATCTGAATTTGTAGAATCATCTATGAGAAGGCCAGTAGGAAGTGAGTCATCTAGGCCAGCAACCCCTGCTACTGGAAATGAAATATTTATCCGAAATTCTACCCAAGGTAGAAACGGAAACACCAGAGCGGAGGCTTGGGAAGAAGCCGAGAATGCAAAGATTCATAAACGGTAAACCTTTTTAAGTTTTCACTTAATCAGGATAGACGATTTTGTATGGGAGATTAAAAAATATCTGGTAAAATATATAAATTAAGGATAATGTACGAGCTAATAGTAGCATTGATACATTTCCGCACAAATCAGATATGAGAAGATGAGTTCCGATATTCTTGCTTGGGAGAATGAGAAGAAAAAGAAAGCTAAGCTTCAAATGGAGAGGAGAAAGGTTAAAACTTGGGACTCCCAGATAATTTTTGTCAGCTCACAAGAACTTTACTGACAAGTTGTTGTCATGCAGGGTGAACTAGATCGGAGAAGGGCAAGAAATTCACAGCATTACCAATTTAAGCTAGCCAAAATTGATAATATTGCTCAAGTAGCAAGAGCACAGCTTGAAGAGAAAAAGAAAAACGACAAGATAAAAGTACAAGAACGAGCAAAGAAGATGAAATCATCTGGGAAAGTTCATACCTCTTGCTTATGCTTCTGAATGTCCAAACTCCATGATGTATTAATGTAAAATATATAAAAAGTAAATGTGTGTTACTTAAACTATATAAGTAATTGATTATATATAATCATACAAGAGTGCTATTTATCATTACATGGTCATGGTAATTAGTATGATTTGAATAAAACAGGTATGTCATATACAACATTTCTATGCTACTGGCTTGGGAAAAAATAATAACAATAATATGCAATTGCATAAAAAGTACTAGAATGTCATGTAGCAGGCTCTCTTAACTTTGTAGCTCATTCAAATTACCCCTTCACATCAACAAACATAACTTCCAAATCCTCCTGAACATGTTAGAGAAAGATGAGGTAATTTTAGCATTTAAACGATTGTTTTGTTTCTTGGTTTGTTATTTATAGCCAGAGACGATTTTTTCTAGGAAATGAAGAAAATAATTGTGACTCGAAAAGTTACTATCAAACCCTTGTGCACCGGACAGGTAATATAATAGGACTAAGGAGTTTAAAAGGATCTGAAAGAGACAATTTCCTGAAAATAATTATCATTAACCAACTTTGCCAACTAATGATGTCAAATGTGACATCCTCTAGGATGTAAAACTTGCAAGATGGGAACTACTTGCTCTTGGACATTGACTACCCAAAAACTCTTTAAATATAGTGAATGGGATTGATAGACATGGATCATTTGGCCTTTGGAATGATAATAAAGCTAGAAGCTTGATAGGTTATATATCAAAGTAGCATTAATACATGATCTGGAAGAATTTATGTCCTTTAAACTTGACAACTACTTGTTGCTTAGTACTAGAAAAATTTAAATGAATCCAATTAATATTTACCTTCTTAATCTGACAGATTATCAATCTATTAAAATTACAGGTTAACTCACAAATTAACAGTTAAACTAATAGTTATAGCATTTAAATTAACAGTTGATAGAATTCTGAAACTAAACAGATTTGGGAACTAGATAAATTCTAAGCTAATGAAAAGAATTAGAAAGGACTAGGTATCTTATAACTTCATCAACTAATAGTCTAATGGACGTTGGTCTATAATATGAGAGGGTTGGCAAACCATCTATCCGTGTTCACGAAAATTTACAACGGATAGATGGTTATATGCATTAATTGTAGGAGGGAGGGACTATTATTTATTGGTGTGAATAAATAGAATTATACACACCCAAAGAAAACAAGAGATATATATATATATACCAGACTTATCTACACCACATATTCTTCTTTATAATAAATAAGAATCTCCATCAACCAAAATGTTACATTCTAAAATGGGGACCTCGTAGACAAGGAAATGAGGAAAGAATCCAACTTTAAAATCATACCCAAACTCAACACATTCACTGTATTCTTCTCTTCTGTGTGTCTGAGAGAGAAGCAACAAAGCAACACACACATAGATATATATTAAATAGAGTATAAAATATGAGTAGAAAGGATTACACAGTAGCAGAGGGTGATCTGAGGAGGCACTTAAGACAAGCAGAGAAAGTTGGAGCAGAGGCTGAGGGAAACAGAAGGTCCACTCACGTGCACAACCATCAGAAATCCTACCATCATCTTGTCTGCATGTATGTATCCATTGCACCACCACTATTTTTACATATTCTTCTGCAACTCGTCTGTACGAAATTCTTCCAAGTTCACATTCATGTGGATTTTTCGATACTTCTTGTGACTCGCCAACATTCAAAAATAGCTCATGTAGTCAAGATAAACATAATACCTGCTTCTGTTGCTAGTTATCTTATTGCTTTCTCAGCAGAACATTTTGCTATGATTGCCATGTACTTCTTTTCGAACGGTCCACTTTACTTTATGCTATGCACCTGCCTTTACAAAAAAATCATGAAACATACACCTGCACATATGTAGTTATTGTGATTCAATAAATTTTTATTAACCTAGCCATGGTTCTCTGAAAAGAAATCTTTAGATCTCCTGGACTAACTGGTGAAGTCCTTGTTCGGCATTTATTTCTAATACCATGAAAGTAGTTTTCCCGTCTTTTGTCCAACTAGAAAGTGTTTGGTAAAATTACCACAGCTTCTTTCTTCAAGAGCTGCTTTTACTAAACACTTATCGGGGGTTTTCTCGCAGCAGATTTTGTTGGCCACAACAATGTCAAACTGACTCAAAAACCGGAATCCTTCTACTTGATAATTGTGCTAAAAGGATATAGGCCTTTATTTTTTTCCTTTTTGAGGATAAGCTTTGTGTTACTTGCAATGTAGCTTTTTCGGTTTTTATTCATCTCTTCTTCCCTTGGGAATATATTTATTATTCTCAACTTGTCTTGTATGATAAGCTTATTATGATGCCCTGTGCAAGTGGAACTTTGTACACGAAAAATAATTGCAGGAAGAATGCAAAAGTACAACTTTGCTCCTAATATGTGATATTTCTAGTTTATGATATAATTAGGAAAAGAAAAGAAACTAACCCAAGGTTGCTTCAAATCCAGGTCAAATTTTGATATTACAGAGCTGGGATGGGAGAATGGCCAGCCATCAATGCATGAACATGTGGGGGGCCTTCCTTCTGTTCCAAATTCAGAAACCACGTGGGATAGGACCGACGATACACTTGAGTCCATTGTTCATCAAGCTACATACCCAAACATAAACTTACCTGAATTTGATCATCACCTGAATCACAATCATCACTTGACAAACAAGAACTCCGCTGTCACACCCTCAACCAGAATATGGGGGGAAAATTCCATCCAAATGGAAGTGAATCCGCCAGTGTACACCAAGAAACGGGTCCAGTCATTAGAACACTCAGATCAATGTGGCGGGGTGAATAACTTTACCAGTAATCACCAAAAGCATGCTGATAAGAGGTCATGTGGCAGTGGCAATGCAACCTTTGCTAGAAAAGATGATACAGCTTTAGATGAGGATTCAGCTTGCCAATATGCATCTGTAAGTTAGAAATATTTCACGAAAGTGACACTGTTTCAGACTTCTATTATATATTGTCTATACAAAGTAATATAGATGCATATACTGCAGTCAACTTGGTACATCATTGTACAGTGTTCTTATGATCTTTAACAGCCAGATGATGAAGAGCCAGTAAACAAGGGTGAAACAGTTAAATCCCACTCAAATAAACGAAGCAGAGTAGCTGCTGTTCATAATCAATCAGAAAGGGTATCTTTCAATGATTTCAATGTCTTGCTGAGTTTTACAAACTGCAAATTGATAAGTGTTTTCCTATACTTGCACAGAAACGTAGAGACAGGATCAACCAGAAGATGAAAACTCTGCAGAGGCTGGTGCCAAATGCAAATAAGGTGTTTCTCGCTTTGTTTTAAGTTGGAAGAAGTTGTGCTATAAAAAATTAAGTAGATGCTTATGTTTGTCCTGAAAAAAAAACCTCTGCAGACTGATAAAGCTTCAATGCTCGATGAGGTAATTGAGCACTTGAAACAACTTCAAGCACAAGTTCAGATGATGAGCACTAGAAATATACCCCATATGATGATGCCTCTAGGAATGCAGCAACAACTACAGATGTCTCTTCTTGCACGGATGGGAATGGGTGTTGGCCCAGGGATGAACATTGACATGACTAACATAGCTCAAACTGCATCTCAACCTCATTCTTCCTTTATCCACCCTAACTCTGTCACCACAGCGGCAACTCCCACATTCATCCCGCCACAGTTTATGTTTCCACCCATAATTGCAAGACAAGTTCAGCCACAAGAAAGCACGGTTCAGGGCGCTACAAGCACTAATCCTGTTCCATTCAATGATCCATACAGAGCATTTCTAGCACAAGTATGTTTGTAAGATGCAACAATCATCTACCATAAATGCAAAATCCCACTTTCACATGTTTAAATGTTACTGTTTACTGATTACATCTTTCCTGCAGTCCATGAATATGGAACTCAACAACAAGATGGCTGCAGCAGTCTATCAGCAACAATTTATTCAGGCAGCACAGACAACAAATGGCACTTTGCACTCAAAACATGTACAAAGAGAGTAATGCAAACTGCTTTTATTTACCATCTCAAAAATGTTAAATTCACAAAAATATAATTATCACTATATTTATCTTGATCCTGAAGCCTACTACAGATATGTAGAATCTAATACTATAATTACCAGCATATAGTTGCTAGTTGCTACATAAAGAAGTAGTTAACATGCACAAGCTGTAGCAACAGAGTTTTGATAATGCCCCCCCCCCCCCCAAGGTGTGTTCTATATTTTCAATGCATTAGACTTGTTAGTATACATGGAGAAGAGCTAGTGCTAGAACCCATGATCTCTGACCATGAGGGATATAAGATGAGTTACGAGTCTCAATGTACAAAGCTTGTCTTCTCAATTGGTTATATTCATTCTTTTGGAAGTCTAATTAGGAGAAACAGCTCTTAGAAGGGCACTTCTGGTTCAGAATCTTGTTCTTGTAATGATTAGGACCCACGAACTGGGAACCAGACAATTTTCAGTATTCAAGTAACTGACCTTCCCCATTTATTTACAAAATATATAGCTGGCTAAGAATCAGGAAGGTCACTCAAAATGCAATACCAAAATATACTGAAATTTCCAAATAGCAGTTAATCGAATTTAGAAGTAAGATATATATTAGTAAAACCAAACACATTAATATTAACATGAACTATGAAAATTTTAATTATAGCAATTAACCTAGAAGGAGCCACATGGGAAAAAAAGCTATAAACCCAAATTTGGATTTAGGAAGATAGAAGTCCTTTGCTGGAAGTTCATTGTCTGGTTGTGGAGAGGCAACTGGATCATGATATCAACTCCCATCGCTTTCATCAGAACTGCCCGTTTGGAAAGAAGTAGAACACCCGAATTAAAAGTACTAAATTAGAAGCTTTCTAGGTAAGATTACAATAATTAAACAACATAACTATATAGACTTCAATCACCAGTACATAATTTAATGATCATCTTTTTATATAGTATTGACAGACTAGGACAGACATATATCGAGCATCTTAACTATGTTTCATCCATATTCGTTCACGGCATTCATTATATCAGTTACACCACAGCTTATGTATGTCAGTATGTATATATCTCACAGATGGACCAATAAATAATCGTATACAGATTCATGAGGGTTTCGATAAAAACACATCCTCCAATTGATCATCCTAGAGGAGCCAGTATTCTTAATTTAGTAACATGTAAATTGGACAGTGACGCAATATACTACTATCTGTGTATGAATGGCGGAGCCAACTTCAATTTCATGGCACACAAGTATAATGTATTTCCACTCCCAGCTCAATAAATTATCAAGGACCATATACTCATTAGTCACAGACTGGATGATTGAACAAGTGTAAGGGGATATCTCACCAACCCTTTTAATGAGATAGTACTAATATTCTTTTGACATTTCCAAGCGGAGAAGATTAAGGGGTGTGAGTAGGGATTTCAACACCAGCACTGCCTGAAGACCCAGCACCAGGGTCCTATAATTTACTACCCTCTTAAATCTTGAAGATGACAGTCATATAAAAAAAAATCAGAGTCGAACAATGAAGGGGATGGATTACAGTATATAATTAAGGTACATGCAGACAATTTATAGAGGGACACATAGCATACCTTGAGGCGACAGAAGTGCCTAGCTCCTCATTTCCATTGAATTCCTAGGCTTTATTTGCATGTAGTAATGCGACACAATGATATTACTATGGTTAGGGTATTACTGATTTGGGTTGATTGTAACAGGTCACAAACACACACAAGCATGTAACATGTATGACACATTTAACCACGGAAAAAGGTTGGAACAGATTCTGTGAACTTGAAGATAAAATTATTGTTGGTTGTTATAATCCACAGGTGCATTTGTACATAGTATAACCACCATTACCGCAGGCTGAGGCACGTGATTTTGTGTCTTCTTACGGACCAACTCAGATACTGCCAGTATCGTACATTTAAGAATTATAATTCTGATGCAATCTATTGCCTTTTCTTTAAGAGTTGAATGCTATGAATGAAGCGTGTTACCCAGAATCAGCCAACAATCGCAACATCCAATTTCCAGTTCAACAGTGCTATATTTTTGTTGTTGTTTCTCCTGGAATCTATGATTATGGCAGTGCTCATAACAATAGTTACAAAAGTGATAAAAACATGTAAATGTCATTTTATATATGTAATGAACTTATATATATGTTCATGCAAACATATAAAAAATTATACATCATGCTTAATGTCTTGACAATTAATACAGCATAAGATATGCAATAAGCATGAATACAAGGATGAGTTGGTCGTATCTTTGAGGCAGGTGATACAAACCAAATAGTCTCCTTTCAGTCCAGTGCTCTCCTTTCATATTTCATCAGCTCTTTGACTGCATAAGTCCTCACATCCTAGTGACACTGAAAAATATTAGCAAGAAATTGTATAATTAAAAGAGAAAAATGATGAGCCATCAACAAGATATTTATGGCATGTGATAGGACAATGCCATGGTCACACTTTGTGACAAAGGATTTCTGATACGAGTTTCAGAGACTCGAATCTTGAAATACTTCATAATAAAATTGTAAATATGGATGCCCAAACTCATCTTTAGATGTTATTGTGATGTAACTTTTAGGACAAACTAAATTATCAATAATTTACTGAAAGAGGCGAGGATTTTAACAATCTTTTAAAAAAGATATGTGTGCTACATGTGTATTTTTTTTGTTGCTAAGAAGAGTAGTACAACAGCACTTTGCACGCGAATACCTAGCAGTACCAACGATCAGGTTCCTCAAATCTCATTGCACAGAGGCTTGTCAATTTGATCTTATTCCGACTTTGAAGCTCCAAATTTGTATTTGTTTTATCCTCTATGACACAGTACTAGGATACAAGACATGTACACCCAGGACCTGTACCCTGCCCTCTTCTCCAGGTGATAGAATATTTAGAAGGCAAACGGCTTTATGCTAAAGAGCTTAATATAATATTAGTAATCATGTGCAATTCATTTCCTTGGACTATTCGGATTACTTAATACGGCCTCAAATGCACCCACCAAAGCTTTGACCTTACTTTTCCTGCTCCGAACAAGCCTGTTTGCAGTCTCTTCAATTACATCATTAACCAAAGCCCAGGTCTCTTCCCTTGCTTCCATGTCTTGGTGTTTAAGAGTAACTTTCTCCGTTTCTGAATCAGTTTCATTTTTGACTCCGTCACTTGAAATTGTCCTCAAGCTTATGTATCCCGTGTCTGAAATACCATTTTGGTCCTCATCCAATGCCTCTTGATGCCTAAAATTGAGTCGACTTGGACTCATGTCTTCAAGTTGGATATCAAGTACAATACCACGCCTGAATCGGAGCTTTTGGGATGATGGCCAGTCTTTATCTTCTAAACTAAGGACTTGAAATCTTGGAGTCCTCATATTTTCCACTTCCAGCTCAGTTGTCGAGTACTCACTTTCAGAATTATCAATGTCAAAGGCACTGTCATCACTTTGCATTGCCTCAGGTGGTGACGCGGTTGATGACTGTGAATTTAATGAAGACAATGATGTATGTGTGTTAATTGGAGGAGGCAAATGTGAGGCCTTCACCGTACATTCACCATATCCCAAACCTTTGTCCTCAGAAACCTGGGATGAACCAGAACTTCCTCTTTTAACCAGTCCTACAGCTTGGTTTCCGGCCTGTGCTCCAACATGATGTGGTGTCTTCTTTACAACACATTCACTTGGAGTTGGAGGGTACTTTCCTTCTACTTCTTTTATTTGCATTCGGTTTTTTAAGGTAGATGGTACATTTTTTAACTTCTTGACGCAGTCAGATTGTGTTCTCAAAATCCTCTTGGTAGATGACATGGAAGATAAAGAAAACTTTTCTCGCCCCAAGATTTTCTTCTTTTCTATTTTGGAGTTCTCTGTTTCTTTGTTCACTTTCTCCTCACTGTTTGTTTTACCAATTGCACCCCCAGCTGAACTCACATAGAGAGGTTCTGAATTTTTGGGTATTTCACTGTGTCTTGTACTTAATCGTTGTGTGGCAGCCAGAGAGGATGTTTTTGGCCTTGGGACTCTCGAATGCTTCTCAGAAGCATAATTTATCTGACTTGGCGACGAGGTCTGTCGTCTTAAAGAGATGCTTGCTTTCTTAGAGGATTCTTGAATTTCTTTCTTTAAAACCTCGTAATTTCTGGCTGTTTTTCTGGTAGAATCTAGTGAATTTCTTCTCACCAAGGACCTTCTAACCTTTGTCGTCTCGGGATCACTCTTGAACCCATTTTTGCAAAAGTCATGGCATGATCCACAAGAGGCACTACGGTAACGTGACATCCTTTTTGCTACCCGAATTTGATCATCACAGTTTGCATTTGAGAGTCTTCTTAAATGACCATCTTTTTCTTCATCTGTCTCTGTGTTCACCAGGGTATCAATTGTCACCTCAGCCATCTTCATAGAACACAGACTATCAAACACAAACGAGATCCACAAATCAACCTGCTTCAATAAGAGCCTAATTCATTCAGTGCAAGAAATAACAAGACTAAAGTGCCTAATAAAGAATCAAATTCATTTCGTAATTTGAAGTTATATTAGTCACGTGCAGCCTAAAAATAACTCAAAATTCTAACTAGCAGAAAAAATAAAATCGAAATCGAAATGCTCAACGCCCTAACCTCAGACAACAAATGCGGATATCCAAAAAATTATAGATGTAGTCAATCAAGCCAAACCTGGAAAAAATGTCACACAGATTTTAGATATTGCTGCTACAACTTATGAGGGCCATGTCAAAACCAATGAGTTCTTGGCTAAATGCAACATTTTCTCAGAAAAAAACACCTAAAATTATATTGGACATGCATGCATGCATGAATAAAATTTCTTTTAATTACGAATTCATAAAAGTATAAGGAAGCGAATTAGATTAGGTCTTACCTTGTTATCTCTTGCTATTCAGCTTCATTTGAAAACCCATCAACATGAAACGGGTTTCATGTTGATGAATCTTTTTTGGACTTTGTGGAGAAACCAAATAAAAGAACGAGAAGATGATATTATATGGAGTAAATTTTTAATGTGCTGAAATATTTCCAGATATTAAGAGCTTCATCACCTGGAATTCAATCTAACAAATTGTGGGTTTACTCTGTCATAATCCCAGTTTAAGGGATTATTTGGTAGTGACAGACTGTAAACCTGTGCAAATGTTATTTTGGGCGCAGGTTAAGTACAATAAACTTTGCGGAAAGTTATAGGCGATTTTCTAATCTTATTTTTAGAGGAGTAGGAAGCACTAGTTACCTGAGATGCACAATAAGTGTATTGGACCGGGTTTACTTTCATTTTTTTTTTATCGAATCAAACTTTTATTCGTTTTGAGTAAAATGCACACCGTGTACCTCTAGTTTCATGATTGTGCACTTTGTGTACCTGTGATTTCATATCTAGCAAACTGTGTACCTGAAGTTACCGGATTCTTGCAAAGTGTGTACTTCCGTTAGATTGAAGTTAACACCGTTAGTATGCAAAGGGCAGCACAGATATTTCCAGTTTTCGGTTAGAGCATTAGGAGCTCTAAGGAGTAGTTTTCACCATCAGGACCTTATAAGAACATTAACTTACTTGTAACCAATGACATCAACACATATCAACACGAAGAACATCCAAATCAAATTATGCAAAAAATATTTCAAACATATAACACCGGTACTGATTGTATGATCCGACCCTTTATGATGCATTTGAGACTTAATTGATCATGTTTGGTACAAGACAAAGATCATTCTTCTTGTGCATTGTGCCAGTCCCATTGAAATTCCTGGACACATTCTCCTGCCTGCTCCGAAAGGTATCAGCTCAAAATCCTGTCCTCTAAAATCAATGCTACTATCTGTGAATCTTTCGGGAAAAAACTCGTCTGGACTTTCCCAAGATTCAGGATCCCTTCCTATAGCATATGCATTTATGTATACACGTGTTTTAGCTTCAATTTCATAGCCACTTACCACACATTTTTCAATCGTTTCTCGAGGCACAAGAAGTGGAGCAGGTGGGTGCAATCTCGTTGCCTCCTTCACTATCGCTTTAAGATAAACAAGCTTTTGCAAGTCGTTTTCGTCTATAAATCCCTTATTGCCGGTTCTCTCTCTAATCTCTTGTTGCGCCTTCTGCATTTTTGTGGGGTTCTTGATTAATAAAGTCATGGCCCATACCACAGCTGCTGCACTTGTGCCTGTCCCTGCAACTACAACATTCTGGCAAAACAATATATTAGTACAAAATTGTTGTCTTTTTCATTTGTAAAGTCAAGTTTAGGGGGTAAAAAAACTGGAAATGTCTGTGGTGCCCTTTGCATACTAACGGTGTTAACTTCAATCTAACGGAAGTACACACTTTGCAAGAATCCGGTAACTTCTGGTACACAGTTTGCTAGATATGAAATCACAGGTACACAAAGTGCACATTCGTGAAACTAGAGGTACACGGTGTGCATTTTACTCATTCGTTTTTATCTGGAATTTTTTAAATCCGTCCTTTTTATTTAGATTTTTTAGATATCCGGCCGGGTTAATTTTCATGAGAAAAGAAGACTCGCTTAATATCCGCAGACCAAATTGAATCTAACCGAATTTTTTCCGAATCAGTCTTTCTGATTTTCTCCGAATTGAATTTTGGGTCTCGACTTTTTTGAACATCACCCAAAAGTATAATTTCAAAATTTTTAATGAACAATATTGCATAATATACGGCGACTAGCGAGTTTTAATTTAAAGGCGTATATGATTGCACGCATTTGTTTTTCAATTTATAAATTTGAAGATGTATATGGATGTATTTTAACTTTTAAATTACTCGTAAGTTACGACTTAAAAGTATTTTTTAACTTATAAATTATTTGTAAGTTAATATCTGCAAGGAGCCGACTTCTCCCTTCAATTACTAGATCTTATGTTCATTTACTTTATTACCAGGATAACGGGTAATTTTTTCTAAAATATTGTGATAGCAATTTGCAAATATTAGCAGAATAGAAAGGGTGACGAGAAAGAAGAGTATATCTATGAAAAAAGATTTATTCACTAGGATAGCAAATAATAAACTATTTTCAATATTAACTTTATTTAATTACAACGAGAAATATTGATATGTTTAGTGGGATAAATTTGTAATTTAAAACCCGTCGTAAAGTATTTTGACAGTATGATTTTTAGGTTTACAATTGTGTATTGTTAAAAAACGAATATGCCATTAAATATGAATAAAAACATCACAAAACGATAAGAAAAGAAAAAATAATTAAATCATCCCTCAATTATTGTTATTTTATTATTTGCATCTCTAAACTAAAGATTTTGTATTATGGGTTATTTGTCTTTTAATTTTTTTTTATTCAACTCCTCCGTCAGTGAATGATGTTACTTTTTGCTCACTAACACATGTCTTTTTCTGAATTCTTGAATTGTTATCATAATTGAAGGCATGGTTGAAGGTGTTACTGAACTTCAAATCACAAGTACTAATAACCAAACTTAAGCCCAAATCAAATTCTTTCTATTTCTAAACTTAGATTTTATGATTAGTGTAATTTCAATTTTTGATGGTTGCACTGTATTGTTCGCCGGAATTTTGAGTTTTGACCAAAAAACCTTAAATTGAGCCTATTTTTTTATTTCGTTCATACATATGTATAGATTTGTTAATTGTGCACTTAACGATTTTTTAATTTGATTTTTTCGAGGTGTTTTAGCCTCGCCCGGATTTTTCCTAGTTAAAATTTTTTGGTGACCGGATTTTTCTCAACAAGATTCTGACGGTCAATATAATCTTTTTAATGGAAGGACTTAATCGGGGAAAACTGAAAGTTAGATGACCTGAAATATGAAATTTTTAGCTCAGGGACCCAAACAATAAAATAGCAATAGTTGAGGGACGATTCAGTTTATTTTTCCTAAAAAATGATTAAAAATAATCACACCAAAAGGATAAAAGGTGAGGGCGGTGAGATATATCATGTGTTGAAGGACTTATCTCTTGTCGTCTCATATTCTGATTTCGATTTTCACTCACCCCTAATAAACAAATACTTATTATAAGGTATATGACTCTAATTAGTCAAAAAAAAAAGACAAAGCATATGGCTTCCCAATAGGCCCAAAATCTATAAAAGTTCTCAACATGGCTTCCCAATAGGCTCGATTTGGAAAAATCGGTTTGGTTGAGCATGACCTTCTTTTTTCTTGGAAAATTCAGTCCAAAATTAGAAAATTTTGGATAAAAATCCGTTTTGACCCATATAAAGAACCCAAAATTTTCAAAAAATGGGATAAAATATGATATTTTGTATAAAATTTAAAATATCTATTTTTTTTAATAAACACTTTAAATTTTTTATTATACTATTAAAAATATATAATAGTTGTTTTGATATCTAAACTAGGGTGATGGACAAATTTAGCCTTATTTTTTTATATAAAATTAACAAAAACAATCATTTTCGGAAAAGGAAACACGCAGCTAAAGATCAGGAACGCATAACAGAATTTTTCTAAAAGCTGCAACGTGTCCTTTTCCTTTTTGTAGATATGACAACTTACTGTCACATTTTATAGAACATTGTATTATTAATAGAGTCCACACCTAATTTTTAGGTGAGTGAGAAATTAAAGAGATTATTTAAGTCTTATTTTATTTTCTCTGAAGAAAAATCAATAGCCTCTTCTTGAGTAGAAGTTAGAAAAACACCATAATTTTCTCGGAGTTGCGGTAAAAGTTGACTTTATATACATAAAGTAAGTTTACCTAAAATATCTTTGTCTTTTATTTATTTAAATTTCAACCACTAATATTTTAGAAGTGTTCTGAGTTTCAAGTTTTAAAATCTATTTTTTTTAAACTAGTCATTCACCCTTCTACCAAGTTTTGAGATTCTTATTTTCTAACAAGTATACAGTTTTCAAAAAGTCTTTTCATATATAATTTATAAGTTAATAATTACTATCTATTTGAAAATAATTTTCGACATGAATTGGCATCATCAATTGTTAATAAATAAAATAAATAATTCTAATCTAGTCAGGTTTTAGGCCGCACATGTATACATGACAAAATGAGTCTAGATCCGAATAAATGAACCGAAATTCATGAAATCAAGATCTGATTTGAGAATTGAATAATACGTTCCGATAAGTATTCGAAAACAAATTTAAACCGATCTGAAAATTACTCAAACCGAAAATTTAATCGAAAATGATTCGAAATACTAGATCCGATTATAACTTTCGATCAAAATCAAATAATGTATTATATGACCCGAATTAAACAAAATTCATACTTTAAACAAATTTATGTTTATGATAATATAATTATTTAATCATATTTTTTTATTAAGTACATTATATTATAATAAAAGTATCAAATTTTATAAAAAAAATATTCTTTAAGTCTCACAAATTAGAAAAATGAATAAATTGTAATCCGAAAATATTATAATCGAATTTAACCTGTATCAAATTGTGTTCGATCTTAATCTGAGTTCCATCCAAATTTAATCCAAATTAGACCTGAACTGAATCGTATTCGGTCCGGAAAATCTTCAAATATATCATAATTTAAAATTAAATTCGATCCAAAATTCATCCGATCAGAAATCGAATTCTAAAAAAAGTCTGATCCATTTGTTTCTACCGGCTTTTTAAAGCCATGTTCCCCGCCAAGAGCATCTATGACGGGGTTGTTTTTTTTTTTTTTTTTTGAGTAAATCGTACTTGCATTCAAATATCAAGTTCTAACACATGGGAAATAAAATCAGGAGGAGTGGCATACCACTCTCCTTTATCTGACATAAAATAGGTAGCTCTAGCTAATTCATGTGCCACCTTATTCGCAGATCTAAATGCAAACTGAATAAGCACTTGATTTACGTGCTTTGATAAATGGACACAATCATCCACTATGGTTCCGAAAAAAGATTGATCTGGAGCTTTCTTACATGCCTGCACTACTGCCTTTGAATCAGTTTCAAACACACACCTTTCATACTGTAATTCAATGATCCATGACAGTGCTTCCTTTAGCGCAATAGCTTCTGCTTCTTTTGGTCTCCAGGCCCCCTCCATCTTTTTACACATAGCTCCCCTAAACATTCCTTGTTCATCTCTGATAACCGCACCACAACCAATGCTATTATCCTGGAACACTGCAGCGTCCACGTTAACTTTAAACCATCCTGCATTCGGTTTCTCCCACTCTCTTGCACCAACTTCTTGTCGATCATTTGTAGACGATAATTGAGCTTCTCTCCAATCTCTCAACAGGTTACTAGCTGCAGCCATAACTCCAAAGGCAGATCCATTTGCCCTTTCCCAAACCCATTTATTTCTTCTGTTCCACAGACCCCAACATAGCATTCCCATTTGCACACATTGCTCCCTTGAACACTCGTCAAATACCCTTCGAATCACCATAAAAGCTGAGTCGTGAGGCGAATGTTGCACCATCATAGACATTCCTGCCAGGGACCATACTGTTTTCGCAAATTCACATGAAAACAAGACATGTGTATCTGTCTCAGTTTCAGAGTGACACCAGGGACACAAAATACTGATATTAACCTGCTTCGTTGCCAGTGCGTGAGCTGTAGGCAGACATGACTTACAAACTCGCCATAAAAAACTGGTAACCTTGCATGGTAACTTTAACGACCATAGCTTGGTCCAATACTGCTTAAACGCGTCCTCCGATTCACCTTGCAGCCAGCGATACCCACTTTTTACAGTAAATTCTCCTTTCTCATCTAGAATCCAAAACCATGAATCTGTGGTATCTTTCATCGGCAACGGGATATGTTTAATTAGCTCAGCATCTCGACTTTGGAAAATGTCATTTATTACATCATAATCCCATCTACGCCCGTCATCTTGCATTAAACTATGAATTCTGCTATCTTGAAGTTGCACAGGCATTGGAGTCATTACATATCCATTATTCACCTCCGGTAACCAAGGAACACCCCAAATACATGTATCCCTTCCATTCCCTATCCTTTTCCGAGCCCCTGCCTTAATTACCTCTATAGACGCCAAGATACTTCTCCAAACGTAACTTGGATTTGTTCCAACTTCAGCATCTAAGAAACTCGAATTAGGATAATACTTCGCCTTCATTATCGCAGAAGCTAATGGGTTAGATCCCTTAAGTAGTCTCCATCCCAGTTTAGCCAACATAGATAAATTGAACTTTCTTAACTCCCTAAGACCCAATCCACCACATTTTTTTGGCATACACATTTTACTCCATGACATCCACTTCACTCCCTTACTATTTGCCCCATTCCCCCATAAGAAAGCATTCATTTTTCTTTCAATTTCCTCACACATGGTACTTGGAATTAAGAATAAACTCATCCAGAAACTTGGTAATGTTTGAGCTGAAGAGGACAGTAGAGTTACCTTCCCCGGACGTGACAATTCTTTGTTGTACCAACCCTTCAATCTTTGCTGCACTCGATCAGTAAGAAATCCAAAGACCTCTGTTTTATTTCTGCCAACACACATAGGCATACCAAGGTACTTTCCAGGTTTTTGAACTTGTCTCACTGTGAAACTATCACATACCCCCACCCGATCATCATCAGACGTATTAGGACTGAATACGATTTCAGATTTATCATAATTTATAATCTGGCCAGACAATGCTTCATACCTCTGTAGTACACTCTTTAATATGCTTGCTTCTGACTTTGTTGCTTTAAGAAAGAAATAGCAATCGTCTGCAAAGAGTAAATGAGAGATTGTTGGTGCATTTTTTGCAATTTTACACCCATGTAATAGACCGCACTCTTCATGCTTTCGAATCATTGCACTCAAACCTTCTGCACAAAGGATATACAGGTACGGAGAGATTGGATCCCCTTGTCGTATTCCTCATTGAGGTATCACTTCCCCAAAAATTTCACCATTTCTTAGGAAACTATAAGAAACTGTTTTAATACATTGCATTACTCTTTTTATCCAGATAGCAGGAAACGCAAATCTTTCGAGCATCATTTCAATAAATGACCACTCCAACCGATCATAAGCTTTAGAGATGTCCACCTTCAATCCAGCTACTCCAACCTTCCCTTGTGTTTTCCTATGAATATAATGGTTGATCTCATATGCTATCAAAGCATTATCAGTTAGCAAACGACCTTCGATAAATGCACTTTGCTTTTCAGAAATAAGAGCATTTAACGTTGGTTTTAACCTGTTTGCCATTACTTTAGATAAAATTCGCATCAACACATTGCACAACGAGATAGGCCTAAGATCAGCCACTTTATTTGGTTGCTTCACTTTGGGAATTAGACATACCAGAGTGCGATTCACATCAGCTGGTAGCTCTCCAGTTTCGAAAAAAGTTCTACAAAACTTAGTCACATCTCCTCCTACTATCTCCCAGTATGCTCGATAGAATCCTGGATTTAAGCCATCGATCCCAGGCGATTTATCTGAGTGCATAGCAAACACAGCACGTTTAACTTCCTCCTCCACTATAGGCGAGACAAGCAACTGGCTCTGCATATCTGAAACAACCGGAAGTTCAATTCTTGCTGGCAGACTTATTCCTGTACTTGTACTGCAGAACATATTATCAAAATAATCTGTGATAATCTCTTGAATTTCAGCATCCGTTTCCTTCCAATCCCCATTCTCATTTTTCAACTTTTTAATTTTGTTATGCTCCTTTCTTGTAGAAGCGAATTTATGAAAGAATCGGGTATTTTTCTCACCCTCACGGAGCCAAAACTGTTTGGCTCTTTGACGCCAAAAAATCTCTTGCTTTTCTAATAGTTTCAGGTAATGGCACCGTGCAGTATCATATTTCTGAATCCCGAATATGTCTCTTCTGGAACGGTATCTTTGCATTTCCTTTCTATACTTCCCCATATTCAATTTCATCTCATGAATTAAACCCCCACCCCATTCTTCTAATTTCGTACAACATCTCATTATTTTTCCCATCAAATCTCCCCCATCTTCCTCTTCCCAACATGCTTGCACTATGTTTCTACATTCCCTATCCTTGATCCACATATTTTCAAACTTAAATCTTCGACCTCGTTGCACAAACACTTGTCTATTCAACTGCAGCAGTATGGGCATGTGGTCTGATGTCGTTACCTCTAGAATTTTCACTTCTGCTAACGGAAACATCTCGGTCCACCGACTTGTTGCCATTCCTCTATCCAATCTCTCTTGGATCCACGTTTCCTTTCCTCTTGATCTCTCCCATGTAAATATATCTCCAGAAAAACCCAAATCATGCAAGCCACAATCCATTATTGCCTCAGAAAATCCCTCCATCAATCTTCTAGGTTGTCTTTGCCCCCCTCTCTTCTCATCCATCGAAACGATATCATTAAAGTCTCCTATTATACACCACGGTAATACTGAGGCTACAGAAAGGTCACGAAGCATATTCCAAGATTCAACACGTCTAGTTCTATCAGGAATGCCATAATACCCAGTATACCTCCACCTTCCAGTTTGTTCGTTATTGACCTCAAAATCTATAAAATTATTACAACTATTTATAATTTGCACTGCTCCCTCATTTTTCCAGATCAAGGCAAGCCCTCCTCCATGACCTTGTACGTCGATAGCAAAACACCCTGCAAAATTTAATTTCTTACGAACTTTCTCTACCTGATTGCTTTTAACCAGAGTCTCACTAAGAAAGATGAGACTGGGCCTATACCGCTGATTGATATCCAACAGAAGTCTAACTGTTTGGAGTCGGCCAGCCCACGACAGTTACATGCTAAGAGACTCATAATATTTGGCGGGCCTGGACCCCAGGACCCGCCATTAGCAAGTTTTTTGACACATCTTTCGGTTGATTCTCATTTATTTGTAATAAATCCGGCCCATTATTTTCTCCATGCTTGCCGTTATCAACCCGCTTTCTTTTAGGGTCAATCACTATATTCTCGTCATTAGATTCCTTGTATCCCTGAGTCACATTTTCTGTTACTTGTTGTTCCCTCAAATCACGTGATTTGACTAGGATCTCGCCAACCTCGCCACCAATCTCGTGAATCCTACCATCAACATCCATGAATCTCGCACCTCCCTGATTTCCACCATGGACGTTTGAAGCTTCCCCTTGCTGCTTCTGGGTACCCCATGCATCCTTTCCCCCATCTGTATTTCGAATCCACCTTGACCCTGTATTATTTTTCGCACCCCTGGACGGTGCACGTAACCAAGTTCCGTATGCCTTGTCTATCAGCTTCTCAGGATTTGCATAAACAACGTCACACTCCCTTTCAGAATGTCCTATGATACCACAAACAAAGCAAAATGTACCAAGTTTTTCATATTTAAAATTAATCCAACTCCAATTGTTTCCTTCTCGCTTTATCTTCAATCTTCGTTTCAGCGGCCTTTTTACATTCACTGCAACCCGAATTCTTATATATGGTTTCCAGCCTCCTTCAAACGTTGTTGGGTCTGATTTGACATACTTTCCCATTGCTGCACCTATGTTTTTCAAAATGTTCTCGGAGACGAAACCTCTTGGCATATCATATATTCGTATCCACATTTCCATATCTTGTATCTCAACCGCAGTTGGATCGTCCCCCATTTCCACTTGATGAAGTACCAGCATCGACTGTTCAAAGGACCAAGGCCCTCCTTCCATAACCTTTGCTACATCCAGTTTATGATAGAATATAAACGAGTATTTCCGATCTCCCATCTCATACACTTCCATTCCTTCTCTGGGCCGCCACAATGACGCCATTAGATTTTGCATAGCTTGAAAGTTGATATTTTTCTCTGTTAAAAATTTCCCCACCAGCATATATGTTGGCTTCTGTTCAACCACCTCATTATTTGCCACCACTATTTCATCCTCCTCTTCCTCTTTGATGACAAGATTTGCATACATATCTTCTAGCGATGCTTGAGAACGCGCCATTATACTCACGTAGGTTTTAGCAGAATAAAGATGAAGACAATGAACTTGATGTTGATGAACTTACTAAGAATAATGGATGTATAAAACTGTCATATAGACAGAGAGAAAACTGTCATATAGACAGAGAGAAAACCAATACGGATTTCTAACTTCTTCCGCTGGTTCAACATATATTTCATATCTTATTCCATCAATCTCTTATTTTTTACACTCGGCCCACATATATTTCTCACTTTTTATACTCGGTCTAATATATTTCATACTTTCTTCCATTCATTTTAACTATTAAATGCTTAGGGAATATAGTTCTTTATAGTATTCTGGTGTTCTTGTTTAGGAATAAAACAGAGGGGATTAATACCAGACACAAATATGCCAGATGGTTTGTTCTTTAAATTTTTTTCCTAGTGGCCCTTAAAGGTACCTATTCTATGGTGAAAATTATACAGATCATAGAATTTAAAGACGGGGTTGACGGGGTTGTTAGTAGATTGTCAATACCTGCATCCTTAATTGCAATTTATTAGTGCTTTGTTATTGTCAATAGGTTGCAGGTCAAAAACATCAGAACTTGTCAAATTTTATTTACATACTAATATACTAGTGTCCAAAATATATTTAATCTTGCCAAATTTTAAATTTTCACATTTCACTATATATTTTACTAATATGTATATACTGTTGGGTACGTAAACTAACACTACGCCCAACAATGAGGATGTTATATATATATATATATATATCACAATTAACAAGAACAGACAATTAAACCAAATAACGAAACAAAACACGAAGACAAACAAGAATATAAATCAGTAACTGAATTGACAAAGAGATGATAGATTACTTAGCTCTAACAGAAACTTTAACAAATTTGAAAGAACTATGAACAGATGAGACGCCTAGCCTTCGAGAAGTCTAGACTGTTCTTGTAGAGATTATTACCCCACTTACGATGTGTTGGGTTGCAGCAATATCACTTACAAGATACAACAACTCAGAGCAATTAGTCCACAGATACGTAAAGCTTAACAACGACCTGATCTCAGTTCGTCCAGAAAACCAATGTTATGATCTGTCTATTATGGATGAGAAAAAGAGAGATATAGCAGTTAGGGTTTCACAATTATGTGATTGACATATATCTATTCCAAATATTTTGTTCAGTATATAATACACCACAAAACGTAACTGAATGTATTACATTAATTAAAATAAATATCTTGACTTAAATTGCATTTAATGAAATATTTGCAAAATCAGAAACGTAAAAGTCAGTATCAGGATTTGTCAAATTCGGATACAGCTATCCCATCAGTATTTACCAGCCACAACAGACCAGCGTCATGATTTATCAGCCAAAGCAAATCCTGATCCAAGGGCGTCAGGATCAGTCTCAGCAAATCAACGGATAATGCACATTGAACTTCAACGGATAAATCAATCAACGAATACTGTGCATCAACGGATAATGCACTTTATAATTCAACAGATAAATCCATCAACGGATACTGAGTTATGTGCATCAACATATATTGCTTAACAAATCCTTACTGCTATACAAATTCAATACACATAATAAAATAATATAATAAGTTAGTAAATATTTTAATTAAATATTAAGTAAAATTACTTAATCAATGTGGGACAAAACCCACAAACTCATTTCAAGCTACTAACTTCACCTCAATTTCTTTATGGATTACACTAAGAAAATGACTTAGATCCAAACATGAAAGTTTAAGTCCTCATTACACGGACAACCTCCAACAATTAGTTTTAGGAAATTACATCAAGAACATGTCTAAAACATGCCTCAAATTTCCATTTTCTAACAATCCCCCACAAGTCCATACAGAAATGCATATCAGATTTTATCATGACTTACTTTTCAGAGTCGCTACCCTTCCAAGTTTGAACCCTCTTAAGTCCTCTACTTCGATGGCTACCGGATAGAGATGAAATGTTTCACCTTGAATCTCTATCCGTTTGGTGTAACCACACTCCATAGACGACGACAAGTCAAAAGGCTATGGTGCCGATCTACGGCTTTGAGACGTTATGGTCTTATCTCGATCCTGTTCGTCGAATGCTTCAAGAAATAACTCTTTCCTCTAATTGTGACCTCACAATTGCATTCGCTTAGCTGGGGCATCTCCAAAGATGTACTTCCAACATCTCGTCTTACGACTTGACCCCATTCAGAGCTTATAAATCCTGACACAGTAATTGGTCCATCAGGATTTACCAAATCCTGATCCAAAACTGTTTCCATCAAATTTTATTAAAACTCTTGCTAACTAGCAGTTCAAGTATCTCTTAAGGTTTACATGAGATAGACTCAGATACATAAGTATCTAAATGTATATGGTAGAGATATAACCAATTCATCCTTACAACTTGTTATTACCATATTGAATACACTTCAAGGGATCTCCTCTCAGGTGTATTGGATTCCCGTTGTTGATGAATAATGATGGGTTACCAGTCCCATCACCAACCTCGACTTAAGGCCTAGAGCATGCCCAAGCCCCTTAGTCAGCGGATCAACTATATTATCTTGAGTTCCTATTAACTATATAGCAATAATCATATCAGACACAAGATCCTTTATAGACTTCAGTCTAGAGTTCTAAAAATCGGTCGATTAATCGGAGTTCGGACGGATCCCGTCTCGATTAATCGTAAAATTCGGTCAAAATTCGGGCAGTTCGGGAAAAATCGGTTGAATCAGGTGAAAAATCGGTCGAACCGGTCAAAGTTTAAAAAATATTAAAAAAAATATTTTTTAAGAATAATTATAGTTTTTTGAAAATAATAATTAATATTTAACATTTAATAATTAATATTAATAATAATAATAATAATATATTAATATATTGGCTCTTTTACATACAGAAACAATCTTATATTCTTATATCCTTACATTCTCTACAAAAATCTCTATTTGAATTACTCTCAAATCTCAACACTCAACTCGTTTGCCCAATCGATTCACAATCTTAAGGAATTCTAAATTTATTCAATAATGATTACTTCTTTCATATTTGTATTATTTTGTCCTACTTTCACTTGATTTATTTTAAATCTTAAGGTCTGAACTAGTAAGTAGTAATTTTCTAACTATAAAAATATTGAATTAATAATATGTAATTTTTTTTTTATAAATCTTATGAAAGGTCATTTAAATAGAATTATTTATTATTATTTTTTAAATAAATTGCTTCCGATTAATACTCTGATTAATCAATCCGATTAATCACCGATTATCCGATTAATCACCGAAAGGTCCCTCCACATAACAATCCTGATTTTCGCTTTTTAGAACACTGCTTCAGTCTAACTTGGATGTGTCTCTTTGTCTTAGCATTATACTTCACACTTTTGATCTTGTCGATTGTTGTACGGCTATCACAATGAACAGAAATGGCTGAAAGCGGCTTCCTTTCTACATGTAACATTGACATGAGTCCATGTAACCATTTAGCCTCCATCCCCGTGGCATCAAGTGCACACAACTCAGTCTCAAAAGTAGACCGAGTAATCAAAGTATGTCTAGAAGACTTCCAGGACACTGCTCCACCCGCAAGGGTAAAGACATATCCAGCCACTTCATTGGAACCAAGTTTCTTAGCTATCCAACTTGCATCATTGTACCCCTCTAGTACCCCCGAAAATCTCCGGTAATGCAAGCTAATGGAAATAGTTCCCTTGAGATAAAGTAGAACTCTAACCAGTGCCTCCCGTTGAGTCTTTTTTGGACAACTTGTATATCTAGCTAACTTAGACACTGAATACGAAATATCTGGTCTAGTCACATTAGCAAGATATTGCAAACTACTAATAATCTGAGAATACCTTAACTGAGACACAAGAACTCCTGAACTATTCTTGACTATGGCAACTTTTAAATCATATGGTGTATTATTGATTCTATAATTTGAATAATTGTACTTCTCAAGTATAGATTTATTTATATAATGAGACCGTGACAATATTATTCCATCAGTTGGTTGAGTCAACTTGATCCCAAGAATCACACTAGCCTCACCCATATCCTTCATTTCAAAGTGCCTCTTCAAGAAACTTTTTGTCTCGTTAATAATCTCAATATTGGTTCCAAACAATAAAATATCATCTACATATAAGCACACAATCACATAATCATTACCTCTAACCTTATAGTAGACATACTTGCCACTTTCATTAACTAAAAACTCAGAATTATAAAATAGTTCCATCAAAATTTTTATGCCAGTCTGTAAGGCCATAGATGGACTTGACTAGTCTACATACTTTCTTCTCATTACCAGAAGCAACAAATCCCTCAGGTTGATTTATATAAATCTCTTCTTCAAGGTCACCATGAAGAAAAGCTGTCTTTACATCCATTTGATGGATGATAAGACCATGTACAGAAGCCAATGCAATAAGCATTCTGATTATTTTCAATCGGGCAACATGAGAGTATGTATCAAAATAGTCAATCCCTTCCCTTTGCCTAAAGCCCTTAGCAACTAGCTTAGCCTTGTACTTATCTATTGAGCCATCATGATTTAGTTTCCTCTTGAAGATCCATTTATATCCAATAGTAGAACACCCAGGAGGGAGATCAACCAACTCCCATGGTCCGTTAAAAACAATAGAGTCAATTTCACTCTTCACAACACCTTTTCAATGCCTTGACTCCGAAGAATCCATGGCTTGACGGAAAGTTAAAGGCTCATCCTCGACATTGTAAGTGATAAAATCACTTCCAAAGTCCTTGACTACATTTGCACTCTTACTCCTTCTAGGTTCCTCTACTTAATTAGGAGTAGAGCTACTACCAGGATGTGCCCCTATATTTGTCATCTTTTCCACATGATTAGGAATAGAACTCGATGTGTGAGTGGGATCATCCTCATAATTCCCCAGAGGTATACCAGTCTTCATATGGAACATTTTCTCAAAGAAAGTTGCATCACGAAACTCAACTATCGTATTCTCCATAATACCATCTATGTCAGATTTTAAAACTAAAAATCTCATAGCAGTTGTGGTTTCAAGATAGCCCAGAAAGATACAATCAACAGTTTTTGGACCTAGTTTCTTTATCTTGTGTTCAGGGAAAAGCACCTTAGCTAGACACCCTCACACACGAAGATAACTCAAACTTATCTTACGCTTTCTCCATAATTCATAAGGTGTATTGTCCATATGTTTTAGAGGGACTCTATTCAAAATATGGAAAGCCGTATTCAGAGCCTCTCCCCACATGTACTTAAGCAACCCATAATTAATCAACATACTGTTAATTATATCTTTAAAAATTCTGTTCTTTCGCTCTGCCACCCCATTAGACTCAGGTGTGTATAGTGGAGTAACCTCATGAACTATATCATTGTTTGCGCAAAATTCATTGAACAAGGTACTCGTATACTCACCACTGATAAGTGGAATTTATATCCACTTAGAATGCTTCGTAAAGGCTCGAATTGGTATTTTGTACTCAAGTTATTTGTGTTTTTGATGTATTTTCGTAATATTTTGTATTTCAGGGCATATTCGAAAGAATGAATGGATATTGCATATTTTATGCTTGAAAGAGTGTTAGGATGGAACCTCAATCGATTGCGCAAAAGAAACCAGTACGAGAAGGTCAAGAAAGCAGAAAAATCCAGTTTTTTCAGAAGCTCAGGGCGGCCGCGGGGGTCTTGGGAGCGGCCACGTCCGTTTGATAGAAAGCAAGGATGGTCGCGCTGGATTTGAGGGCGGCCGCGCAAGGTCATTTTGCCAGAATCCTAATTTGACTTGAATTCAAAGAGTTTGAAGCCCCGATTGTCCAGAAGCCTGTATATATATATAGACGTTTTTCATATATAAGAGGGAGGAGATAGCAGCAATAAGACCATATAGCATATTCGAATATCTAAGTGTGATTGTATGATATTCTAGTATTGGTTGTGCATATTCGTCTTATGTGCGTCGCGAAGATATAAGATAGTTTGTTAATCACTATTAAAGCGATAGTGAATATAGAGGTTTAGATTTGCCATGCTAGCATAGGTTCATGTGTAATTGTAATGCATGATTCGTAGGTAATTTTAACCATCTTACTTGGCCTATGTAAACATGATAGATAACTTGTTCATTAAACCTTTATGTTGTCAAATTTTATAGACATATAGGGTCTCAACATAATTGGTGTCTATTCAGCTTCTATCTCTTTTATGGATGTCTGGTAGTAGGGTATTCATACAACGAAAGTTGGGGTCTACTAGTTTCGTGTTATCTGATTAGTTGTCATCACCATTGCATACTAAGGTTAAGAACAATAACTTTGAATGAAGTATTTAATGAAGTTAGAATTTCATGTTTGTATCATATAGTCAATTCAATCACTTTTATTCTTAGTTAATTGCATGTGTTAGGTCACACACACTGTAGAGGGGGTGAATACAGTGTAAAATACAATCAAATCAAACTTTTAATATTTTAAGTAACAGAAAACAAACTTTATTGAAATAATAAACTCTGTTACAGTATGAACAGTTACCTCTCAGTGATGAACAAAAATCACGTGAGCTGCTAGGGTTACAATGAATAATCTCTTCGAATATGATAACATTTTTAGTGTAAACCCTATGTCTGTGTTTATATACTACACAGTTACAAGATAATCGCTAATTGATATGGAATATAATTCTGCTTCCTAAAATTTATCAATCAGATATCTTTTCTTCCAAGTATTCTATTCTTCATAGAATTCCTTCTTCATGCATATCTCTTCTTATGTTTATCTCGATCTTCTTTCCTTTAATCAGCTACTGTCCTTATCTGAACATCCTTCAGCACTTAAGTTCTGATATTCATCTTCTGATGATTATCTCCTGATAATATAAGTACTGATATCCTTAAGTCCTGACTTCCGGTAAGTACTGATTTATCCTGTTAAAGTAAGATCTGAAAACTAAACATAAATCATATTAGCCATGACATTATCAAATATATCTAACAATCTCCCCCAACTTGTAAATTAGCATAATATACAAGTTTAACAGATATTTGATGATGTCAAAAACATTAAGTACAAATGCATGAGAATTAGACTATATAACTACAACTTACAGTCCTTAAAACTTTACCAATATTTAACTTCTGATAACAGCTTCAGTCTGTACAAATATCAGAATTTAATCAGTTATAGATCTTGACTTGGCTTCATCTTCTGATCTCTGTGATGTCAGGATTTGTTCTGAGATAGTTCTTCAACAAACATCTCTCAGCATATCTAAGTTCATCAATCATCCTCCTTTTAGCATCTTTAAGCTCTGCATTATCTTCACCAATTTGAAATATTGCAGCCCTGAGATCATTAATCTTTGCTTTTCTTATATCCTGATCCAGTCTGATCAAATAAGCTTTATCAGACTCAAGATTGAATTCCACAGCCCTGTAACCTAGAAAGGTAGTTATAATTTTAGCAGTGTTGGGCTTCATTTCAACTATATCACCCTTGTGATCTCTGTACTTTGGAACATATGTGCTGTCAGACTTAACAAAATAAAGCCTTTTATGTCTCTGAATCTGATCCTTCAAATAGTTTGCAGCACTTCCTGTCAATCTGTCATCCACTTGAAGTAAGAATAGTACATGCTCCAATTCTTCAAAATACTTCAATGGAATGGCATTTTGCCTTATATGATAAACCCTACCATCTGTCATGAAGTACAACAAGATGTGTTCTTTCAAGTAGGTATGGTAAACCATTTATACATATTCTAGTTGATTCAATCTCTCAGGAGTTGCTCCAATACCTGGTTCACTCAAGAAAGTTGGATCATTGGTAGTGTTCTGTATTCTTCTTTCATTAGCACTTCCCAATCCAGTTTTATCTCTTGCTTCCTTTCCAGTAACTACTCTTGCATCAAAACCACTTGCAGCAGTCTTCAGAGGTTGAGTCTGTTTTGCTTTAGTGAATCCTGGTAGGAGTGTCTTTGGTCTATCTTCTGATATCAAGTTAACTTGAGCTGTGTCAGAGGTTACTTGCTTCTTTGGAATATCAGAACTTACTGTATCTTGACTCTGAACAACTTGAGCCATGTCAGAGGTTGTTTTAAGAACTTTTCTTGAAGTCAGAGCAAGATCATCCTTTTCATCAGTGATTTCTTCATTCTCAGGAGGCACATAAACCTTGATAGGTTCACCAACCTTTTCTTTACCCTTGGATCTTGGATCTATCTGCGGTTGTGATTTAGCCAATGTTGCTTCATTATTTGTCCTTTCTTTTATCACAATTCCTTTGAGTTTTGGAAGTGTCTTTTTACCAGAAGCTTCAGATTTAGATGTGACTTTTTCTGATTTAAGTCTGGCTTCTTCTTCCATTAAAATCTCCAAGTCCATTCATGGATTTTCCTGAAGAAATAACTGTCTTGACATTTCTTCATCAAGATCTAAAAGTTCATCAGAACTTATCTGAAAAAATGTCTCCTAAGACACCTGAGGAAAGAGAGCGTATGAGTAAGATTCCTTATGCTTCAGCAATATGATCTATCATGTACGCAATGTTGTGTACAAGGCCTGATGTTGCTTATTCAATTAGTGTGATGAGCAGATATCAGTCCAATCCAGGTGCAAACCACTGGAAAGCAGTGAAAAACATCCTTAAGTACTTGCGAAGGACTCAGGTCATTTTTCTTGTTTTTGGTGGTGAATCTGAGTTGAAAATAGAGGAGATGTCAACGTCGAGAGAGTTGACACACATAACAACGTAGCAGACCCACTCACAAAGCCACTTTCTCAGAGTCACTTTGATCGTCAAAAAGACAAGATGGGTATTAGATACCAGAGTGATTGGCTTTAGTACAAGTGGGAGATTGAAAGAGATATGTCCTAAGTCCAATCATGTATGCGGATTTAGGAATAACTTTTATGTAATCTGTATTAATTTCATTGATATTAATAAAAGACTTGTTTTGTTTTTATTGCGGGCTCTATCTATTTAAATGTTTAAATAAGATATACCACAGTTTAGAGTAAAGCTTTTTATGGATTGTGATGAGATCATAATAATGAGACCTAAAAGATGATAAATCTAAACTTAAATAGTTCCTGGTCGTAGGATTACTAACTGGTAATTAATAATCCACAAAGATCGGTACATACTATGCTTGCTTCATTATGAAGGATGTATGTTCTCATAGACATTTGTGTGGTGACACTATAGATAGTATGTAGGTGCTTATTATAGAATAAGTTCACTGAACATGACTCACACGGCTGAACAACTAATGGAGTTCACTCACGTGTCAGTAGTTGTTCACATAGTGATAGTTGTACAAGTATCCTTAGACTTGAGGTCATCATAGTCATCTTGTGTACACTGAACTATGTTTTGGTTTAGTTCTTAGTCTCAAGGGACAATTATAAGGGTTCTACTGGGTATAGGAATTTGTACAAGAAGATAGTGTATGATCAATAAAGGATCTACCCCTTCCAGTGTAGGAAGAGAATGTTCAATGCTGATCCACTTATGTAAGTTCAGGAATCTTTGGCCAGAGTGAATGAAATTAGAAAGGAGTTTCTAATTTACATTAAATAGAACTAAGCATAGTGAATGGGAAAGCAGGTGATTAAATAAGATAGGCTTGACACAAGTTCCATGCCTTGTATTTAATCGTGACATTGCAGGGTAGAAGGAATTGATTGTACGGTAACTACTCACTGAATAGGTTCTTGGTATTCTAAGCAGTGAATTCGTATTATCCGGATAGTCGCGATATGCTGAGAAGTATCCCTCACGATGTAGAATAAATATGATTAATTAATTAATCATATTTAATGAATTAGAAAATTTAGATAAATAATGATAAAATAGTTTTATTATTATTTATTTCTACTACCGGATTAATATTGAACCTACAGGGTCACACCATAAAAGAGAATGATTTAATGGTGGAGGTATTAATTAATAATGGCTGATAATTATTTATTTATGAAATAAATAATTAATTGGCAAAATTTAATAATTGATTAAATGAGATTTAATTGATTATAAATTAATTAAGAAAATGTTCTTAATATTATTAATTAAGAATTTAATTTTTGGAAATTAAATCAAGTGAGAGAATTATTTCTAAAGAGTTTAGAAAAGGGATTAATAATTAAAAGGTGTTTTAATTATTAGTGAGAATAATAAAGGGTTAATAATTATAATATTTTATGGAAAAATTTTCAGCTGAAAATTTTGCCTATAAATATACTATTATAGACCCTATTTTTGCCTCAACCAAAAAGATTTACAAAACCCTAATTCTCTCCATCTCCTCCTCCTTCATTACATTGTTTTCTTGGTGGATACCGGTGGAGTGCTTCACACTTGAGGAGCAGCTGCTAAGGATCTCCGTTCATCATTTTTGGATCGCCATTAAAGACCTCCATCTTTCCATTAACGTAAAGTTTCTTAAGGTTAACATACTGAACTACGAATTAAATATTATTTTTCGCATGTATCCTGCGGAGGGTTTCGGTTTTTTTTTAAGATTTAAATTTACGTTTTCGCTGCGTTTATGTGCTAAAAACCCTTCAATAATATTCCCTCTACCAATGTTATCATTTTAAATAAGTTTAAATGTTCTAAAAAGTTCGGAACATTTACATTTACTTATATAATTATCATGAAATCATATCATTTAAATTTTTAAATGAACAAAATTAAGAATTGAATTCAAGTATTTTTTTTAAAATTATGTAATATTAAAAAAAAAATGTGCACTCCGTGCATCGCACCTTATTTAATTATTTATTACTAATTATTGGGTCAATCAATTCCAATTATAATTGATATCGAAGTCAACTTACTCTATTGCTTTACCAATTTCATATCTATTTTATTTCGAACTCTATATCATTATAATTTATATTAAATTCAACTTCTTCTACCAATTTAAATTTTAATTCATATCAAGTTTTATATTATTCTAATTTATTACTTCGGGCTAAATTAAATTTAAGAAGACTAAATATATTTTTAATATTTAGTTGATATATAATGTGACTCAGGTTAAAATGAAATAATAATACTATCAATCCCCCTAAAAAAATATACTAATGAATGTGGATAAACAAGATAATATATTTTACTTATACATGATAAAAAAATACATGATACAATTGATTCAGACTAACACAAAACTAAAATAAAAATACAATTCGACCAACAAAAATAAAATCATATATACTCATTATTCAATCTAAAACAAAATTATCTTATTGATTCAGACTTTAAAAAATAAATAAAAATGAACTAAAAATAATTAGTTTGATTTGGTCGGTGTATTGGGCATTGAGTTAAAATAAAATAATGTAAACCAATGATCAAATATAAATCAAATTAATATTACACTAAGTATAATTTATATCATATTGATATGAACTGAAAAATCAAATTTTAATTAAAACATATATATTATTATTTTTTAAAATACACATAGAATTATCAATAAAACAATATCGTTCAATCAGTAATATTATCTTTTTTCAAAAATCTTTTATAGAGTTATAGTTGATCGATTAAGTAATCACCATGCTATAATAATATTTTTTTAAGGTCCCAACATAATGGAGATATTATATTTGTATCCTCAATAAAATAATAATTTTGTTATAATAATATTTCCCCCATTACCAATGCTATCACTTTAAATAAGTTTAAATGTTCTAAAAAGTTATGAACATATACGTCTACTAATATAATTATCTTGAATTCATATCATTTAAAGTTTTAAATGAACAAAATTAAGAATTGAATTAAATATATTTTTCTAAAAAATATATAATGTTAAAAAAAATCTCGCGTATCGTGCATCGCACGGGTTTTAAGTTAGTAATTATATATATAAAAAAATTAAATATATCGTTAAGGGAAAAAATAAGATTAGTGTATGAAGACTAAAGCACGAATAATATAAATTATACTTAATTCTAACAATATAAGGAACTATTATAAATTACTTAATTTTCATAAAACGATTAAAACTAGACGTAAACAAAGATTTAGATTGTAACTTTAAAAAATCTACGTGATATAATGCTAAAAATCTTTAACGTATTTATAAATAACAAACATCAAACTTGCATATATATAAGAATAACAGTTGAAAAAATTCGAATATCGTTAATTTTACGTTAGTCTAAGATCAACAATTAAGTGTTTCACTTATCGCACTTTTAACATATATATATATGTATTAGTTATTAAAAAAAAATTATTTATTATCATTTTGCAAGTGCCTATGCACAGGCTAGGAATGTCATTATAGACATTTATTGTTTCAGCTTAATATTAGATATCGAAAAACATATTATGCGCCATATAACCACACCCAAAAAAAGGCAAAAACTATTTATATACACAAACAAATACGTTAATGTCATTAATTTACCGGGAAACAACACAAATATATGATCAACAACTATAATTAAAAACGCTCAATCTAGAACATGCCCTGCAATTAAGAAAAGAGTTAGTTTCACTTTGCATACCTTTGGTTTCAGCATAATGCGGATTGGGTCAAGAACTTTAATTATATGTAATATGCATCCCTTAGATTTTAATACCGTTATAATGACCACCATTCGGCCATTTTTTGTTAATTTTGACCGTTAAATAACGGTTGACTAGGGGTAAAATGGAGATATTAAGTATAAAATATTTAAAAAATATGTTAAAAATTCAAAAAAACTATAAAATAATATGTAAAAAATATAGTTAATTTTTTTTATAATGTGAGTGTCTATATAAAAAATTTATAATGTGCGTAATAATTATAAATATATCAAAAAATATTAAATATATCAAAAAATATTATTTAACTTGAATATTTTAAAGATGAAATAATTAAATAGAAAAACTAAAAAAAAATTATTATTATTTTTAAAAAAGGCTTAAATCGATTTAACACCTGATTCAAATTTTTTTTAAATCATTATATTTTTTACTATTTTTTCCAATACTTTAAATTTATTAATGCTTTATTCAAATATTTTTTATGTGTTATCTCCGTTTTACCCCTAGTCAACTAAAAATTAACAGTCAAAATGACAGAAAATTGGTTAAGGGGTGGTTATTGTAAGAGTATAGAAACCTAAGGAATGCATATTGCATATAATTAAAGTTCTTAACCAAATTTACATTAAGCTGAAACGAAGGGATGCAAAATGAATATAAAATCATTAGTCTAACACATAATTCCTTCAAGATCGGCAATTGAGTACTTCACTCATCGCACTTTTATCATTTAAACACATTAGTTATTTAAAGAAATTGTTTATTCGCATTTTGCACACGTGCACGGGCTAGAAATAGCATTACAGACGTCGATTGTTTTAGTTTAATGTTAAATGTCGCAAAACATGTTATGCACCATATAACCACACCCAAAAAGGTAAAAATTGCTGATATACACAAATAAATACGTTAACGTCATCAATTTATCGGAAAATAACACGAATATACCGTCAACAATTATAATTAAAAATACTCAATTTAGAACATGCCCGTGCAATCACTGACTACAGAGTAAGTTATAATTTCAACAATTGGTAAGGGTACGAGTTCCTGCTCTTAAAATCAATGTAACAAAGAACAAATTTTTTTTATAGCATACTCATAATATAATTATTACCATTATCAATCTGGCTAATCAATCTTTAATGGAGAACAAGATGCTTGTCTTGTTTCCTCTTCATTTATACAACCGCGTGACCAAATAAATAGCAAGGGCAATGCCCTACCCTGATACCACAAATCCAAAATAGTAGAATTTCTATTACTAACATCTTGCAAGAAAAACATTAATGTAATGTTGTTGAAGTCAATTAACTAATCACCCTCCAACAAATTTAGGCTGCCCCAAACAAAAGTATATTGGATTTGAGTTTATCCAAACAAAATAAGAGAACTTTCTAAATATAATCAAAACTCTCACCAGCAAAGAACAATAATATATCTGTATAAAATCTGCATTTCAAACTACATTGATCAAACCAACTATATGATAATTCTATCTTCAGCTAGCTGCTTTGTCAGTCACCGTGGCAGCTGCTTCCGACTCCTCAGCTTTGGTGATGGTGTTCGATGCTCTCATTTCAGTTACTGCTGTGAAGGTCGTCCTTTCAGGAACCGCCTTAAGGGCTGCTGACTCGTCAGCTTCAACAAGTTTCTGGAGTCTGGCTTGAAGGACTCTACCTCTATCTTCAGTCCGGCGGAGTTTTCTCCACCTATAAGTAGTCCAAAGGCCAAATCCAACGTAAACAACTGCATATGAAGCCCATACATAGGGATAAGTTTCTGCGTTTTCTTTGAGCCTCTTGTAATGGTGTTCTATCCAGCCAACAGGTCCTACAGCCGAAGGACTTGGTTGTTGCTGGTTGTTATCTGCCGAATGCTGGTTATCCGCTGGTTGCTGATCACTTGACATGTCTACAAATTCTGAATATTTAATACGTAATCGTCAATATCGAGACTCTGTTGCTAGACTGCAGGTAAAAATTAAAACCAGCAACTTCAGTCGTAAAAGACATATTTGGCAGTTACAAGTAATCATATAACAGAATCAGGTTCAGCTTCAGCCTACTAGAGCCCAACTAACGACTTCAAAACTCAGGTGTAATTTTGGGGATTTTTTTTCCTTAAGGGGTTTGGAGAAGATATTTTCCCTTCCGTTATCAGGACAATTTCCATTTCTACTATCAAGATTTTAGTATAGTACTTACCGAGGATTGAATGGCATACATTGCACACATATTAACACACAACAGCCATATACAAAATGAATTATCAACTTCTTCCTAGCCCAAACTTGACCAGAATTAAGAATTTAAATAAAAAAACAAACACGAAACCCAAAAAAAAACATGTCCCGAGGCTCAAGTTCATCAGAGGTTAGACATTCATTCTATCCAACACATAAGTCACTATCTACACACCGGAAAACCAGTCACAAAATTCAATCAAAATTATGTAACAATTTTTATAACCATTTGCAAATACTAACGGGCAGTTAATTTTACGTGTACAGATAATCCAATCTATTTCGTAATCTGACTCACACAATGGCAACCAGCTACGAAATGTAACAAAATCAAAAACTATAACCAACCGAGAAACATTCTGTTCCATCACAAACAAAAATGAGGATTACATTCGAACTCATTCCACAAATTTCTAACGCTACCTAAGTTTTAATCACACATATACAACGTTTGAACCCCAATTTGTATTCATCATTTCATATTACAAACAAAAAATTAGTACTCATAAGCTAATTGGGGAAACTATGGTTGTGTATACGAACATGTATGTATATATAAGAAATGATAGAACATATATATAATATATATATATACCTGCGTGAACGACCGGCGAAGAGAGATCCAGGTGGGTGATTATAGATACAAATTCAAAACCCAATGAGACTGACTGATTTAGGGGTTTAGTCATTTAGAAATGGCTAGACGACGTCGTTCCATTTTAGTATGTCATGGGGGTAAAAACGTAACTGAATTATGGAATACAACTTTGTAGAATAATTTTTCGTGTTATATATACTTTAGTAATTTTCTCCTGTTTTTAATTTTGCGTTTAATTTATTCCCTTTTTTATCGTGGTAGATTTATTTTCCCAGTATTAATATAATTTTATTTATGTTGCAAATTTTATAAAATAACATAACCTTTATTAAATAAGTCAATTTATTAAAGATTCGTACATATCTATGCAATATTTTTATCAATAGAAAACAACAAATATTTAGGGATATATAAAATTGCATCATTTATACTTGTTATTTTAAAATTGAGTAGTGATAGCCTGATAGGTATCCTAAATATCTTATCGAAACATTTTGTCAGATGAAGTGGGTGACAAATGGTTGATTTTGGTTAGCAAGAGCATATAATACACACGAGGTCTATATTATCATAAGAAGGTTGCCAACTTTTAATGAGACACGTGATTTGAGAATTTTTTTGGATAAAAATTTGGTATCTCTAAAATTTTCCTTTAAAATTAGCAAAAAAATATAGAGCATGTTTTACACTCCACAACTCCAACTATGAAAGCCATTCATATCTCATATCAGAATAAACTTAGAACTATTTCCTTGCTTCACAAAGCATTTCACTTGAGCCACATATATATGTATCACATTGGTATCATCATTTATCATGAAGGGCTGGACTTCACTTAATGGCTAGAATCTTGTTCAGGTAGCCGATACTCCTCGTAAGGAAATTCGCGGTATATTTCCAAGTCTACTTCTGCTTTGATCAAAGCTGCTAAACAAAGTTTTGTCTTCCACTCTTCCACGCGTGGAAATCCAGCAAAATCCGCATATTTATCACAGTACTGCAAATTCATACCACTCATGAGATGCAGCAGCAGACACAGTTTCAATGTCAAATGAAACTAGCATTTTCAGCAAGTTGTGAACCAAAAAAATACCTCAAAATTAGCGATATCATGAGTGTTATATTTTGGTATACCAGCAAGATCCTTTGCGTGATAAAACTCCTTAATGGACAGCATCATATCATCCGATGATGGCAAACTTGTTTTCGCGGACAGCAGCTGAGCTATCCATCTCGCTTGAGACTCGAAGAATGGGAATCCTATAA
The DNA here is from genome assembly GCF_009905375.1 of Apium graveolens. Lineage (NCBI taxonomy): Eukaryota > Viridiplantae > Streptophyta > Magnoliopsida > Apiales > Apiaceae > Apium > Apium graveolens. The sequence goes on from NC_133651.1 coordinate 20,127,202, forward strand.
TCTATATAAAAAGCATGTATGTGCCACATATCAACATCCCAATTCAATTTTTTTAAAGGGCTTAGCTAACTTCATTTTTGATTTTCTTTAGGACCATTCGACTTGGATTTAAAAGTAAGTACTTAACGAAGTCCAGACCTTTCTTGGAATCCCTATAAAAGTGAGAGATGGTGCAAGTGATGGAGGGAAAGTGTGCTCATACGGTGGTCCTACTCTTCCATCATCAACTGCTATTATTCCTTTGCTTTCAAGGAACGGAAATGTATATTCATACCTGCAGCCATCGTCAGCCAAACCATACTTATATATTTATGCAACACTTACATGAAAATACAGAATATCCTACTAGATTAGGGAACATGTTGATTGTTTACCCAGTGCAGTATATTATGGTATCTGCAGCTATGCAGGAGCCATCTACCAACACCACGCGGCCATCCTCGTGCAGAGAGTCTATCTGCATTACCAATATGTTGCCATGGATGATGTATATCACATATAGTAAAGAAATCTAAACTAAAAAGCGATGAAATTGGATTAAATTGTTGTTCACCTCAAGATGATGGTGTAAGGTATCATGTTTAGAGATAACTTTCGATAACCCCTCAGATAGGTCAAGTGATTTGGAACTCAAATGGACCTCCTTTGCCACTTGCAGAAGCTCCATTACAATATCTAGCCCAGTAAGTGAATTTCCAACAACCACCACCACCTATTTTCAAGTCAAGTAGCAACTTCAATTGCAAAACCTTGAAAATGAGAGATGCTACCAAACCTACTTAAAATGTCCCAACAAGAAGTGCCTAGATATTGCCCCTGTTCTGATCCTAAATGTCTGATCTTACTTCTAGGTTTATATAAAAGACTCTTTCCGCAGAAAACTTTGATCATGACAAGAATAATGAAGCGTGACAAACATATTGTTTATGTAAACATGCTTCATAAATCATCTCACCTCGTTGAGGAATGGATCTGGAACTCTATAGACGTGACTATGCAGCTGCTTTTTCCTCCAGTCATCAATTCCTAATTAGTAAAAATGAACTACATGATAATTTATCGACTGAAAATAAGAAGGTCAATCAAGGGACTATATATACCTTTAATCGTAGGCAATCTAGGGTGAAAATAATGACCAGTAGCAACAACCACAGCATCAAACAACTCTTCCACCACCATCTCATTCTTATTATCTATACTCTTAACTACCCAGCTCAAATCTTTACCAATTTGATCACCACCGTTCAACATTTTCACGTTCTCCACCCGGGTGTCAAACCTTATCATCTCTCTTAACTCGAACGCTTCACAAAAATCTTGCAAATACAAGAACACTTCCCTATGCCCCGGAAAATTCCTTGGATCATTTTTAACCAAAATTGGAAAATCACTGAACCCCATAGTCTCTCTAGGTGTATGAAGTCTTAGTGAATCATATACACTACTATGGACTTTTAAGGTACTGCATCTTCCAAGTGGATCTTCAGCCTCAACACTAGGATTATAAAGCCATTGCCCTCCAATATCATTATTTTGTTCTATGACCACCACATTGTGTCCTTCCTTTCTAATCTCTATAGCTGCAACTAGCCCCGATGGCCCGGCTCCGATAACGCAGACATTTTTCGATTGATTGCTTGCTGTTATCATGCTGGTTTGTTCGTAAACCATTTGTGTTTTGGCAGGTTACAGTTGAACTGAAACTTCTTACAAAAATTTGGTCGCAGGGGTTTAAAATGGGGAAAATGAAACCTTTTTTTAAATAATTAGGCTTATATGCATTACGACTGAGTATCTGTTCTAACAAATATCAGGATTAACAAAAATCGAATCAGAACCTGGGACAGACAAGAAAAAAGCTTACTGAAACTTAAGTTTGAATACTGAGCACTTATATAGTTCAAGTGCTGTGATTGGTCATAGTTGGACAAATTGTATTCAATTGGTTAGCATCTCCAAGAAAGACTAGGATACAAACTTGACAACCACCAATTTATTCAATTTGAAGCTGAACAATTTATTAATAAGACTAGTGATTTAATATTGCCATGCATAATGCATTGCTTTCCAAAACAATTTGTTAAGTGGATTGTTAACAATTTGCTAATAACCAATTTGTTTTTGGTTGTTAAGATAGTTGTCAAGACTTAACAACCCAATACATATATAAATTTTTTGTCCATACTATCTTTGTCTAACCTATTTTTTAAAATGCACTTTAATAACTCACATATATAAAAGTTGTTAATGTGGTCCACCATATAGTATATGTTAAAAAACGGAAAGTTTGAGACATGTTTTAGATATGTTCATGATTTAATTTTCTAAAATTAATTGTTGAAGGTTGTTTTTTGAAATGAGGACTTAAACTTTCATGTTTGGATCTAAGTCATTTTCTTAGTGTAATCCATATAGAAATTGAGGTGAAATTAGTAGCTTGAAATGGGTTTGTGAGTTTTGTCCCACATTGATTAAGTAATTTTACTTAATATTTAAAAATATTTACTGTTAGGTCACACACACTGTAGAGGGGGTGAATACAGTGTAAAGTACAATCAAATCGAACTCTAATAACTCAAGTAACAGAAAACAAACTTTATTGATACAATAAACTCTGTTACAGTATGGAACTGTTACCTCTCAGTGATGAACAAATATCACGAGAGCTGCTAGGGTTACAATGAATAAATTTTCTCGAATATGATAACACTTATAGTGTAAACCCTATGTCTGTGTTTATATACTACACAGTTACAAGATAATCGCTAATTGATATGGAATATAATTCTGCTTCCTAAAATATATCAATCAGATATCTTTTCTTCAAAGTATTCTATTCTTCATAGAATTCCTTCTTCATGCATATCTCTTCTTATGTTTATCTCGATCTTCTTTCCTTTAATCAGCTACTGTCCTTATCTGAAAGTCCTTCAGCACTTAAGTTCTGATATCCATCTTCTGATGATTATCTCCTGATAATATAAGTACTGATATCCTTAAGTCCTGACTTCCAGTATCTTATGTTTATCTTTGAATCATATAAAAATGCCATGAACCCTCGAGTACGTATTGCAAGTAGTTCAAAAGTCTTATCATGATAGTATATTAAAGTAAGTTGAATGCCATGATAAAAGAAAGGGTAGTTATAACTCTTGGTTGATTCTCTTGATTAACATGCTGATGATTCCTAAAGTATTGATATCTTATCCTGATACTTGAACCCCTATAGAACCTTACCTTGAACCCTGAAAGCCAGATACTTATCAAAGTGATTCCTCATTGATTGATACCCCTCTTTCTTATCTTAAAGCTAGACAATTCTGATATATCCTGAGTTAAAGATCATTTCTTCATACCTTAACACCCTTAGTATTCATGATGCTTATCTTCTTGATGATCTAGCACTTGCACCTTGACGAGAAACCATTGTTTTAAGCCCAGTTTGGCATTACCCCTACATAATATCCAATAGCCTCACTAAATTTTCTTGTCCAAGTTTTATATATGAAAACCTTTCTGTTACCATAATGGAGTAAAGTTCAGTGGATCATGGCCCTGAGATTTAGTACCATATTTCCCGTGTTTCGAGTTGGTCTATAATCCCTTGATAAAAATGCTTACTGTTAAAAGAAATTTTGTTAAAATTCGGCATCAGTTTTTGAAATAAATAAAATGTGGGTTCTCAGTCCCAAAGGGGGATGTTAGGTCACACACACTGTAGAGGGGGTGAATATAGTGTAAAATACAATCAAATCGAACTTTTAATATTTCAAGTAACAGAAAACAAACTTTATTGAAACAATAAACTCTGTTACAGTATGGAACTGTTATCTCTCAGTGATGAACAAATATTACGAGAGCTGCTAGGGTTACAATGAATAATCTTCTCGAATATGATAACACTTTTAGTGTAAACCCTATTTATGTGTTTATATACTACACAGTTACAAGATAATCGCTAATTGATATGGAATATAATTCTGCTTCCTAAAATATATCAATCAGATATCTTTTCTTCAAAGTATTCTATTCTTCATAGAATTCCTTCTTCATGCATATCTCTTCTTATGTTTATCTCGATCTTCTTTCCTTTAATCAGCTACTGTCCTTATCTGAAAGTCCTTCAGCACTTAAGTTCTGATATCCATCTTCTGATGATTATCTCCTGATAATATAAGTACTGATATCCTTAAGTCCTGACCTCCAGTAAGTACTAATTTATCCTGTTTAAGTAAGATCTAAACATAAATCATATTAGCCATGACATTATCAAATATATCTAACAATCTCCCCCAACTTGTAAATTAGCATAATATACAAGTTTAATAGATATTTGATGATGTCAAAAATATTAAATACAAATGCATGAGAATTAGACTATATAACTACAACTTACAGTCTTTAAAGCTTTACCAATATTTAACTTCTGATAACAGCTTCAGTCTGTACAAATATCAGAATTTAATCAGTTGTAGATCTTGACTTGGCTTCATCTTCTGATCTCTCTGATGTCAGGAGTTGCTCTGAGATAGTTCTTCAACAAACATCTCTCAGCATATCTAAGTTCATCAATCATCCTCCTTTTAGCATCTTTAAGCTCTGCAGTATCTTCACCAATTTGAAAGATTGCAGCCCTGAGATCATTAATCTTGGCTTTTCTTATATCCTGATCCAGTCTGATCAAATATGCCTTATCAGACTCAAGATTGAATTCCATAGCCTTGTAACCCAGAAAGGTAGTTATAATCTTAGCAGTGTTGGGCTTCATTTCAACTATATCACCCTTGTGATCTCTGTACTTTGGAACATATGTGCTGTCAGACTTAACAGAATAAAACCTTTTCTGTCTCTGAATCTGATCCTTCAAGTAGTTTATAGTACTTCCTGTCAATCTGTCATCCACTTGAAGTAAGAATAACACATGCTCCAATTCTTCAAAATACTTCAATGGAATGGCATTTTGCTTTATATGATAAACCCTACCATCTGTCATGAAGTACAACAAGATGTGTTCTTTCAAGTAGGTATGGTAAACCATTTGTACAGATTCCAGTTGATTCAATCTCTCAGGAGTTGCTCCAATACCTGGTTCACTTAAGGAAGTTGGATCATTGGTAGTGTTCTGTATTCTTCTTTCATCAACACTTCCCAATCCAGTTTTATCTCTTGCTTCCTTTTCAGTAACTACTCTTGCTTCAAAACCACTTGCAGCAGTCTTCAAAGGTTGAGTCTGTTTTGCTTTAGTGAATCCTGGTAGGAGTTTCTTTGATCTATCTTCTGATATCAAGTTAACTTGAGCTGTGTCAGAGGTTACTTGCTTCTTCAAAATATCAGAACTTACAGTCTCTTGACTCTGAACAACTTGAGCCATGTCAGAGGTTGTTTTAAGAACTTTTCTTGAAGTTAAAGCAAGATCATCCTTTTCATCAGTGATTTCTTCATTCTCATGAGGCACATAAACCTTGCTAGGTTCACCGACCTTTTCTTTACCCTTGGATCTTGGATCTATCTGCGGTTGTGATTTAGCCAATGTTTCTTCAGTATTTGTCCTTTCTTTTATCACAATGCCTTTGAGTTTTGGAAGTATCTTTTCACCAGAAGCTTCAGATTTAGATGTGACTTTCTCTGATTTAAGTCTGGCTTCTTCTTCCATTAAACTCTCCAAGTCCATTCCTGGATTTTCCTGAAGAAATAACTGTCTTGACATTTCTTCATCAAGATCTAAAAGTTCATCAGAACTTATCCTTTTACCAGTAGCAGAACTAATTCTATTCCCAGTATCAGAACTTGTCATGTGACTTGTGATTTCAGCTTTTCTTGATGAGAAACCTCTACCTTGACTATGACCTCTACCCATTCCAGAGTTTCCTTGGTCATCCTTTTCATCATCCTTTCCTTTCAGTGTCTTATCAGTCTTGCATTTGGACTTAATTACTTTCTCCCCCTTTTTGGCATCAGCAGGTAGTAGAAGAGAGACAAGCAATTCCACTGAGGCTTGGATTTCAGTAAGTTGAGATTGCTGAGAAGCTTGATTTTTCAGAATATCATGAATCTGAGCTTGTTGTTTCTCCTGAGTCTTCTCAATATAAGCAATCATGTCAAAGGTAGGTTGGAAGAACCTTTTCTTGTCAAGTTTCTGAACTTCTCCTTGCTTAATGAATTCTTTATGAATCTTGTGTAGCTCTGCATGAGTAGTTGAATGAAGATCTTGTAGATGTTTAGTACTCAATGCAGTGATTCTAAGATGTGTTTTGAAATAATCAGAATTTAACATTTCATCAGCTTTTGTCAATTGCTCAGCAAGATGCTTTGCAGTTGGAACACAGAAAACTGAGTTCCATTCCTTAGTCCACTCCTGTCCTGCAGGAGTTTCACTCTAAGGCACTGGTGCTTCTCTGGTAACAAACTTCTTAATAAGTTCAGACTTAAGAATAGTTTATTGAGGAGCATGTCCTGAAGGACCTGCTTCATCAGCATCTGCATTTGGAGTAGCATCACCAGTATCTCCAGCATTTGCAGCATCAGAACTTAAAGAATCAGTATCTTCTGATAAAACAACAGTGTGAGTAGCAATTGAGGCTTCAGCATCCTCTAATTTCTGATCTGGTTCTAAGTTTATATCAATAACCATATCATGATGCTCACCTATATTTGGATCATCAGCATCTAGATGCAGAGAAGAAGGTGTAGTAGATAACTCTGGAGTTTGAACAACATCAGTAACAGGTGTTGTTGATGGATTAGTTGTTGTTGGAGCTTCTAAGAGAATTACTTCAGGCACAACCAAGTTTTGAACATCAATATCAGCACTTGTGCCTGGATCAACAGGAGATACATATGGTGTGTTGACCTTTTCGGAAACAGCTTCCTGAGATGGAGTTGATGAAGAAGAAGTGACTTTAGCAAATTCCTTTTCTTGTGAGATCAGAGATTCCTGATCCCCTTCCTTAGCTTCTGCTTCTTCATCATCTGAAACTGGCCTTTTTGCCCTCTGTTTCTTGTATCTCTTTGTAGGTATGGATTCCTTGGGAGTTTCAGGAATAGTCATTCTTCTAAGCCTCTTGAGAAACCTAGATCCCCCAATTCCAGAATCCTTCTGAGAAGTCACTTTCTCAGCTTCTTTAACAACAGGTTCTGAAGAAGGAACCTGTTCCTCAGTATCAGATTCATCTCTCAAAGCAATCCTCCTTCTCTTTTGAGGTGTTTGAGGAACAGTCTTTGTCCTCTTAGGTTTGGAAGATGAAGGCTTCACAGTAGGTTCTGAAGATGAGGGTTGTACTATCTGTGAAGTGGAGAGATAGGATTGGATATATTGGCTGAGGGTTGGTTGATTAGAATGAGTGGTATGTTCTGATGGTTGTTGTGATGTTTGGGAGGTTGTTGTTGGATGGACATCAGGATAAACAGATTTATAAGTATCAGGATCATCATTTACTAAGATCTGTTTTACAGACTGAGGAATCTGTAAAGGTCTAACCACTGGTTTTTTAGTGTCAGCATTTACCAGGTCATTAAAGTATCGTTTTGCAACTTTAAAAGGTGGAGTTGAGGTACTGGTTAGTTGAGGTTCATCAGTACAAAAAGAATATATAAGTTGACAGAATCTAGCAAAGTAAACAACATTCCTATCCTCTGTCATCCTATCCCCAATAAAACCAATTATTGCAGTTGCAAAATCAAAATGAGTTTGGTTTATAATAGCATACCTGATGTGCTGACTCATTATAGGAATAGCATCAAAATTCGAACACTTGTTCCCAAAGCTTTAGTGATGCAGTCGAAGAAGAAGCTCCATTCCCTTCTGATATGAGCCCGTTTCAACTGCCCAAGCTTTGCCAAACTCTGTTCATACCCCAAACTGGCCATTAACTCCTGAAGAGCTGATTCCTCTGGAATTGAAAAGGTACATCCTTCTGGGAGATGTAAGCCTTGCGTATTGTACCAGGAGTGACTGCATATGAAAAATCACCCACTTCGAAAACAATACTGGGAGTGCCATGTGTACCACCATTATCAAAGTGCCCAGTCCGCTAAAATGTCAGAACTTGTTGGCTCGAAAAGACTGAAGGTTGGGTCAATGCTTACCCAATCTCACTGTGTGCAAGAAGATTTTGCACAAAATGCAATTCAGATGGAGCTTCAGCATGATCAAGAATTGCAGAATAGTTGTTTGGAACAAATTTAGCTCCATCAATGATTAAATCCTTTGGTGCCATGAGAAAAATTGAGATTTAAGAGTGCCTGTTAGGTGTTTGATAAAATGTCTGTATGAAAAACCAATGTGAGAAGAAGAAAGAGAGTAAAAGCAAGTAGAGAGAAAAAGTATGAAAGGAAATAAAAGATTAAAAAATCCTCTCTCTGTCTTACTTATACTTTTTTTTAAAAAAATATAACCGTTGGACACCTGTTAGACATGCAGTAATAACAGATAGTTACTGGGCACGAGAAAACAGTAATCATTACTTACCCACTTGCAGTTTTTCAAGGAAAAACCGTTCCACTTACCCAGATATTCCATTAATCAAGGTGAAACAGTTTTAATTCAGAATTGAAACCGTTCCCACTTATTTAATTATTGTTCACTGCAACATCAATATTCTGAAAATAAATCGAGTGAAAATGACCAAGATAAATCAGATGAGTAAGTACTGATAAAGGAAAATCAGAACTTAAATTAAAACAGAATTTATATGGTCATCAGAATATGAATATGTATCAGGATTTAACAATGCATTAAAATATCTTAGAGACAAGATCTTGAAACAAAAATAAATTTCATTAATATATCAAGAGAATACATTCATGAAATTTAAATTACATCAGAACTTGTACAAAATTTCCCTAAGCTTCTAAACCTAACGTCAACAGCCTTTGTCCTAGCTCAAGAAGCAGGGCAAGGCTGATGATGAAGAAAAACAGGAAGAAGAAAATAAATCATTTCTTCTTCCTACTCTCGACAAACAGAATGGCGAGTCGAATGATTCGCTCTTGCTGGCGGAGCTTCCAGCCTTTCCTCCTCCAATCGCTCCAGATGGCGATGGTAATCCATATAGAAGAACAGGAGGTGGGTGAGTACCTCCTGGGGAACGGAGTCCCATATCTCATCAGGAATGGCAGTGACGTGCCATTCCTGCTGCCAATCGACACAGCGTAGCTCCATATTGAAAGTTTCGTAGTTCAAAAATATATTGTATCTGACCATGGTGTTTTTGATAGAAAAAATATGAAGGTGAGTTTGTGAGAAAAGATTTGATGGGAAGGCTGAAGTGAAGTGGTTGCTTATATAGGCAGGAGAATGCCAGGAGACGCAAAGAAATTTAATGCTGACAGGTAGAAATAATTCTACCTCGTCTCCCCAGACTTGGAAAAAGAAAAACATTCATTGGAAAGAGAAAAAATGATTTAATGCGCACAAGAAGCAAGTAAAAGTTGAATGTTCAAGTACGAGTATCGCTAACCCTAACCATAGTGACTATTAATCTTCCACTTCAACATATTCTGGTTTAAACTGAGACTGTTGTCATATTTTATCCACAAATAAGTCAAGTAAAGAATCAGACTTTAATATCAGAACTTAGACTTATATCAGAACTTAACAGTCATCAGAACATAATTTCTTAACTCGAAAAAAAATTCCTATCTTAGTAAGTCCTCTCACAAATTCTGATTTATATTCTTCAGAACTTAATCATCAGAGCTTGTCCTCAGAATTTGTGCAATGTGACACAATGATTGTTCATCTAAAACAACATAGATCACCACAGTGATTTTCATCATTCATATGGAGTGATTAGTGTGTGCATTAAGCTAAATATCAGACAAAGAGTAAAGTCTGATTCACTTCAGTACATCTTAGAAATAAGGCATATCTAAAACTTTGCTAAAGAGCTGTCAATATTCTGAAACCTACTGTTGAATGAGTTCATGCTTGAGTCCACCTCAACTATTTTGTGCTAATTTTGTGCATCTTTTTAAATTCCTTTTTACAGTGGCTTCTCAGTGTAAGTGAGTCACGACTGCTTATCAGAATTTATGTTATTATCAGAGTATTTCTCCAGTAATCATAGAGTGTGAAAAGGTACCAAGAAAATATTTTATTTGCTTTTCTGATGCATATTACTTAATACCAGCACTGCACTTGGGTCTTCCCTTCCACATTTTTACTCTAGATCTCAAAGGAGTACCTGATTTTTTTTTATTTTTTATTTTTTTAATCCTTGTTTCGCTTTCTTTTTCTTTTGATAAGTGAGGTTTATCAGCACTTAGTACATTCAACTGATTTACTAGCATCAGAACTTAACAGGTGAGTAGCATTATTCTAGTTTATGACTTAGTAATAAGATAGACAAAGTAAACTCAACTAAACTCAATTATCAGAATTTGCTTGTGTCAATAGATTTCTACAGAAATAATTACTTCTTACATGGGATCCCTTGTTTATTGAAGACTACTAGGTCAGCATCTAGCACAGTTATCCTCATAGGATTGAATAGTTACCTAAACAGACATATCACTATCAGAGTTTAGAAATATTGATCAGACAACAGTCAGTACTTAAACAAATTTTTCAATTAAGCACAGAATACACAAAGAGATTAAATTCTGTAAATACTGATCATAAAGTCTGATGCACCAGAACAAAACTAAGCAGATTTAGAGAAAGAACCTGAAACCATTCCAAGTTCATTTACCAATCTTGTAAAAGTAGCTTCACACAATGGTTTTGTGAAGATATCTGCTAGTTGTTGATCTGTTGGAACAAAGTACAATTCCACTGTACCTTCATCTACATGTTCCCTGATGAAGTGGTACCTGATGCTGATGTGCTTTGTCATAGAGTGTTGAACTAGATTACCTGTCATAGCAATAGCACTTTGATTATCACAGTAAATAGGGATTTTGAAATATGTTAACCCATATTCCAGTAACTGATTCTTCATCCAAAGAATCTGTGCACAACAGCTTTCTGCAGCAATATATTCTGCTTCTGCAGTTGATGTGGAAATTGACTTTTGTTTCTTGCTAAACCAAGAAACCAATCTGCCTCCAAGAAATTGGCAGCTTCCACTTGTGCTTTTCCTGTCAATTTTGCAACCTGCAAAATCTGCATCTGAGTAACCTATTAGTTTAAAATCTGATTCTCTGGGATACCATAATCCCATATCACCTGTTCCCTTAAGATATTTAAAAATTATTTTCACAGCTGTTAAGTGAGGTTCTGTTGAATCCACTTTCCAGAAGAAACTGAGCTAAAGTCTCATACCATGCTCTAGGAGCTTGCTTAAGTCCATAAAGTACTTTATCAAGCCTGTAGACATAATCTGGATGTTTGGAATCTACAAAGCGTGGAGGTTGTTCAACATATACTTCCTCCTCAAATTCTCCATTGACAAAAGCACTTTTCACATCCATTTGAAAGACAGTAAATTTTTTGTGAGCAGCATAAGCCAAAAATATCCTTATGGCTTCTAACCTAGCAACTGGTGCAGATGTTTCATCATAATCAATTCCCTCCTGTTGAGAATATCTTTTTGCAACCAGCCTTGCCTTATTCCTTGTAATTATGCCATCACTATCAGTTTTGTTTCTGAATACCCACTTTGTACCAACAACAGATCTATTCTTTGGTCTTGGCACTAGGGTCCAGACTTTATTTCTTTCAAATTCATTTAACTCTTCCTGCATTGCTTGCACCCAATGAGCATCTTGTAGAGCTTCTTCCACTTTCTTTGGCTCAGTCTGAGAGAGAAAAGAATTGTAAAGACATTCGTTTGAAGTACCTGTTCTAGTTCTGACACCTGCATCAGGATTTCCAATTATCAAATCAGGTGTATGTGATTTAGTCCACTTCCTTGCAGATGGAAGGTTTTCTCTAGAACTGGATGCTCCCCCATGATCCATGCTGTCTTCAATTTCATTTTCTGATGCTCCCCCTGAAACTATGCTCTCTGAGTTGGATTCTTTAGAATTTAGATTTTCAGCACTATCAGAACTTGGCTTATCAGAACTTGACGAATCAGAACTTGAAGAGCCAGATGTATGTTCTGATGCTTCTTGAGATGTGATAAGATCTTGAGTATGCTCCCCCTACATAGGTGCATCTTCCTTTGGCATAGTTACCACTGTTTCAATAACATCAGAGTTTAATCCATCAGAGTTTACAGTATCAGGACTTAGACTGTCAGGATTTTCAGTATCAGAATTTGAGTCTTCGTTTTCAAATCTCAGCTGATCATGATCAATAAAATCTTCAAGACCAGTAATCTTCTTGTCATCAAAAGAGACATTGATAGATTCCATGACCACTCTTGTTCTCAAATTATAGACTCTGAAGGCTTTTGTGGAAAGTGGATATCCAACAAAGATTCCTTCATCAGCTTTTAGATCAAATTTGGATAGCTGTTCAGGATGAGTCTTGAGAACAAAACACTTACATCCAAATACATGAAAGTACTTCAGATTTGGCTTCTTTTTCCTCACCATCTCATATGGTGTTTTTCCTTGCTTGTTAATGAGTGTTGCATTTTGAGTAAAACAAGCAGTCTGCACAGCTTCAGCCCAGAAGTAGGTTGGAAGCTTTGCTTCTTCAAGCATTGTACGTGCAGCTTCAATGAGAGTTCTATTCTTCCTTTCAACAACTCCATTTTGCTGTGGAGTTCCAGGAGCAGAAAATTCCTGCTTAATTTCATGGTTTTTGCAGAACTCTTCCATTTTCAAATTCTTGAACCCAGTGCCATTATCACTCCTTATGGTTTTCACAGAATCTTTGACCAATTTATCCAGATGTTTGACATGATCAATCAAGATAGATGCAGTTTCACTTTTTGTGTGCAAGAAATACACCCATGTGTATCTGGTGAACTCATCCACTATGACCAACGCATATTTCTTCTTTGCAATAGACATGACATTCACTGGACCAAATAGATCAACATGTAATAGATGATAAGGCTCAAGAATTGATGATTCAGTCTTGCTCTTAAATGAAGATTTTCTTTGTTTGGTCTTCTGACAAGAATCACAAAGGCCATCAGGAGCAAATACTGACTTTGGCAGTCCTCTCACAAGATCTTTCTTGACTAGTTCATTTATATTGTTAAAATTTAAATGAGAGAGTTTCTTGTGCCAATTCCAGCTTTCTTCAATTGATGCTCTACTCATCAGACAGATTGCAGAACCATCAGTACTTGTTGAAAGCTTAGCTTCATAAATATTACCACGCCTGTATCCTTTTAGAACAACTTTGCCTTTGGATTTACTCACAACTTCACAGTGTTCTTCAAAGAAATCAACATGATAACCTCTGTCACAGATTTGACTTATACTCAGCAGATTGTGTTTAAGTCCTGAGACCAGAGCTACTTCTTTAATGATGACATTCCCAAGATTGATATTGTCATATCCCAATGTTTTTCCAATGTTGCCATCTCCATAAGAAACACTTGGGCCAGCTTTCTCCACAAAGTCTGATAGCAGGGCTTTATTTCCAGTCATATGTCCTGAACATCCACTGTCCTGAACATCCACTGTCCAGAACTAGAATATTTTTCCTGTTGCCCTACAATCACTAAGACCACTAATGATTAGTTTTAAGGACCCAGACTTGTTTGGATCCTTTGGCCTTATCAAGTTTATTAACATTTGCAGCGGATTTAGCATCAGAGTTTATGTTAACATTTTTCTTATCAGAATTTACACTATCAGACTTTGTATCAGAATTTACACTAGAAGGAACAATGGAAACTTTCTTCAAAGAAGGTTTTATTTGACAATAATCATAGTACAAACTATGATATTCCTTACAAGTATAAATGGAATGCCATAAACTACCACAATGAAAACAAGGATTTTGTGGTTTATATCTAACAAACTGACTCTTAACTCCTGATTTTGAAGGTAAGGAGTTAATGTTCTTATTCTTCCTGCAAAAAGAAGCCAGATGGTTAGAACTTCCACAGTTATGACATGTTTTCCTAGGAGCATCAGGAACAGGTTTATAATCATTGCTTTTATTCACACATTCCTTTCCATTCCTATTTTTCCTAGGTGATTTTACCTTGTTTGCATTCTTAACATCTTTCAGCTTATGCTTAAGCTGCTTCTTAGTCATTAAGCCTATGTTTACTTCAGCTGTCTTTTCCTGTTTTAGTTTGTCAGAAGTTAATCCCTCTTTACCTTCTGATTTATCATTATCAGACTTTACAGTTACAAACTTAACAGGTTTTAACTTTGGCTTTTGCTTAACAATAGACTTAATTTCTACAGTTCCTTTATCATTCTTATCCTCTCCATAACCTAAGCCCTCTTTCCAATTTTCACTACTTAGCAAATTTTGAGTTGTTCAGCTAGAGTTAGTCCAAGTCCTGATTATCTCTCTTTCCTTTTCTAACTCAGTTATTAGAGATTCATTCATTTTTAGCACTTCATCCCTAACATAAAAAGCATCATTTCTATCCTTCTGAGTTTGATGGAACATAACTAACTATTTTTCTAAGAAATCATTTCTTTTCTTAAAAGCAAGATTTTCAGAAGTTAATTTTTCACATGTTAAAGTTTGATCTCTGTAACTAACAAACATGGTTTTAAGATATCTTCTCAACTCATTAATATCATCAGTATGAAAAGCGTAAGTAGTCTGAGGTACCTTTGTTTCAGCAGCTTCAGAACTGCTCTCGGCACTTTCTTTATCAGCATTTGCCATCAAAGCATAGTTCTCCTCACTTTCAGAGTCTGAGGTGTCTGTCCAGCTTTTCTTCTTTGTGACCAGAGCCTTGCCTTTGTCACCCTTCACTTTCTTGCAATCAGGAGATATGTGGCCTTTCTCACCACAGTTATAGCATTTGACATTGGTATAATCTCCTCTATCAGACTTTTCTCCTCTGCCCTCAGATCTTCTGAAATTCTTTTTATCAGAACTTGTGCCTTTCCTGGAAAACTTCTTTCCCTTCCTGAACTTCCTGTATGTAATCTTTGTGATCCCTTTCACCATAAGAGCACACAGCTTCATCATCTCCTCATCAGCATCAGTCTCAGGCAAGCTTTCAGAATCTGAGTCATTATCGCTTTCAGACCTTGAGGACTCAGTATCAGACTTTGTGAAAAGAGCTGTACCCTTGTCTTTCCTTGAGGTAGCTGCTTTGGGGGATTCTTCTTCAGCCTTAAGAGCAACTGTCCTTGACTTTCCTCCTTTCCTCTTGCTTCTTTGTTCCATCTCAAGTTCATGAGTCTTGAGCATTCCATAAATTTCATCAAGAGTTGTTTCATCAAGATTGTAGTTGTCTCTTATTATTGTTTCCTTCAAATCCCAGCATTCAGGAAGAGCTAACAGGAATTTAAGGTTTGAATCTTCAAGATCATACTCCTTATTAACCAGTGACAGATAATTCAAGAGTTTGACAAATCTATCATATAGATCAGTCAATGACTCATTAGCCTTTGAGTCAAAGTGTTCATACTCTTGAGTGAGTATTGTCTTCATGTTCTTCTTAATTGTATCAGTTCCCTGACACCTTATTTCCAGAGCATCCCATATCTCCTTTGCAGTCTTGCAGTTAATTACCCTGTTTGACATTACATTATCAATGGCACTATGCAGTAAGTGTCGTACCTTAGCATCCTTAGCAATTGATGCGATATCTTCAGCAGTATAATCACTCTTCTCCTTTGGTACAGTCTTTGCTGCTTCACCTGCAACTGCAACAGAGAGCTTGGTTGGTTTGTGAGGTCCTTCCTTGATTCTATCAAGATATTCTGGATCTGTAGCTTCCAGAAACATGGTCATCCTCACCTTCCATATGGGATATTCAGATGGTCTCAGTATGGGAACTCTGATGGTCTCATACCGACTTTAAATTTGTATCTTTGGAGGTTCTTCAGTTTTGGTAGGCTTAGTTGGAGTTTCTGTGTCAGACACGATTGTGTTTGGATCTTAAACTGTATGCGCGTTAACAGATAGGCTCTGATACCACTTGTTAGGTCACACACACTGTAGAGGGGGTGAATACAGTGTAAAATACAATCAAATCAAACTTTTAATATTTCAAGTAACAGAAAATAAACTTTATTGAAACAATAAACTCTGTTACAGTATGGAACTGTTACCTCTCAGTGATGAACAAAAATCACGAGAGCTGCTAGAGTTACAATGAATAATCTCTTCGAATATGATAACACTTATAGTGTAAACCCTATGTCTGTGTTTATATACTACACAGTTACAAGATAATCGCTAATTGATATGGAATATAATTCTGCTTTCTAAAATATATCAATCAGATATCTTTTCTTCCAAGTATTCTATTCTTCATAGAATTCCTTCTTCATGCATATCTCTTCTTATGTTTATCTCGATCTTCTTTCCTTTAATCAGCTACTGTCCTTATCTGAACATCCTTCAGCACTTAAGTTCTGATATCCATCTTCTGATGATTATCTCCTGATAATATAAGTATTGATATCCTTAAGTCCTGACTTCCAGTAAGTACTGATTTATCCTGTTAAAGTAAGATCTGAAAACTAAACATAAATCATATTATCCATGACATTATCAAATATATCTAACAGCATGTTAGTTTAATCTTAGTTCTAAACATTTCAATTTGTTATTTGTCTTAGCATTGAGCGATAGCCATACCATTGTTGCATAGGTGCATAATATTAAGTTAACTAAAAAGAGACTCTGTGGGTATTTATCTGATTTAATTCTTATAGTATCTTCGAACGCGTATACTTGCGTGTAATTTTAGCGCGTGTTTTCGCCCTAACAAGTTTTTGGCGCCGCTGCCGGGGACTCGATGTTCAATTTAGTTTATGTGCTTGACACCAATGGTCGTTAAAGTTCACTGACTCGGATATCTTACTTACAAGGGTACTTGTTGTGTTTCAGGTACGCTAGAGATCGTGTATGCGAACACGTTCTCAATCTCGTATGGAAGCGCTAGAAGAAGTTGAAGTAGTTGAAGAGGTTTTTGAAGAAGTTGAGGAAGTTGAAGAAGAAGCTATTATTGCAATGGGAGAACCAGTAGAGAATACGAAAGCTTTGATGGATTATTCTCAACCGAAGATCAATGATATTCATTCTAGCATTATCAGATTATCCATCACAGCTAATACTTTTTAAATCAAATCTAGCACGATTAAGATGGTGCAGAATTTAGTCCAGTTTGGGGGTTCTCCAACGGAAGATCCCAACATGCACATTAGAGATTTCATCGAGATCTGTGACACTTTCAAGTTCAATAATGTTTCTGAAGATGCTATAAAGCTGAGGCTTTTCCCATTCTCTCTGAGGGATAAGGCTAAGTGTTGGTTGCATTCTCTACCACCAGGCTCTATTACTACTTGGGAAGATCTTGCTCAGAAGTTTCTTACTAAATTCATCCCTATAGCAAAGACAACTACAATCAGGAATGCTCTTACTCAATTTGCGCAGCAATCGGGAGAGTCTTTGTGTGAAGCTTGGGAGCGCTATAAGGAGATGCTTATGAAGTGTCCTCATCATGGGATGCCTGACTGGATGATTATCAACTACTTTTATAATGTTTTGGGAGCACAGTCTAGACCCATGCTCGATGTAGCATCAGGTGGAGCCTTATGGGCTAAAAGCTACGATGAAGCTTATGAGTTGATTGGACTAATGGTTGCTAATGAATACCAGAATCCAACTCAGAGACTACCTCAAGGCAAGGTAGCAGGAATTCTGGAGGTGGATACAACTACCGCTATAGTTGCTCATCTTAAGGCTTTAACGATGAAGGTGGATTCTTTGGCTAATTATGGAGTTAATCAGATCACAAGTATATGTGAGCTTTGTGCTGGTGCGCATGAGACTGAGTAGTGTGCAATTTCTAGTGAATTAGCTCAGTTTGTAAGCAACTTTCAGAGGTCGCAGCAACCAATTCCATCCACTTATCATCCCAACAACCAGAATCATCCTAACTTCTGCTGGAGCAATAATCAGAATGCGGTGCAACAGCCTTATCAGCAAGTATGCAGCAAAGCAATTCAACCCTCCTGGTTTTCAACAACCGCAATATGCACCAAGACAAAAACTCCAACTTCAACAACTACCGCATGGAAGTACAAGCCAGTATAATGAAAAATCTGAATTGAAGGAGTTGAGGCTCATGTGCAAGAGCCAAGCGGTTTCTATCAAGACTCTGGAGAATCAAATTGGGCAGATTGCCAATGCTTTGTTGAATCAACAACCTGGTACACTCCCTAGTGACACAGAAGTACCAGGCAAGAGGGAAGCAAAAGAGCAAGTTAAGGCAATTACATTGAGGTCTAGGAATGTTGCAAGCCCCGAAAAATCTCAAGTTCCAGAATCTGAAGTTTTGGCTGAAGAAGATGTGTAGAAGGAAGCAGGAGTGTAATCAAGGAAGAAAATTGTGGAACACACTCCTCCTGAGGGTAATACAGGGGAGAAACAGGTCTATCCTCCACCTCCTTTTCCTAAGAGGCTGCAAAAGCAAAAGTTAGATAAGCAATTTGCTAAGTTTCTAGAGGTGTTCAAGAAACTTCATATCAACATACCTTTCGCTGAAGCTCTTGAATAGATGCATAGCTATAAGAAGTTTATGAAAGGTATTCTCTCTCGGAAAGTGAAGCTCGATGACTTAGAGACCGTTGCTCTTATGGAGGAATGCAGTGCTGTGCTGCAACAGAAGTTGCCTCAATCTTTAAGCTTCAATATTTCTTGCACCATTGGAAACTTGTCGTTCGACAAGTGTTTATGTGATGTGGGAGCTAGAATCAATCTGATGCCTTTGTCTATCTTCAAGAAGTTGGGTTTACCTGATCCAAAGCCTACATATATGTCCTTGCAGTTGGTCGATCGTTCTATTACATATCCACGAGGTATTGTTGAGGATGTCTTTGTCAAGGTGGACAAACTCATCTTTCCTGCTGACTTTGTAATTTCTTGATTTCGAGGAGGATAAAAAGATTCCCATAAACTAGGGAAGACCATTCCTGGCTACTGGCCGAACCTTGATTGATGTGCAGAAGGGTGAGCTCACTATGCGAGTACTGGATCAGGATGTGACCTTTATTGTTTTCAATGCCATGAAATTCCCTACTGTTAAAGAGGAGTGCTTAAAAGTGGAATTGGTCGATTCTGTGGTTACTTCAGAACTTGATCAAATGCTAAGGTCTGATGCCCTAGAGAAAGCCTTGATGGGGAATTCAGATAGTGAAGATGATGACGGTGATAAGCGGTTGCAGTATTTTAATGCTTCTCCTTGGAAGTGAAGGATGGATATGCCTTTTGAATCTCTTAGATTGTCAGAACTCAAAAATGCTGAGGGGCGTCTCAAGCCATCTATTGAGGAAGCTCCTACACTTGAGCTTAAACCTTTGCCTGAACACTTGATGTATGCGTTTTTAGCTGATGCATCTACTTTGCCTGTTATTATTGCATCTGACCTTTCAGGTAGTGATGAGTAAAAGCTCTTGAGAATTTTGAGAGAGTTCAAGTCGGAAATTGGATGGACTATAGCAGATATTAAGGGAATCAACCCTTCTAATTGCATGCATAAAATTCTGCTAGAGGAAGGAAGCAAGCCGACTGTTGAGCAATAGAGAAGGCTAAATCCGATCATGAATGAGGTTGTGAAGAAGGAAATTCTTAAGTGGCTAGACGCAGGCATCATTTATCCTATTTCTGACAGTTCTTGGGTAAGTCCAGTTCAGTGTGTGCCGAAGAAAGGAGGCATCACCGTGGTTGCTAATGAAAAGAATGAGCTCATTCCTACTCGAACAATCACGGGGTGGAGAGTTTGCATGTATTACAGGAAGCTGAACAAGCCACGAGGAAAGATCATTTCCCTCTTCCTTTTATTGATCAGATGCTTGACATGTTGGATGGGCATGAGTACTACTGTCTTCTGGATGGCTATTCGGGCTATAATCATATTTGCATCGCTCTAGAAGATCAGGAAAAGACTACCTTCACTTATCAATTTGGTACGTTTGCCTTCCGAAGAGTTTCTTTTGGGTTATGTGGTGCACCTGCCACATTTCAGAGATGCATGATGGCCATCTTCTCGGACATGATTGGTCATAATGTGGAGGTGTTCATGGACGATTTTTCTATGTTCGGGGATTCTTTCGACGAGTGCTTGCAAAATCTTGGCGCAGTTCTTAAAAGGTGTGTTGAGACCAATCTAATTCTCAACTGGGAGAAATGTCACTTTATAGTGCAACAGGGCATTATTCTTGGGCACAAGGTCTCTAGTAAAGATCTTGAGGTGGAAAAAGCCAAGGTGCGGGTCATTGAAAACCTTCCTCCACCAATTTCTGTTAAGAGAATCCGCAGTTTTCTTGGTCATGCGGGTTTCTATCGGTGGTTCATCAAGGATTTTTCTAAAATCTCTTAACCATTATGCAATCTATTAGAGAAAGATGTCCCTTTCAAGTTTGATGATGAGTGTCTAGCTGTGTTTGAGAGCTTAAAGAAGAGCTCCATCACGGCACCTGTCATAACTGCACCTGATTGGAATGAGACTCTTGAAATAATGTGCGATGCGAGTGACTATGCAGTTGGAGCAGTTCTTGGGCAAAGGAAGAACAATATATTTCATGTGGTCTACTATGCTAGTAAGACCCTCAGTGGTGCTCAACTGAACTACACTACTACTGAGAAGGAACTCTTGGCTATTGTCTACGGTTTTGAGAAGTTTCGATCTTATTTGCTTGAGACGAAGGTGATAGTTTTCACTGATCATGTTGTGATTCGCTATCTCATCTCGAAAAAGGACTCGAAGCCTATATTGATTAGATGGGTTCTTTTACTACAAGAGTTTGAACTAGAGATCAAGGATAGGAAAGGTACTGAGAATCAAGTTGTAGATCATCTCTCTCGGTTAGAAGATCCAAGTACAGCTTCACAGGACAAGACATTAATAAATGAGTCTTTTCCCGACGAGCAGTTGTTTGGGGTGCAAGAAGAAGAACCTTGGTTCACAGACATTGTGAACTATCTTGTGAGCAACATTATGCCCTCGGGCTTAACTTACGCTCAAAGGAAGAAGTTTCTTCATGAAGTAAAGTGGTATATGTGGGATGAGCCATTTTTATTTCGGCAAGGAGCTGACCAAATCATCAGGAGATGTATTCCGTACAGCGAGACGAAGGGTATCTTGCGAGACTTCCATTCAACTGTTTATGGAGGTCACTATGGTGGAGAAAAGACAGCAGCTTGTATCCTTCAAACATGATTCTTCTGGCCTATATTGTTTAAGGATGCGCATCAGTTTGTTTTGAAGTGTGATCGCTGTCAGCATATTGGTAATATGTCAAAAAAGGATGAGATGCCTCTTAATGTGCTTCTCGAGGATGAGGTCTTCAATGTTTGGGGAATTAACTTCATGGGGTCATTTGTCTCATCTTGCAATAATCAGTATATCTTGTTGGTGGTCGATTATGTGTCAAAATGGGTCGAAGTCAAGGCTTTGCCAACAAATAATGCGAAGGTAGTGCTTAACTTTCTTCAAAAGCAGATATTCACAAGATCTGGGACTCCAAAAGTCATAATCAGTGACAAGGGATCACATTTCTGCAATCGTAAGTTCACTGCTACGATGCAGAGATATAATGTGAATCATCGCATTGTTACAGCCTACCATCCTCAGACTAATGTCAAGCCGAGGTGTCTAACAGAGAGATCAAGCATATTCTGGAGAAAGTTGTATGTCCATCAAGAAAGGATTAGTCTTTGAAGCTGGATGAAGCTATTTGGGCATATCGAACAGCATTCAAGACTCCGCTAGGCATGTCACTGTTTCAATTAGTTTATGGTAAAAGATGTCATTTACATGTGAAGGTAGAGCACAAGGCATATTGGGCTTTGAAGAAACTGAACCTTGATCTGACTGTAGCTGGTAAGAAAATGATGCTTCAATTGAATGAACTCGACGAGTTCCGACTTCAAGCGTATGAGAATAACAAAATGTATAAGAAGAAAGTCAGGAGGTGGCACGATAGGGGTATAGTGCTCAAATCATTTGTGTCGGGGCAACAAGTTCTTTTGTTCAACTCTCGTCTCCGTCTTTTTCCTGGAAAATTGAAGTCGAGATGGTCAGGGCCGTTTCTTGTCAAAACTGTGTTTCCACATGGAGCGGTGGAATTTTTTTGAGAATGATCCAGGCCAGGCATTCAAGGTGAATGGACAGCGTTTGAAGCATAACTATGGAGATACGGCAAACTGTGAGGTGGTTAGTGTTGTTTTATTGTCAATTTGATCTCGGAATTCTACGTCAAGCTAGCGACGTAAACCAAGCACTTCTTGAGAGGCATCCCATGTTTGTTGTACATTAGTAGTTGAGAAAAGAAGAAAGAAGGAAGAAACTCATAAGAAAATACAAAAAAAAAATTAAAAAAACAGGGCAATATTTTCAGGAGCACGACACGCTCGCGCTGGGAAGCAGGGCAGCCGCGCTGAAATAGCAGAAATACAGCGCGCCCGCGCTGGGAAGCGGGGTGGCCGCGCTGAAGCAACTGAAAGTGAGCGTGCCCGCGCTCAGCCCTAAAAAAGAAAAAAAATAGAAATTCGAAAATCAGAAAAAAAGAAAAAAATAAAAAGTAGTTTATACCCCTTTCTTAACCCCCGATTTTCCCATACTTCCACTACTACCACTAACCTACAATCACTACCCCATAACCCTAACCTAATTCTAATTCTCTATATATACATACACCTATATACATCCATCTCCACCTTACTTTTATTCTCTCAAACCCTAAATCTCTCTACACACTTCTCTTATCTCACTTAACCTATTCCAACGGCACCAAAGAGAGCCCGCACTCAAAAAAGCAGCAGCACTAACCCCGCCTCTACCGATACTTCGAGTGTTGGGGGTACGAGGCCATGATTTGTTAATCCGGAGGCTGAAGCGGAGTACACAAGGTTGTTGTCTAAGCAGATAGCGAAAGATAGGGGTTTTCTACCTTCGGGTAAGGATGGTAAGCTTCTCGAGATGATCTTGGAGATGGGATGGGTTTCCTTTTATTAGGCACCCGCGGCTGTGCCTATGAGTATCGTTCGCGAGTTCTATGCAAACGTAAAAGCTGATAAGAATGGGTATTCGGTGGTGCGTGGGTTGACAGTGGACTACAACCCGGAGGCTATTCGCAGGGTTATCAACCAACCTGTGAGGGAACCAACTCAGAAGGAGAGGGTTAATAAGACGGGGGAGGACTTTGATTTGGATTTGATTGTGGCTACGTTGTGTATCCCGAAGACACAATGGAAGTTCAAGAGGGGATCGAACGAGTATCTCAGTTTCCCTGCTTAATGCACGAACAGGTTTGCTCGTGCTTGGAATGCTTTTATTTGTGCGAATATCATGCCTTCTTCTCATGTGCATGATGTGACTGTGGATCATGTGAAGTTGTTATGGTGGATTTTGCAGGGAGATTATGTGGATCTCAGTTCTGTTACTCATCAGGGTATTTTACAGTTTTTGCGTGGAGGTACTACAGGGTCTATCCCTTATGCCTCGATTGTGACCAAGCTTTGTGTTGCGATGGGTGTTCATTGGCCCGCACAGGAGCAGCTTCAGTTACCGAGCGTCCCCATCGACAGCTCCACGATCGTAGTGATGCAAGAATGGGGAGGTGGGAAGGCTGACGAGAAAGGACTTGGGTACACCTATGATCATTTACCGGGTGGCCATCCAGCCGATCAGATGTATGCTGGTGGTTCGACTCAGGCACGCAGAGCAGTGTGGCGACATCAGATTGGTGAGGCTAGTTCTTTGCAGCAGCAACAGGAGACAGAGGATAGTGCTGGTTTAGGCTCGACGCAGTATAGGCGTTTAACGAGTCGGATGGATGCGATGTATGAGTCGCAGAGCAGGTTTACGCAGGATCTTACTCAGGCATTGGGTACAGCTTTTCGAGCCATGGAAATTGACATCCGCGTCCTGACACTCCACCCGCGGAGGGTGATGATCCTTCTTCTTCCGAGTAGATATGCCTTGATTCCTTGCTATTACCTTCACTGAGGATAGTGAAAATTTCAAGTTTGGGGGTGATAGTTAAGGAATAATTATGTGTGAGTCCATATAGATGCATATTCATGATAGCTAGTTCATATAGTTTGCATATTTGTCATGTAGTTATTTGGTTTTGTTTTTGTTTTGCGTATTTGTTATCATGTTAGTATGTTGCATATAGTTGCATTGACATTATATCATGACCCCTTAGGTTGCTTTTCTGATTAATTTGTGATGTTGATTCGAGTGTAGTGATGTCGTATAAAGGAATGTTAAGTGCTAATCTGGGATAGATCTGGCTCTTAAGGGGTCATGATAGTTTTGTCCACATCTCAAGAAGCACCAGAGCATACATCTGGCTCTTCCAGTTCTGATCCGTCAAGTTCTGATAAGCCAAGTTCTGATAGTTCTGAAAATCTAAATTATAAAGAATCCAAGTCAGAGAGCATAGTTCCAGGGGGAGCATCAGAAAATGAAAATGAAGACAGCATGGATCATGGGGGAGCATCCAGTTCTAGAGAAAACCTTTCATCTGCAAGGAAGTGGACTAAATCACATACACCTGATTTGATAATTGGAAATCCTGATGCAGGTGTCAGAACTAGAACAGGTACTTCAAACGAATGTCTTTACAATTCTTTTCTCTCTCAGACTGAGCCAAAGAAAGTGGAAGAAGCTCTTCAAGATGCTGATTGGGTGCAAGCAATGCAGGAAGAGCTAAATGAATTTGAAAGAAACAAAGTCTGGACCCTAGTGCCAAGACCAAAGAATAGATCTGTTATTGGTACAAAGTGGGTATTCAGAAACAAAACTAACAGTGATGGCATAATTACAAGGAATAAGGCAGGGTTGGTTGCAAAAGGATATTCTCAACAGGAGGGAATTGATTATGATGAAACATTTGCACCAGTTGCTAGGTTAAAAGCCATGAAGATATTTTTGGCTTATGCTGCTCACAAAAAGTTTACTGTCTTTTAAATGGATGTGAAAAATGCTTTTCTCAATGGAGAATTGGAGGAGGAAGTATATGTCGAACAACCTCCAGGCTTTGTAGATTCCAAATATCCAGATTATGTCTACAGGCTAGATAAAGCACTTTATGAACTTAAGCAAGCTCCTAGAGCATGGTATGAGACTTTAGCTCAGTTTTTTCTGGAAAGTGGATTTAACAGAGGAACAATAGACAAAACACTGTTCTACCTCAACCATGGAAAGGACTTACTTCTGGTCCAGATTTATGTTGATGATATCATTTTTGGATCTACAAATGACAGACTTTGCAAAAAGTTTGCCAAACTGATGCAGTGAAGGTATCAGATGAGTATGATGGGGAACTTAGCTATTTTCTGGGCCTTCAAGTCAAGCAGAATGAAGAAGGCACTTATATTTGTCAAACTAAGTACACCAGAAACTTGCTGAAGAAATTTGGAATACAAGATTGTTCAAGTGCATTCACTCCCATTGCCACTCCAACAAAACTGGACAAGGATACTGGTAAATCAGTAGATATTACTGATTACAGAGGTATGATTGGCTCTCTACTCTATCTAACTGCTAGTAGACCTGATATCATGTATGCTACCTGTCTTTGTGCAAGATTTCAAGCAGATCCAAGAGAACCTCACTTAACAGCTGTAAAAAGAATATTCAAGTATCTTAAGGGAACAGCTGATCTGGGATTGTGGTATCCCAGAGAATCAGATTTTAAACTAATAGGTTACTCAGATGCAGATTTTGCAGGTTGCAAAATTGACAGGAAAAGCACAAGTGGAAGCTGCCAATTTCTTGGAGGCAGATTGGTTTCTTGGTTTAGCAAGAAATAAAAGTCAATTTCCACATCAACTGCAGAAGCAGAGTATATTGCTGCAGGAAGCTGTTGTGCACAGATTCTTTGGATGAAGAATCAGTTACTGGATTATGGGTTAACATATTTCAAAATCCCTATTTACTGTGATAATCAAAGTGCTATTGCTATGACAGGTAATCCAGTTCAACACTCTATGACAAAGCACATCAGCATCAGGTACCACTTCATCAGGGAACATGTTGATGAAGGTACAGTGGAATTGCACTTTGTTCCAACATATCAACAACTAGCAGATATCTTCACAAAACCACTGTGTGAAGCTACATTTACAAGATTGGTAAATGAACTTGGAATGGTTTCAGGTTCTTTCTCTAAATCTGCGTAGTTTTGTTCTGATGCATCAGACCTTATGATCAGTATTTACAGAAAAACTCTCTTTGTGTATTCTGTGCTTAATTGAAAATTTGCTAAAGTACTGACTATTGTCTGATGTAAGTTTCTAAACTCTGATTGTGATATGTCTGTTAATATAATTACTCAATCCTATGAGGATACTTGTGCTAGATGCTGACCTAGTAATCTTCAATATACTAATGATCCCATGTTAGAAGTAATTATTCCTGTGGAAATCTATTGACACAAGCAAATTCTGATATTGAGCTTAGTTGAATTTACTTTGTCTATCTTATTATTTAGTCACAAACTAGAATAATGCTACTCATCTGTTAAGTTCTGATGCTAGTAAATCTGTTGAATGTACTAAGTGCTGATAAACCTCACTTATCAAAAGAAATAGAAAAAGAAACAAGGATTAAAAATCAGGTACTCCTTTGAGATCTAGAGTAAAAAATGTGGAAGGGAAGACCCAAGTACATTGATGGTATTAAGTAATATGCATCAGAAAAGCAAATTAAATATTTTCTTGGTGACTTTTCACACTCTATGATTACTGGAGAAATACTCTGATAATAGCATAAATTCTGATAAGCAGTCGTGACTCACTTACACTGAGAAGCCACTGTAAAATGGAATTAAAAAAGATGCACAAAATTAGCACAAAATAGTTGAGGTGGACTCAAGCATGAATTCATTCAATAGTAGGTTTCAGAATAATGACAGGTTTTTAGTAAAGTTTTAGTTATGCCTTATTTCTAGGATGTACTGGAGTGAATTTGACTTTACTCTTTGTCTGATATTTAGCTTAATGCACACACTCCACACTCCATATGAATGATGAAAATAACTGTGGTGATCTATGTTATTTTAGATGAACAGTTTCTGTGTCACATTGCACAAATTCCGAGGACAAGTTCTGATTGCACGTTCTGATGATTAAGTTCTGAAGAACCTATATCAGAACTTGTGTGAGGACTTACTAAGATAGGCATTCATTTATCGAGTTAAGAAATCATGTTCTGATGACCGTTAAGTTCTGATATAAGTCTAAGTTATGATATTAAATTCTGATTCTTTAAAAACAGTCTCAGTTTAAACCAGAATATGTTGAAGTGGAAGATTAACAGTCACTATATTTAGGGATAGTGATACTCGTACATGCACAATCAATTTTTACTTGCTACTTGTGCGCATTAAACCATGTTTTACCTTTCCAATGACTGTTTTTCTTTTTCCAAGTCTGGGGAGACGAGGTAGAATTAATTCTACCTGTCAGCATTAAATTTCTTTGCATCTCCTGGCATTCTCTTGCCTATATAAACAACCACTTCACATCAGCCTTCCCATCAAATCTTTTATCACAAATTCACCTTCATAATCTTTATATCAAAAACACCATGGTCAATTACAATATGTTTTTGAACTATGAAACATTCAACATGGAGCTGAGCTGTGCCGATTGGCAGCAGGAATGGCACGTCACTGCCATTCCTGATGAGATATGGGACTCAGTTCCCCAGGAGGTACTCACCCACCTCCTGTTCTTCTATATGGACTACCATCGCCATCTGGAGCGATTGGAGGAGGAAAGGCTGGAAGCTCTCCGCCAGCAAGAGCGAATCATACGACTCACTATTCTGTTTGTCGAGAGTAGGAAGAAGAAATGATTTATTTTCTTCTTCCTATTTTTCTTCATCATCAGCCTTGCCCTGCTTCTTGAGCTAGGACAAAGGCTGTTGACGTTAGGTTTAGCAGCTTAGGGCAATCTTGTAAAAGTTCTGATGTAATTTAAATTTCATGAATGTATTCTCTTGATATATTAATGAAATTTGTTTTTTTCAAGATCTTGTCTCTAAGATATTTTGTAATGCATTGATAAATCTTGATAAATATTCATATTTTGTTGACCATATAAATTTTGTTTTAAATTAAGTTCTGATTTTACTTTATCAGTACTTGCTCATCTGATTTATTTTGGTCATTTTCACTCGATTTTTTTTCAGAATATTGGTGTTGCAGTAAAAAATTGAATAAGTGGGAACAGTTTCAATTCTGAATTAAAACTGATTTACCTTGATTAATGGAATAACTGGGTAAGTGGAACGGTTTTTCCTTGAAAAACTGTAAGTGGGTAAGTAATGATTACTGTTTTCCCTGGCCCATTAACTATTCGTTATTACTGCATGTCTGACAGGTGTCCAACGGTTACATTTTTTCAAAAGTATAAGTAAGACAGAGAGAGGATTTTCTAATCTTTTATTCACTTTTATACTTTTTCTCTCTATTTTCTTTTACTCTCTTTCTTCTTCTAACGTTGGTTTTTCATATAGACATTCTATCAAACACCTAACAGGCACTTATAAATCTCGATTATTTTCATGGCACCTAAGGATTTAATCATTGATGGAGCTAAATTTGTTCCAAACAACTATGCTGCAATTCTTGATAATGCTGAAGCTCCGTCTGAATTGCATTTTGTGCAAGATCTTCTTGCACACAGTGAAATCGGGTATGCATTGACCCAATCTTCAGTCTTCTCAAGCCAACAAGTTCTGACATTTTGGAGGACTGGAAACTTTGATAATGGTGGTCAAAATGGTACTCCTAGTATTGTTTTCGAAGTGGGTGATTCTCCATATGCAGTCACTCCTGGTACAATACGCAAGGCTCTACATCTACCAGAAGGATGTACTTTTTCAACTCCAGAGGAATCGGCTCTTCAGGAGTTAATGGCCAGTTTGGGGTATGAGCAGAGTTTGGCTAAGCTTGAGCAGTTGAAACGGCCTCATATCAGGAGGGAATGGAGCTTCTTCTTCGACTGCATCACTAAAGCTTTTGGGAACAAGTGTTCAAATTTTGATGCCATCCCTATAATGAGTCAGCACATCGGGTATGCCATCATTAACCAAACTCATTTTGATTTTGCAACTGCTGTAATAGGTTTTATTGGGGATAGGATGACAGAGGATAGGAATGTTGTCTACTTTTCTAGATTCTGTCAACTTCTATATACTTTTTGTACTGATAAACCTCGACTAACCAGTACCTTAACTCCACCTTTCAAAGTTGCAAAATGTTACTTTAATGACCTGGTAAATGCTGACACTAAGAAACAAGTGGTTAGACCTTTACAGATTCCTCAGTCTGTAAAACAGATCTTAGTAAATGCTGATCCTGAATCCTATAGATCTGTTTATCCTGATGTTCAACCAACAACCACCTCCCAAACACCACAACAACCATCAGAACATACAACCCATACTACTCAACCAACCCTCAGGCAATATCTCAAATCATATCTCACCACTTCACAGAAAGTTCAATCTTCATCCTCAGAACCTACTGTGAAGCCTTCATCTTCCAAGCCTAAGAGGACAAAGACTGTTCCTCAAACACCTCAAAAGAGAAGGAGGATTGCTTTGAGAGATGAGTCAGACAGTGAGGAACATGTTTCTACATCAGAACCTGTTGTCAAAGAAGCTGAGAAAGTGACTTCTCAGAAGGATTCTGGAATTGGGGGATCTAAGCTTCTCAAAAGGCTTAGAAGAATGACTGTTGCTGAAACTCCCAAGGAATCCATATCTTCAAAGAGATACAAGAAACAGAGGGCAAAAAGGCCAATTTTAGATGATGAGGAAACAGCAGCTAAGAAAGGAGATCAGGAATCTCTGATCTCACAAGAACCAGAATCTGCTAAAGCCACTGTTTCTCCATCAACTCCAACTCAGGAAGCTGTTACTGAAAATGCCAACACACCATCTGTGTCTCCTAAGACTGTATATCCTGTTAATACAGGCACAAGTGCTGATATAGATATCCAGACCTTGGTTGTGCCTGAAGTAATTTGCTTAGAAGCTCTAACAGCAATTAATCCATCAACAACACCTGATACTGATGCTGCTCAAACTCCTGAATTATCTACTACACCTTCTCTGCATCTAGATGCTGATGATCAGAATATAGGTGAGCATCAGGATATGGCTGTTGATCAGAACTTGGAACCAGATCAGCAATTAGAGGATGCTGAAACCTCCATTGCTACTCACACTGTTGTTTTATCAGAAGATACTGATTCTGTAAGTTCTGATGCTGCAAATGCTGGAGATACTGGTGATGCTTCTCCAAATGCAGATGCTGATGAAGCAGGTCCTTCAGGACATGCTCCTCAACAAACTGTTCTTAAATCTAAACTTGTTAAGAAGTTTGTTACAAGAGAAGCACCAGTGCCTTGGAGTGAAACTCCTGCAGGACAGGAGTGGACTAAGGAATGGAACTCAATTACTTGTGTTCCATCTGCAAAGAATCTGGCTGAGCACTTGACAAAAGCTGATGAGATGTTAAATACTGATGCTTTCAAAACACAGCTTAGAGTCACTACATTGAGTACTAAACATCTACAAGGTCTTCATTTTACTACTCATGCAGAGCTACACAAGATTCAGGAAGAATTCATCAAACAGGAACAAATTCAAAAGATTGATAAGAAAAAGTTCTTCCAACCTACCTTTGACAAGATTGCTTATATTGAGAAGACTCAAGATACTCAAAAAGCTCAGATTGATGATATTCTGAAAAATCAAGCTTCTCAGCAATCTCAACTTAATGCAATCCAAGCCTCAGTGGAATTGTTTGTCTCTCTTCTATTACTTGCTGATGCCAAAAAGGGGGAGAAAGTAATTAAGTCCAAATGCAAAACTGATAAGACACTGAAGGGGAAGGATGATGAAAGGGATGATCAAGGAAACTCTGGAATGGGTAGAGGTCATAGTCAAGGTAGAGGTTTCTCATCAAGAAAAGCTGAAATCACAAGTCACGGGACAAGTTCTGATACTGGGAATAGAATTAGTTCTGCTACTGGTAAAAGGATAAGTTCTGATGAACTTTTAGATCTTGATGAAGAAATGTCAAGACAGTTATTTCTTCAGGAAAATCCAGGAATGGACTTGGAAAATTTAATGGAAGAAGAAGCCAGACTTAAATCAGAGAAAGTCACATCTAAATCTGAAGCTTCTGGTGAAAAGATACTTCCAAAACTCAAAGGCATTGTGATAAAAGAAAGGACAAATACTGAAGAAACATTGGCTAAATCACAACCGCAGATAGATCCAAGATCCAAGGGTAAAGAAAAGGTCGGTGAACCTAGCAAGGTTTATGTGCCTCATGAGAATGAAGAAATCACTGATGAAAAGGATGATCTTGCTCTAACTTCAAGAAAAGTTCTTAAAACAACCTCTGACATGGCTCAAGTTGTTCAGAGTCAAGAGACTGTAAGTTCTGATATTTTGAAGAAGCAAGTAACCTCTGACACAACTCAAGTTAACTTGATATCAGAAGATAGATCAAAGAAACTCCTACCAGGATTCACTAAAGCAAAACAGACTCAACCTTTGAAGACTGCTGCAAGTGGTTTTGAAGCAAGAGTAGTTACTGAAAAGGAAGCAAGAGATAAAACTGGATTGGGAAGTGCTGATGAAAGAAGAATACTGAACACTACCAATGATCCAACTTCCTTGAGTGAACCAGGTATTGGAGCAACTCCTGAGAGATTGAATCAACTGGAATCTGTACAAATGGTTTACCATACCTACTTGAAAGAACACATCTTGTTGTACTTCATGACAGATGGTAGGGTTTATCATATAAGGCAAAATGCCATTCCATTGAAGTATTTTGAAGAATTGGAGCATGTGTTATTCTTACTTCAAGTGGATGACAGATTGACAGGAAGTACTGCAAACTACTTGAAGGATCAGATTCAGAGACAGAAAAGGCTTTATTCTGTTAAGTCTGACAGCACATATGTTCCAAAGTACAGAGATCACAAGGGTGATATAGTTGAAATGAAGCCCAATACTGCTAAGATTATAACTACCTTTCTGGGTTACAGGGCTGTGGAATTCAATCTTGAGTCTGATAAGGCATATTTGATCAGACTGGATCAGGATATAAGAAAAGCCAAGATTAATGATCTCAGGGTTGCAATCTTTCAAATTGGTGAAGATACTGCAGAGCTTAAAGATGTTAAAAGGAGGATGATTGATGAACTTAGATATGCTGAGAGATGTTTGTTGAAGAACTATCTCAGAGCAACTCCTGACATCAGAGAGATCAGAAGATGAAGCCAAGTCAAGATCTACAACTGATTAAATTCTGATATTTGTACAGACTGAAGCTGTTATCAGAAGTTAAATATTGGTAAAGCTTTAAGGACTGTAAGTTGTAGTTATATAGTCTAATTCTCATGTATTTGTATTTAATATTTTTGACATCATCAAATATCTATTAAACTTGTATATTATGCTAATTTACAAGTTGGGGGAGATTGTTAGATATATTTGATAATGTCATGGCTAATATGATTTATGTTTAGATCTTACTTAAACAGGATAAATTAGTACTTACTGGAGGTCAGAACTTAAGGATATCAGTACTTATATTATCAGGAGATAATCATCAGAAGATGGATATCAGAACTTAAGTGCTGAAGGACGTTCAGATAAGGACAGTAGCTGATTAAAGGAAAGAAGATCGAGATAAACATAAGAAGAGATATGCATGAAGAAGGAATTCTATGAAGAATAGAATACTTGGAAGAAAATATATCTGATTGATATATTTTAGGAAGCAGAATTATATTCCATATCAATTAACGATTATCTTGTAACTGTGTAGTATATAAACACAGATATAGGGTTTACACTATAAGTGTTATCATATTCGAGAAAATTTATTCATTGTAACCCTAGCAGCTCTCGTGATATTTGTTCATCACTGAGAGGTAACAGTTCCATACTGTAACAGAGTTTATTGTATCAATAAAGTTTGTTTTCTGTTACTTGAGTTATTAGAGTTCGATTTGATTGTACTTTACACTGTATTCACCCCCTCTACAGTGTGTGTGACCTAACAGTAAATATTTTTAAATATTAAGTAAAATTACTTAATCAATGTGGGACAAAACTCATAAACCCATTTCAAGCTACTAATTTCACCTCAATTTCTATATGGATTACACTAAGAAAATGACTTAGATCCAAACATGAAAGTTTAAGTCCTCATTACAAAAAACAACCTTCAACAATTAATTTTAGAAAATTAAATCATGAACATATCTAAAACATGTCTCAAACTTTCCGTTTTTTAACATATACTATATGGTGGACCACATTAACAACTTTTATATATGTGAGTTATTAAAGTGCATTTTAAAAAATAGGTTAGACAAAGATAGTATGGACAAAAAAATTATATATGTATTGGGTTGTTAATCTTGACAACTATCTTAACAACCAAAAACAAATTGGTTATTAGCAAATTGTTAACAATCCACTTAACAAATTGTTTTGGAAAGCAATGCATTATGCATGGCAATATTAAATCACTAGTCTTATTAATAAATTGTTCAGCTTCGAATCGAATAAATTGGTGGTTGTCAAGTTTGTATCCTAGTCTTTCTTGGAGATGCTAACCAATTGAATACAATTTGTCCAACTATGACCAATCACAACACTTGAACTATATAAGTGCTCAGTATTCAAACTTAAGTTTCAGTAAGCTTTTTTCTTGTCTGTCCCAGGTTCTGATTCGATTTTCGTTAATCCTGATATTTGTTAGAACAGATACTCAGTCGTAATGCATATAAGCCTAATTATTTAAAAAAAGGTTTCATTTTCCCCATTTTAAACCCCTGCGACCAAATTTTTGTAAGAAGTTTCAGTTCAACTGTAACCTGCCAAAACACAAATGGTTTACGAACAAACCAGCATGATAACAGCAAGCAATCAATCGAAAAATGTCTGCGTTATCGGAGCCGGGCCATCGGGGCTAGTTGCAGCTATAGAGATTAGAAAGGAAGGACACAATGTGGTGGTCATAGAACAAAATAATGATATTGGAGGGCAATGGCTTTATAATCCTAGTGTTGAGGCTGAAGATCCACTTGGAAGATGCAGTACCTTAAAAGTCCATAGTAGTGTATATGATTCACTAAGACTTCATACACCTAGAGAGACTATGGGGTTCAGTGATTTTCCAATTTTGGTTAAAAATGATCCAAGGCATTTTCCGGGGCATAGGGAAGTGTTCTTGTATTTGCAAGATTTTTGTGAAGCGTTCGAGTTAAGAGAGATGATAAGGTTTGACACCCGGGTGGAGAACGTGAAAATGTTGAACGGTGGTGATCAAATTGGTAAAGATTTGAGCTGGGTAGTTAAGAGTATAGATAATAAGAATGAGATGGTGGTGGAAGAGTTGTTTGATGTTGTGGTTGTTGCTACTGGTCATTATTCTCACCCTAGATTGCCTACGATTAAAGGTATATATAGTCCCTTGATTAACCTTCTTATTTTCAGTCGATAAATTATCATGTAGTTCATTTTTACTAATTAGGAATTGATGACTGGAGGATAAAGCAGCTGCATAGTCACGTCTATAGAGTTCCAGATCCATTCCTCAACGAGGTGAGATGATTTATGAAGCATGTTTACATAAACAATATGTTTGTCACGCTTCATTATTCTTGTCATGATCAAAGTTTTCCGCGGAAAGAGTCTTTTATATAAACCTAGAAGTAAAATCAGACATTTAGGATCAGAACAGGGGCAATATCTAGGCACTTCTTGTTGGGACATTTTAAGTAGGTTTGGTAGCATCTCTCATTTTCAAGGTTTTGCAATTGAAGTTGCTACTTGACTTGAAAATAGGTGGTGGTGGTTGTTGGAAATTCACTTACTGGGCT
Organism: Apium graveolens; assembly: GCF_009905375.1. Lineage (NCBI taxonomy): Eukaryota > Viridiplantae > Streptophyta > Magnoliopsida > Apiales > Apiaceae > Apium > Apium graveolens. Next base: position 20,162,141 of record NC_133651.1, read on the forward strand.
AGATATTGTAATGGAGCTTCTGCAAGTGGCAAAGGAGGTCCATTCGAGTTCCAAATCACTTGACCTATCTGAGGGGTTATCGAAAGTTATCTCTAAACATGATACCTTACACCATCATCTTGAGGTGAACAACAATTTAATCCAATTTCATCGCTTTTTAGTTTAGATTTCTTTACTATATGTGATAAGAATACATCATCCATGGCAACATATTGGTAATGCAGATAGACTCTCTGCACGAGGATGGCCGCGTGGTGTTGGTAGATGGCTCCTGCATAGCTGCAGATACCATAATATACTGCACTGGGTAAACAATCAACATGTTCCCTAATCTAGTAGGATATTCTGTATTTTCATGTAAGTGTTGCATAAATATATAAGTATGGCTTGGCTGACGATGGCTGCAGGTATGAATATACATTTCCGTTCCTTGAAAGCAAAGGAATAATAGCAGTTGATGATGGAAGAGTAGGACCACCGTATGAGCACACTTTCCCTCCATCACTTGCACCATCTCTCACTTTTATAGGGATTCCAAGAAAGGTCTGGACTTCGTTAAGTACTTACTTTTAAATCCAAGTCGAATGGTCCTAAAGAAAATTAAAAATGAAGTTAGCTAAGCCTTTTAAAAAATTTGAATTGGGATGTTGATATGTGGCACATACATGCTTTTTATATAGATTATAGGATTCCCATTCTTCGAGTCTCAAGCGAGATGGATAGCTCAGCTGCTGTCCGCGAAAACAAGTTTGCCATCATCGGATGATATGATGCTGTCCATTAAGGAGTTTTATCACGCAAAGGATCTTGCTGGTATACCAAAATATAACACTCATGATATCGCTAATTTTGAGGTATTTTTTTGGTTCACAACTTGCTGAAAATGCTAGTTTCATTTGACATTGAAACTGTGTCTGCTGCTGCATCTCATGAGTGGTATGAATTTGCAGTACTGTGATAAATATGCGGATTTTGCTGGATTTCCACGCGTGGAAGAGTGGAAGACAAAACTTTGTTTAGCAGCTTTGATCAAAGCAGAAGTAGACTTGGAAATATACCGCGAATTTCCTTACGAGGAGTATCGGCTACCTGAACAAGATTCTAGCCATTAAGTGAAGTCCAGCCCTTCATGATAAATGATGATACCAATGTGATACATATATATGTGGCTCAAGTGAAATGCTTTGTGAAGCAAGGAAATAGTTCTAAGTTTATTCTGATATGAGATATGAATGGCTTTCATAGTTGGAGTTGTGGAGTGTAAAACATGCTCTATATTTTTTTGCTAATTTTAAAGGAAAATTTTAGAGATACCAAATTTTTATCCAAAAAAATTCTCAAATCACGTGTCTCATTAAAAGTTGGCAACCTTCTTATGATAATATAGACCTCGTGTGTATTATATGCTCTTGCTAACCAAAATCAACCATTTGTCACCCACTTCATCTGACAAAATGTTTCGATAAGATATTTAGGATACCTATCAGGCTATCACTACTCAATTTTAAAATAACAAGTATAAATGATGCAATTTTATATATCCCTAAATATTTGTTGTTTTCTATTGATAAAAATATTGCATAGATATGTACGAATCTTTAATAAATTGACTTATTTAATAAAGGTTATGTTATTTTATAAAATTTGCAACATAAATAAAATTATATTAATACTGGGAAAATAAATCTACCACGATAAAAAAGGGAATAAATTAAACGCAAAATTAAAAACAGGAGAAAATTACTAAAGTATATATAACACGAAAAATTATTCTACAAAGTTGTATTCCATAATTCAGTTACGTTTTTACCCCCATGACATACTAAAATGGAACGACGTCGTCTAGCCATTTCTAAATGACTAAACCCCTAAATCAGTCAGTCTCATTGGGTTTTGAATTTGTATCTATAATCACCCACCTGGATCTCTCTTCGCCGGTCGTTCACGCAGGTATATATATATATTATATATATGTTCTATCATTTCTTATATATACATACATGTTCGTATACACAACCATAGTTTCCCCAATTAGCTTATGAGTACTAATTTTTTGTTTGTAATATGAAATGATGAATACAAATTGGGGTTCAAACGTTGTATATGTGTGATTAAAACTTAGGTAGCGTTAGAAATTTGTGGAATGAGTTCGAATGTAATCCTCATTTTTGTTTGTGATGGAACAGAATGTTTCTCGGTTGGTTATAGTTTTTGATTTTGTTACATTTCGTAGCTGGTTGCCATTGTGTGAGTCAGATTACGAAATAGATTGGATTATCTGTACACGTAAAATTAACTGCCCGTTAGTATTTGCAAATGGTTATAAAAATTGTTACATAATTTTGATTGAATTTTGTGACTGGTTTTCCGGTGTGTAGATAGTGACTTATGTGTTGGATAGAATGAATGTCTAACCTCTGATGAACTTGAGCCTCGGGACATGTTTTTTTTTGGGTTTCGTGTTTGTTTTTTTATTTAAATTCTTAATTCTGGTCAAGTTTGGGCTAGGAAGAAGTTGATAATTCATTTTGTATATGGCTGTTGTGTGTTAATATGTGTGCAATGTATGCCATTCAATCCTCGGTAAGTACTATACTAAAATCTTGATAGTAGAAATGGAAATTGTCCTGATAACGGAAGGGAAAATATCTTCTCCAAACCCCTTAAGGAAAAAAAATCCCCAAAATTACACCTGAGTTTTGAAGTCGTTAGTTGGGCTCTAGTAGGCTGAAGCTGAACCTGATTCTGTTATATGATTACTTGTAACTGCCAAATATGTCTTTTACGACTGAAGTTGCTGGTTTTAATTTTTACCTGCAGTCTAGCAACAGAGTCTCGATATTGACGATTACGTATTAAATATTCAGAATTTGTAGACATGTCAAGTGATCAGCAACCAGCGGATAACCAGCATTCGGCAGATAACAACCAGCAACAACCAAGTCCTTCGGCTGTAGGACCTGTTGGCTGGATAGAACACCATTACAAGAGGCTCAAAGAAAACGCAGAAACTTATCCCTATGTATGGGCTTCATATGCAGTTGTTTACGTTGGATTTGGCCTTTGGACTACTTATAGGTGGAGAAAACTCCGCCGGACTGAAGATAGAGTTAGAGTCCTTCAAGCCAGACTCCAGAAACTTGTTGAAGCTGACGAGTCAGCAGCCCTTAAGGCGGTTCCTGAAAGGACGACCTTCACAGCAGTACCTGAAATGAGAGCATCGAACACCATCACCAAAGCTGAGGAGTCGGAAGCAGCTGCCACGGTGACTGACAAAGCAGCTAGCTGAAGATAGAATTATCATATAGTTGGTTTGATCAATGTAGTTTGAAATGCAGATTTTATACAGATATATTATTGTTCTTTGCTGGTGAGAGTTTTGATTATATTTAGAAAGTTCTCTTATTTTGTTTGGATAAACTCAAATCCAATATACTTTTGTTTGGGGCAGCCTAAATTTGTTGGAGGGTGATTAGTTAATTGACTTCAACAACATTACATTAATGTTTTTCTTGCAAGATGTTAGTAATAGAAATTCTACTGTTTTGGATTTGTGGTATCAGGGTAGGGCATTGCCCTTGCTATTTATTTGGTCACGCGGTTGTATAAATGAAGAGGAAACAAGACAAGCATCTTGTTCTCCATTAAAGATTGATTAGCCAGATTGATAATGGTAATAATTATATTATGAGTATGCTATAAAAAAAATTTGTTCTTTGTTACATTGATTTTAAGAGCAGGAACTCGTACCCTTACCAATTGTTGAAATTATAACTTACTCTGTAGTCAGTGATTGCACGGGCATGTTCTAAATTGAGTATTTTTAATTATAATTGTTGACGGTATATTCGTGTTATTTTCCGATAAATTGATGACGTTAACGTATTTATTTGTGTATATCAGCAATTTTTACCTTTTTGGGTGTGGTTATATGGTGCATAACATGTTTTGCGACATTTAACATTAAACTAAAACAATCGACGTCTGTAATGCTATTTCTAGCCCGTGCACGTGTGCAAAATGCGAATAAACAATTTCTTTAAATAACTAATGTGTTTAAATGATAAAAGTGCGATGAGTGAAGTACTCAATTGCCGATCTTGAAGGAATTATGTGTTAGACTAATGATTTTATATTCATTTTGCATCCCTTCGTTTCAGCTTAATGTAAATTTGGTTAAGAACTTTAATTATATGCAATATGCATTCCTTAGGTTTCTATACTCTTACAATAACCACCCCTTAACCAATTTTCTGTCATTTTGACTGTTAATTTTTAGTTGACTAGGGGTAAAACGGAGATAACACATAAAAAATATTTGAATAAAGCATTAATAAATTTAAAGTATTGGAAAAAATAGTAAAAAATATAATGATTTAAAAAAAATTTGAATCAGGTGTTAAATCGATTTAAGCCTTTTTTAAAAATAATAATAATTTTTTTTTAGTTTTTCTATTTAATTATTTCATCTTTAAAATATTCAAGTTAAATAATATTTTTTGATATATTTAATATTTTTTGATATATTTATAATTATTACGCACATTATAAATTTTTTATATAGACACTCACATTATAAAAAAAATTAACTATATTTTTTACATATTATTTTATAGTTTTTTTGAATTTTTAACATATTTTTTAAATATTTTATACTTAATATCTCCATTTTACCCCTAGTCAACCGTTATTTAACGGTCAAAATTAACAAAAAATGGCCGAATGGTGGTCATTATAACGGTATTAAAATCTAAGGGATGCATATTACATATAATTAAAGTTCTTGACCCAATCCGCATTATGCTGAAACCAAAGGTATGCAAAGTGAAACTAACTCTTTTCTTAATTGCAGGGCATGTTCTAGATTGAGCGTTTTTAATTATAGTTGTTGATCATATATTTGTGTTGTTTCCCGGTAAATTAATGACATTAACGTATTTGTTTGTGTATATAAATAGTTTTTGCCTTTTTTTGGGTGTGGTTATATGGCGCATAATATGTTTTTCGATATCTAATATTAAGCTGAAACAATAAATGTCTATAATGACATTCCTAGCCTGTGCATAGGCACTTGCAAAATGATAATAAATAAAATTTTTTTAATAACTAATATATATATATATATATATATATGTTAAAAGTGTGATAAGTGAAACACTTAATTGTTCTTAGACTAACGTAAAATTAACGATCTTCGAATTTTTTCAACTGTTTTTCTTATATATATGCAAGTTTGATGTTTGTTATTTATAAATACGTTAAAGATTTTTAGCATTATATCACGTAGATTTTTTAAAGTTACAATCTAAATCTTTGTTTACGTCTAGTTTTAATCGTTTTATGAAAATTAAGTAATTTATAATAGTTCCTTATATTGTTAGAATTAAGTATAATTTATATTATTCGTGCTTTAGTCTTCATACACTAATCTTATTTTTTCCCTTAACGATATATTTAATTTTTTTATATATATAATTACTAACTTAAAACCCGTGCGATGCACGATACGCGAGATTTTTTTTAACATTATATATTTTTTAGAAAAATATATTTAATTCAATTCTTAATTTTGTTCATTTAAAACTTTAAATGATATGAATTCATGATAATTATATTAGTAGACGTATATGTTCATAACTTTTTAGAACATTTAAACTTATTTAAAGTGATAGCATTGGTAATGGGGGAAATATTATTATAACAAAATTATTATTTTATTGAGGATAAAAATATAATGTCTCCATTATGTTGGGACCTTAAAAAAATATTATTATAGCATGGTGATTACTTAATCGATCAACTATAACTCTATAAAAGATTTTTGAAAAAAGATAATATTACTGATTGAACGATATTGTTTTATTGATAATTCTATGTGTATTTTAAAAAATAATAATATATATGTTTTAATTAAAATTTGATTTTTCAGTTCATATCAATATGATATAAATTATACTTAGTGTAATATTAATTTGATTTATATTTGATCATTGGTTTACATTATTTTATTTTAACTCAATGTCCAATACACCGACCAAATCAAACTAATTATTTTTAGTTCATTTTTATTTATTTTTTAAAGTCTGGATCAATAAGATAATTTTGTTTTAGATTGAATAATGAGTATATATGATTTTATTTTTGTTAGTCGAATTGTATTTTTATTTTAGTTTTGTATTAGTCTGAATCAATTGTATCATGTATTTTTTTATCATGTATAAGTAAAATATATTATCTTGTTTATCCGCATTCATTAGTATAATTTTTTAGGGGGATTGATAGTATTATTATTTTATTTTAACCTGAGTCACATTATATATCAACTAAATATTAAAAATATATTTAGTCTTCTTAAATTTAATTTAGCCCGAAGTAATAAATTATAATAATATAAAACTTGATATGAATTAAAATTTAAATTGGTAGAAGAAGTTGAATTTAATATAAATTATAATGATATAGAGTTCGAAATAAAATAGATATGAAATTGGTAAAGCAATAGAGTAAGTTGACTTCGATATCAATTATAATTGGAATTGATTGACCCAATAATTAGTAATAAATAATTAAATAAGGTGCGATGCACGGAGTGCACATTTTTTTTTTAATATTACATAATTTTAAAAAAAATACTTGAATTCAATTCTTAATTTTGTTCATTTAAAAATTTAAATGATATGATTTCATGATAATTATATAAGTAAATGTAAATGTTCCGAACTTTTTAGAACATTTAAACTTATTTAAAATGATAACATTGGTAGAGGGAATATTATTGAAGGGTTTTTAGCACATAAACGCAGCGAAAACGTAAATTTAAATCTTAAAAAAAAAACCGAAACCCTCCGCAGGATACATGCGAAAAATAATATTTAATTCGTAGTTCAGTATGTTAACCTTAAGAAGCTTTACGTTAATGAAAAGATGGAGGTCTTTAATGGCGATCCAAAAACGATGAACGGAGATCCTTAGCAGCTGCTCCTCAAGTGTGAAGCACTCCACCGGTATCCACCAAGAAAACGATGTAATGAAGGAGGAGGAGATGGAGAAAATTAGGGTTTTGTAAATCTTTTTGGTTGAGGCAAAAATAGGGTCTATAATAGTATATTTATAGGCAAAATTTTCAGCTGAAAATTTTCCCATAAAATATTATAATTATTAACCCTTTATTATTCTCACTAATAATTAAAACACCTTTTAATTATTAATCCCTTTTCTAAACTCTTTAGAAATAATTCTCTCACTTGATTTAATTTCCAAAAATTAAATTCTTAATTAATAATATTAAGAACATTTTCTTAATTAATTTATAATCAATTAAATCTCATTTAATCAATTATTAAATTTTGCCAATTAATTATTTATTTCATAAATAAATAATTATCAGCCATTATTAATTAATACCTCCACCATTAAATCATTCTCTTTTATGGTGTGACCCTGTAGGTTCAATATAAAGCCGGTAGTAGAAATAAATAATAATAAAACTATTTTATCATTATTTATCTAAATTTTCTAATTCATTAAATATGATTAATTAATTAATCATATTTATTCTACATCGTGAGGGATACTTCTCAGCATATCGCGACTATCCGGATAATACGAATTCACTGCTTAGAATACCAAGAACCTATTCAGTGAGTAGTTACCGTACAATCAATTCCTTCTACCATGCAATGTCACGATTAAATACAAGGCATGGAACTTGTGTCAAGCCTATCTTATTTAATCACCTGCTTTCCCATTCACTATGCTTAGTTCTATTTAATGTAAATTAGAAACTCATTTCTAATTTCATTCACTCTGGCCAAAGATTCCTGAACTAACATAAGTGGATCAACATTGAACATTCTCTTCCTACACTGGAAGGGGTAGATCCTTTATTGATCATACACTATCTTCTTGTACAAATTCCTATACCCAGTAGAACCCTTATAATTGTCCCTTGAGACTAAAAACTAAACCAAAACATAGTTCAGTGTACACAAGATGACTATGATGACCTCAAGTCTAATGATACTTGTACAACTATCACTATGTGAACAACTACTGACACGTGAGTGAACTCCATCAGTTGTTCAGCCGTGTGAGTCATGTTCAGTGAACTTATTCTATAATAAACACCTACATACTATCTATAGTATCACCACACAAATGTCTATGAGAACATACATCCTTCATAATGAAGCAAGCATAGTATGTACCGATCTTTGTGGATTATTAATTACCAGTTAGTAATCCTACGACCAGGAACTATTTAAGTTTAGAGTTATCATCTTTTAGGTCTCATTATTATGATCTCATCACAATCCATAAAAAGCTTTACTCTAAACTGTGGTATATCTTATTTAAACATTTAAATAGATAGAGCCCGCAATAAAAACAAAACAAGTCTTTTATTAATATCAATGAAATTAATACAGATTACATAAAAGTTATTCCTAAATCCGCATACATGATTGGACTTAGGACATATCTCTTTCAATCTCCCACTTGTACTAAAGCCAATCACCCTGGTATCTAATACCCATCTTGTCTTTTTGACGATCAAAGTGACTCTGAGAAAGTGGCTTTGTGAGTGGGTCTGCTACGTTGTTATGTGTGTCAACTCTCTCGACGTTGACATCTCCTCTATTTTCAACTCAGATTCACCACCAAAAACAAGAAAAATGACCTGAGTCCTTCGCAAGTACTTAAGGATGTTTTTCACTGCTTTCCAGTGGTCTGCACCTGGATTGGACTGATATCTGCTCATCACACTAATTGAATAAGCAACATCAGGCCTTGTACACAACATCGCGTACATGATAGATCATATTGCTGAAGCATAAGGAATCTTACTCATACGCTCTCTTTCCTCAGGTGTCTTAGGAGACATTTTTTCAGAAAGGGACACTCCATGGCTCATCGGTATGAGACCTCTTTTGGAGTTTTTCATGCTAAACCTTTTAAGCACTTTCTGGATGTATGTACCCTGGGTAAGACCTATCATTCTTCTAGATCTATCTCTATAGATCTTCATACCGAGAATGTAGGATGCTTCTCCCAAGTCCTTCATGGTGAAGTTCTTTGATAGCCATACTTTGACTGATTGTAGCATCGGTATATCATTTCCTATAAGAAGTATGTCATCCACATACAATACAAGAAATGTTACCGCGCTCCCACTAACCTTCTTGTAGACACATGGTTCATCTATGTTTTTTGATAAAACCAAACTCTTTGATTGTCTCATGAAAACGGATGTTCCATCTACGAGAAGCTTGCCTTAAACCATATATGGTTCACAGCAGCTTACACACTAGGTGTTCATTTCCCTTGGAAAGAAAACCCTCCGGCTGTGTCATATACACTTCCTCCTCAAGTTCCCCATTGAGGAAGGCCGTTTTCACGTCCATTTGCCAGATCTCATAGTCGTAGTAAGCAGCAATCGCAAGCAAAATCCGAATTGATTTTAACAGGGCTACAGGCAAAAAAGTTTCATCAAAGTCAATCCCTTGCCTTTGTTTGAATCCTTTTTCCACGAGCCTGGCCTTATAGGTCTCCACCTGGCCATTTGCTCCAATCTTTCTTTTGTATACCCACTTGCACCCAATAGGCTTAACACCTTCAGGCGCCTCAACCAGAGTCCATACTTGGTTGGTATACATAGATTCCATTTCGGATTTCATGGCACTATGCCATTTCTCTGAGTCAACACAACTCATAGTCTCATTGTAGGTCATAGGGTCGTCATCATCAATGATTGACAACTCATTGTCATTCTGAATGACAAGGCCATAATACCTCTCAGGTTGGCGAGACACTCTCCCTGTCCTATGAATGGGCTGTTCCACAGAAGGTTGTTCAGTCTGAACAGGTGTTTCCACTTGATCCGTAGTAGTTTGTGCTTCTTGAACTTCATTAAGTTCAATTTTGCTCCCACTGTTTCCTTCAAGGATAAACTCCTTTTCCAAGAAGGTAGCATGTCTGGAGACAAACACCCGATGATCGGTGTAAAAGTAATACCCCAAAGTCTCTTTAGGATATCCCACAAAATTACATTTTACGGATCGAGATTCCAGCTTATCTGGGTCAACTTTCTTGACATAAGCTGGACATCCCCAAATCTTAACGTGTTTAAGACTCGGTTTCCTTTCTTTCCATATCTCGTATGGTGTTTGAGGAACAGATTTGGAAGGCATCTTATTCAGTAAATATACTGAGGTTTCCAATGCATAACCCCATAGGAATACTGGAAGATTCGCATAGCTCATCATGGACCGAACCATGTCTAACAAAGTTCGATTTCTCCTTTCAGATACCCCATTTAACTGTGGAGTATATGGAGGAGTCCACTGGGAGACTATACCATTTTCTTTGAGATAATCTAGAAACTCTCCATTCAAGTATTTACCACATCGATTTGATCGAAGAGTTATAATACTGTGTTTGGTTTGTTTCTCCACTTCATGTTTATATTCTTTGAACTTTTCAAAGGCTTCAGACTTGTGTTTCATCAAATACACATATCTGAATCTAGATCTATCATCTATGAAAGTAATGAAGTACGAAAATTCACCCATGGCTTGCGTAGACATTGGTCCACATACATCTGTGTGTACCAATCCTAGCAAATATGCAGCCCTCTCTCCATGTCCACTAAATGGAGATTTGGTCATTTTACCCCCATAGACAAGACTCGCATGTAGGATATGATTCAAAATCAAAGGGGTCAAGTAACCCTTCCTTATGCAATATCCGCAGTCTATTTTCACTAATATGACCTAGCCTACAGTGCCATAAATAGGTCAGATTTTCATCATCTCGTTTTCTTTTATTAGTTTGTATAATCTGAAGTAAATCATGCTCTACGTCACATACATACAGACCATTATTTATAATACCACGTCCATAAAGAACATTATCTCTAAGGATAGAACATTCATTATTCTTAATAATAAATGAAAAACCATCCAAATCCAACATAGGGATAAAAACAATATTCCTCACAATAGAGGGAACGTAATAAGAATTATTCTGAAATAATAGTCTTGCTCGTAGACATATGTAAACTAAATGATCCTACAGATATGGCCGCAACCCTTGCTCCATTGCCCATACGTAGAATCACCTCATCTTTTTCAAGAGTCATACTTCCCTTTAGTCCTTGCAACGAATTGCAAATATGAGAACCACAGGCGGTATCTAATACCCAAGTAGAAATTTGACCTAGTGATATATTAACTTCGATCATGAACATGCCTGAATCAGAAGCGGTAGTCTTACTACCCTTCTTCTTCTTCAATTCTGCAAGGTAAACCTTGCAGTTCCCCTTCCAGTGCCCCAACTTGTTACAGTGAAAACAAACAGCTAAATTAGGACCAGTCAACTTGTGAGCATCTAGTATGCTTCGGAGTGATAGTGCAGAAGACATGACGAATATAGTAAATCTGTAAATGATAAACACATAACAACACTTAGCAAATATTCAATTTCATTTCAAAAACACTATATGGATCGGGTCTTTATTCATAAGTGTCTCCCACTAGTTTATCTAATTTATTGAACCCCCTAAGTGAAAATTAAGCATTCATAATGCTAGTGGGAATAGGGATCCTACATTCCATCACACAACCTCGACTGTGGCATGAAACGTCATGTGATGTTCAATAGGCAGACAACTCTTGTCAATTACATCTTATGTTATTCCCTAATATAACTTTAGCCTCTTGAATAATTGAGTCACGGCTGTGGCACGACAAACTCAATATTCTAAGTCAAGCCTAACCCAACATTTCGTACAATTGAATCAGTCTCCAAAGGCCCACGGCTGTGGCACGTACCGACCTTTAGATTCTAATTCAATGTACACATCTTTATGTAATAGACAAGTATTTCTTATTTCGAAATCAAAGCCCTCGGTTGTAGCACGAAACGACAATGATTCAAAAATAAGAACTACTTTCTACCATGTTGGAAGGCTATGACCGACACAAGCCCGTTGTGTCATTGGCCAATTACTACTTGATATTATTTAATTTTAGAGGGATTATATTACGTTACAATCATAATCATATTATAAAGAGATTCTTCCTTTTAAATTAAATATTTCAAATCAATAATCGATAATCAGATGATTCCCAGATCGGGTTGAGCATTGTCAAGAGGCATCACTTAATAACCCTTTCTTACAGATAGAAATCTGTTGTTTACAGAATCATCCTTTCTCTCAATATTGAAAATTTATATTCAATTATGTGTTTCATAAACACAAGAATCTCATGATCATATTCATAATATTTATTGTTAAGGCAAGAAACGATTCCTATTCTAGATTTTCTAGAGCACGCCTTATATTGATTTAAGTTCACCTAAATCTATCATCGCATGGTAAACATAGGCATATATCTCATATATAAAATTAAATAAACAAGTAAATGTAAAGTGCAATAAAGTAAATGTGTTTGGTTATGGCCCCATATCTTTATCAAGCTCATGATAAAGATCAAGGTCAATCTAATATGGTGATGGAAATAAATACAACTACTTATTACATATGTCTTCTTCTTTGTTTAGACTTCTTGTATGCCTCGTCTTCTTCTTTGTATCACCTCCATTGGATAGCCTTCTTGAGTCTTCAATTATATTACATGATTGAAAGTAAAACTAATCTAATGAACTTACAAGAATAACTCGAGTTACATTCGAGATTTATGATTACAAAGATTGACGACATGCAAGTCGTATTTAAAACCAAAACCAAAACCATTACACTAAGGTCGAAAGACCATAACCATCCACCATGCTCATACAACACATAAAAGCATGTTAAAACACATAATCTGATCTTAACATATCATATTATCCATGATCTAATCATAAAAAGAAAATATGACAAAAATCAGAAAAATCAGAAAAATCAGAATCAAATCAGAAAAACAAGAATCACTGTTTACGGGCAGTAAACGACGTCAAACGCCTTACAGACGAGTCGTTGATAGATTTAGCTATCAGTTTTGTTCAGACGCTCGTTTACCTATGGAATAGGGTATTCGTTTGCGTAAATCGGACACCAGACCCAAATTTCAGCAAATCTGCAGCAGCCAATTCAGAATCCGTATCTAATATGATTCTCATAATTAGAACAAACATAAATCATGTATATATCAGTATATATACATATTACATAATCATCTTATGATTATACAACTCACATGAATATCATATATTCAAAATCATACATATATAAGCATATTATATCAACATCAAATCATGGCGAATCACGTACATGCTCATATATCAAAAACAGTTAAACACATAAACGAATTAAAAACTTTTCGCAAGTAGCTCTGATGCCATTGAAGGGTTTTTAGCACATAAAAGCAGCGAAAACGTAAATTTAAATCTTAAAAAAAAATCGAAACCTTCCGCAGGATCCATGCGAAAAATAATATTTAATTCGTAGTTCAGTATGTTAACCTTAAGAAGCTTTACGTTAATGGAAAGATGGAGGTCTTTAATGGCGATCCAAAAATAATGAACGGAGATCATTAGCAGCTGCTACTCAAGTGTGAAGCACTACACCGGTATCCACCAAGAAAACGATGTAATGAAGGAGGAGGAGATGGAGAGAATTAGGGATTTGTAAATCTTTTTGGTTGAGGCAAAAATAGGGTTTATAATAGTATATTTATAGGCAAAATTTTCAGCTGAAAATTTTCCCATAAAATATTATTATTATTAACCCTTTATTATTCTCACTAATAATTAAAACACCTTTTAATTATTAATCCTTTTTCTAAACTCTTTAGAAATAATTCTCTCACTTGATTTAATTTCCAAAAATTAAATTTTTAATTAATAATATTAAGAACCTTTTCTTAATTAATTTATAATCAATTAAATCTCATTTAATCAATTATTAAATTTTGCCAATAAATTATTTATTTCATAAATAAATAATTATCAGCCATTATTAATTAATACCTGCATCATTAAATCATTCTCTTTTATGGTGTGACCCTGTAGGTTCAATATAAAGCCGGTAGTAGAAATAAATAATAATAAAACTATTTTATCATTATTTATCTAAATTCTCTAATTCATTAAATATGATTAATTAATTAATCATATTTATTCTACATCGTGAGGGATACTTCTCAGCATATCGCGACTATCCGGATAATACAAATTCACTGCTTAGAATACCAAGAACCTATTCAGTGAGTAGTTACCGTACAATCAATTCCTTCTACCCTGCAATGTCACGATTAAATACAAGGCATAGAACTTGTGTCAAGCCTATCTTATTTAATCACTTGCTTTCCCATTCACTATGCTTAGTTCTATTTAATGTAAATTAGAAACTCCTTTCTAATTTCATTCACTCTGGCCACAGATTCCTGAACTAACATAAGTGAATCAGCATTGAACATTCTCTTCCTACACTGGAAGGGGTAGATCCTTTATTGATCATACACTATCTTCGTGTACAAATTCATATACCCAGTATAGCCCTTATAATTGTCCCTTCAGACTAAGAACTAAACCAAAGCATAGTTCAGTGTACACAAGATGACTATGATGACCTAAGTCTAAGGATACTTGTACAACTATCACTATGTGAACAACTGCTGACACGTGAGTGAACTCCATCAGTTGTTCAGCTGTGTGAGTCATGTTCAGTGAACTTATTCTATAATAAGCACCTACATACTATCTATAGTGTCACCACACAAATGTCTATTAGAACAGACATCCTTCATAATGAAGCAAGCATAATATGTACCAATCTTTGTGGATTATTAATTACCAGTTAGTAATCCTACGACCAGAAACTATTTAAATTTAGAGTTATCATCTTTTAGATCTCATTATTATGATCTCATCACAATTCATAAAAAGCTTTACTCTAAACGGTGGTATATCTTATTTAAACATTTAAATAGATAGAGCCCGCAATAAAAACAAAACAAATCTTTTATTAATATCAATAAAATCAAAATATATTACATAAAAGTTATTCCTAAATCCTCATACATGACTGGACTTAGGACATATATATTATTATAATGAAATTATTATTTTATTGAAGTTAAAAATATAATGTCTTCATTATGTTGGTATCTTAAAAACTATTATTTTAGCATGGTGATTATTTAATCGATTAACTATAACTCTATAAAAGATATTTGAAAAAGGCAATATTACTTAGTGAACGATATAGTTTATTGATAATCTAAGTGTATTTTAAATAAAATTATGTTTTAAATAAAATTTGATTTTTTTTACATGAATAGGATACGAATTATACTTAGTCTAATATTAATTTAATTTATCTTGGATCAGTGTTTTACATTATTTTATTTTAGCCTGATACCCAATACACCGACCAAATCAAACTAATTATTTTTAGTTAATTTTTTTTTTAAAATTTCGGATCAATAAGATAATTTTGTTTTAGACTGAATAATTAGTATATATGTTTTTTAGTCGAATTGTATTTTTATTTTAGTTTTGTATTAGTCTGTATAATTGTATAATGTATTTTTTTTATCGAGGATATCCAATTTCATTGGTATAATTTTTTTAGGAGGATTGATAGTATTATTATTTTATCTTAACCCGAGTCACATTATATATCAACCAAATTTTAAGAATTATATTTAATTTGTTTAAATTTAATTTAGCACGAAGTAACAAATTAGAATGATATAGAACTTAATATGAATTAAAATTTAAATTGGTCGAAGAAGTTGAATTTAAATATAGATTATAGTGATATAGAGTTCGATATAAAATAGAATTGAAATTTGTAAAGTAATAGAGGAAGTTGGCTTAAGTATCAATTAGAATTAGAATTGAACGACCCAATAACTAGAATTTGAACAATTAAGTAAGGGTAATTAAGTAATTTCAGCAAGTACCGACCGACCGACTACCAAATTTTTAATGTTTCGTCTATTATAATATAGTATAGATAGATAGATTAATTGTTAATATTAAATAATAAAGTAGTATTAAATATATACATAATACCTGCATATTAAATTAAATTTAATAAATATATGCATATTAAATGAGAAAAATTAAATGAGAAAAAACATTAACATACAGGGGCAATTCAATAATTTTAATATAAATAATTTGTCTCTCAAACACCTAGTTGCTTTGTATAATAGATATACTACTAGATGTTGATAAATCATAAGCAATAGTAAATCTTGTCGTTTTCCCAGCAATAGCCTTCTGAATGTTTCAGTCCATTAAACCTTGAAAGAACGGTTTTGGGCTATTGAGCTGAAAACTTAAGAGCAGCAGGAGATTAAGAACATCATCATTCAGAACTAGTCTTGGCTTCCTGTATATTCAATCTTAAAATGTAGGCCATTTAGCCAAATACAGTACTAAATATGAAAGCCAGTTTTTGACAAGCTTTTACATCAAAAAGATTCCGATCTGCTTTCATGTTGAAATCATTTTTCTTTAAAACATCCACAAAGTGGAGTTTAAAAAGAAAATAATAGTAGCTTAAGATTATCGAGTTTTGAAAAACTGGAGTTATGGCATATCAACAGTTACAGCATCAAAAGAAGCAAATATGCTGTAATAGGGAGGGGCTTACCTAAATCAATATTAGAACGGTTCACAAACAAAAACAATGATAACCAAGGTGAACACAACTACAGAAATGTGGCTGAAAACCTTCATTCCTTCATTCGATATATTTTGCGCAAGCATGCTGCAATGACTAAAGATATGTAGTAAGCTAGTAAGTATACCAAGCATGAACAAAGCGCTCGCAAATTATTTTTGAAGTACCTATCAGCACAAACCTTGATTAGGTAATTTGTACAAACAGTACATAGGACTGAAAGGTTCACAGCTGACCCACAGGTATACATAGCTTTAAAAACAAACCACAGTTTCTATAAAAGAACAAAAAAAAGATAATCTGACAACTTACCCTTAAATCTAGCATTAAATGAAATAACCCTCTGATAGCTTATCCTTTAGTCTAACATTAAATTAATAACCTTCTGATAACTTACCCCCAAGTCTAACTAGGAGTTAAGAGCCACGAATGGGAGCAGGACGTCTTTGACCAGCTTGCCGTCTGTTTCTCCTTCCCCAAGATGGTAGGCACCTTTCAGGAGAATCAGGTTTAGCATCATAAGTTTGCTGCTTTGAGTACGAGCACATCGGATGCTGCAACATGTTGGACTTACTACTGTTGTGCTTCTTTCCCTTTTGCTGCTCGGTTTTGCTTATTTTCTTCTTTCTGGCCTTCTTTTTACCTTCAATCTTCCTCAGCTCACTAATTGTATGATTTTCCAGCAACACCTCTTGCCTTGATGGGGAGGTAATGCGAGGTAGAATATCTTCTTGCACCTCTTTCTGCACATCTATTCTCTTTGTTCGTTTCCTCTTTGGCAGAATTGATGATGTGGCCGCAACTTTTCGTTTCTGGTTTCCAGTACTGTTAGAGCAATATTTTTCAAACTTTATCTCTTCCATTTGCGGTGTTAACGCTGCAGAGTTATTGATCCCATCAGCTATGAGCTCACTGTGGTTAAGTTCAGCTAGCCTTCCTTGAACCGTTTCATTTTCTTTTTCCTGAATATTTGTTGCAGAAGAAACAATTCCCGCAAACCACTTTAAGCTTTCCGCAGAGTTTGATGAAATTAGAAGTAGAGTTTCTGCGGCAAAAATGGTAAGATCTGTCGGCCGCATTTCCTCCAAATTACCTCTAGGCAGTGAAGACTCCTTGTTCTCTGGACATACAGATGGCTTCAAATTAACATTTGTTGCACTTTTTCCTTCCAGCTCCACCTGTGCTGATCCATCTTCATTCAGGGAAGAATTCAAGTCGAACTGAAATTTACTGCAGACTCCATTCTTTAACATCTCACTTTGAGCAGACCAATTCATTTTGCTGACTGTAAGCGCATATGACGACCTGCAATCAGGTCTCCCAATCTCTTCATAGTTATTTGCAACTTCAACCTCTGATAAATTTGGATGTGATCTGAACAACTGGTCATTGGTCAACTTTGAGTTGTAAGAAGAGCTGTGAATACTTTCATAATTCAAGTTGTCTTTAGTCCCATGCCACTTCGGCTCAACATAAGAGCTAGACATAAGAAAATCTTTTGGGGGCCTTAATCCGAGACCCTGGCTTAAGCTTTCTTTCACCTCATCGGAGATCCCACCAGGTACAAGCTTTTCTTTAAGCCAATTCAATCCCTGTATAGTACTGCTGAGTTGCTCATTTCCATGTGTGGTTACCTTTTCAAGAGAATTTTTCAGGTTTGCCAATTGGCTAGAAAATATGGAGGATGAATTGACATCCACTGCAGGTAACCTGTGTAACAAGTTATTCTGGAGGGAGCATACACTTGCAGATCTTGGATCATATGTCAAGTTTCTGCTCGGATAAACATTGTTATTTAAACTATAGTTCCCAAATGGTGAAGTTTCATTCTTACTCGATGATGCTGGTGCGTCAAAGGGTTTGTAGGCAGAAGTAATATGGTTTGAAGATGTGTACTCATGCTGCCTTGACACTTTCTCCAGATACAAATCCTCTGAACGATCTTCAAGATCTTTTCCCATCCGGAAACAACCGATTTCCTTCCTTTGAGTTCGGTAGACTGTTTTCAGCTTTTGAGAGGACTGCTCCAAATGCAGTTTGTCCATGTTGCTAGTATATAGGGTCCCTTCTTTATTAAGCTGGAACATTTCTGTTATACTTGGTATCAAGCTACTTCCAGATGAACTCCCTTCTGAAGGATTCAATTGGTCCTTGCAGATGGACAAATTAAGATCTTTATGGGGGAAAACAGCAGATAGATCCTTGATAGCGTAGTCTGGCACCTTGGAAACACCCGATACAATTCCTTCTCTGAATCTCTCCCTTTCACAGTCAATGTACTCATCAGCTGGGAGTTCAAGATCAAATGTTCTTTTACTGAATTCTTTGCTGCTGGACGGCAATAAAACTGTGTTTTCTAGGCTGCTTGCAGTGATTGAAGTGTTTGTATCTGCTTGCATGCTCTTCCCAGCATCAAAGTTGGACGCAACTTGAAAGTTAAAGGCGCTTGGAGGCCGGTGACAGCTCGGATCCACCAAAGTGAAGCTGGGATAATGACATGTCTGATTAGACGATGCAGACATACCTCCAAACATAATAGGATTGGACATGGATGTTTTCCCTGCAATATTATTAGCAGAGAGATATCTCATTTTAAGTTCATCAAGCGCATCCTTTTGTCTTCTATGAAGGCGATGCAGTTCATTGACCTGTAAAGAAAAATACAAATTTCAAATACGAAAAATGAGTCAATCTGCAAGAGATGTACTCTGACAAGATATAAGTACTTTTTTTTTTGCTAAGCAAAAATAACTACTTGTTAACATGGATACATATTTTCTGGGCCAAGAAAATTGCCAACAGATTTAACCTAACTAATATATCTAGCAATCTTGAAAACTTGTAAGAAGCTTATATAATGGTTAAATAATAATCAACAGTGCAATGCAGAATAAGGATTTTACTGTAAGAAGCATAACACTATATATCTATAACAAAAGAAATTTATGTGCAAATTTATTTGTACCGCAGATACAAAAGTGTTTTTACACAAATTATTCGGCATTTAACAATAAGGGTCAATGAGGCATGCAGCATTCAACAATATACTTGATATTTACAATATACCTGATACGTAAATGTAGCTTCTTGTTGTAGCATGGTCTTCCTGATTATCTCCTTCTGGTGATCTTGAAGCTGGCTTGTTTTACAAGGCGAATAAAGAATATTGCAGCCATCTCCATTTATCTGTATCTGATCCTTACTATTTTGGAGCCATGTTCGGCTGCTATCACTCGCAGGAAGATCTGTGGTGGTGCTGCAAACAGGGAGGTAGCCTGCAAACTGCATCTCTGATTGAAATTTTGGCATCGTCTGCATTGGTACAAAAATAAATCATAAATAACGATGGACAATAAGAACTGAACAGGCTGCACACCATAATAAAGCAACATAAGATTATACACCAAAGATATAAAATAATATTACTTTCTCGTAAGGTTTTGTAGGCGTTGACACGTATACTATATTTGACTTGCTCTCAGAAAGTATATATGACAAACATAACGAATCTAGGACATCAAGCAAGCTTTGGACTAATAGATACATTACATGTTTAATGCATATTATATATGAAATACGGTTTAAAATCGAATCTTAAAGGGTGACACAGCACAACGGTTATCTGCAACGAAAACAGCAGAATTACATGAACTGACAGGAAGGGATATTCTTAACTTTCCATACATGGAAATGTATTTACTAAAACAAGGAAGTACGGCCTAAGATTCAAATCAAAACCTTCTGA
Organism: Apium graveolens; assembly: GCF_009905375.1. Taxonomy (NCBI): domain Eukaryota; kingdom Viridiplantae; phylum Streptophyta; class Magnoliopsida; order Apiales; family Apiaceae; genus Apium; species Apium graveolens. The sequence continues at coordinate 20,182,525 of NC_133651.1, forward strand.
TATAATCAAATCATATCCAATACGTTAAATTCATTCTAAAAGGTTTAGCTTCCAGAATGTCATCAGTGGATGTAGTTCTATCTAGGGTACAAGCTGAAATGCAGGGCATTCCACCAAAATCGGACATCAAACCACAAAGGGTGAAGAAAGCACAGCGGTTATCTGTGATGAAAATGACAGAAGTATATATGACAAATACAAAAGGAAAGAATATTTTTAAATTTCCGCAGACAGTAATGAAACACAATGGGAAGTACAACATAAACTTCAAATGAAACCCTCTGAACATTCAGTTCATAAAAGTTTCTCCAATTAGTAATACAACTCAGAATTCCGGTACAGGTTAAGAAAAGTACATCAAAAGTACCTTTGGCTGCAAAGTCTAAACATTTATCAGTAAAACTTGTTATTAATAAATAAAAAAAAAACAAAATAAACAAATAAGGATATCACAATTGAAAAAATGAATGCATTAATAAGAAAATTAATCTTCTGAACATGACACCATTATATCACAACAATCAGAGTGCAATAGTAAGTGATATCACCAACCAAAGTTCAAATTATTAACTTTCAAAAACAAGGGTCGAAGAAAATTTATAACCAATACTAATTTCATCAATAAAATCAACAAAAATGACTAAAATTCCCAAATCAAGAAGAATAGATAGAGTCTAGCATCAGTAAATATCACAGACATTGTCAAAACACACAGAATTAAAGTGAAAAGATAGATACATAAAAGAACTTCAAAATCATAAAAAGATGAAATCTTTACCAGTTTGGTTGAAGAAAAAACAGATTGAAAGACACTTTAAATTTTAACAGATCCATCCATCAAAATTAAAACCATCAAAACATAATTTGTGCATTTACATACAAACCATCACATACACAAACACACACACATACACATAAATATTAACAAGTACCAACATCTTCACACAACAACAATTACCAAATTATACCAACAAAAAATGACATGAAATGAATAAAGAATTATAAAAAAGATGAGAAGGAGATACAAGGACACAAGAAAAAACAAGAAAATCAAGAAAATAGAATCATCAGAAAATCTATCTGACAGCAACACTCACCTAGTCATACGGGGAGAATCCAGCCACTGTAAGAGGACAGACAATAGATACAGCAATGACCCACAAAATGTTTGGTTTTTCAGAGTACTGAAAACAGCTTATAAGCAGCTCAAAACCCAAGAAGAATCAGAAACCCATTCTGCGAAAAACACGGGCACACAAACACTGAGAGTGAGAGAAGTGAAATGGGTTTTTATCAAGAAGAAAGAAAAGTTAGAAGATATCAATGAAGCTTCATAGAATATTTTATTGTGTAGATATGTACTCCCTCTGTCCCTCCCATTTGTTTACACTTTCCTTTTTGGGATGTCCCATCCAATTGTTTACATTTCAAAACTTTCCAAAAATAGTAAAGTTTTTATAATTTTTAAATTAACTACATCCACTATTTTCCTCCACTATAACCACTTTATACATATAATATTAATCGGTCCCACTACTTTACTCATTTTTTCAACTTTTCTCCATTACTTTATCATTTTTCTTAAACTCCGCGCCCCACCCAAATGTAAACATTTGGGAGGGACGGAGGGAGTAACATTTATGTTATATGATATCTATGTATGTTACTTATGTATGTTGCACATATAAAAGATTAAAGTATGTAGATTTAGATCTGCTGGGTCCGGGCTGGAGAGAGAGAATAGAGAGAGAGGCTTATGTGAGCAGAGACATGAGATTTGTCAACATACGGTGGGGTCTGTGTATATCTCTTAATGTGTTTTTAGAAATATTTTTGAATTTCTCTTTTCTTAATTTTTATTTTTAATAAAGGTGTAAGAGAATAGTGGATGTGTTTTAGATTCTCTCTACCAACCTTATCCCACAAACAAAACCTTTTTCCATTGTTTGTACAACTAACAGTCCTTTTAAGATGTTGTAGCGGTACATATAGAGTTATTTCCTGTAACTTATACACGGTTAGATTAAATTAATTTAAGATAATTTATAAATCAGATACTTTATATTTATAATGAATTATTTTGGATAAATTTGGGTACATGATAAATTTCAAAATTTTATAATTTGTTGGCCTTGTTTAAGATGACTACATATATAGTAATACTTTTCTGAGTTGAATAAATATTAATTTATTTTTAAACTAACATTTGTTAAAATTTCTCAATGTAAAAATTAATAATCTCCAGTAATTATAATTATTTTACTATTTACCTTTCATAGGGTAGAATAGTACTCATGTTAGAGTAATTAATTTTATATGCAATCTATAAGATAGCATTTATCTGGAGGGAGTAGGATTTTGAATAGGTGTTGATCTGCATGACATAAACGTACAAACTGAGTAGCAGCCTAGCAGGTACACAATCAGTAACGTCCGCCTGATAACGCCTGTGGAACACACGATAAAGGAGCTGCTACAGAGTAAAGGTTAAATCAGCAATACAAGCTATTCATACTTAAATTACATAAGTGTGAAATCCTTTTATACGTTACAAGTATTATATTTTGTACTCATTCGGCATATATTTTATGCATAATATTTTGTTAAAAAAATATTAGAATTACAAAATTATTTTTAAATAATTATTTTCTCTATACAAATGATTTGGACACGGATATTAAAAAAAATATAATTTAATAAAAAAAATAAGAGAAATGGACAATGTGATGGAACCAATTAATATTTAATGTATAAGATAAGAATATATAGTGGAATAAGTTATTGTAGTTAAACGTTTTAAAATAATTTTTTAAAGATATATAAAATTGAATGAGACATAAAAAGAAGTGTGTAAAAATAAAATATATAGAAATGAATGAGACTAAGGGATAGCATGAAAATGAACTTGATGAGAAAGATCAGGATAACATGAAAAGGTGGAAAACATAAATATTTATTCATCAAATTCAAAAAAAATATATAATTCTTTGATTATTTGTAATCAATTTAACAAAAGTATGGCTAAAATTACATCTATATTATATAAAAAAAAGATTTAGAAAATATATTGAAAAACGAAAACATTTCTCTCAATTTTTATATATTCTAAGATAAGAGTTGTATGTCTAAATTTTCCAACATAAAATATATTAAATTATAACTTAAAAATATGTGTTTGTTTATTTTAAAAGAAAAATTATGGCATTTTTAATTTTTAATAATTTTATATTTTCAAAAAAAAAAAAAATTCTTCATAGAGATGAGAGTGTATGTTCCTGGCTTCGAAAGATCTAGACAAAAAAAACTTATTTTTTATTTTTCTTCTTCTTTTATTTAGCCGAGCAAAGGCTTATAAATTTGAAAATGTGTTGTCATTCTGCAAGGTGGAGGAACTAGTTAAGTATACAAAAGTTCAGAAGAAAAAGTAGCTCATATAAAAAACACATGGCAGAGCAGAAGAAACTGTTGGGTGCTCAGAAAGTAGCGTTTAATCTCAGGCCTCGTCAGAGGTCCTCTGGTATCAGAATTGAGGATATCTCTTCCCAGCAGCAAGCTCGGGGCTCATCTCATGTCCAAGTGAGCCAGTCCTCCAAAGACAAAGGTAAAGCTAAAATGTACGAGGGAGCTGCCAACAATAATGGTTTATTCTCTGAGCATGCCTTAAACATTATGGAGCAAAAGGGTTTGAGCTCTAAGGATTTGGATAAGATTAAAGTCTCAAATGTGGGCGGAAAATTTGTGGGAGAATCGGTTGCTGACATTCTGAACAAGTCCTTGGAGAAGCTTCCTCTTAATGAAGAGGGTGAGACTGGTAAGCTCGCTGATGAAAAGGATGGTTTTGATTTGGATGTTGAAGCTTATCTCCAGGAATCAGTTCTCAATTTAATGAACAAGCCAACTCAGGAATTTGAGCTCATGGATGTGGAGGAGGTGATAGCCATGTATGAAGAGTTCAAATTGATCCAGAAGCGTGACAATCCTTAATGGATTATTGTTAATTCTAGAGTTCAGTCGAGTTTGTGTTTGTTAGTACTATGTTATTTCTCTCCTTTCAATTTACTTCAGTCAGGTCGTGTTTCGTAGTACTTGTTTCTCTCCTTCACTTGTATCTCATGTATTTCAGTTTCATTTATGTAAGCTCCTAGCATGGTTCAGTGTGGTTGCTGGTGTGGTTGCTGTGTAAGAGGGCTTGCCCTTTTTATCTAATATATGTTCCAGCTTTTCAATAAAAAAACAGCTTAGTGTTATTTTAATATATCAAAAATCTCAAAAAATAAGAAATATTTTGTTTTGTTCAAAAAAATGATGAATTTCCAATTATTTTACACAGAAATTATAGTAAATGAATGGAATGGAACTGCTCACAAAAAAGAGATGGGGGATCCAAACAGGACAGGACTGCACTATTTAAGGTCATGACAACATCTATACTAATTAGCAATATAAGTTTAAGCATGAGAGTAAAATATATTTATGAGACAAATGTTAATTGATATTTTACCATTTGATTATGTAATTTGCATGTGTATGCACCATTGATTATAGAGTAGCATGCTGGACAGCTGTTGATTTGCATGAGTTATACATTCAAACTCAATACAGTAACGTCCGCCTATCAATGCCAACAAAACACACGATAAAGATGCTGCATCTGAGTAATGGTGAAATCACCTATAGAACTGTAAATTACAATCTTTCAAAACGTTTTTCTCCATCACAAACATCATCTTTGTTGTTACACATACTACTTTTTATACATGTGAGGCTGTGTTTAAAAATGTGAGAGAAAAACCAGAATGAAATGAACTGCTAGGATGGCTAGATAGAAAGGGACAAGATAAATGAGATATAGATATATTTTTATATTTTTAATTTTTTTGAGTTACAAAACAACTAATACTTGAGAACACAGTCATTCGTTTAAACGCTCGGGATTAGTCGAGATTACAACTCAAAATATTATACTAATACCAACATAAGTATACAAATGCCAGTAAATAAATTTGAAACACTATCGAAAACATCCAACAATAATATTATGTACTTTTTTCTAAACCATCCATAGTGGTTTTTCTTTTAAAAAACTACTAAAAGTTATTTTCTTTTATTTCAAATTTTTTGAAACATATTTATCTTAATAAATATATAACTTGTCTTCTTTTAATTGAGTGTGTGTCACAATATATAGATAATTTTTATATTATAATAGTAATAAGTAATGACTCATGATATATTTTTTTTAATTGAATAATGTTCTATCATTTGTACTGTGGCGCCTTTATATTTTGGAAAAAAGTACAAAAGGGAAAAAAAGAATTAATTCCCAAACTAAACAAGCCTTTTCTCATAAATATTTATATCAAAATTTCACAAATCAAGAGGAAAGACCTTGGTACATGGTTGCTAATGACAAAGTTATGCTAGGCAAACTTGTTACACCCATAATTGGGCCACCAATCCATAGGACCACTAAATTTGACCGAGAAAAATAGTGTTTGAGAGTTGGACTATAATAGAAAGGCCCACTATAATGGTTATATTAGGGAGGTCCAATGTTGGACTATGACAGAAAAGCCCACTATAATAGTTACATCAGAGAGGTCCTGAATTGGTCCAAATGTTATTTTACAAATATAAAGTTGACATAGTACAAGAACAAAAAACCAAAGTAATTTTTTTTTCCAGTTTCAGCATCATGAATGAATCATGGACAATGATACTAGAAATTAGAAAGTGATACACAAAAAATCATCCAGGCCGAACCATGCTTTGATAGGGTAGTAGAAACTAGAAAGCACCAGATAATACTCTTGGGCGGGTTTAAAAAGATAAGATATGGTGCTACAAAGAAAAAAACCATACAAAAAGATTATAAAAGACATTAAGCATATAGTTTTGTTCAAGACTTTTGGTGAGTACTAAAGGGAGGGTATTTCTGTGCATCTTGGAGAGGGCAGCTTGGCCAAGATCAAGGCCACAAACATCAGCAAACTGAACTAGGTAGAGCAATACATCCGAGAGTTCTTCCTCTAGGTGTTCCTTATCATCATAACTCCAGTCTGGTAGCCCCCTTTCTACCTCCCCTTTCAATAGAAATATTTCAGACAGCCCTCCCACCTCACCAATCTACAACACATCATATTATTCTAGAGATAAATATACGCATAGCATATCATAAGTATAGATGTGATGATCCTTAGCCACCTAGCTTGTAACACAGAGAAAAGATGAGATAGACTAATCATACACCACACTATGAACTAGCTTGATTAAAATGCTTACAAGAGCTAGAAGGAGATTTCTGGGACTGTAATATTGCTCCCAATCCCTGACTCTAGCATATTCAGCAAGCCTGTCTTTGAGTTCTTGAAGTGAAACATCCCTAACTTCCTTAGAGTGCTCTTGGGACTTGTCCATTTCCCTTTGTTGTGTGCCTCATACAAGTTTACATGAATCTATTTAAAGACGCATATTTTGCATAGGATGAGAGTTATGTGAGGTGAGACAGGTATTGATATCTTCCAATGTTTCCATCTTTCCATCCTTGACTTGATATCACTTACTTTTCCGCTTTCAAATTTTCAAGCTACTTATAAAGTCTGCTGTCTGCAATTGGTCCTTTTAACATCATCTATGTTAATATATAGTGCATTTCACCTCAGACACTAGCCCTTGCATAATCTTAATTCTTGCATAATCTTTACATAATCTTATAACTTATGTCTCTATCCTTGCATAATCTTTATGTTTATTCAGTTCAAGCTTGCTAGAAAGTACATATTCTATCATAGATAAGGTAGTAGTATCAATAAATAAGCATCATTAACTTCTTTTCCTCTGTGCAACAAATCCCGTATTTTGCAGCCTGATATGGCAAAAGTTTAAGCTGACAACAAATTATATCCACATACTAGATCCCAAATTAACAGTGTAGGGTTGCTTATGTAGACACCAGTGGCTAAACATTACATGCACCAAGATTTCTCAAGTTCAAGCTATCACACGTTTCTATTATCCAACCAACCCACGATTTGATAGAGATAACTATTGTAGCTGTGCAGGATAAATTAGATCCAAACATAGATATATCCGGCCAGTAGGAAGTTTTGTTTTTGCCACTAGTCTCTTAAACTTATAAGAGCATTTTCTTAAAGAACTTTCAGAAATATTAGGTTCTTAATCTCTTTAATCCTGCACCTCAACCACTAGCTGATACTGCCTGTAAAACTATCTTCTTAGTCCTAAAGATGTTTGTGGAAGGCATAATCCCTTTGAAATAATATCAAATTAATCTGGACAGGTGAAACTATACAGCCTTCTGGAGTACAGCTCCCCGGGAACGGTTATTCTACTTACGAGTTACGACTTAGAACTTATGTTGGAACTATTGGGGAAGTAATAGAGGAAAAGCCATAAGACTTAATATAAAGTTTAACATGCCAGTGAAATATTTGATGTCTTTTGTATGTGAATTTAGTGATACATGGGTTAGGTCAATCAATATATTAGTTTTTACATAAGGTGTTTAGATCCAGTAAAGGTCAATAGATGTACAACCTGCAAGGGATACCTAAGAAGAGGAACTTTGACAGCCTGAAACATCACACAGGCTTTAAAAGGAAACAAAATTGTGTATCAGAAAATGATTCCACAATAATCCAATACCCAGTCATGGTTTAATCGGTTTCAATATATTGCAATATATTGCGGATAAAGGGGAGTTTATTCTAGTAAAAGAATAATCTTATTGATAAATTAGAACATCAAATTGTTTTTGAAGTATAATATGCTTTTGTTGTACATATTACAACTTTGGAAATGAATCACCAAACAATTAAGTTACCTAAAGGGCAAAGAACATCTTAAAAAATTTCCCAAGCATGCAACTTTAAATTTTTCTAACAAAATCCACATTCATTTTCCAAGTCATCACATCATTCATCTATGCATATAAATCATTTCTGATAACAGACAGATCATTAGTAATTAGCCACTAATCACTATAAGAACAAAAACTTTAAATTGTACACCATTGACCATTCACATACATTTATTAATTCCTTTGGTTGCAGTTTGCACTATCATCATCAAAGTCGCCATAGTTCTGGTCTACATCTAGAGGTTCATCTTCTTCTTCGGCTTTGTCTTCATCTTCATCATCTAAAGTACTTGCCACAAGCTGAGTTCCGCTCGAACAAGTAGCTATAAAGAAAGTAAAGCATATAATGAACAATCAGACAATCAAATTATAACCTAGTATGCTTAGTTATTACAAAAATCTGAATATAGATGTAATACCATTTACTTCATCCTGCAACCAATTTTGTGTACACATCAACGCCTCTGTAATAGTGTGATTTAACTGACTACGATGTGAACTAAGCATCATATTGTTACCAGAAGTAGATTTTGATGCAGGAATGGATGCAGGAATAGCCAATATGTCTAAAGCAATCTTTTGCAACGTCGGAAATTTCAATCCATTTGCTTTCCACCAATTCAAGATATCGAAGTTTGCAGTTCTTGGCAATACACATTCTTCCAAGTATAAATCCAATTCTGATCTGGCAGATACCTGACTTGCCACAAATAAATCAAAGTCAATGAGTGCATCCTCCTCACAACAGTCCATTGACGCCAAAGAACTAGCAGAAGATGCTCCGAGATTCTGATTTGGCCTTTCCTTTGATTGGTAAGTAAGTTGCAACGCATGGCAATCATCACGGACTTTGTTTACATGCACCATAGCTTCATCACCATAAATAGTTTTAAAGAAGTACTCGATAAGTTTCAACTTATATCTAGGATCGAAGACACATGCTATCCCTATGATACGATGACACAAACTCCAATACTTCTCATACTTCTCCATAGTTTGTGATGCTATTACCTGAACAATCTCAAATGAACTGTCGAACCATTTTGATACAGCAATTTTGATCTCACAAATTTTTGGAAAGTAGCAATTTAAAGTAGAATTAGTAGTCCCACATAAGGATTCTGTTATATTATAAAATGGTTGCAAATTCCCACAAATTTCTTTCACCAACATCCAATCATGGTCGCTCGGCAAACTTGTATGGCATGTTTTTTCTTGCTCTAAATAAAAGAAAACATCTTTATAAAGTAGAGCTGTTTGAAGCATCAGTAAGGTTGACTTCCAACAAGTACTATTATCAAGACAGAGCTTCTTAGTGTATGGGACACACAATTGATGGCATGCTTCCTCCAATTTATACATTCTTTGTACTGAAGCAGTCCAGTACATAACTCCATTCCGCACATTATGTATAGCTTCACTTATAACTTCCAAAACATCTTTCGCAATTATATTTAAAATGCTCCCAAAACAACAAATTAGAAGCACATCCCCATCTAACAGGAGTGAACTAGCATCAAGCTTGTCAAGAAACTTATGAGACGTTGGATCATTTTTAGCATCATCAATCATTATTGTAGATAACTTCCTATCAAGACCTAATTCCAGCAATGCATCCATAAGATATTCAGTAAGGACCTCTGCATCATCTGGATGGGGAATATATATAAACCTGAAAGAAAAGATCAGACAAAATAATTCAATGTGCAAACCTAGATGTGCATTCTCAAAGGCAGGATATTCAGACATGAAGGTGTACATGTAAACTAGCAAAAACTAGTACATGTAAAATTTCAAACTTTTAAATTATCAGAAGCCATAGAAATTTAGTAAAACTTGCCTCAGAAGTCGATTCCGTGATATCCATGCTTCATCTATATAATGAGCAGTTATAGCCATGTAACTTTTTTCGGTTGGTTTAGCTATCCATATTTTGGTGGTGATCGCAACTCGGCAATCCAACTTCTCCAACAAACAAATTATTTTGTCTTTCTTAGAATCATATATATTGAGAATGTCCCTCTCAATTGTATTTCTAGTAACCATCTTAAACATTGGTTGAAGACCTCTGATAAATTTTTGTAATCCGTGATGATTCAGAATGTTGAGAGGATATCCATGTAAAATAATAGCATTGACGATGTCCCTTCTGGAGACTTCTTGATCAAAAGTACAATTATGAGGCTCAACTTTCTGTTTCTCAATTCCTTCACTGATTACCCTTGGTTGTTGTCTAGTATCAAAAGTTTTCAGTCTTTTGCAACGTTGCATGTGGCTAAGCAAGTGCCTCGTCCCGTATCCACTACCTGCTGTGAGTTTTGAAGTGCAAGTATTGCATATAGCGTAAAGTCGACCATCTATTAATTTTCTTTCGAATGCAGTCCAGACAATTGATGTCCTTTTACTACCATGTGATGGTCCACTTGGAGTTGAATAAGATGAGGGATCTGAAGGCACTGCCACTTGAGTCGGGGGTTTTTCCAAGACAATTGATCTCTGTTTACCATCATGTGATGCTCCATTTGGAGTTGAATAAGCAGATGGATTGGAAGGTGCCACTTCTTGACTAGGACTTTTGCTACTCGATCCAAATACCACAGGCACTATTTTACATAAAATGAGAAAATATAAAGCTATTAGATTACAAGCATATGACGAGCTAAAGTTTTAGCTAGATGTTCAAACTCTGAAATTTTAGCCTACATTATAAATAATGGGGTCTACAGTACTAGATCTTACCAGACTGTAAGAGAATTAGAGTTCTAAATTCTAATAAAAAAAATTATGTTATATATAACTACAATTACCATAAGATAATTGAGGTGCACTTGGTTGGAGGTTGCCAAGTGTTGGATTGTTTTTGATGCCTGGATGACTTGTCCCATAAATCGGACTAGGCCTCCGTATGACTGGCCTCAGACTTAGACTTGATGGATATGAAAACTGCTGTGGACTTGCTCTTGAGGTCAGATTTGACACTTGATTTATAACTGGTGCTGGCCTCGGAATATGACGAGGTTCTGGCAATGGACAAGGACCGGAAGAGTGAAATTGAGAAGCTGAACATGAAACCGTTCTGGAACTTTGACTAGTGGCAATATTTGGATCCACCCATGAATTTGAATTCAGAGAAGAAGATACCTATTACGAGAGACCACATGTCATAGCATGAACATATTGGTTAGCTTCTTAGTATATGGATGTAAGTACTTCTAAATTAATGTGGGAAAGTAACATATAACTTCTAAATGAACACAACATAGGAAACACAAGTGAATGCAGATTTATTTCCTAAATAAAAAACTCCAATAAATAGATCGTATCTGTAAAAAAAAGCTTCTTTTTGCATAGTATAGCGAGCAAAAGAGCTCAAAACCAAGTAAGAACATCAATTTCACAGTACTCCAATCCATAATCAACACCAAAGTTAACAATAAAGCAATAAAATAAAATAAAAATGGATCATTCGGAAGCCAAAAGAGGCTCGCTACACTTTACCTGTGCAGGCAATGAAAGTACCACTTTCGTCTCATCTAACATCGCTCCCTTGTCCATCAAAATCATCTTTCTAATCCCTTCTTCATCCATATCTGCAAACATTACAGCACATTGCAATTTCTATCATCCCGAATTGGAATCTAATTCAAAGAACTAATGGTAAGAAATAAGAAATAATGCATAATAAGTACTCGAAAAAACACTTTTCTACAATAAAATGTAAAATGGTGGTAAGTGGGTAACAAATAAATTACCAAATTCAATTCAATTAATTCACATTATCATTTTACAAACAACAATCTGCTATTAATGCTTTACCCTCATTCATTTAAACCCGAACTAATAAATTCATGATCTTTTATATCCTAGTAGCTAAAATCCTATGCATTTCAATTCTACTTGATGTGCCTTGCAATTATTACTTTTAACATTTATAAATGTAGCTTAATTACACACAAACAAAGTTAAAAATCACATCTTTATCACACACACGCACACACAGAGGGAGAGAGAGAGAGAGAGGGAGGGAGGGAGAGAGAGAGAGAGAGAGAGAGAGAGAGAGAGAGAGAGAGAGAGAGAGAGAGAGAGAGAGAGAGAGAGTTACTTACTAGTATAAGATGGAGAGATTGCAGAAAGGAGAAGGGGGCAACTGGCAAGTAATCAACTATCCAAGATCACAAATAGAACAAATTGTGTGGAGTCAATTATATATATGTATCTATATGTGGTTTTTTAAAAATTTAAACTTTCCAACAGTAAGCCATGAACAAAGAGAACTCATCTCATGAACATCAAGAATCGCATGAAACTTGCATACAAATATACAATACACATACTAGTCTTGTTTTTCGGTCAATTCGGTTTTCAAATTAATAACAGCTAGATTGTCAAGACTCAAGATTGTTACAGTTTTTATTAGGGGTCCCACTTCAATTTTTTACTTATTTATTAGGGGTCCCCCTTACCGGTCCCACCCCAGCTATCTAAAATGATATTCCCTCTTTCCTCGAGCAATTTAAGGTTTTCGTAAAAAATGTTTTTCTAAATAATTTTAATTATTTTTTTAAAAAAATATAATATTTAAATTTGTATATAAAAAAAATTAAAAAATAAATTATATAAATATATTAGCGTATCAAAAAAAAAAATATGTAAAAAATCTAGTGGACCGAAAAGTATCTGGCGCTGATAGTTTGACTAGGGAAAATTAATGTAAACATATAGAGATTATATTTCTATGTTAGGGTTCCATTTATTTTCCAATTTTTGTATGAATAGATTGTTCCTCTTATAATTACTTTCAAATTTAATGAAAGTTATTTTATAAAGGGAGTGTATTCATTTCGGTTTTTAAAAGATTAATAATAATTCATGGATTTTAAAAGATTTTCGTTGATTTTACTTGTTCGTGGATTTTGATAGAGTTGATAAAAAAAATCCTACAGAGTCTTGCTGATTTTGTGAAATTTTCCAGAAATACTTCAAAATCTCATGTATTTTAAAGAGATTTCAAAAAATTAAAAATGAACTAGCAAATCCATCAAAATCCACCACTTTTTCAAATAAAAAAAAATCCACGGACTTTTAAATACCATCAGATTTTGATGGATTTTTAAAAATCCAAATTGAATACCGCATAGACTTTTTACAATCTAAATTGAATACACTCAGATTTTAAAAGATTTTTTATAATTTCTATTGAATACCATGAGATTTTAAAGAATTTTTTATAATCAAAATTGAATATCTCTTGATTTCAAGAATCTATTTTTTTTTATAATCTTGATTGAATACACCTGACAAAATGTTTTTTTTATCATTTTCCGAAAATATCTGTTCTATATAATGATTTTTTTTAATCATTTTTCTATGTTATTTTATTTTTGTTGAAATTAGTATTGTTTTTTGAGAATTTACCAAAAATATTAACTTTTCTAAGTTTTTTTTGCAATTTTACAATCTTCTAATTTTTTTTTGCAAAAATACAGAATCAACCAAAATCAACCAGATATGCAACTAATTGAATAAAATTTTCTTGGTTGATTTGAGGTTGCATGTAATTGCAGAAAAACCCGTAATTTTGAAAAAAAAATTGAAAAATAATATTTTTGCAAATTAAAAAATATTTTTGCAAATTTTATAAAAAATTACAGTACTTTAAAAACAAAAATTAGACTTGGTATTTTTCAAAAAAGCCATTGTTTTTTTTGCTCCTAACACCCAACTTCTTTATATACCTTCCTCTCGTGGGGAGGGGAAAAACAAAACTTCTTTCGACACATTGCAAACCCAAAATGAAAATCTGGGCTTATATCATCCAATTATAGATTCTACATATTTGATCTCAAAGGTACATAAAAAAAATAGAGGCGAGAATTTTGCCAATCTTATACACATGTATTCAATTATTGTTCTGCCTTTCCTTTCAGATTTCCACAGGAGAAAAAAACACTGGGAATTTAAGCTATTAAGCTGAATAGACAATAAAATATAAAGCCCATACCATACTCATAAGTCATAACTTATACTTGCACATACAATTAAGAAGTCTTAGAGATGTCTATTCTGCTCAGCAAAGTCATGCATGCAGAACTTGCATCACAATTCATACAGATTACAGTACTAGGAAGGTCTTCAAAGTTCATATACAAGTCCTAGTAACTAAGAGGCTGATAGCGTACTACACGATTGTGCAGAAGCCGCTATGATGTCTGCCATTTAGATTACGATATACGATATAATTTTAATGCATAATTAGCAATGGTGGATTTCTACAGTAAACCATTGCTTTCTCAACTGAGATTGCTTTCATTTCCAGTTGTTATTCATCTGCAGCTTGCCTTCATTGCCCTCTCCTGCTCCCGCATGCTGTAAAGACGAGTGAGATGCTTTTGACCTTTGAGATGTTGATTAAATGCATCTTCGTTCATGCACCAGATTTCGCAAAGTCCACACCATGGACGTTCAGTGGCTTTGTCTCCAACTTTCTGTCCGCCTTCTAGAGCTTGTAATCTAGCCTTGTGCTTTTGACCCTGGTAATGCATCTTCAGTGCATCTTCATGTGAGCACACAATTTGGCATAGGTCACACCTAAGTTGCTTGTTTTCTTGCTCCACGACATTTTTCCTATCCGTCTTCAGCAGCTGCAGTTTGGCCTTGTGTTTGTGACCTTTCAGGTGTTGCTTCAGACATAAGGGACCAGTACACGGTACTTCACAGAGCTTGCAAAACATATTCCCAGATGAATCTATGGCTATGTAATTTTCTTGAGGTGGCTTTGGCTTATGAGGTCCTTGGTGATGGAAGCTACTAGTTGCTTTTCTTTTAATGCCAGAGTAACTTGTCTGATGAGTTGGATGTGGACGAGGCCTTGGCCCAGGATTAGGATAATGATTGGGCATTGATGATGGCCTAAAGACGGAAGGCTGTAATGGTCGATTGGGAATCTGGCTTGAACCTGGACAGAACCCTGGAGCACTTGAAGGTGAAAACTGACAAGCTGAACTTGGAGGCAGATTTGGATTTGGTCTTGGAAACATATTAGATGAACCTGGTGCCATGCACGGACTTGCTGTTCTGACTGAACTTGGCCCTGGCCAGGATCTCAGGCCTGGATCTAGACTTGGGAATGAAACAGAAGAAACCACCTGACATAAGAAATGTTGTTTACACATTGAACTAAACGCCCGGGATCATTTGTCAAAAAATATACACCAAAGCATATGTTCTATTAACATTGCATTAACAATATGAAACAGAACATAATTAATTATAGAGATTACAATCAGCAGCAAAAGAAAACATCACAATTAAAGCTTGCATGGCCCTTGTGTGCATCTTGGATCCTAGAGTCATCAAAAGTCTCATTCTCATGGCCTTCATTCAAAAAAATTATTTGTTGCTTATTTTCGTACACATAAGACCTAAGAGTTAAGAACATCTACAAAGAGTAACAATGCAAGCAATCTTATATTCTCCGGCAGAAGATAGCATGAACCAGAAAGCATATTTGGTACCAACAGTTTACATAATGAACAACAAAATAGAATCTTATATACTCTAAAATTAACACCAAGCACCATCAACAAATTTCTCTAAAAGTCTCTGAATGGCCGACCTTATTTTATACTTGCACATACAGAAAAACAAATGTGTAGCAAAACTTTTTTGGTTATTATATTTTTCTTATTATCTGTCGTTCATTACTTGCAGTATTGACCAGGAAATCACCATTTTCTGCATTCTTTTGCTCTTTTTAAATTTATTGTTTAGGCTCTTAATCCAAGTAGTTCTCAGGAATTGCTGGAGCTTAGTGTTGCTTAGGGTGTACTTAAGCAGTACATTCCTTCTGGATGATTGGAACGTGGAACAACTGGTAGCACCCCCCTACAAATTAAATTAGTAAAGCATATTTAAAGTTGTTTAAGCTTGTAAATCTTAAATTAGAATCGGTGAGAAAATTATGTAATTAAATATGTTGCTTGGAATCTATATATGAGCCAGCAAAGTTTAGGAACAAAATAAATGTTCGGTGTGATGAGAGAGTATATCTTAATTCTTCCGAATGGGAACAAATTAATATATATGTACCACATTCAATAATACGTCATCAGGATTCCGGATAAGACTTTCCTATGAAAAGATGAACTACGGAAAAAGTAACTTTCGTGTTAGTTAAACTATTTATCAACATTACTTCAGATGCACGTCAGGGTTGTTCCTAGGTTTACCATTTAAGATATCAATGATTGAAGATCAAAATAAAGCAAAACTAAAATCTAAATCAATGGCAAGAATACAATGATCTACAATCTGGGAAAATCAAGCGCGTATTAACTCAACGCAAGGATAACTGACAGCATTTTGACCTGTTATGGACCAGTAAACAGGTCCACAACTTTGGGTGCCTGCAATATTCAGCGAAAATAAATCTACTCACTATACGATCAGCACAGCCACTTAACATTGCATAAAAGGAACATTTCAACTAGAAATCAAAGGGTGGACGATCATATTACAAAAGATGAAAGTTAACAAGATCAACGTAGCCTTAACATAAATGAGTTAGCTATGACCTGCAGCGGCATAAGGTCTTTGATGCATTCATCTGACTGGAAAAAACTTGCCACTTTTTTCCGATACTCTAGCTCCCTTTGAATTGCAAGCTCCACACTCATACTACTCTGCTTCCCCACTTCAGCCATTCCTGCATATTATACCATGCATCATCTAAATTATCAGTCTTGCAATCAACAACTATAGCACTGCATTAACATTAAATTACAGCATAATCTCATAATCTCCAATATTCACAAAACAGCCTTAACTCATCTAACCTATACAGCATCTTCATTCTCTTGAATGAAAGTAAGACTGCGTATATTATACTATCCCCACGGTTTGGTTTGGTTTAGCCTTAAATTATTTAACCCCTTTTCTTAATTATATGTAAATCATTAAGCCCTTATCAAGACATGAACACCCAAAACACTTCAACCCAGGTCTCAACCAGTAAAAAATAACAACTATTCAATTAAACAGTAACTTTTCTTGAATTTATCTTTTTATTGCAATATTTGTAGACCATTCAGGCAAAAACTACAATCTATATGTAGGTGTATAGATAAAAAGAAGAAAAAATTAACAGTTACCAATTTATTACTGAACAGGTATAAAAAGATTTATCTCAACTGGGCCTTCAGATACATGAAATCCAAACAAGAATACAAGAAAAATAAGCATTAATAAAATCTAAATAAGCAAACATAAATTTATGAGCAAGTTTAAATAAGCAAGAATAAAAAGAAATGTAGGAGGGATCTTACTGAGTGTTGATTTAAGCTTGATTTTTCATCAAACAGTGTGGGGGTTGTGAAAAGATGAAGAAGGATTGTAATGAAGAAGAGAAGAAACCAGAAGGTGGTGGTGGTGGTTGTCAAATGAAACTTAGGACAGGTGTTAATGCCACGTACATTTGTACACTGAATACCCGCGGGGTTATTTTGGTCACACTAAAAATGTCACACATTTACAATGCAACAATGGCATCTTTTTTTATTACTTTTTGTACGGCATTATTTTATCAAATTTATTATTTTATCAATATGATCTTTTTTATTAATTTATTAATGAAGTAATATTTTATTATTTTACTGAATTTTTGTTTTTACATGTTACAAGAACTTGGTCAAATAATTGAAGGTATCGAAATATTAAATAAAGTTATCTCTGAATTAAGATATAAGAATATTATATATGTTGAGCAACTCTTAAATTATCGAATTAATAATGATATGGTTATGGGATCATTAATACGGATAATAAAATCATTGAGTTGCTATGAATACTAACAAATAGACTTATCATGAGCCTAACGATTTTCATAAATGAATCATTTTAGTCGATTAACACTTTGAACAATTACTTGTTATAATACGAGTAAAACATTCCAAGAGTTATTTATGATTTATATAAAATAAAGGTGGAGTTAATTTAGACTTTGGTGGAAAAAAGAGACAGGCTACCGTAAATTCATATTTTTTTAAACAAAAATGAATTTTGTAATTCATATATATATATATATATGTGTGTAATTATTAATTTACATATTACTTAGGTCCTTAATAACTTTATAATTTTTTACTATCTTATACTTTTAGCGAAAATATTACTTTACGACCTTGGTCCAAGTTAGAATCGACG
The DNA here is from genome assembly GCF_009905375.1 of Apium graveolens. NCBI lineage: Eukaryota > Viridiplantae > Streptophyta > Magnoliopsida > Apiales > Apiaceae > Apium > Apium graveolens. The sequence goes on from NC_133651.1 coordinate 20,200,604, forward strand.
AAATTTATTACTTAAGTGAGATTATTACTTTATCGAATATTATTTAATCGAAGTTAAATTGTATTGGAAGTAGCTTGTAGGATGTAGGTAGGGTAAAACTTATACAAATTATTATAGTTGAGGTCAAAATAATTTATTATTTTATAAAGATAATAGTTATTAATAGAATAACGAGTTTTTGATATCAAATAAAATTATATTTTTAATAAATTTATATTTTGAATAAATTTGTATTATAGTAAAACCTCGATAAATTAAATTTATGAAAAATTAATAATCTCGATTAATTAATAAATTTTTTATATTCCCGACTCGGGCCCTTTATTATAAATTAATAATTCACAAAATTTATAAAATAATATTGTTTTATTAAACATATAAGTCTCATATCATATACAAATTAATAATTCAATCGTACGTGAAAATTATATATTTATTCGTAGATGTACTTTTAAGAAAAGACTGTGACGTAACTAACTTCCACATTTGTCACGTACTTGATCTTGTATTCTTATCGGCTCCAGTTAAATATTGTCACATTCGCCTCATTTTCATAAAATTATGCTAATTGTTTGTTCAATCGTCCAACAATTATGACACTACTTCACTTTCGCTACGATAATCAACTAACTTTTTTGGCATCCATTACATCAAGATAATCAATAATCTTCTCTAACACCCCAATGTTATGTTCAGTTTATAAGACAAAGTACTACTATTACTTGCACCAACAAATTATGATCTTTTGGGATCTGTGGTGGGCTAGTCGTTACCCAAATTAGTTGCATTTGGAACAGTTGGCTTCGGCTTATTTCGCACTCGGAATCGCGACTTGACCCGGTTTTCGAAAAAGACTCGGGATTTGACCCGGGTTATCACATATGGTATCAGAGCCGACTCTCGAAAGCGTGATACGTCAAGTTGACGGAGGTGGGGACACAAAGGCTGGTGGTATTATACCACAAGAGCAAGAAGTCCGGAGGTGGGGACACGAAACCAATCAGTATTATCCCACAATGGATAGAGAGGTACGATCTTGGTCCTATGGGCTATCTGTTCGGGCCTGACGAGGACGTCAGGAGTTTAAGTGGGAAGTTTGTAACACATCAGTCCCACTTCAAGGAGATTTGGGACTTCTGTTCACTTTATAAGACAAAGTACTACTACTTACACCAACAAATCATGATCTTTTGGGGGCCTGTGATGGGCTAGTCGTTACCCAACCTGGATGCATTTGGGACAATTGGCTTCAGTTTATTTCTGATTCGGAATCGGGACTTGACCTGGTTTTCGAAAAAGACTCGAGATTTGACTTGGGGTTGTCACATCTTCCAACCTACATAAACGTAAATATAGGTTAAAAGAAAATTAAAAATAATATATATCAATAAATTAATAAATATTAATAAATCGATAAATTAATAAATTATTAATATTTTGATTAATTAATAATTTTATCTGATTCTAACAGTATTAATTTATCGAGATTTACCTGTAGTTATAGTTAATCTAATGTACATTAATTTATAAATTCATGAACGATTGACGACTCTGGTTATAAAACAATACAGTGAATTTCGATAACCGTTGATTATTTGCGTGAAAATGATTCATGTTCAAAGTCCAAAGTTTAAAATTAAGTTCAAAAGAATAATGTTGAAGACGAAATCATTTGTTACACAATATTGATCACTCAACGCAGGTCGTTTGGTTCGCGGGATGGTATAGGGTTTGAATGAGGAATCGGGTTAAACTGGTATGGTTTGGAATTTGATACTTGATATATCTTGTTTGGTTCAAAAATAGAATGAGAATGATACCCTTACATTGTGTTTGGTTAATAAACTCGTGGGAATCAAGAAATAAAAATTGCTCACCACTTTACTTAACAAGAATTAAAATATTCGCAAGTCAATTATTTTATCAACATTGTCTTGGCATAAACCGAGCTCACATACAAGTAAAACCAGGGCAATTACATTAGAAGCAAAATGCGTAACATTTTATATGCTAAGAAGCCTCATTTGCATGAGTCAAGTTGTAAATGCTCAACACATCACCCAGCTTCCACTTCAGCTTTGCGATTTTATTAAACTTTTGCACAACCCATGTGATCTTAATTATAGGTGACATTTACATGTTTAATTAGCATCAAACATCAGCCAAAAGAAAACACTTGGGATTGGAAAAAGATTTTTTTTTTAATCTGGATGCAGGATAAAACGTTAATGTGATTAGACAAACTTGCAGAATGATATGCTGCATCGCCACTCTGGACCAAATTCTTTTGCAAGACCCTTTATTTTATTAGTAGCAGTGTCTCCAAGGTCCAAAACAAGAATGATTTCATTGTTCTTCCTTTCAAACCCATAAGCTAAAAACGCGGCTGTAGGTTCATTGTTATTTACTTGTTTGCATTCGCAAGTCTGCTGCTTTATATGAGGCAAGTTCAGAATACAGAAGCAGTTCCCAAAGGTGAAGTTTTTATGCTTGAGTGGTGATTATCACTTCTACCAACTAATCTAAATGTGACATCCTGGTACTTTACAGAAAATAACACTTTCATCTGCTACATAGATAAAAATATTTCCTTTTCAAAAGCTATATGTAGGATATAAGTGAGATTGTTAGTATGAGATGATGGTATCCAAGTTTGTATGATCTGGCTATGCTCTGTTTGGTTAAAAGAATGTTGTGGAATGAATTTGTCTGCAGAGATATGGACTTGTTATTTTTACAATTTCCCAATAACTTTTCAGATTTCAGTTCAACATGATCAACAATGAAACAAATGACAATTTGACAAATGAGCAGTTGCTGCTTTGATCCATGATTAATATTTAGCTGTATGTGTGAACTCCGGTCCCTTCTGCTGAAACAAAAACTCATGAAGTTACTGCAACATAGAACCATAAGTATTTCTGGCATCCTTCCGACTATCGTGATAGACTAATTTCAATTAAGGAGAACTTACTTTGCCTTTTAAGTCATGGCCGTTTAGGAGGGCAACAAAAACTACCAACATGTACTAAAGAATAACACATATCATGTATTTTATACTGATAAATCCAAATAAGGCTCACACAATTAAATACTGAGATATAATATAACTGCAATCTTTTCCTACTCGTTGTTACAGATATTCTTCCATTTTGATTCTGCATTAGATTGTTGAACAATTTCGTCCCGGACCAAAGTAACAGAGGATATAATTTATACTAAATGTATCACTTTAGTATAATTACTATTTACTCAATTCATGATAACTTTCAAGAGTAAATATATTATACTAAATACACCAACAAGCAGTAAAGGGAAAAGAAAATACTAAATTACCTTACATCTATGATCTCAAGCAGTTTGTTATGATATTTGTTTCCAAGTACATGAATCGTCGAAGTCGTTTGGGATCCAGAATCAAGAAGAGCATTACAACTAAAGTATCAAGTAAATTAACCAAAGTAACAGAGGACAGAAACAGAAGCAAAAAGAAAACAACTGATTTGTCTGAAAAGAGCATTACAATCCAATTCATAATTAAAAATGAAATACAACTCAAGTAATGGTTTCAAAAGAAAATCAAAATCCAAGATGCTAAGTATTAAATTTAAATGAAAATAAAAAATCCAACTTAACGATTACGACTAATTATGTCAAGCACCACTTCTTTTTTCCAGGCATCATTTGGACTTGAAAAGAAAACATCCATCTGGTTTGGATTTGACGAAAACAAACTTGCAGCTCTAATTGCTTCAGCTTGGGTAATACCAGGTAAACTAGCAATCTCAGTTAATAACCTTTTTTTGCTCGACAACCTCTGTTTCACGTTCCTGAGTGGCATGCATTATTTTCGTAATCGTTGCCAAATGACTGCTCATATCCTTCATAACCTGTAAATTCACTAGCCATTTGATTGGATGTTAAATCTATATAAGGAGTAGGTTTCTTTTTCTCACATCTTTTTGGAACCTTTTCTTTCTTAACTTTTTTGGAAGGGGCTTGTAATGGAGAATCGTCGTCACTATAATCAATGTCCAGATTCACAGTCTCCTCGAGATTATGTATAGAGTCCTCTGGCAATTCAGATGCAGTACCGCTGGCTCTATCAACACCAAAAATTAGATCTAACCTGTCAATATAAGGGAAATGAGTCCTCCACAATCCTCCAGCTTTGGGATGATTCTAAAAAATAGGTGCATTAGTAACAATGATATAAATATTTTAATGATTAATAAATTAAGTGGCATTTCATTTACCTTGCAAAAATCATCATAAGCTTGTCTCTCACAAACAATCATTTTTGTTTGATCATCCCACTGAAACCCAGAAGTTCTATTTACCATTTCACAAATAACAACATGCTTATCTTTGAACCATTTAACTTTCGATTCAATGTGGGGAATAGCTTTCAAAGCACAACCAGGAAATTTGTTGTTCAACATAAGCTCCAAGTGATTCAGATAGCCATTTTTAAAGCCTCCTTCTCCTTTCCATTGTTGGTCAGTACTCATATCCAGCAAATAATTAAGTAAAGCTTCTTCTTCCTCTTTTTTCCAAAAACGCTTGTTCCTCCCCATTCCACTATTTGAACTCTGACTGCTTGCATCCATCCTAAATAAAACTGAGACATGATACATAACAAAATATACATATTAAGTCCCAATAAATAATAAAAAAAATACTTTTATTAAACTCCAAAAGATAAAATTTTCAAAAATAATGCAACCCTAAGTAGCTCTCCAAGTGTACAAATGACTGAAGTATATAACAAAGATAATGCATCCCTAACTAGCTCTCCAAGTATTAAATAGAGTTTGTGCTAAGTCATTTCTGAAAGTAGTCCATGCATTAGATGACTGAACAAGGGTAATGTATTCAATTTGTTCATCACTATCATCTCCCTCGCTATCGTTATGTCTATCACTATCAGTGTCATCTGAATCATCATCAACCTCAAGATTTGTGGGCATGTGTTTGCGAATCAAATTATGTAATAAAGCACTCGCTGTTACTATACGAGCTTGTGTTCAGTTGGAAAAAAGGAAGGGCTTCTTAAAATTTCCCATATTCCCTTCAATAAGCCAAAACTTCTTTCAGTTACATTCCTTGCTTTGGAGTGTCTCATATTAAAATATTCCTCTGCACTTGCTGGTTGTCGATCTTCCCATACTTTCAAGTGGTAATGGTGCCCCCAAAAGGTGTAAGAAACCCCTCACAATTTGTGTAACCCGCATCTGCTAAATAGTAACAATCTAAATAAAATAAAAAGAATAAATTTAGTATGAATCTTGATAAACTCACTAGATTTATTATTTTAGTTATTTTATTACCTTGAGGCACCTTCAGACCGTTAGGCCTAGATATTGCATCTCGTAGAACACGACCATCATGTGCGGAACCTTCCCATCCAGGTAAGACAAATATAAATTCCATATTTGGTGTACATACACCTAAGACATTCATTGCAAGATTGCCTTTTCGTGTTCGATATCGTCCCTTCTCCTCATTTTTTACATGAGCGCTAACAAAGGTACCATCTAGAGCTCCTAAGCAATTCTACAAAATTAAAATGTAATCTTTTATACCCACATACAAATCATTAAAGTTAATTATTTAATTAAATAAGTAAATTTTATATATTCCAACATGTACCTTGAAGGATTTCCATCTATTTGACTTGCAATCCTCTGTTATTGGGGCAAGCTTTTTCAGCAAATGTTGATGTAGCTTAAGAACCACAGGAAGGCACAAATTAAATTGTCTGCTCATACTCTCATACTTTCTCCGCTTCTGAGAAAATATGTTCCAACTGTCCTATTTTTTTGTGATGAGCCAATGTGTACAAAAATATAGCCATTATCTCCTCTAAACTCATATTCCGAGTACTTCTCAATCACCCAATATCTCTGACCATCTCACAAAGTACAAAAAAAGTTTGTTTGTTCATACGTAATTGGTTTTTACAAGCAACATCACTATATGTGATCAACTCATTCAGATTTTCTAGTCTGTGACGTTTTTTATCTCTACTTCGATGTATTCTATGCATAGACACACCAATTGTACGCAATACCAAATACATGATTATCATATTATTAATAATAACTAATAAAGTTGTAAGTAGTTCATTTTGTCTTCTCCTCCTCTTCTTTAACAATGATAGTCTATATTCATCCATTTCTGTACAAAATTACTCACAAATTTATAAATCAAACTTACATAAAAAAACACATAAGTGATAAGATAGAATACACACATAATACTTATAAAAATATATGCACATAACAATTACATATATACATTTATCTGAGTTAAAATTCATAAATATGTATATACCTTCTTGATTATTGATTATTGAATTATTTATGCCTTCTTGATTATTGATAAAGGCGAAATTATCAGATTACTGGAGAAATTAGAAATTAACGTACCTGAAGCAGAAGATGGGAAGAAGAAATTGAGGTTGCGGGAAGAAGAAGTAAGGCCGCGGGAAGATGTGAGCAGAGCCCGGGAAAAAAAGCGAGCGTAAAAAGTGACGCGGGAAGATGTGAGCAGAGCCCGGGAAAAAAAGCGAGCGTAAAAAGTGACGTGCGTGATAAATGATACCTAAAGGTTTGATATGACCCATGCCCGCCTTTGTACATGGGTTTCTAAACCCTATATAGTTTGAGGAATGGGTTTTAAAATTAAAAATACTCAACCAAACACAAGTATGAGTTTTATCCATTTCAACCTCATACCTTATACCTAATATTGTTGAACCAAACACCCCTTAAGAGTTTTACTATTATGAAATTTAATTTCTCAAATCTTTTGATACCCCAGTAGGTGAGTATAAAACGTAAGTAGGCGGAATTAATTACATTTTTCATGTGGTATACAATTTTATTTAAATGTTTAGTATAAAATTAAATCAATAAATTAAAACAACAAAAATAGAATTATATTGATTTTTTGAATTAATAAAAATTAATAAATTAAATATATTCATTTCACCACTAAACTAAACACATGATATCGAACCCTAAGATAAGTTAGGGATGATTATTTAACAAAAATGAAATATATAACCCCAGAGCGGGGAAAATTCCAAATGTGGTATCAAAATAGTTCTATAATGACGTGACATGATAATTGTCAATTTTAATTGGTGGGCTTATTTGAATATACAGGGTCCCATAATATAAAAAAGTTACCATTTACAAAATATTTGAGAATTTTTTTTTAATAATATTTAGGGTCTCTGGTATTTTCCAATTATAATTCTAAAGACACTTTGTCAAGTATAATTACTCTTTAGAGACTCTGCACAAATACTAATTTTTACATTTATTAATATATATATATATATTTAGCTATATTATAAAATTATATAAAAGTTACATGAACTGCATATTTTTTAAAGAAAAATGGACCAAAATGTCACTTTTGAGTGCTAAATGGTCCAAAATGTCACTTTTGAAAATAATGGTCCAAAATGTCACTTCATAACGGTACTTCGTCTTCCGTTTTGGCACTTAATTTTTTTTTAATTTTTTATAATGTGCAAAACGGTGGTTGAAGTAGCGTTTTGGCACTTAATTTTTTTTTAATTTTTTATAATGTGCAAAACGGTGGTTGAAGTAGCGTTTTGGCTCAAAACGGTATATCATATAGCTTTTTGTACCAAAACGGAATTTTATCTACCGTTTTGCGCATAAAAAAATTCAAAATTCCAAAATGTTACCCGAAATTCCGTTTTGGTGTTTTGCATAAACGGTACACGATGTACTGTTTTGAAGTGACATTTAGGGCCATTTTTAACCCCCAATTAACATTTAGGGCCACCAGCCACTGATTTACTTATAAACTTCATATCTACAGAATGTTAAAACTGAATTATCCAAGCACCTATGAAGATCAATGTTAAAAGTCTTATGGTAAGACATGGACAGACAAAATCTTCTTTGCAACCAATCAATTATAACTTAAGTTATTACAAGAGAATGGAAACTGTACTTTGTTTCGCTAGACTTCAAATCCCTTTTGAGTTGGAGATGAAATCTTAACCAGCATAGCAAGCACCTCCTTCATGTTTGGCCTAGCCTGTGGCATCTCTGCAGCACACCTTATCCCAATTCTTAGCAACTCACACAACTCCTGTGCCCCCTCTCCACGTCTCGATGAAACCAATAGCCCCACTGGAACCAATGTTCTACCTTGTCTTCCATTCCCCATCACCCTCCTAGCCCACTCCACTAAACACTCTTCTCCTCCATCCACTGCTCGCCTTCCCGTGGCTAGCTCCATCACCAGCACTCCGTAGCTATAGACATCGCCTTTTGTCGTCGCCTGCCATGTTTGTCCATACTCTGGGGCAACATAACCAACTGTTCCTGCCACCATTGTGCTCACATGGCTCCCACCAGCATCAACAACTCTAGCAAGCCCAAAGTCCGTTACACGGGCCTTTCCATCTTTGTCAAGAAGCACATTGCTGGCCTTAACATCGCGGTGAACAATCAGAGGGAAGCACTCATGGTGTAAAAAGACTAGTGCACGCGCAACATCAAGTGCTATATCAATTCTTCGCCTCCATGTGAGACGTGTTCGATCTGAAATAAGTTCTTCCAAGCTCCCACCTACCATGTACTCATAAACAAGCAATTTTTCGGAGCCATCAAGGCACCAACCGTAGAGTGTTACAAGGTTTGGATGAGGCCAACCAAAGCCATTTCCTGTTAGCACCTCCATTTCTGCTCGAAACTCTCTTTCTCCCTCAGGGCCCTCTCTTTGTTGTTTCTTTACTGCTACTTCTCTACCATCTGGCAAAACTCCTCTATACACTGTTCCAAATCCTCCTCTTCCTATAATTCTGTCATCTGAAAAATACCCTGTAGCTACAAAGATGTCTTTGTGCGTAAATTCTGTTTTATCCAATCGTATAATAGTGACTTTATCCGATAACCATGGTGAAGATCCACCAGAAACAGAACCAGTGTCGTGTCGTTCCTTTACATCTTCCAGTAAATAACTTGGTGAGTTATTTGAGCTTCTACCCACAATGCAGACTAAAACACTCATAATCCCACATGCCACAAAGGCCAGTGTTATAGCTAAAAACACCACCAATGCAAACTTAATGTTCTTTCTTGGCTGGGCACTGATAACCGGTGACTCTTTTGTATTGTTGCCTATATAAGGCGGCAGGCGTAACAACGGATTACCAAGAAAGGACGAGTTATCAAATGTTGCTAACTGCCCAGTACCCGGAACTAACCCTGTAACATATGGATTGTAAGATATATTGAAACTGGTAAGATCTGTCAAGTTATTCAAGCTAGCAGGGAATCTTCCAGAGAAATTGTTGTATGACAAATCAAGGTTTCGGAGGCAATTCATACGCCCCAATGCCACTGGAATCTCCCCGGAGATCTTGTTTTGTGTAACATTAAACACTACTAATGGTATTTGTGCAATCTCTTCCGGAAGTGTACCATCAAAATTATTAATCCCCAACTGCAACATGCTTAATGTCCGCATCTTCCCAATTTCAGGGGGGATTTCTCCAGATAATAAATTATTAAGTAGCAGAACATATCCAGTTATTTGATTTGTTCGAACATTTGAACCTGGTGCACAAACTGGAAATATTCCATACCCTTTAAGCAACATGTCCCATAGGCCTCTACATTTTTTCACAGTAAGGAGTGTGAACACAAAACTGAAGGGAGCGTACTCTGCCGGTATCCACCTCTTTAAAACTGAGCACTCCCCAGAACCAGCAGTGATACGATCATCAACGCGATTCATAAGAAAAATTGGTGTGGCATTATTGCCCATGTTTGCCAATTCAGGTGGTATTTTCCCAGAAATTTGATTGTTCTCAAAGTTCAACCACAGCAAGCTACTACAGTTCCCCAACTCTGGTGGAATTTCACCAGTCAATTTATTATTTGCAAGCATCAACCACAGCAGGGAGTTTAAATTTCCCAGAGTTGGGGGTATGGACCCGCTTAGCATATTGTAGGAGAGATCAAGGGTTTGGAGCTGTGGAAAATTCCCATACTCCAGTGGTATATTTCCGCTAAACTGATTGGAAGCAAGAAACAAGTGCTTCAAGCTAAGCATCCTGGTGAATGCAATAGGTAAATTGCCAGAAAGGTTATTATAACTCAGGTCTAGACGGGCAATGTTTGATAAATTGAGAATACCAGAAGAAAACAATCCACCAGTATATGAATTCTCATTCAAAAGAAGATATTTCACTTGCGTCATGCGCCCAATCACCTCTTGTATGTCACCTCCAAAATTGTTCTTGCTCAACTCTAGAAAGACTAAATTCTTGAGGCCAACTAAAGACTCTGGTATTTTGTTGTTAAACTTGTTGTTACCCAACAAAAGTGCCTGGAGACTCATTATTGACCCAAGCTCTGCTGGGATTAGGCCTGTGAAACTATTTCCCCACAGATTCAGCACCACCAAATTCTTACAATGTGCAATCTCCCCGGGAAATTCCCCATATAAGAGATTCTCTGACAAGTCTAGAGCTTCCAAGCTGCAATTTTCTGAGAAAACCCACGGTGAGATTGTGCCACTAATGCTGTTATTTGACACTTGAAGCTCTTTTAGCCTTTCAAATGCAAGATTAATATTTCCAGTCAAAAAGTTGGAGCTTAAATCAACGTACTCCAAATTCCAACATTCATCAAAGGAGTTTCCAATTTCACCAGTCAAATTATTTAAAGAAATATTTGCAACCACCAAGCTGTTGCACACTCTTGGGAAAGTTAACTTAATATCTCCTGAAAATCTGTTGACAGCAAGATCAAGAATTTCCAGATTGTTGAGTCCGGTGAGATTGAACTCACCTTTAATGAGGTTGTGTGATAGATTCAGAAACTTGAGGTTCTGACACCGGCCTAAATCAGCAGGAATTGAGCCTTCTATCGTATTCCCAGACAAGTCTAGATAAGTGAGTTTAGACAAGGCTGAAAAGTTTCCAAATAAATTGCCCGCAATGTTGTTGTTGGAAAGGTTGATTCCAGTCACTCGATCATTGTTACATGAGATTCCATACCAACCACAAGGTGAAGAATCAAGTGGATTCCAGTCGGTATATAATCCCCTGTTAAAATGATTTTTCTCTTCCAGAAATGACCTAAATTTTAGCAGGACTTCTTTATCAGTGTCCACTGAATCTCCATATTTACCTGTGATAAATTACAAGAACATTAGCAAGTACTCCATCTCAAAAAGTTTACCAGTCAAGTAAAATTCATGAACAAAGCTAAAAGACTCCAAATTGTCATAAATGATACCCCGACGCAGTTTAAGGCCTGAAGAACTCTATACCACAATGCAAGAAGTACCATTAAGACCATTAACACTAAATTGAGACCATTAAGTACCTTAGTAATCATACTTCCATAAAAGTTGAAATGAAAGCCAGCAGACACTAAAAGACCATGGTTTAAATCGAAATTTAATCAATCCCCCTCCCCATAGACATAAAATCTAATGCATTAAAAAATTTATAGCATACCCTAAAAAGCTTTAAAATGGAAATGGAACTATATCATATATAACAGAATTTGAGTATATAGCAACTTCAAACAATTAGAAGCCAGAAAATAATAATTATAGAATACTATGTACCTGCAAATACGATCAAGAAAAGAACTAAAGTGACACTTGGTCGAGCAATTCTTTCTTCTGGCATGATGAGTATAACCAAAAGTTTCTCTCTTCTGTTTGTCCTCACCAACTCAGACCAATTTGATGGAGTTATGGAGTTAAAATGAATCAAAAAATTAAAAATTAAGAAGGGACAGATGCTTTACATATATAGAAACATAAAATATACAAGTAAATGCCAAATGGGATTAAATGAGTGATATATTGAATGTCACCAGGCCTGCAGATGGACCAAAACAAAACTTGAATAAACAAACTGCACGTACGCAATTAGTTTAATTTGACCAGAGTTATAAACAAAAGATTAGAGTATGATTTGATTGCATGCACAACATAAACAAATGTGTTATAAAACTACTAGTGACATAGGTTGTGTGTAGTATTATACTTGTCATTTACACGGATAGTTACGGATTCTTGGACGTGATCAAGAAGCTGAACTAACGACATTGAAGATAGAATCGACAAAAGCCGCCCCAGTTGACCGTTTTATACATACTGCTGTTTATACACATTTCCTGAAACTTTTAATTCAACTTTCAAGTATGTTTCATTTTACATTCAACTCCAACTATACACAACTTAAAATGAAGGCCAGGGCCTGTTATCTGTTGTTTTTGCAGTTGTATCTAATATTCTTCCCTTTGTTTCCCATGATACAATTTAAAATTTAATATTTCTGTCTCAATTCGAAATTTTAATTATATTTGCGAACAGAATTTTTCGCTATTGATGTCAAAATTAAATGAGAATTGTTTGAACTTTAACTTTTTTCAGCGGTGTCACAAAACTTCTTAATCTTTGTTACATTTTCAAGTCTAGAATTTAGGTGATCTCGCATTATATAAATGCAGCTTGCGTAGAATTGTAATGTCTGAGTTAGGAGTTTACATAAATTTGGTCTGCGTTACAAACTTACAGAATTACAGCTACTGGAAGATTGTGTACTAGCAAGCACACTGAGAGTATGCTGGGAGACACATGCAAGAATACTGAAGACTGAAACCACATTGTTCACAAGGAAAATAAATAACATTCTTGCTACCTTTGACACTTTTTCTTATGATTTTCAGAGGAACATGTAAACGATTGTAAATTCTAAACCCTTTGCTTCATTGTTATGTTATATGAGTAGAGTACCTCTAGCAGCTTACTTGGAACTGCAAGTTTATCGAATACTTGAATGATGAACACGTTAGCCTGTTATTATTCTTGATTACAAGTAAATTAACAATTAAACCCCTCAGAGTTTGTGTCTAGAATTTCATATTAAGAATCTTACCCAGTGGCGGATGTGTTTTAGGAGGCAGACCAAGATCTTGTTTGTAATTGTATGTTGGGGTCATTGATGCCTCCTTAAATGCTTGATGAGCAAACTTTCTCCTTTCCTTCTGCTCCCTCAACCTTCTTATATGTTCCTCAAGTGCTGCTTTACCTTTCTCAGCAGCCTCAGCTCTAAATGCTGCTTGTTCTGCTCGCGTCCTAAACTCCCCAATTCTTGCTGTCGTGATCTCCAGATCTTTCTTCAATGTCTCCAACTCATACCTATTATCAGTCATTGTCTCCTCCTTATTAGCCTTTTCTACCAAGGCGTTGTATTCTTCAACTGAAACTATGACATTATTATCTGTTACACCTGTTGCTGCCCTTTTGTCTGCTTCTTCTTTTAATCTTCTGATTTCTTTATAAGCTTCTTCTGCTTCTGATTCTAGCTGCTTAATGTTTTGGCGAATTGTTAGGTTCTCAAGCTTCGCTCTTTCTTCAGCTGCCGCAGCAGCTGCTGTCTTTGATATTCCTTTATGTAGCTCAGACTTTAGGAATACAATCTCTACTTGTGCTTCAGCTTCTTTGCCACTTATCTCATCTAACTCATTCTTAATACTTTCAAGCTTGCAGGTTAACATCTCAACATCTTTGTTTAAGCATTCTGTGTCATTTTCTGCTTTCTCAACATCTTTGTTGAGGCGTTCACTGTCTTTGTCTGCAGTTTCAACAGCTCTCTTGAGACATTCTCTGTATTCGTTTGCAATTTCAACATCTTTATTTGTACTTATATAATCGAGCTTTAGCTGAGTCAACTCTGTTTCCAGAAATTTGATCTGAACGCCTTTATCTGAATTCTCTGTCACCAGAAGCTCCATGTCAGCAATAAGCTGGTTCACATTGTCAACAGCTTCAGAAGTAGCTTTCTGAGCTGACTTTTGTAGATCATTAGCTTTCTGAACTTCCAACTGCAGCGAATCTATTAGTAAGTTCTTTTTAATGAGCTCTTTCTCCAGAGTTTGCATTGATCCCGGTTGATGGCTTCGTATGGTTTCCAGTTCTCTTTGTGCTTCTTGTACTAACTTCGTAGCTGACACTATTTCAGATTGCTTCTTAGATAGAACTGCAATGTTTTCTTTTTTTGCCTCCAGAGCCGCTAGCTGCATACAAAGAATAGTATCATTGATCACTGATACATGCCCCTGGAGCTCTTCTGTCTTCTGCTTCTCTATGTTTAAAGCAGTTTCCATCAATTCCGCTTGTTTCAACGCCTCGTGCTTTGCATCTTGGGCCTCCAACACTTTTTCCTTCTGAACAACTACATCTTCTTGTGCTGAATTTAACTCGCTCATAACATTGTAATACTCCTCGCGGATCTTTAGAGTTTCTGAAAATTGTTCATCCATTTCCTTAATCTTGGATTCAAGTTCATCTATCCTTGTTTTAGTTTCCCTACATTCATTCATGTAAATATCTCTCTCAAACTCAGTCTTTTCCAACATAATGGAAAGTTCAAAATTTTTCTCCTCAAAGTCCTGCTAATTGAAAAAACAAGTGAAAAACGAAACAATCAAAAACATAATTATTATCTAAACAAAAAAAAAAAAAGAGAGAAGCAAATTCTCATTATCAGTAAACAAAAACATAAATGCGCACATAAATTTAAAATGCATGGATGCATACCTTGCAGGGAGTTGTTTTACGATCAGGCAAGTTAACCGAAGCTCGGACCGATTCCACGGATAGTGTATCAGTCTCTCCCATGCTTGCACTTGAAAGAAATGTATGGATTAGCCTACAGGATATATAAACTACAAGATAGAACATGACAGGTGCATATGCAGTCCCGGGGGCGGAGCAGATAAGAATATGGGGATGACATTCTCAACATTACATTGTACAGATCGTCCTGATTATTTGTTGAAAGTCGTGAACTGTTTTTAACTAGTGTCTTTAAGCAACTGTTGTGCTTCATTCTTCAGTCATTAATCTTGAAGACGGCTTAGAAGACAATTAACATGACAGTTTTATGTGTTTACAAAAAATTTATAGAAGGCCTTAACTTATGATGTCAGAGCAAGTTCAACAGTATCTTAATAAATTTCTTATAAATATTATAAAATAGTGATTTAAGATATAATTTTGAATTTGAACTTGAACTCCAACAATTATTCTTATTTTCATTCCTTATTATTATAATAATAATAATTTGAATGAGATATGAAAGGAAAAGAGAGAAAAGAACTTAAAAGAAGAGATAAATCAAATTTTTATTGACAAAAATCAAATAAGAGATAACTTGTGATTTCTTAAAAATAAGGCACCAGAAAGTTGTCTTAGTGATATAAGGAACCACTAAGACAGTGTTGGAGTGCATTTTTTTTGTCACATTTTTTATATTTGGAGTTAAGAGCATGTTCAAGGAGCTGTCTCAGTCGGATTATTTGCAAGCACATTAAGTGCATGTTTGTAAAGATAAGTGCTGGGATAACTGCTTATTTGTCTAATAGTTTTTGTAACTTTTGCTATGAAAAAGAATTTAGGACGTTTTTATGTAGCTTATTAATCCGGTTAAAGGAAATTTCAATCTCCTACTACACCTTATACTGTACTTGAATTAACAATTTGATTATGTTGAACGAAAATCTCATTCTCGGGTTAAATCGTATTTTTCTTATTTTATGTCTAATATTATTCTCAATTGAATTTAATTTAATTTTGTATACTTCATTTTCATTACCGATTTCAAATTTCCCGTAATCTACCAAATTTGATCAAAACAAAGTATTAAGATTTTCATCCTGATCCAAGTGAGTTGTTAGTTGTGCATAGTGCATCCGATGTGCGTGGCTGAGACGTCTCTTGAGATTTCCAAACCGAATTCAATAATTGTGTTCATAGCTCTAATAATTATAAAAATTGTTGATTTTTTACAATTGTTCGCATTGAACTGTACCCAAATTAATAACCTTTATTAATAAATGAAACCCTTTTTTAAATGGTACTATTAATTTTGGTTTCACCAAATTTTTGGTACCACCAATTTTTGGTTTCACTTATTCATTCATTTATTTCTTATAATTTTATTTTTGTATTTGTTTTAATTCTACTAAACTTTTGATTACGCTATTTATTCATGTTATATATCTACATGTATTATGATTCTATTAATTTTGATTTTATTTTTGTTAACTTATAATTCTACGTATCGTATGATTCTATTAAATTTAGTTTTATTTTTGTTTCCTTATACTTCTACCTATTAAGTTTGGTTTTATTTTTGTTTCACCCTTTTGGTCGTTCTTAATTGCCTTATTACTAATTCAATATATTATACGTGTTTGATTTCATCAATTTTGATTTCACCCTTTTTTAATTTAATTATAACTCTAAATGTATAATTTTTATTCTAATTTTTACTTCTGTATATGACTTATAATAATATATATTATTTTACCTGATTTTTAGTTACATTTCTTATATTAATTTTAACTCAGTAATCCTATTTGTTAGGGGTGTAAAAAAAACCGCTCAACCGCATTGAACAGCTTAATTGCGCGCAATCGAACCGTATTTTACGAATAATCGTGAAAAACGGGTTGATTGCGGATTTAAATTTTAACAATCGCTTATTCGGCATAAAAGAAGTTTCGAGATTCTTGTTTGTCTTGCGTGCTATCTTTAACATCTCTCTTATTCCTTTATTTAATTTCATTCTGCGGTATTTTTTTGGTAAAAAATGTTCATGTACCACTCTCACCTGGATAGGTCTTTAACCAAAGATCAAAGTTCATTGGAAATAACTCACCCAATGGTTATTAGTTATGTTTCTATCTGTTGGAGTGTGTTGAATTTTATCAGCTAATTTTTTTTTATTGTCATTAGTCGAATAGTTTGTATTTAATTTTTAAATGTAAACTTATCTATAAACTTAAATTTAATTATATTAATATTCTGAACTTATTTTTTTACAAATTATTAATTATTTTATAATAAGTGGTTGAAACACAAATTGATCCGCAATAATCGCAAAATTACAACCGTAAATACGATTGTGGATGACAATTTTCTAAAATCGCTATTCGCGATTTGGTTCGACTTTTATCCTAAAATCGATCTAATCCGAACCACATACACCCCTACTATTTGCCATATGCCTCAATAGTATATTTTAATGAAATAATAAAATTTTGAAATTGTATAATAATTATAATCATAACACAACTATTATACTCAATAGTTTGGGTTGAATTTTCTGAGTAAAAATTAAAAATGTTAACATGACACTTATAAAATTATGATTTTTAAAAGTTATCAACTAATATAAACAAAAACACGAGATCAGATTTTCAATCCTGAAATCTGTAATCACGCTCAGCCTCTCCAATCACCCCAAGCATTCAATCACTAAACCTTTTGGAGAGATTGTCCTCCACTATCACACTAGCAAATAGCAATCCCAGCAAACTCAACCATAACAAATATAATTATATAAACAACCAATTTGCCAGCGAATACTCAATTTTTTATTCACAAACAATATTATTATTCTCAATTATTCTTACAGACCTTGCTCAATATCATGTCAAATGGTCTCGAATTACACTAAATTCAATAACTGAAACTATATCATCATATGAATTAGCTTATAATATATTATAATTTTTCTTTTATATTATAATAACTTCTTTATATAATTCTGCATCGTTAAGACATTTTTTATTATGAGAAATATTAATAGCAGTTTAACTAATGTAATTTACTGTTTAAACAAATAACACACATTTTAATTTTAATATATTGTTGAAGATATTCGAATTTAAATTTATAATTGATAGTTTAAACATTAAAATATAGAATATTTTGAGAAAAAATGCCCAAAATACACCACTTTCCAGCTTCAACTGCCCAAAATACTCACCGGCGGGAAAAGTGCCCCAAATATGTTCAATAAATATTATTATATTATTAGATATCCCGAGGACCATATATGTTTTATTAAATAAATTATTGTATAAAATATTACAAAATATATTATTTGAGAATCATATTCTATTATCTTAAAAACATGTTATGGAACGATTTAATATTTTATTTAAAATCTTAAAAATCGTATATATTGTAAAGTCAAACATTGCAAAAAATATATTCATTTAAAATCATAAAAATCGTTTATTTTCTAAAATAAGCATTGCAGAATATATACAATATATTCTACAGAATAATCAACTTGCTGAACATATATATTTTACAAATGTGATAAAATCGAGATCTCGCGAGATAAAAAGGCCCCATAAATCCGAAATGTAAATGATTTTTAATATTTTCATTAAACAGAGAGATCTATAAATAATTGTCTTCTATTTGCTAAAAATCACGATCATTATTCTTCTCATGATCGACCAAAATACCAAATTATAAAAAATTATTTTTAAATTTATCTCTTTTAGCAGAAAGACGAATATTTCTTGCTCATTATCAGACAATCACTTATTTTCTAGTATAGACATCTAGAATATCATTATTATAGGAGAATTCTTTATTGGAGAATCGTTTGATATACAATCCAGGAAAAAATCCAACAACTAAGAATGTTTTTAAAAAAGTGGATCGGAGAAAGTTTTAACAAAAAATATATTTTTAAATATTGTTTTAAAAACAAGGTATTTTCCTACCCTATCCTCTACCCGGGTTTGACCTGGAGCTGAAAAGCAACACTGTGTGACAGTGACACACGTGAGAATCTAACTTAAAGGCAGATGATTCATTTTGGCGTTTCGACAACGCTAATTCCAACCCATTTCTCCAACTTTTGATACCATAATTGATGTATACGATAATACCCATTTTCCAGTTTTTCAAATTACAATGAAAACAATTTAAAGAGCTATCATTTAAGATATGAACGCTTTTTTATTTTGAAACAAGGATACAATGGTAGTTTTAATTTTGGGATTTTTTTCCTAAATATCCAAATTTTACAAAAATTTTGCAAAAATACTATCATTTCTTAAAAATACTTGCAAAAATACGTGCAACCATTTTTCAACCACATTTGCAACTTGAAATTACAAAAAAAATTGCAAAATTACGTTCTGTAAATTGCAACCATATTTACAACCTAAACCCGAAATTTAATCGAAAACAATTACACAATTTATACTAAATTGCAACATATTATGCAACATCGTATTTTTGCAAATCTTTTCAGAGTAAAATAATATTTTTGCAAATCTTTTCAGAAGTTAGTAAAATCGCATATAATTTTACAAAAAATAGTATTTTTAATAAATTTCCTTTAATTTTTCGGCTATTCAAAAAATTAAAATTTACATATGTCATTGTCATTAGGTGGAACCGGGAAGTGGTCTTTTATTCATAATAATCAAAATGTTGGGTTTCAACTCAACATGATGGTTTGGACTTGTTGATATAAAATATATTTGGATCGGATAATAATTGTACGTGTAGATAGTTATTATTATAGGATTTGATAATAATTATATGGGTGGACAATTATTATTATTATTATTAGATTGACTAAGTTTTATTATGGCAAAATATACATGGTTACACTATGTTTGTTAGTTATACTTAAGAGATATAAATCGTTTGGTATCGTTGGGAGATACTTCAGCATTGGTTGGCTCAAATATCGGGTTTGGACACCATTGAGGTGTTATGTGTTGATTGTATTATTGATAACTACTTGGATTAATATACAAAATTTGAACGTGATTTTTTTGCGTCATATATGTTATGCGCGTACTCCGCATTAGTATGATTGAATCTCGAATATGTGTGTGTTTTCTTCTAACAAGTGGTATAAAGAGCCGAAGTTCAAAGTTCGTGATGAATTAGGTTGGATGAACATTTAAGATACGATTTGTATGGTGGAGTACGATGATGGATTTGAAGCCTACTAACTTGGGAAGAGGCAAAGTTACATGCAAAGTTATATGCAGTTTGGCGGTTGACTTACACCGTGGATCAACTCGTTCAGATTCGAGCTGGAAGATTGAAGAGATCATTGCAATAATTTCAGTGGTTTGATGGTTGATCAACCAGGTGAAATTTTTTGGAATACTAATGATGTTCCTCTAGAGGCAGAAAGATCGCGAAAGTAAGGATCGGGTGACTCAACGGTGAAAGGATCCACTCGTAATTGATGCACGTGATTTTGTAGATGGATATGCCGTTATGATGAAGAACGGTAGTTTGGAGGTCACTATATGGATTTTAGTGATTCTCAAAAGTTGGAAGAACGAGATGAAGGGATTCTTGTTCGATGGTAGGCATCGGCGAACAGGCGTTGATGTTTTGATGGTTACCGTTCAATCTGATATAGAGTAGTGGGCTGAAGGGGGGGTTGTTGGGTTTCAACCCAGTTTGATTTCTTGGGCTTGGTGATCCAAGATATATTTGGATTAGATAATAATTGTATGCGTATACAATTATTATCATAATAGAATGGGGTAATAATTGTATGGGTAGATAATTATTATTATAATCATATTAGGTATGTTATGTTGGCTAAGTTTTGTGATGACTATATATACATAATCATATTATGTTTATTAGTTATACTGAAGAGATGTAATCGTCTTAAGTATCGTTGGGAGATACTTGAGCATTGGTTGGCTCAAGTATCGGGTTTGGGACACCATTGAGATGTTATGTGTTAATTGTAAAATTGATAATTTTGTGATTACTAATACAAGTTTGGATGTGGTTTTGCGCGTTATATTTGTTGTGTGTATACTTCACATTGGTATGATTGATTCTTGAATTTGTGTGTGTGTGTTTACTCCCAACACAAAATTGTAATTTAAACAGGGGGTCCGGTCTATATAGTAATAACAAATTATAAATTATAATTACCAAATAGTAAAAATTAAGATTTTTTTTTAAAATCCTACTCTTGTGACTATGCTATTAACAACCAAAATTATTAAATAATTGCTAGGACCCGAAGTATCGTAGAAAAGGGGGTTGAATACGATACTCACTAAATTAAAAAATTCTTTCGAATCTTTTGCGGATATATAATTTAGTGTTCGGTTAGTGGTTTCGTGTTCTTGAGTTGAATAGTGTTTGGGACAATAAAACGAGGAACACAAGATATTCGGGGAAGTATATATTCATATATAAATCCGCGAGGGGTGTTGCTACACTCCGGTAAATAAATTAACCGGCTACAATCTAAGAAAAACAAAGTTCCTAACTACTACAAAGATCAACAAATTAAATCCTATACAATGATCTAGCTTTTGTTTGTCTAAGAATTTAATTACCAGGTAACGTTTATAATCTCCGTAAGAATATACAAGAATTAAACTGGGCATTATAACGTTACTCCGGTGAGAAGATTAACGGATATGGATTTGAGTGTGTATCTCCCCTATCTCTCTTTGTTGCAGATCTTCAGCTCTTTGGGAGAGAAGATCAACAGAACAATCCAAACTGAATTGTTGAATGCTTCTGCAGCTTGAGTGTAGACTTTATATCAATTGCAATATGTAGCTAAAAATCAACCACATAAATCAATTGACTGTACCATATAATTGTGGCTGAGGAGTTACTTGCGGCAGAGAGCTTTTTCCTTTACTTGCGACTACAGGGAGGCTTTTGTACTTAGCTTTATTTCCAATCACTTAACTGGCGACCAGAGGGATAGTGTTTGCCTTGGTTTGCTGAATTGCGACCACCACCGGTACTTGGTTTATTTTGAATTTGATCTAACTTGCGATCAAGTAGCATTTGCATATGTACTTAACGAAAATAGTCACCTCCTGGTTTCATTTTGCTTTTTACTTCCTTTTTCTTTTTCCTTTTTTTTATTTTTCTTTTCTTTTCTTTTCTTTTAAATTGCAACTGAATTAATTTATAAAATAAACTTAAATATAAATAAACTAATTTAGATTTATAAAATAAACTTATTTAAAGTTTATAAAATAAATCATTTTAAATTTATCAAATAAATTATATTAAAGTCCATTAAATAAATTTATTTAAGTTAACAGTTAAATTTTGAACTCGGCCAATCCCTCGAGCTGTTTAGCTGTATATCCCGCGCATCTCTTCTCGTACTTTAACAGATAAACGTTCAATCCAAGTACGTTCCTCAACTTAACAATTCTTCTAAAAATAATACCCATATTCCTTTCACAAGATGTTGATGTCTAGTGCAACTGGTCTGGTTCACAGATGGCTAACTTCGATTCAGGTCTTCGTATTATAGCCTTGATTACATTGTTAAGCTTGCAACAACTTTATCGTTTCGAACACTGACTGTCAATAAACAAATGTACTTTCACTGTAATCCTTTCTGGTAATTTAGACAACATCTTCATTGCTACTACAATCTTGAATACTTTCACTGTTCTTCACTGACGATTGAACATATAAATGAAATCCTGTCAGTGAGTATAACTACAAGACTGCAGCTGTCTTCTTTAACCTTTGTCTATACCCTGTCTTCAATTCTTCAGATTCCTGTACTTCGAACACTGTCTATCTTCAATCAATGCCAATACACTGAAATCTTCTGGTAGCACTTATACACTGAATCTTCATCATTTCTGAAACCCTGAGAGTCTTAAACCTTTATTCTTCACTGAGGCATGAACATATTAATGAACTTCTTTCAATGACCTGCAAACAGACTTCAAGCCTTCTTCTAATCTTTTGATTCTTTGTATTTGCCTTGTCTTCATTTCTTCTTGATTTCTTGTGTAGACGTGGTATTATTAACCTGTCATGTTCTAGTGTTGAGTTATCATGTAACTGTTCATACAGCTACGCAGTCTCACCAACAATCTCCCCTTATTTTATTGTTAAACCTAACAAACAAATTAAATAAAGAGGATAACTCAACTAACAACTAGAAAAATTAAAGTACCAGGACTTAATAATAATGCTACTGGT
The DNA here is from genome assembly GCF_009905375.1 of Apium graveolens. Classification (NCBI taxonomy): domain Eukaryota; kingdom Viridiplantae; phylum Streptophyta; class Magnoliopsida; order Apiales; family Apiaceae; genus Apium; species Apium graveolens. Next base: position 20,223,470 of record NC_133651.1, read on the forward strand.
TTTCTGGATCAAATTCTGTATTTCCAGATTTATTGAGTAACTGAAATATAAGATGCTTGTTCCTTTAGCACTGAAAAGATCTTCACGTAGTTTTATCTTCATTTCCTTGGTTATTCAAATCTCTTCCAGATCATGACACTTCTCAGTCTTGAAGTAATCATCAGCAGCTTCCTTTGTACAACCACATTTCCTATTAAGAAGCACATATCTCTCTTGCTTCTCCCCCTACGAGAATCAACTGCTTTTCGTTTACCACCTCTCCCGTACAATAAGATCCGCAGATAAAAATTAATGGTACTCCCCTTTTGGAAAACAGTTTCTCCCCTTATGAAGAACAGTGATGAACCAAACCACTTCTTCTGATAATTAGGAAATCACCTTCGTGTTTACGACATCTCCCGTACAATAGGATCCGTAGTTTCAAACAACAATGGTGTAGTGTACATGTGTTTTACCTTTTTCCTCCTGCCTGCTATTTCTCCCCCTTAGTTGAGGAATCCTCCAAACTTTTATTTAAGCTTTTATCTCCCCCTTAAAGAAGGAATGTATGATGTTGTCTGAAGGAGTTCTCATATTTTACTTGGTTGGGAAAGAAATAACAAGTCATAGTCTGATCAACCATGTCCCTTTAAATGCTGCAGAAATGGCTTCACTGTTGATCATCCTGTTAACCAACCTTCCCAACTCCTTATACCTCCCAACTGTAAGATCACAATTGCCCGGCCCCAATTATTTGATTCTAATATGTAAATGTTAAGTCCCTAAGAGTTAGGTTCCAGTCATAAACAAATTTTAGGTAAAGTATCAAGTTTTATCCCTAGTTAGATCCCGAAGTTTCAAGAACCATGTTTAAGGATAGGAAATGGGATATGGTGTTTGTCTTTCTTCCTCACTGTGAGTGTGTGATTTTGTTTTATGTACCTCACAAGTGTTTCACTCTTCTCTCCACTCATGTTTACGCTCATTTTCACAAGTATATCACTCCTCTCATAGCTCCAAAATCCAGCTGTACTTGCAAGAAAATCACCTTAGCCATCCTTAAGGAGGTCACAGGCGGTGCAATGGGAGTTCGCAAACCCCCGTCCTTGTTAGACTCGTCAGATGAATCTGAGTCATAATCTACAAGTTGCTAGTTTCCCTTTGAGGGTTCCAGATTTGAACACTGGGAAGGTAAATAATGATCCAAATAATTTAGCATAAAGATCAAAGTTTCCTTCTAAATTCTGTGAAGACATTTCCTTGTGACTCATCAGGTAAATCTTAATCATTGTCAACAAGTTGTCGATCTGCACTTATGTCAGATCCACTATCCGCAGATGCATCCAGGGGATTTAAGCCTAAGGAGGTAGACACTGACCACTGGCATATGGCCATTGGACCAATATCCTCTCCTAACACCTGTTAAAGGCAATTGGTCTGGTAAAGAACCTCGAACAATCGAATTTGACCTTAAAATGGTCGAAACTCTTGTTTCCGTAACCTCTTCCTTTTTGTGTGTAACCTCTCCTCATGCATCAAGAATTGTTTATGTTTGAGGTGGTGACATTACATCGGAGACTAGGGGGAGCGTGGGTCGGATCGGGTCGGATCGGGTCGGGTTTTGGATAAAACCGAAACTGAAACCGCATACCCTCGATTTTTGAAATTTAAAACCGCAACCGCAACCAAGTCATCGGTTCGGTTTCGGTTTTAAAAACCTCGGTTCGGATTATATCGGATCGGTTTCGGTTATAAAACCGCCTCCAATAAAATTGACAAATTAAATACGATGTACAAAGTGATAAATTAAATATAAAGTAGAAAGTACGTTTGTTTGAAAATAAGAATACACAGTCACAACAAATTACAACAATTTAATGTAAGGGATCGGAAATATATTGTAAACAGCAAAATGTAGTACGAAATAAAACAGACTGGAGTGGACAATATGCAGAAAACAACAGACCTAAAACAAGTAATAATTCGTTTTCCTTTGCACAACTTAGCAGATCCAATTATTCTTTGATACTTCACTACAAGAGTTAATGCTATAACTCTAAGACCAAAGGCATATGCAAATTATGCAATAATCCATTCCATTTACAACACCAGACCAGCCCCTGTTTTGAGCCTGAGTAACTTTTGTTATAAATACTTTTAATTTCTGTTAAAAATTATATGTATTTATTAATTTATAAAACATATATATTAAATATATTTTATTTATTTATTTTTAATTATTGATTCGGATCGGGTTTTTCGGTTCGGTTTTCACCTATAACCGAACCCGAATAATCGGTTTTGGTTTTTAATTTTGCGGTTTCGGTTTCGGATCGGATTTTTGCGGTTCGGTTTTTAACGGTTTTTAGCGGTTTCGGTTTCGGATTTTTTCAATTTTTTGCTCAGCCCTATCGGATACCCTGGCCGACAGACGAATTTCAATAGGCGCACCCTGTTGAGAGGATGAATCTAGTAACTGTTTTTGTGCCTTTTCGGCCATTACATCTTTTTGAGAAGATGTTTGGGGGCTAGCAGTTATCTCGGTTGTAATACTACTTATCTTTGTAGGAGACAGAGTTGTTGGGTTGACTTCAGAACCTTCCTTATGTGGTGCATTAAGGCACTTTCTCCCTCACGCTTATCCATGCTTTATTTTAGTGGTAAGAGAGTGTTGGTTGGTTCTGTTTCTGTGTTTGTCTTTACAGTCTGCGATAGAAGTTGTGGTCTTTCAACCTCATGACTATCAAATGAAAGAAGGCCATTGGAGGCTGAACCTGTATCACAGAATATATGGCAATATAGAGATAAAATGCGCTTAAGATCTATAATATGTGAAAATTATGATTTTAATTGTTTGAGAGAAATGATGTACAATAGTGATTTCAAAAAGATTTTAATGAAATAAACAATCACCAGTGTAGAAAGAAGTTTGATTTTTCTCTTCAAACTGTTCGAGTGCACAAGTCTGTTTTTATGCATAAAAAGATAAATAATCATGTCTTTTAATTTGAAAGACACAGACTGATCACCTAGCAGTATTAAAAAGAGAAAGAAAGATTTTATCTTTTAATATGAATGAGTATTTGTAAAAGCATTGATCACTTAGGGTAAAGTCTAAGCAATTCTAATTCATGTCAAAATCTCCATAATCTATCTTTATAAAATTATAATCAACAACATGGGTTATTGATAAATAATCTTAATAAGAATGACTATGCTGCTGATTTCAAATTGTAGTGAATCTGTCAGATATAGCAACTCATATAAATTCACTAGAACTTAAAATCTCACAATTATCTGCTATAAAATATTAACAATATATCATTGACTGATACTTGTCAAGTAGTTTAGATACCAATAATTATGTTGCATCTTACTTTAATATAATTTAAATCATAAAACTGATTTGACATGGGATTGTCTAACATCATAATTCCAATATATTAAGATAAGATATCAATGAATTAAATACCAATTATCTATCAAATAGACATTAGCATTCAATTTCATATACTATACAATTGTTAACTCCTAACAACTGTAATATCTCAAACAATATTGGTTTGATAAATAAAGTAACATTAACCAACATTGTCTTGTTTGTAATCTTAGAAAGATATTCTAAGTTCCATATACTTTGATCCACTGAGTATTGTATCTATATCAAAGTATTTAGGAATTTGCAAGTAAGTACGAAAAATATTCTAATTGGACAACATATGGTTACTTTTAATAAAGTATTATCCATATTGACCATAGTCGTACTTAAGAAAAATTTCCACAATTTTTATATTAGTATAAGTGACTAAGAATAAATATTGATTAATTAGAGGAGTTCTAAGTAATGCCACAAATACTAATACTTCACAACTAGTTTACTTAAAAATCTTAACTAAATATCATTAACTGGTATAAGTCAAAACTTAGAATATAACTAATCATGCTACAATCATGATTTCAGTGAATTCTGAAGATATATAACCATTGTTAAATTCACTAAAACCAAAGTCTCACAATTAACCTATAACCATTTAGTTACAATCAACATTCTAGATATCAATTATTGACAGATTTAGTTATAATCAATCATGCTGCTTATTTATTTTAAGTTAGTTTGAATTATGGAGCAAATAAAATCATTGAATTGCTTCAATTTTCATAATACAAACTTCCTAAAATAAATAATAACTAATTAAATACTAAATATCTATGAGTTAGATACTAGCACTTAAATATTTATAATTATCCTTGAATAATTACCAATAGAATATATGAGTCATACACATGACAATCATTTTCTAGATAATTAGTAATTTTAAAAAATACTTTATAAGCATTTAAAATATTGAAAGTTTTATATACATAACTTAGAAAATACTTTAACTTTCAATATTAGTGATTTTGGAAATAAGCATTGATTACTTAGAGCAAAAATTCTAAATAATATCACTAATACTAAAAATATCACAATTATTCGTACAAGATACAAATAACTATGCTGCATATTATTTTAATATAATTTAAATTATGAGACTGATATGGAATAGAATTGTCTACCATCATAACTTAAATCAATTAAAATAATATTCAAACTTAATGCTATATACTTAATTACCACAAATGTATATGATATTGTAATAATGATAATCAAGATATTAGCACTAAGTGCGCGATACTGTATTGCTGATAAATTCAAAAGGCCTTTAAATATTGAAGATTTAATACTTGTGAACTTATATGAAGAATTCCTTATATATGGGATTTCCAACTAATGTGCAATGAATGGTATCCTACACTTAGAAACCAGACTTGAAAAATTAACTTTAACAAGTGATTTAGTGAATGTTTTTGTAAGTAACTCTTTGACTAAAAGACATGCTCTCAAACTAAATGATACCCGGTGTCAAGGTGTCTTGCCATAGAGTGTTCCACAGAGTTGTTAAATATGAAGTTTTGTTTCTCATCATAACCAGAAATCAATCTTCTTCTATGAAGTTGACAGCTTTCCGAGATGCTTCTCCTGTCACTTAAGTTGACAGCTTCAGAGATGCTTCTCCAGTATTTCTTACAACCTGCGTAATTTATATCTATATAGCAAAACATGTTAAGCATAATATATTTAGGATACTCAACTCCAAGAGTTGGTAGTCCCTTAAGATATCTAAAAATATTGTTAATAGTTATACGATTGGATTCTCTAGGATCCACTTGGAACCTTGCACATTGGCATCTTGAGAACATTACATGTTGTCTCTTAGCATTTAAGTAAAAGAGTGAGCTTGTCATACCTCTATAGCTTGTAATTATTACCTGAGTTGCAATGATCAAGCTTTAGTGGTTTTTGTTGGTAAGTAGTCTTGGCATGTTCATAATCTTCCAAATTTTACATCTTCAAAAGATCCTTAACTTACTTGTATTGCCATCATTCTTTTGGTTTACTTGTGCTCCTAAAAGAATTTTTCTCTTGTCTTGCTTGAGCTCCTAAAAGAATTATTCTAAAGGCTTGCTTGAAGTAATTCCAAAAAGAATTATTCTAAAGGCTTGCTTGAAGTAATTCCAAAAAGAATTGCAACCTTTCCAACACGCTCCTCCATACCTACTCTGCAATTACTTAGCAAATAATCTTGCACAAGTCTTTGTTAGTAGACCAACACATAACATTATCATTATATCACTGCACATATATAAAATTATGTCCGTGCCTAGTGATAAAAAAGTTATTAATATGACGACTCTACTAGTTCATATTTAACTGTAACTTCAGTATAGTGCCATACCATGTCCTTGACGATTTCTTGAGTAAGATACCATTTCATACCATCCTGAAGTGAGCTTGCGAAGAAGAGATATACATAGTTCAATAGATCTGCAACTGCAAAGTCCATGAACTGTTGTGCATTGACTTCCTCATTTGACTCACCAACCAGAAATGCACTTGTACACATCTACTAGAGTCCAATTCCAAGTTTGAATGTGTATCAGGTGCCTGATATGTTGTTATATCCTCAAGTCTCGTCACTGGTGCTTTCTACTAGAAACTGCTTCCTGATAATAACCTAGCATCCAGTTTGGCCTTGTCCCTCGTAACAATTCCATTGTCATCCAGTTTTGAGTTCTAGTTATCCTTGTACCAATTACAAAACTGTTATTTGGTTTGGATACCAGCTTCCCTATAATCTGCTTGCTGATTGATTGAGTTCATCTTGCTTTACAATCACCCAATCAATCTGAATCTATCAGAGCTTCTGTAACTTTATTATTTTCTTCTTCAGATAGAAAACTAGAGAAATAATCATTCATGCTCAATAGCCCTGCTAATCATTACTCCACCATCTGTATCACTTAAGAACTAGACTCTTGGAATAATATTGACATCAAGCAATTTGTCTCAGCAAATATGTTCTTGTAGTGTCCTCTTGATTTACAATGTAGTGTTGTGTCTGATTAATTGATCCTTCTTTTGCTCCCCCTAAGCTTTTTCTGGGATTTCCTGAAAATCCTTACCTTTGCTGACTGGTTTCATTGAAATAATGAGTTGTGTTATACACTGTCATTCCACTGCTTGGATATGAATCATCAATACCATTAATTTTACCTTTAACAGCTTTGAGCATAGAGTTGTGAACTATGCACTAAGACTATCTATCACCTTCTGTTGATCAACCATAAATGCCCTATAGGTTGTAGACTCCAGTGAGTAGCCACGAAGAATTTCCTTACAAGTCTTAGCTGCAACTGCCAAGATCTTCAAACAACTAAAAACATTTCATTGTTCGCTTCTGTAGAATATTCTCTCCAAATACTTTCAGGTTATCCAGTGTTTGCTTCTGATGGCCATTAACTCATTAGTGGTCTTCATGTATACGTCCTGTGTAGCGACTGGGAATTTCGCGACGTGATTAAGTGAATAAAGTATAATTTTGTGTCGTAATTGTGAATTTATGTGAATAAAAGGTTAAATGATTATGTGGATTAACTGTTATCGTTGTATAATAGTAACTGGGAACGTAAAGTAACTTGTTCCAGTTTGATAAGTCAGCTAAAAGACTAAGCTGTGTTGTCGAGCCGTCGAGTTGAACGGAACCCGTCTTAAAAAGGGATTAAGGTGTTTAAGCATATGAATACGAATTATGTGTTAAATAGAAATATTTAAATAAATATTATATTCCAGTTTGACGTGTCAGCTAGTATAGAGAGTATGATTGTGAAGCGTAGTTGAAAACGCTCAGCATCGGGCCGTCAGTCAGGACGCGACCCGTTACGCGAAAAGTGAATATTAATAAAAAGGGGAAATTTTATGCTTGAGCATATTTCAAAATGAGTCGTGATATTTAAGTTTTTGTTGTTGCCTGTTAATGTGCATGATTATGTGATATGAAATTTTTTAATTAATTTTAAGGGATTTATTTGATTTAAATAAGGTTTATTGAACCTTTATATATTTTTATAAAATTATCTGAGTATGGACAAGGTGTGAAATTTGCTTTATTATCTTCGAGATAGTCCTGGAGACTTTCTAAAAATAATAGATGAAATTATTTTGTGATCGGCGTATTTTAAAATGATTTTATTGGATTATATTTCTATTTTGAGCGTAATCTTGTAAAATTCATATAAAATAAACCGTACACTCAAAAATTATTTTTAAAACATGGCTAGAAAGCTAATTTCAAGATCTATATTCTAAAATTATTTTTCATATCATTTTCACCTTGTCTAAGGGAGTTATGTATTATCCAAATTCGTTTTTGAGTTTTTAAATAAAAGAAAAGAAGTTTCTAGAATTAGTTGGCAAAAGACCATTTTGCCCCTCCACTAACTTATAAATACACCCACTCTTCCATCCTTCCTCCCCACTCTCTTCTTGCTCTTGGATCACTCTTTCTTTCTCTTTTCTTTTCTCCCTTTCTCTCTCGAATTCTCTCTCTCTCTCTTTCTCTCTCTCACCTACATGCAACACTAAATTCTACTTGGAATTTAAAGATCTTGCCATTTATCTTCATCATTTTCAATCCTCTATATATATACTTTTTGCATGTAAGTGTTTAAGAATGTTTTTGCATCAACATCTCATGGTCATATTTTAGAAAACATAATTTTTTAGTGTGTGATCTTAAGAGAGTATAGTGAACTAAAATTATATGCTTTTCTATGGTTTTGTTTTGATGTTGGTTCGAATTTTGCTAGTAAAAGGAGGGTTTGATTTTGATTCAAGTTTTACAAAGGGTTTTGGTTTAAAAATCCAATTTTTGGTTCGATTTTTCTTTTAAATGATTTGAATGGATGAGTTGTGACTTGAACTTAAGTTTATGCTTGATTCTTGAAGTTGCATGTTGATCATTGTTAGTTAATAGTTAATTTTTGGGCATGCATGTTGATAATTTCTAGTTGATACATAATTTTTGGACTTGCATGTTGATGATTGGATTTAGAGGAGTTTTGGTTCGATTTTTGTAAAAGAAAAGGAGTTTAAAGGGTTTTCTTGTTAAAGATTGAGTGAAGATAAACTTTAAAGATAAAAATTGACTTTGCATGTTAATTTAAGAGTTGCCTGTTGATTGTTTGATTAGGGCCGAATAAGGCTTGGATTTGTAAGAAAGAAATAGTTTTTAAACTTTTTGATTGGTTGATGAGATTTGTGATTTGATAACTTGTTACTTATGACTTTATTTTTTATTCGAATTTTGTGGTATGAGTGGATGATATGGCAACATTTAATTATTTTAAGTCCTAATAAATCTAGGATAAAAATCTAGATTATGCATGATGACAATAAGTGGTTGCATGTTGATTTCTTGGCTTGGTTCCATTATTTTGGTTCGAATTTTTGAGTTAAAAAGAAAGGAATAAGTTGTTTGGTTGTCGAGTTATTTGTTTGGTTTACTATGTGTTTTGGTTCGAATTTTGGGATTAAAAAGAAAAGGATGAGTCGTTTCGATATAAGGTTATATAAAGGGTTTTGAGTATTAAAGTATAGTATGTTATGTGATATCGTTGGGTCGTGCTATGTGATTCGATGATTCATTGTAAATTTGGAATATACGAGTATATTATAATGCATGCTATGAGAATATGGTCAAGTATATACTTGCTATGTGTTATGTGAGTATACTATAATTATGCATGAACGGGTTAAGTGTTATCGCGATATGGGGTAATCGTTAGGCGTTCTGAGAAACGTCGAGTGTCGAGTAAGTTGCTGATTAAGGATACTGTTTTGGATTATAGATCCGGATAGCAGATGCATTCAGGCTAGAAAAGGGAAAGGAATCCTAGGTGGCAGTAGTTCAGTTTTAGTTAAGCAGGAAAGCGATTTAAGGAAAGTAACTTTGCCTTCTCTTGTGAATTGTTTATAGAGAGGAAATTATTGATGCCATGATTAACTAGAGGCTTTTTATTGCTGTGATATACCTGTTATTGATTCTGAGAAACCATGATATTGTTCTTTTGACAATTTGATATCAGACCCTGTTCGATCCTTTGTAGTAATCCTGTTAATTCGTACCCTGAATATCGTATTGTTTCCTTTGTTATCTTATGAAATGGTAAACCCTACAAGAACTTTTTCATTCTTCCTTACTTAATGTCTTGATCAATCCAAATTCGTCATTGACCCGTGAACCATGTCATGAATTGAATGTTGAAACTCTCTTAAATTGGAACTAGTTAACCCTGTTTATCATTTGATCCAGTTCCTTGGTATTGATCCCTGTTTACGCTTGATCCAGTTCCTTGGTATTGATCCCTGTTTACGCTTGATTTGTTCATTTTCCTTGAAATCTTAAATTGAACTTAAGAATGATTTTTGGCTTGAATGAGTCCGAATGATTTCACATTCTGTGTAATGCTAAAATGAATTTCGTCAACTCTTTTCCTTCTTCCAATACAAGGTTTTCCAAATGAATTCCTGATGGGTTGGATTGAGAAGTAAGAGGCTAGTGGGACTAGTCCAGTCACATAAGAGGCTAACGGGGCTAGTCCAATTTAAGGCTATAATGCCATAGGTACCATAACGACCAGATGGAGGTCGGTACGGGCTGATCACTCGTATTTTAATTTAAAGATGGATATTTCAATCAAGGGTTCTCTTATACTCTATAAAGATGAAAATATTTATATAATTGGAGCAGTTGCTCCTTATTCTTTAAAAGATGAAATGAAATGAAATTGAACAACTCGAGTCTTCGTTTTGATTGAAATGTTGTGAACCCTATCACTTTACATTGATGATAAGTTTCAAAGTCTGATTGATTGTTTCCTTCTATTGAGAAATACTCTGGAGTCCTGCTAATGATTTGAGATGAATGTCGGCTTTCACCCTAACCTGAGTCTTGATTTCTGAAAGCCCAAATCATTCTTCATAACCCTTTTCATAGCCAGAGATAGAAATATGCCACCTAGATATTTAAAGTAGAATGCCTCGTATGTTGATATTGATATTGTTATGTATTATAGAACTGTTTATATAGTTACTTGCTGAGCTTCTTCGCTCATATATTTTGCTAACCATGGCTGTTAAGAAAGAAGATGGCCCAGACTTAGGCGCACCGCTCGCCAGAGCGTTCCTGGTGGTCCCAACCGTGTCGTAGGTTTCCAGATGCCAGAGTAGGTAGCTGTGTGTGTGAGCAAGTGTTTGAGTTGGAAGGATTGTATAAGTTGGATCGGATACAATGGGTTATATGTCAGTTCCATGTCGGAATCAAATAAATTTGAATTTATTATTATTTTGGGCTGTAATATATTTATTCTGGTTGGTAGTTGTAATATTGTCTCATACTTAATCTTGTTTAGATTTTGTTAGTGTTTAATTGGGGTTTATTATATCCGTTGTTATTATATTAGTTAATGGTGAGTGGGTCCTCATTTCCTAACCCCGAGATGGGGGGCGTCACATCTTGAGCAAGGCTTGATCTTACTTGTTGTAAACTGTATTGACCGCTTCGGCCCTTTGGTATTTAGAAAGTCTTAATTAGCTTGACATTGTCCTTGTAGCTATAATCAAGTTTCGTTTCTTTCTTTGTACCACTGCATTCTGACACAGAGCTCTCAGTGCTGAATATGTCTCAGAATATTCTTAATGTTACATATATTAATTAGAACTGCTTCTTGAATTCAGTCCCGTTATCTGACCACAAGATCATTTCTTTAACAGTTGCTCCCATCTTGATCTTCTTTGATATGATAAATCACCATCTGTCATGTCTTGTCTTGAGAACACACGAACAACAACTTTGTGTTACGAGTGGTCATCAATCATCACTAAGGTATATCTTTACTTTTATGCGATGTTGTCTTTGACTTATCTTTCTGAAATGCCTCACATTTTTCATCCTTCTGAATTCCAGATGAGGCAGTCCTCTCACTAACCCTTTTTTCACAAAAGAGTTCCTTGAGTTGATGTTCAAGGGTGAGAGCTTCTAATGCCATAGCTAAACTTTTGTCAGATGAAGCTTTACAGTAGAAACCATTGACTTCACCTTTCCAGAGATTCCATTCTAGCCACGAGCATATCCTTCCCTTACTCTAAGAAAAGTAAGCTTCTCAACCTTCCTGCTTCAGATGAGACATTAATCCTTCATTAAATTGACATTGTGTCCCTTGTTAGAGAACTGTCTGATAAGAGGATTTGTGCCTTGATTCTTCAGCAAGAAAGATGCTTCAATTTTTATCAGTGACACCAATGATAAGTTGTTATTAGAGATACCAATTGTTGAATCCATGATGACATCCCTTTTTCGGTATAGCTTGTCCCGTGATGAAAACCTTTGCTGTCATCTCTAAAGATTATTGACAGAATAGATTTTGTTGATCATATTTTATTGTGAGGCTCTTTCTTTGATTATTTTCCTTGAGTATGAATTATCAAGAATGCATATGAATCAATTAACATGTTATGTCCTGCACTCACAAATGGATTAACATTTCTTGGTACCCAACTTATCAGTTTGGGTCCAGATGAATTAGAAATTTTACTATAAACAGAGATAACAACAACTGCAACCTTATCATGCTAATTCTTATCTTTGACTGACCATTTTCTCCATTTTAATACCCTTGACAAATTTGTCTCTAGGCTAAAGGAAAAATGGTTCCAACCTTACATAAGGAGGACTAGCAGTCTTTGCCCTATTGTAATCCTAAACATGCTTTTTCTACAATTAATGCAAGTACTAAGAGATGCATTCATGGCATAAAAATAAGCAAGCATTGCATTGAGAATACATGGCATTCATTCAGAAACATTACGCATAAGAATTAAGCAAGATAGGCATGATATGGAACAAACAAACTTAATAAATAAATCACTAATTCTATCTAGTCCAATCATGTTAGTGTATCTCATCTAGCTATCTCAATCCAATTATAAACTAATACATCTTAACAAACAATTCAGGTCAAATGAATAAATCACATTGAAATAGGATACAGAAAATAAGCACAAACAAAGGTCTTAAATGCTGGAAAACATATACCTCACTAAAGCAATAAATCATGTTCAACAAATATTCAAACACATATTTTAAGATCATCTAAAGTAACATGCATAAGTTAAATATCAATCCTAGTTACCAGAAAAATATTCTAGTGAACTAGTTCAACATTATTTATGTGTGATGCTACCATGCTTGTGCGAGTGTTAAACATTTAAACACTAAGATCTTATCATGCATTGAATATTAAAAGCAAAATATTACAGTGGTTCAAGAAATTGAAACCTGAGATATGTGAGTTGGACCATCTTCAGAGATTGATGTGAAAGCAAGATATTCATGATCTTCCTTCTCGTCATCTGATCCATCCTAACTCTTTCCCTATGCACTATAAGTTTTGACTGGCTACTTCCTTAAGAAAACATTCCACCTTTGTCTCAACTCATCAACTGAGTCCGTACTCATCCTTGTTTGTCAAGCTTCTTATTTTGTTGTAGCAGACCCCTGATAGTTACTTGACACATATACCTTGTCATAACTGTAGCTATCAAATCTTCTTTATGTCCCAATCTCAGTCTTGTAATCACCTCTTGAACTGAATCTGTAAGAATCTCTGCTTCAGAATAGATAAGCTTGATCCTTGGGTATAGCTTCTGTATTCCATATGCATCTGATGCGACTAAACTTCCCTGATGTGAAACACTGCCATATAGTCCAGTCCCTCAAGTATTTTTCACTTGAGCTTTCTCTGATTCAGCTACCAGTAACTCTTACATTCTGTCCCGAGGGTCCAATTTAATATTAGTAACTGAGATGTTTGTATGTCCCCATTATTCTTTCTGACCTCCTCAATTCATTTCTTTATGATCTCTTGGATTCCCGGATAAATGTAGCATTGGTACAAACCACTGTGTGACTGTATGATCTGGAATCATTAGAGTTGTCTTAAAATCTTCGAGAAAAATAGAAAACCATTATCTACAATTTCCGTGTTCAGAAATTTTCCGTTTGAATAACACATGGTCTTCATTTTCTTCGAAAGATTAAAACTATTTTTAAATCCTGGAGGAATCTTGAGTCTACCAATCCTTTCAGTATCCTTAATTCAATATTTAAGAGAAATTTAAATTTTCAAAATTTTCTTAGAAAATAAATTAATCAAAAATATATATTTACGAAAAGATTAATTTTCAAGAATTATAAATTTTCTTAAAAATTAAAATAAAACGTAAATTATAATTTAAGAAAAATTTTAATTTAAGAATTTTAAATTTTTTGAAAAAATAAAAAAATAACAAATTGAACTCCAAGTAATCTAACTTGCGACTAGGTGGTACAGGTGCTTTAGCCAAATTTAAAACAAATCTAACTTGCGACTGTATACACAGCGACTTCAAGAGGGTTTCAATATAACCTAAGTTGCGACTAGATAGAAAATGAGACGCCTTAGCAGTTCTACTTGCGACTCCAAGTCTTAGTAGCATTCCTTACTTGCGACCTGCACACTAGTATAGCAAAATAACTTGCGATCTGATTTGCTCAAGCTTAGTTCCTTTTACTTCCAAGTTCCATCTAGCTTGCGACCTTTGCTCACTGTTGTAGCAATTGAGTCGCGCGTGAAATTTTGTTTGCCAACTGCTATCGCAAATCCCGCGCGTGACCCCACTCTGCTGCCAGGCGCGTGAAACACACAGGACAACGCTGACCTCTCTTCATTTTTTTTCCGCACGTGCACAATACTGCCAACCACTCCTCCTTAAATTAGTAGTTGCCAATTGTTCACTAAAACCAAGCCAATTTCTGTACATGACTAAAAAAATGGCAGGTAAAAACACGAAACTGGCTGGCAATTTTACTAGAACTAAGAACTGGTAGCTGAAAATTAAATTAAAAACTCTTATTTACAAAAATTTAAATGATAATTTGATTTTAATCAAATTTATAAATAAATTTATTTAAATTAAGTTTATAAAATAAACTTATTCAAGTTTAAATAATAAACTCATTTAAATTAAATTTATAGAATAAATTTTCCAAATCAAATTTATAAAATAAATTTATGTAAATTCAAATTAATAAAATAAATATATTTAACAAGGTTTCTCGTTAACAGGAGTCTCAACAGCTTTTGCACCCCGAACTGCACTGTGCTAAGGATCCTGATTTGTGTATCAATCAGTCAGCTCTGATACCAATTGTTAGGTCTCGAAGTATCGTAGAACAGGGGGTTGAATACAATACTCACTAAATTAAAAAAAATGACTCTTTTGCGGATATATAATTTAGTGTTCGTTTAGTGGTTCTGTGTTCTTGAGTTGAATAATGTTTGGGACAATAAAATGAGGAACACAAGATATTCGGGGAAGTATATATATTCATATATAAATCCGCGAGGGGTGTTGCTACACTCCGGTAAATAAATTAACCGGCTACAATCTAAGAACAACAAAGTTCCTAGCTACTACAAAGATCAATAAATTAAATCATATACAATGATCTAGCTTTTGTTTGTCTAAGGATTTAATTACCGGGTAACGTTTATAATGCCCCTAAGAATATACAAGAGTTAAACCGGGAATTATAACTTTACTCCGGTGAGAAGATTAACGGATATGGATTTGAGTGCGTATCTCCCATGTCTCTCTTTGCTGCAAATCTTCAGCTCTTTGGGAGAGATGATGAACAGAACAATACAAACTGAATTGTTGAATGCTTCTGCTGTTTTAGTGTAGACTTTATATCAATTAAAATATGTGGCTAAAAATTAACCACATAAATCAATTGATTGTACAATATAATTGTGGCTGAGGAGTTACTTGCGACAGGGAGCTTTTTCTTTTACTTGCGACTACAAGGAGGGTTTTGTACGTAACTTTATTTCCACTCCCTTAACTGGCGACCAGAAGGATAGTGTTTGCCTTGGTTTGCTGAGTTGCGACCACCACCAGTATTTGGTTTCTTTAGAATGTGATCTAACTTGCGACCTAGGAGCATTTGTATATGTACTTAACGAAAATTGTCACCTCCTGGTTTCATTTTGCTTTTTACTTCCTTTTTTCTTTTTTTTCCTTTTCCTTTTTTTGTTTTCTTTTTTTTTTATTTTGTTTTCTTTTTCTTTTCATTTCTTTTCTTTTCTTTTCTTTTCTCTTTTATTTTATTTAAGTTTAAATTGCAATTAAATTAATTTATAAAATAAACTTAAATATAACTTATATAAATAAACTAATTTAGATTTATAAAATAAACTTATTTAAATTTTATAAAATAAATCATTTTAAGTTTATTAAATAAATTATATTAAAGTCCATTAAATAAATTTATTTAAGTTAACAGTTAAACTTTGAACTTGACCAATCCCTCGAGATGTTTTGTTGTATACCCCGCGCACCTCTTCTCATACTTTAACTGATAAACGTTCAATCCAAGTACGTTCTCAACTTAACAAATCTTCTAAAAATAATACCCAGATTTCTTTCACGAGCTGTTGACACCTAGTGCAACTGGTCTGGTTCACATACAACTAACTTCGATTCAGGTCTTCGTATTATAGCTTTGATTATATTGTTAAGTTTGTAACAACTTTATCGCTTTGAACACTGACCATCAATAAATAAATTTACTTTCACTGTAATCCTTTCTTGTACTTTAGACAATGTCTTGATTGCTACTACAATCTTGAATACTTTATTCACTGTTCTTCACCGACGCTTGAACATATAAATGAAATCCTATCAGTGAGTATAACTTCAAGACTGCAGCTGTCTTCTTTAACTTTTGTCTATATCCTGTCTTCAATCAATCAATGAAATCTTCAATCAATGCCAATACACTGAAATCTTCTAGTAGCACTTATACACTGAATCTTCATCATTTCTAGAAACCCTGAGAGTCTTTAACCTTTATTTTTCACTGAGGCATGAACATATTAATGAACTTCTTTCAGTGACCTACAAACAGACTTTAAGCCTTCTTCTAATCTTTTGATTCTTTGTATTTGCCTTGTCTTCATTTCTTCTTGCTTTCTTGTGTGGACGTAGTATTATTAACCTGTCATGTTCTAGTGTTGAGTTATCACGTAACTGTTCATACAGCTACGCAGTCTTACCAACAATATTAACTAAAAGTACTTAAATTTGTAAAAAAGCAGGTAAAAAGAATCATGTATAAAATATTTAAAAGGAAAAAAAATCAAAAGAAACAAAAAATAAACTGATTAAAAGCAAAAAAATAGATAAGGAACATGCATGCATGAGGGAAAAGTCAATCCCGAAATATCAGCCTCAAAAGTGCACATTATAACAAACTGAGTAGCCTACCATTACTAATTGAAGGCACACTACCTAAATTATATCATGATTTTAGGGAGGGCCAAAGAGTCCGAGTAAGAGCATCTTCATCAATTTTGTAGTTGTAACTCATAAAAATAATTTCTTCTATGTATAACAGCTAACATGGATATGATTACAGACATTTTATTCATGTTAAATGAAAAATTTGCCCGTATATTTAAAATATTAAAAGAATGTTGTTAATGTGAATTGAACCTAAGTTTTACCACTAACTTGCACACTTCAATACCACTATACCAGTACATCAATTTTGTTTTTAATCATGCATGCATTTGTCACGTAAGAGTTATATAATAACATTTTTTACCTTTAATCATTTTTTCTATCTATATTTTTAATTTAATTACCTATATATTTCTAAAAAAATTAAGCTACTATTAAAATACTAATACTAATCACTGATTTTCTAGTATTTACGAAAAAGAATAAATGAATTAACACACAACATGTATTTAATTAATGGTGTAATATTTTTTTTATGTGATCATTATATTAAAATCTATGATATTACACATGTAAGAAATACTTATTAAAATTTAATATTCTTGTATACATGTATACGAAATAAAGAAATAAAATTTAGAATACAAGTTTACTCAATATTTATAAGATGTTTATTACATGTAATATACGATTATTAATATCTAATCATCATGTAAACACTTATACTGAAAAGAAAAAAAATCTATAATACATGTTTATTTAATATTGATACGATTTTTTATTTAGTACTCCCTTAGTCCAGTTGATTTGTTATCAAATGATACTTGCACAAAGACCAAGACACTCATTAAAAAATGTATAGTCATGGGCAAGTGGCTATATGAAAACAACCAAGTACTGCAAAAAGTAATACACTACTTTTACGGTAAATTAGTTGTGGGGGGTTTAAATAATAGAATATTCTGATATCAAATTTTACTAATATATAAAGTTTTTTATTTTGGGAAATGTAAAGAAGTGGAATGGACGATCCATAAAGAAAAGTGTAAAGAATTGGTTAGGACGGAGGGAGTACTTTTTAGATTAAAATCACTAACACAAAATATATAGACATTTTATCAACTAAATAATGATTGATTAGTCAAAATAAAAATATATTCTCTATTACTCATATAACATCATATATCCTACACATAGATCACGACGATGATATATCGTCTTAATAAAAACTTTTTAGGAAATATAGCTTACAGTTAAATGTGTCGGGCCTCTCTGACATAATTTTATTTAAAAAGGCTTATATAACCCATTTTAAAAATATGGACCATTTGGGCACATTAAAATGCAATTTAGTGAGGTGTTTTTTTAGAAAAGCAAGGTCGTGTGATGTTTGTTCATTCCACAAATTTTTACGTTCGTGAATAATCAATTAATAATTTCATATCTTTACACAATGCTCGAGGACTCCTTTTCCATTCCTTTTTTTACCACCCTGTTCCCTGACAAATCTCCATCATACTGTTGAGTACTATAAAGTAAACGGCTGCCCATAACATGTCTCATCTGTCACTTTACATCTATTCCCTATATGTACTAATTCTTTCTACTTTTATTTTATTTATAACACAATGGACTCTCACGCCCTTTTCATCTATTTATTTGATAGTGTTTCTTTGCAAAAAGCACACAATATTTACACGCAAACCTTTCTCTGTGCACTTTTCATCTCTGTTTTCACATGGCTCTCTACTCTTGGAATGCATCTCAAATAGGTCTATTTCCCAGTAAAGTAATTTTTTAAGGGGGTTGGATACAATTACTAAATAAATCGATGTATTATGAAAGTAAAGTAAGAACAGATGAATCAAATAACAATTTATATTGATCTTTAATAAACTGTTACAAAACTCTCTGAAGAACAATATTCTTAAGAGCTTCTAGGTTATGCGAAAACTCGAAGTGAATAGTGAATGTATTTCAATTCCTTGAAGTTTCATCTTCAACTCTTAGCAAATAGTGAATGTATTTCAATTCCTTTGTAGACATGATCATCAGTTTATCAAGTGAAAGAACTTGAATTTGATCATTTTACAATAAGAGTAAGATCTTCTGTTTAGGTTCTGAACTATCATGTTTGTCAAGAATAATCTTCACAGCTTCAAGTCTATATAGATGATCAGCAGTTACTTCCTGACCAGAACTGTCAGCAACTATGAATTCAACAGCTTTAAATTGACAAGTTTAGCTTCATGATGTCCTATTCCAGCTCTTGTGAATGGTTCAATCAAAATGAGATTCTTAGCTTGTACTAACCAAGACTTCTTATCTCCCATGGTATTAGAACCAAGTAAACCATTCATCCTTATTCCTCCAGAAATAAAGCTCAATTTATCATTACAAATAAGATCAACAATTTTTCTCCATTTGTATTTGTTCTTAATCTTTGGAAATACTTGATCTCTCCTTTCTACTCTTTCATGTAACATCTTCATATTTGTACTCCTCCACCTATTTCTCTCAGATCTTTTAAGCATATTCTTGTATACTTGATCTGCTTTGTCAACAACAATTCTGATTTTTCCTTCATGTGCCCTTTCTTCTTTGTCAAAAACCATTTCTTCTTATTTGAAGTTTTCAGCATTAACAGCTTCAACATAAGCAGAGAGAATCTGTAAATCCATCTGAAATAGAATTTCTTCTTCAGTTTTCACAGAATCAGGAATCACCATCACTCTGTTAGCGTCAGGAAAAGAATCAGACCTTGTAACTTTGTCATCAAGAATTGAACTAAGAGTAACAAGAGCAACTTCTATTTCAGATCCATGTGATCTATCCTTAAAGACTTAAGTTAACTGTGTCTTTTGACTTTGAATTCCAGTTTCAGTTTGAACTTTCACAGCATCAGAGGTCTCCTTCTCTTATTTATCACCATCATCATCAGAATTGGTATTTCTCCTCAAAACTGATTTCGGTTGACATTTTGTCTTTGGTACTATCTCCCCCTTTTTGGCATCTAGACTTTGTAGAAGAGGGAGAATAACATCCAACTTGGAATTTGTAGCATTATGACCAGCTTACAGAGCTGTCATCTTCTCAATCTTGCTTAGCTTCCATGATAAACAACCTTTTTATCAAGCCTTTGTGTTTGTTTGTACCTTTGATAGTCACAGAAAGATCAACAATTTCTTCTCTAAGATCAACATTATCTTGCTTGAGTGTAGAGATAGAAGAATGCAATCCTTTGACAAACACTGTTGTGGACTTGATAGATGCTTTCATATCAGAATTTGAAACCGATTTAATAGCATGATCACCTAAAGTCTGAGCAGATTCCATAGAGATCTTCTCACTGGGTAATCTCCAAGAATGATTCCATTCTTGAGCCCTATGAGGATGAAGAATAGGAGCATGACCAGATGATGAACCAAAATTAGACAATTTAGATGCTTCAATTCCAGCTTGTAGAACAACATCATCAGGATTATCATCATCAGAATCATTATGAGCACCAGAAGATTTCTAAGGAATATCAGAATCAGAATCAGAAACCATGCCTTTGAGCTTTAAATCAGAATGTGACTTAGAAGGCTTAGTTACCTGTGTAGATCCTGTAAGAAAAGAACCATGATTACCTAAATCTCTTTGTTCTTTTAAAGTGATCTCATCACGTCTCAAACCACTCATCTCATAACTTTTAATAATTAGAGCATCCTTACAAGGATTAACTAAATCCTGACACTCAACTACCTCTCCTTTTTTCAGGTAAGGATCATGTCTCTCTTTAATTCTATTTTTCGCTAAATCTTTTCTCTCATTCTCACAAGAAAAGCTCAAAAAAAGTTTGTCCTACAGAAATACGAGATGACTGAGAAGAGTTGTCTATGATCATATGACTAGAGGTATTCCTTTGTAAAGGTCTAATTATAATCATGTCATCAGATAAAATAGAGTGTAAAGGATTTGTACCTCGAGTAGTATAAACCATTGGTATAGCCTTGAGTGGTTGTACCAATATGGCGTCAATCTTATATTGAGAAGTGATCAGTACATCTGGATCTGTAGAATCAGGAACAGCTGCATCAGGAATTGTCTTTGAGTCAAGAATGTGCTGATTGTCAAGAATTGACCCCATATCATGATTTGATACCTTGTCTACAACAGTACTTTGAACTGTTGGTTCTTGTGTGACTTGAGGTGTAGAAGCTTCTTTAATCCTTTGAACTAAAGGTTTTTGTGTGCTTCCCTCAAAGATAGGATCCATGATAACAACATCCAATCCAGCAATGTGCTTTTGATGAGCTTCCATGTCTTGTATTATCTTCAGAATTTTATCATCCACATGAATATGACTTCCTTAAGCAATGTCAAGAATATTCAAATATGGTATTATGCTTGCACCTACACTTTGAGTAGGTGGTTCTTGTGTAGCTGGGGCATTAACAGGTGCATCTTCACTTTGAGAAGATAGTTCTTGTGTACTGTACCCCTTCTGTGGTGATTGAAATTTGGTCTTTTATTTTGATAAACTATTGAAGTCTGTTCTTTTCTCTTGATAGACTTCGGCAGACCAACTTCCTTAGAAATTTTAAATATCTTGGTTGTTTGAGATATAGTAACTGTTTGATCAAGAATTGTCACTGTCTTGTCAGGAATTGTTTGAGACTTGTCAGGATTTGATAATGACTTGTCAGGATGTGTGGATTCCTGATTCAGAGCAATATCAGCCAACACCATAAGACCATTTGTTTTCTTTTGAGCTTTTATGTTGCCTTCATTAGTCTTCGTTTCTTAGGCTTAGCAGCTACAATTGAACTTTGGTCTTCTTCTGCATTAGCACTAGAAACCAATGCTAGAAGGCTTCTTAAATACAATTGGACCATCACTATCACTCTCAGTGTCTGATGATTCATCAACCAGCTTAAGATCAACTTTAATTTTCCTTCTCTTCCTTCCTACATCCTTGATTTTTGTTACTGATGAAACACTTTTCTTCCTTGCTCCACCTTTTTGCTCCAAAGATTTAGGTGAATGTGAAACAACCTTTAGACCTGATTGTCTCTGAGACACATCAGTCTTAGCTATTGTCTTTTATTTTATAACTGATTCCTTTTGAGAAGAACCAGAGGTGATATAGTGTTTCGAGTTAATGGAAGAAAAATAGACACTTTGGTCAGGAATAGGGTTGGATGTACTCTGTTCCACAGTGTCGGGATTTGGAAAACTGTACTTGTTAGGTATTTTGTTAGATAAAAACACCCATAATTCTCGTGGTAAAACTGTTCCTCTCCTGAAAGTATCTTTCCTTTTTTGCTAAATCAGTCAGAGATTTAAAATTGATTTGAAAGATCTTCAGTAATTCATCTTTTTCAAAACTTTCACCAGGTAAAAGATATGTAAAAATCAATTGTAAAACCTATTGTAAGCAACACCGCCAGCTTTATCACTAAATTGAGCTATCAGGAAATGCATAATAGTGTTACCGTAATCAAAAGCATGACAATATATCAATGAGTAATCAATCTGTAGTGAAGATAATGGAAGGGCATCAAAGTTAGATACCTTATTCAGAAAGGCTCTGCTTATACAATCACAGTAGAAATTCCATTTTTTTCTGAGCTTAGTTCTGAACATCTCCCTAGCTTTAGTGAACTCAATGTTATGGCTAATCTCTCTAACCCAGTCAAAAAGAGTTGCAGTAGGAGTCACTACTGGTGTCCAACCATTCAGCGCAGGCAATTTCAAAGCGGCCTCAACTACAGTTGCATTGATCTCATATTCCTAATTGTTGTAAGTGAATAGAATGACCCCTTTCTCAGTATCAACAGTTGAATTCTCCCAAATCTGCATAATCTGTTTAAACCAAATTCTAGAAGGAGCAGTGAGAGCATACCCAATATCACTTTGGGCTAAAAAATCCTAAATTACTCTGAATACTCCGGGAATGTCAGTTTCATGCAAAGGGGCTTTAAAGTTTGTGGCCCGAAAAGTCGTGTGATTAAACACATACTTAATCGCAGAGAATGAAGAAACAGACTTAGTGGCATCCATTCAAAAATTAGGGTTTGTGTGAAGAGATGAGAGTACGAAAATTGATGAGAAACAGTTCGTGTATAGTGTATATCTTAGATAAGAATGATTAATAATGAACTGATTATTTCAGTAACAGATAATAAGACACTAATACACATGACATAATCTGATTGGAAAGAATAGTTAATGGTAAAATTAATATGGAATTCTAGTTAAACATGCATGACTTTCAAGGAGCATATTTGATACTACACCGAAAACCTAGCAATCATGCTACTACACATATCCAATTTGCTAATGACTCAATAATAATGCGCAAAAATAATTCTCAAATATACTCAATATAAATCAAGTATCACTTAGGAAAAATAATTGAACAAAATCATAATATACTCACAACCAGTGTCAGAATTTGATTACATCATCAGGATTTAATGTGTCAAGATGACTTGGAAGGTCAGGATCTGACAAATCAATTCTTCTCA
The DNA here is from genome assembly GCF_009905375.1 of Apium graveolens. NCBI lineage: Eukaryota > Viridiplantae > Streptophyta > Magnoliopsida > Apiales > Apiaceae > Apium > Apium graveolens. The sequence goes on from NC_133651.1 coordinate 20,246,687, forward strand.
TAGCTAACCATCCCAAGGTCATGGAGTAACTTTCCAAATGTTGCTTCTGTTAAAGGCTTGGTGAAGATATCAGCTACTTGTTGATCAGTTGGAACAAAGTGAAGCTCAATTTTTCCTTCGTTGACATGTTCCCTGATAAAATGATATCTAATACTGATATATTTTGTGAGTGAGTGTTGTACTAGATTACCTGTCATTACAATAGCGCTTTGATTGTCACAGAAGATAGGAATCTTTGTATAAGATAATCTATAGTCCATTAGCTGATTTTTCATCCAAAGAATCTGAGCACAGCAACTGCCAGCAACAATGTATTCAGCTTCAGTTGTAGATGTAGATATTGATTTCTGTTTCTTGCTCTGCCAAGCAACCAATCTACCACCCAAATACTGACAGACGCCTAAGGTACTCTTTCTTTCAATTTTGCATCCAGCAAAGTTTGCATCGGAATAGCCGACCAGACTGAAATTTGATTATATTGTTTACCATAAACCAAGAGATGGAATCCCCTTTAAATATCTCAGAATCCTTTTTACAGCAATCAAATGAAATTCTCTAGGCTTGGACTGAAATCTTGCACACAAGCAGGTTGCATACATAATATCTGGTCTACTAGCAGTTAGATAAAGCAATAAACCAATCATACCTCGATAGAAAGCAACATCAATTTCTTTACCTTGGTCTGGATCTAACTTTGTAGCAGTGGCCATTGGAGTGGCAGCAGTTTATCTTTCTTACATATTGAATCTAGTCAACAAATTCTTTGTATACTTAGACTGATTAATGAAAATTCCCTCATCAGTTTGTGTAACTTGTAGTCCAAGAAAGTAACTCAACTCTCCCATCATATTCATTTGATACTTCGACTTCATAGGATCAGAAAATTTCTTGCACGGCTTGTTGTTAATAAACCCAAAAAATATATCATTAACATAAATTTGCACCAAAAGCAGATAACTACCTTTATTTATGTAAAATAAGGTTTTGTCAATAGTACCTCTTTTGAAACCACTTTCAATCAGAAATTTAGCAAGTGTTTCATACCAGGCCCTTGGTGCTTGTTTGAGTCCATATAAAGCTTTGTCAAGTCTGTACACATGATCAGGAAATTTTGGATCAATGGAGCCAGGTGGTTTTTCAACATATACTTCTTATTCTAACTCTCAATTCAGAAAAGCACTCTTGACATCCATCTGAAAGACATTGAATATCTTATGTGAAACATATGCTAAGAAAATCCGAATAGCTTCCAGTCTTGACACAAGAGCCAATGTCTCATCATAATCAATACCTTTTTGTTGCGAATATCCCTTTATAACAAGTCTAGCTTTTTTCCTGATTATTGTGTCGTCTGAATCTGTCTTGTTCCTAAAAATCCATTTTGTTCCAACCATTGATTTGTTCTTTGGCCTTGGAACCAGTTTCCAAACTTCATTCCTTTCAAACTCATTCAACTCCTCCTGCATTGCTTGAATCCAATCAACATCCTTGAGTGCGTCTTCTGTTTTCTTTGGTTCCTCCTTAGAAAAAAAGTTGTGATAGAGACATTCATGTTCAGTTGCACTTTTGGTTTGGACTCCATCCTTCGGATCTCCAATGATAGGATCAGGTGTATGCTCTTTTGTCCATTTTACAACCTTTGGTAGTTCAGTCTCATTTCTTGATGCTCCCCTGTACTTGTGTTATCATTTCCATGTGATGCTCCCTCTGTATCAGTGTTGTCTGTTCCTGATTGAGAAGAGCTTCTATTTGAAGACTGTTCTCCAGACTGATTTTGATTTTCATTTAAATGACTACCTCCTGATGAGCTATCATCTGTTGAATTTGAAGAATTTCCAGTAGATCCTTTATTTTTTGGTTCATCTTTTTCATCAGAATTTAAATTACTAGAGTCATCACTTTCTGTATGTGGATGTTGCTCCCCTTAACCTGTGGATCTTCATGAACTAACACTAAATCAGGATCAGAATCATCACCATGATCTGACTCATTGTCAGGATTTGACTTGTCACCAGAATTGGACAAATTATCACAATTTGATATATCTCCTGACATGAGTCTTGTATTCACAAACACAAGTTCTTCATGCGAGTCTTCTTTAATTCTAGTGATCTTCTTGTCATCAAAGGAAACATGAATTGATTCAACAATTGTCCTCATTCTCAAATTGAAAACTTTGTACCTTTTGATGAAGGATATCCAATAAAAATTTCTTCATCAACTTTTCTGTCAAATTTTCCAAGCATTTCAGGATGTGTTCTTAGAACAAAACACTTGAATCCAAAGATATGTAGGTGCATTAAGCTTGGCTTCTTTTCCTTGATCATTTGATAAGGAGTTAATCCATATCTGTTGATCAGAGTCAGATTCTGAATATAACATAAAGTGTTGACAGCTTCAGCTCACAAGTATGTTGGTAGATTAGCTTCCACTAGCATAGTTCTACCACCTTCAATAAGCGTCATGTTTTTCCTTTCCACAACCCCATTATATTGAGATGTTCCAAGAGCTGAGAATTGTTGAGAGATTCCGTTGTATCTGCATGTCTCATCCATCTTGTTGTTTTTTAACTCAGTCCTATTGTCACTCCTCAGAATTTCCACTTTGTGCTATTTTCAATTAGACTCAAATGATCCAAGAGAATTTCAGCTGTTTAATCCTTATTGTGCAAGAAAAAAACCCAAGTAAATCTAGTATATTCATCAACAACAACTAGAGTATACCTTTTCTTGTTAATTGACATGACATTCACTGGGCCAAAGAGATCCAAATACAACATTTGATATGGCTTTTTGATGGATGATTCTGACTTGCTTTTGGAAGAGGTTCTTCTTTGCTTAGCTTGTTGATATGCATCACACAAACCATCAGGGGATAAGTACATGTTAGGTAGACCTCTTACTAAATCTTTCTTCACCTGTTCATTGAGATTATTGAAGTTGAGATGAGAAAGCTTCTTGTGCCAATTCCAACTTTTATCTACTGATGCCTTGGTTATCAGACAAGTTTCAGGACCATCAGTATTTGCATAAAGTTTGGCTTCATAAATGTTTCCATGTCTGTAAGCTTTGAAATCCGTTTTCTTTGTGACCTCATGAACTACTTCATAGTGCGTATCATAGAACACGACATATAAACCTCTGTCAGTAATTTGACTAATGCTCAATAAGTTGTGCTTTAGTCCATCTACCAGAGCTACGTTTGAGATGATGACATTTCCAATGATAATATTTCCATATCCCAGTGTTTTTACTACATTGCCATCTCCATAGAAAATCATTGGGCCAACCTTCTCCTCATATTCTGACAACAGGAATTTAGTTCCAGTTATATGCGCTGAACAACCACTGTTCAAGACAAGCACATTTTTCTTATTTCCCTGTAATCAGAAATATGGAAATCAGTCAGAATTTTTAAGAACCCACACTAGTTGGGTCCTTTTAGACATCTTATGTATTTTTGCATTAACAGACTTCTTGTCAGGATTTGATCCATCAAGAATTACTCCATCAGGATTTGTCTTGATATTTTTGACCCTATAAAATAAATGCACATTCAGTTTAACAGTTCTATTTAAAATAACAATTGTATTGAATTTTGGCAGAGGATCATAATTGTTGTGATACAAACTATGATAGTCTTTACAAGTGTAAATAGAATGCCAACTGCTACCACAATGAGAACAACTATGGAGGTCATGTTTTGATGATATCAAAATATGCACCATCAATAACTTCAAGGAACATCAACATCTTTACTCTCCATGTAGAGTAATCAGCTTTCTTTAGGATAGAAATTATCATGCTTTCATACTTGCTTCCAGACATCTTGACCTTTACGAATTAACAGTTAATTTAACTGCTCCGATACCACTTGTTGCCCAATAAAGTAATTGTTTAAGGAGGGTTGGATACAATTATTAAACAAATTGATGTAATATGAAAGTAAAGTAAGAACAGATGAATCAAATAACAGGTTCAAAAAAAAGGAAAAAAAAAAAAAACATAAGAATTGGGTTGCGCCATATATATGAAAGAGTATACAATAATGATGTATTTGACGAATCAAATACCATGGTCTAATAATTGATTAGTTGATAATATTAGTATTTGTTGGGAGTTTTTTGAAAGATTCCTGGAAAAAGTTTCATTAAAGCCTAATTCATGTCGAGTAGACCTTGTTGTTGTGAGACTTCTTAATTCATGAGTTGTAGGGAGGGATTTATGTCACCACAAACAGAGACTAAAGCAGGTGTTGGATTCAAAGCTGGGGTTAAAGATTACAAATTGACTTATTATACTCCTGAATATGAAACCAAAGATACTGATATCTTGGCAGCATTCCGAGTAAGTCCTCAACCTGGAGTTCCACCTGAAGAAGCGGGGGCCGCGGTAGCTGCCGAATCTTCTACTGGTACATGGACCACTGTGTGGACCGATGGACTTACCAGTCTTGATCGTTACAAAGGGCGCTGCTACGGAATCGAGCCCGTTGCTGGAGAAGAAAATCAATATATCGCTTATGTAGCTTACCCATTAGACCTTTTTGAAGAAGGTTCTGTTACTAACATGGGTTATATTGATCTTTAATAAACTGTTACAAAACTCTCTCAAGAACTATATTCTTAAGAGCTTCTAGGTTATGCGAAAACTATATTTTGTGTGAAGGTACTGAGGAATTGAGGTCAAACCAGAGAAGAATTCTGATCTCACAATATGAGGGTTTCATGGCTAAACCTAAAGAAGACATTACTGAGGTTTTTGAAAGGTTCAATAAATTGATAAATGACTTGCAGTGGCATGACAAGTTTTATAAAGCTGAGGAGGTCAACCTAAAATTCTTGTTCACTCTTTTTGACCATTTGAAACAAAAGATATATACAATAAGAGAAAGGAGAGATCTAGGGAGAATAACTTTGGAGGTTTTATATGGTATTCTTAAAACATATGAGCTGGAGATGATGCAGAGAAAATCATTAATGTTGAGTGAAGGACATGTTGTGGATGTGTCAAGTGACTTGATATCTAATGATCAGAAAATAACTGAAGATGACACTGAATCTCAGACTCAAGTATATAACCTTTTGAGCAGAAGATCAAGGAACCTTAAAATAAAGTCATTCTGGAAGTAAGAGAAGAAGAGTTATATACTTTTGAGGAATTGAATGAAATGGACCAATCCATGGCTTACTTGGAAAGAAAGTTTTTGAATATTAGATTCAAGAAGCCAAGATCTTTCAAATATAAACGCCAAACATCTTACAACAATAAATGGAAGGGAAAAATTCAGACAAGTGCATATGGAAAAGGTGGCTATAAATCAGGATATGTGGATAGATCTAATATTAGGTGCTATAAATATGAGGAGCTTGGCCATTTTGCCACAGAACGTAGAAATATAAAAAAGGGTGAAGAAAGATAAGGCATACTTGGAGTTTGAGGCTAAGTATGAAGTACTTTTGAAGAGGCAATAAGGAAAAACTTATATTGCTGAGGGAAAGAGTTGGGATGACACAAATGATGAAGATGACATTGATGAATATGAAAACTATGCTACCATAGCCTTGGAGGAAGGAGAATCATATGCATCAAAGTTTGAGGTACCTATCTTAACTACCTTTGATTTGAATTCCTTATAATATAAGGAAACTGTTAAAAAGATGAGCATGGAATTATTTCACATTCACACAAGCATGGTGGCTGCAACTGAGAAAATGAATAGACTATCAAAAGTGAATGAAAAACTGGAAATTGAGAATCAAGAACTAGAGCTGCAGCTTGTGAGCCAAGAGTCAGTTAGGCAAGAATATGAACATCTTGAAAACAAGTTGACATGTGCAGAGGAAATAGAAGTTGTACTGAGAGATAAAATTGAGAAAAATGAACTTAAACTTAAGTCATTTAAAAATGCTTCTCAACTTGTTGGCCAATATCATGAAAATAACAAACCTTGTGCTACATAGAAATTGGTCTGGACTTTGAGGCCGGTTCATCTCAAAAGAAAATCCAAGTTGACAAAGGAAAAGAAAGTGTGAACAAGGAATTTTTCTATTGTGCTTCAAAAAGTGAATACACCCTTGTTCAAAGCCTGTGAGGTGAATTTCAGTGAAGAGGAGCTCATCGTCAATAAAGAGATTGTAGATGAAGATGAAGAAAAGAAAAATGTCAAATCAACTACCAATACTGAAAGTGAGAAAAAGCCTGAGATTAGTCTAGTCACCAAGACACTAAAAACTGAAACAAGAAATGAAAGCACATTAAAGAAAAAGAAGAACATAAATGGAAAGATATGAATCAATAAAAGCAACAATTATGCTTATGTCGTAGACACCCTTAAAAAGCAATTTCAAAGATGTGGCTAAAATAATCATCTAACTAATCTTTGTAAAGAGATTGTTAGTGAGCCAAAGTATGGGGCATGCAAGTACAATAAAGCTTAAGCAGATGACCCCTACTCTTTTTGTAATAAGTTTGATTGTATTTCATGCAACATGAAAGTTATGACCAACATTATCATTGAATAGATAAATAATATTAAGAAATGGGTTGAAGATCAAAATTTTGTAAAAATATTGAGAAATGGCAATGGTACCGAGTTCAGAAATTCCATATTAAATGATTTTTGTAAAGATACAGGCATCACTCAAGAGTACTCAGATCTAAGAACACCCCAATAAAATGGTGTGATGGAAAGAAAGAAGAGAACTTTGGTTGAAACTGCAAGGACAATGTTGCAATGTTAGGTAATAAAAACAACACAGATGGGGGGTGAATGTGTTTTGGACAATTTTAATGGCTTTTTGATTTGCTTAAACTTTGGTGAACAAAGCATACAAGAAATGTAACAATAACTAAAGACAGTGCATACAATATTTCAAAATTCACATAATTTTATATAAAAATCAAACTAGTGTTTTGCTACAAATTTCTGGGTTCTTGGTATGTTAAGAACTCAGCTTCTCTCTTGAGAGTTCCAAGATTTTCTAGATCTATTTTTTTTGTTATGCTAAAGCAAAACATCCATTGTTTACTTTATAGAACAGTAAACACTGGTTTTACACAGCATGCAATAGCATGTATTAAACCCTACTTTAAGTTAACTAAAACTTTCTATTTCTGGATTAGTGTATCTTTACAAATCGTGCATGTCTGTGAATTTACTTTGTCAGTTAATCTTGACCTTTGATCTTGTACTCTTCAAGATGCTTTTGTAGACTTTTCAAATCAGTGATTCATTTGTTTGTTGATTTACAATCTTGGATCTTTAACTGGTCCGCATCTTGTACTTGAGTTTTACATCGAGATCTCCAGTTTGTTGTATAGAGAACTCGACATCTCGATAAGGTCTACCCCAGCCAGTAGCCTCTCACCATCTAAATTTGGTGTCTGGGTGGTGAACAAGGTTTCTTGAACCAAGTCACTTGAGTGGGGTTGCACTTGAGAATTAGATTCAAGTGCTGTGTAAGAAAAAGAAATTTTAGAGATAAGAATTTGTTGATGAGATGTGAGTGTTGGCAGCTCCCCTGAATAGATGAGGGAGCTTCAAGGATGTGCTCTCCTTGTGTGTGCCATCCTTATTTCTCCTTCCATACACTTAAAGATGGTTGTGCAGACTCGGTACAAGGTGCATTTGGGTTAATGCTCTTTTCAATAAAGACACCTTGTTAAGAGGATGCCCCTAGAGTCTGTTTAAGTCCCTCTGTTACAACTACATCTTGTTCGGAGGATGCAGAGGTGGCTTGAGTGGTCAGCTCTAAGTTTTTAGCCTTCTTTGTTATTCTGACCAAGGGTGACTCTGTTGGTGTTTGTTCCTCACCACTCTCATTCATGATTGTCAGGTTTGCCTATTTTCTCTTCTTCTTACTCACTTCACCCTTTTAAAAGGATGAAGTGGTTGGTATCCTAGCTTCTAGTGGTATAGAATAAGTGGTCTTAGCTTAGGAAGGTTCTTATTGGTTGTCCAGTATTTGTACTTTTACAGGTTCAGGGACCATACTTGTACTAGATTGTGCATTTGATCTCATGTCAGGCATGGGGTAAGGGTAAGTCTTAAACCTCTCCATCATAAATGGAGTGATTTTTAGACTTACAATTACCTTGTTCTTTGTAGTAAGTGAGCCAAATATAATTTTGGACATTTTCTTACAATTGCTTTTTTTTTGTGTTGTCTATACCATTAAGCAAATGTATATCTGATACTTTATGATTTAAAGTAGACATAATAAATCTAGGAAAGAAAATTTCCTTACCTCTTGCAGCTAGGGGCATTGTTAGCCTGGTAGCAAGTTCTTCCAGAATCAATAGACCAACATTCAAGTGTCTGTTGTGAGCTATTGAGAACACCAGATTCTGCACCACACTTGAGATGTTATCATATCCTGTCTTTCTATATGTGAAGGCCCTCACTATAAAATTAAACACAAAAGACCATTCCTTCATCAGGTTTGTTCTGTTCAAACTTGCTAGGTTAATCCTTCCATCATAGTTGATGAAATCCATGAACTCAGTTAGCTCATCCTGTGTTGGCACCTCCACCAGATTTGCAGTTAGAAGACCCAAAGCTACATTCACATCTTGCTCATTGAACTCTAATTGTTGACGTCCAGTTGAACAGGTCACTATCATGGACACAGAGTTATCATTCATAATTGTCCTTACTATAGTTGTTGTCCAGAACTCATGCAGGACATCCAAGTACAGTATTGGGTTAGTAATTAAAGCACATGCAAGATAATATTCTGACAAAAATTTGACAAACCCCTTGAAACTATCAGGGGCTGGATTAGCATCAGTGAAAGCAAGGTAGTTGGTTCCTTGTTCGGGGATTTCAGCTCTAACAAGATTGAGTGCCATTGTTGTTTAGTAAGGAGGAATGGGTAAGAAAAATGAGAGAGAAAGAGCTTTAAACGAGAGAGAAATCGGTTTGGAATTGAAAATTCTAGGTCACTTAAAGTTCTCGAAGGCGTATGTATGTGTATGCCGAGATGTCCGAGTATTTATAGTAAGATATAAATGACTTATCGAGAACTCAAAAATAAACGTTTGGAATTTACTTATAGAGAAGTCATTTTGAAAAGAGAATTATATATCCAGAAGTCATTTAATTTACTCTTTAAGAGAACTAAAACTGACTTGTCGAGATGTCAAATAAATACTCTATTTGTCCAAAATGAACTGAATTGTTTCCAGTTTTTATTTAAATAAATCCAAATAAAATCAGAATAAATTTATTAAGAGTAATTTACCAAAATAATTTATTGAATTAAATTATTTCAGTTCCGAGTTATTTATAAGTCTAAAATTGTACTTGTAGAGAACTCTGTGAGTTAACACTTATAGAGAACTCCACAATGACTTATCGATAAGTCATAATAAAGCTTATCGAGAAGTCAGAAAATTGACTTCTCGAGAACTCACTCGAGAAGTCTTAAAATGACTTGTTGATAAGTCAATTAAGCTTATCGAGAACTCAGTTCTCTATATACTCTTGATTACTTTGATTCTGTCTTGTGCTAATTTTGCATATTGAAAATACAAATCAACACTCTTAGAATTGAAAAATTCCAGGCTAAATTTTGAATTTGAAAAATAAATATGCATAGATTTCTGAAATATTTATAATTCATATTTCAGTTAATTTCCAATTAAATCAAATTAATTTTGATTAACTAGAAACTAATATGCTGCAAAATATTAGCCGAGTTCTTGCCTTAGGATTAAGAATTAAGCATTCCAATTTCACCTACAAGTCTAGTGAAAGTTGCTTTATCCAAAGGTTTAGTGAAAATGTCAGCTAATTATTTTTCTGTTGGAACAAAAATGAGCTTAAGGGTACCATTTGTAGCATGTTCTCTAATAAAATGGCACCTTACATCAATGTGCTTTATTCTAGAATGATTAACTGGACTAGCCACAATAGATATAGCACTAGTATTGTCACACATAATTGGAATTTTGTGTAACACTAGGCCATAATCCATTAGTCGATTTCTAATCCAAAGCACTTGAGCACAACAACTTCCTGCAACTATGTATTCTGCTTCCGCGGTAGAAGTTGACACAGATTGTTGCTTCTTGCTATACCAGGATACAAGTCTTTGTCCAAGAAACTGACAGCTTCCACTAGTACTCTTTCTGTCAACCCTGCATCCAGCAAAATCTGCATCTGTGTATTCAACAGCTTCAAAACCAGTTCCCTTAGGATACCATAATCCCAAAGTTTGGAGTCCCCTTCAAGTATCTGAAAATTCTCTTCACAACCATCAAATGTGATTCTTTTGGATTGGCTTGAAATCTGGCACACAGACATGTTGCAAACATGATGTATGGTCTACTTGCAGTTAAGAGCAAGGATCCAATCATCCCTCTATAGCTTGAGATATCTACACTCTTGCCCTTTTTATCTTTATCCAACTTTGTAGTTGTAGACATAGGTGTAGATGCAGGTGAACAATCAATCATACCAAACTTTTTTAATAAATCTTTGACATACTTAGTTTGGCTGATGAAGATTCCATCACTTCTATGACTGACTTGAAGTCCAAGAAAGTAACTCAATTCCCCCATCATACTAATTTCATATTCACTCTGCATAAGCTTAGAGAATCTTTGGTAAAGCTTTTCATTAGTAGAACCAAAGATAATATCATCCACATAGATCTGAACTAGGATCATATCGTCACCATGCTTCTTGTAGAAGAGAGTCTTGTTTATGGTACCTTTAATGAATACATGCTTAATCAAAATTTCTGACAGTGTGTCATACCAAGATCTAGGTGCTTATTTAAGTCCATAGAGAGCCTTGAGTAACTTGTATACAAAATTTGGAAATTCTGGATCTTCAAAGCCAGGTGGCTGTTGCACATAAACCTCTTCTTCCAACTCACCATTAAGGAATGCACTCTTCACATCCATTTGATATACCTTGAAATTTGAATGTGCAACAAATAAAAGAAAGATCCTTATTGCTTTAAGTCTTTCAACTAGAGCAAAAGTTTCATCATAGTCAATTCCTTCCTCCTGTGAGTAGCCTTTTGCAACCAACCTTGCTTTATTTCTGGTGACAATTCCATTTTCATCCATCTTGTTCCTGAACACCAACTTTGTTCCAATAATACTTCTTTTCTTTGGTGCAGGAACCAATTTCCAAACTTTGTTTCTTTCAAACTGATTTAGCTCTTCTTGCATTGTAGATATCCAATCAGGATCAAGAAGGGCTTCCTCAGTTTTCTTGGGCTCAACTTGAGACAGAAAATATGCATGAAGACATTTATTTGCAGTTGCACTTCTAGTCCTTACTCCAGCATTGAGATCACCAATAATTGCATCTACATTGTGACTTATATCCCATTTCCTTGTGTGAGTTTGTTGACTTATGTTTTCTGCTTCTTTATCATTGGCATGACTTTCAGAATTTTCTCCTCTTTCTCCCCCTGAGTTTGTGCTATCAAATTCAGGTGTTTGAGATGAGTTTCAATTCTCATGATTCACTTGTTCAGTAGACACTACAATGGCCTTCTTATCCTTCCTGACTTGTTCAATGTCAGGATATGACCATTCATGCCTAGGTTTTGGAACAGATGGTTCATTGCCAGTTGCAGCTCTCATTGGTACATGAGGACCTCTCTCTATGCAGTCCACATATGCCTCATCTTGAGAAAGAAGATGTAGGTGCATCTTCACCTTCCAGTGGTGATAGTTGTCTTTGTCCAGAAATGGGATCTTCACTCCAACATCCTTTTTGTTCATCTTTTTGTTTGTTGTGATATTTATACTCTTTGTTCTTCAAGAGCTTGCTCTGATACCAATTATTATTCTCTAACAATACAACAAGAATTACAGAAGGGGGGTTGAATGTAATTCTGGCTACTTTTTCTTGATTTTAAAATGTTTTAACTTAATACATATAACAGTGTTTGATTAGCAAAGGTGCGGAATAAAGAGATATATAAAGCAAAACACTAAGTAATAAAAACACAAGTTTTTAAAATTTTCTGGTGGATTTGAAAGTATCTACCAGATATATATATATATATGTCAATTGAGAACCCTGTGAAGCTTTGACTAGCTCACAGCTGCTTTACAAGTTTGAACAAACAAAACTACAGAGAAATTCTTACTAAATACAGCTTGATATGTTTCTCTAAAAATAGGCTTGCTTGGTTAATTGTTCTACTTGCTACACTTGGTTTATATATCACCAAGTTCCATGAAAATAAGACAAGACAATAAAACAAAATTTATCTAGTCTAAAATCATGCTGCTTCATTACTCTATTCCAGCATCTTTGAATATCTTCACATTAACATGGAAATGGAAATGCTTCTTTGTTCTCAAATTCCTGCTTAACAGGCTGCCACATTCCTTTTACAAACACCCAACGCATATGACTGTGTTGTCACTGTCAACAGCTATTTGAATTTTATAATCCGTCGGGACTATGTTTGTCATCCGTCGGGATCTATGTTGATCATCCGTCGGGAGTCTTGTAGATCATCCGTTGGGAGTCTATCTGCCACTTGACTCTATTTCACTTATACAGAATTACAAGACATCTCATATTTACAATTAGTCAACCTATTCTGTATATCAATCTAGTAATCAACATGACTTAGAGAACCCTACATAATCTACTTGACTAAAATATGTTATTTGCAGAAATGTGCTACAGAACTTATTTGTTACATAAGCTACTCACTCGATGGATGTTAATCTATCATCCGTCGGGACTGTAAAGTTCATCCGTCGGGACTATATTAGATCATCCGTCGAGTGCTACAAAATTCACTAAGTTAAATCTACTAAGGTGTTTTATTTAATGTATCATCAAGTTCACAACATATTCTTAACAATATCCCCCAATTTATGTCTACTGGAATTGTAGCCATAAATTAAGAGAAACTTGATGATAACAAAACACCCTAAAAATACATATTAAAAAGTAGTATATAAAACTGATAAGTGTTGCAAAATTTATTGAAAATTGAACAAAGCAAAGTGTAGAAAGAGTTCTCACAATCATTATCAAGGCGCTCCTCTAGTCTGAGCATATAATTCTATTTCCTTAATTGTCTGGATTTCTTCCTAAGCTTCCTGTTCTTTTCCTCTATTAAATTATGGAGTTGTCTGTGGAATTCAAGTTCATCAGCTTCCGATAGATCCAGCATTTCATGCATTTTCAATAGAGTCTCATTGCTAGAGATACGCAATTGATCATCCAGTCTGAAGAATCTTCTTACTCCTTTATCATCCATGAATTCCACCAGCCAAGAAGGCCTCAAATGCACTCTCTTTCCTGTGAAGGGAATAAATAGAGTTTTTGGAAGTGCATCTTTGGCTTTATTACTCCTTAGCTCTTTAATCTTCTTTAGAACCAATCTCCTTGCAGTCACATTAAATCCAAAGTTCTTTTTGAAAGATGAGTAGATCTTTATTAGTATATAATAGCTTTCTTCTAGAATCCTATGAAGAGGCCATGTGATTTCTTTCCCTGCCTTGTACTTAAACACCAATCTTTCAGGAAGATGTCTGTGAGCATCAATTCCTCTTACTTCTTCCAGTTCATCCAAGTAGAGGTTTAGATCTAAAAACTCCTTGATATCACAGATATATAAAAGATCTTCCTTGTTGACTGTAGATTAGGATTTGGTTAAGGTCTTGGTTCTGAGAGTTACATGCTTGCTTTTCTTGGTTGCTCTTATCTTTATTTTCTTTGGCTTGTAGAAGATATGTAAATTTAGTTCAGGAATTGGCAAACTAACCTAGTCCATTGGCTCATCCTTTGGAATTATAGGCTCACCATGAAAATTCTTAGTTGAATCCACCTTGAATTTTTCATGTACCACTGAGGGCTTGGATGTCTGAATTGAAGTTGTAGACTTTTTGGAAATGTAGTCTTCCATTTTCTCATCACTAAAGTCCAATTTTCTTTTAGAATGGAGCTTGTATCTGAATCTTCTTTTTTGTTGTGGTTCCTGATGCATTTTCTGATCTTGAGGTTCAGTAAACACAGATGGTTGTGCAGAAATCTCAGTTGTAGTCTTCACAACTTGAAGTTTGGCCAAGATAGCAGCTTGCCCCTTCTTTTGTTTGAGCTTCTTAGCATCTAAGGCAGTCTGCTTCTTTTCTTTCCTGATTCTTTCCTTCTCTTCCTTCTTAGCTTCTACAAACTGAGGGTGTCCAGCCACCACATATATTTCCTTACCATTTCTATAGATTTTAGAAATCCTTCTTTTAAGTGCTGAATTAGTTGGATCTTTAAAAAATGCAATTGACCTAGCCAACAGCTTCTTCTCATCTAGCCTAGGTGTCTCAAACACAAGATCCACAGGAATTTTGTCTTAGAACTTTGAGTAGTTTCTTTTAGGCTTCAAGACCATATTTTCCTTTGGAGATTTGATGCAAGAAGATTGGCCTTTTTCCAAGTTGTCTAGACTCATTTCATGCACTGAGATGTGTTTGACTTGAGAATAGCGATGAAAGGTCTTGTCTGGCTTCTGTAGCTGACCAAATTTCTCCTAAATAGCCGCATCAATCTTCTTCCATTTCTCATCTAGTTCCTTCTCAACAGCTACAACATCAAGCATCTTGGGATTTGTCTTTGAATCAAGTTTAGCAGCTGTTATTTGGATCAGATCAATGTTGTCCAATAGTGGTGGCTTTGGCAGAGTAATTTATGAAACAATTACTTGATTGATTTGAACATTTATCACATGTTCCCCCTCACTGGTTGGCTCTGCTTGATTGACTTGGATTGTTAAATCTTTCTCCCCCTTTTTGTTATCATCAAGTAGAGTGGAGGTAGAAGTTTGTGCAGCCACCAGCTTTTGCAGCAACTGAGTTTGATGTGCTTGATATAGCTGAATACCTGTGAGAGATGCTTCTATTGCAGTTAGCCTTGCAACCAGGGAATCCACTTTAGTGATAAGATCAGAATTCTTCCTTAGCTGTCTTTTAATGTCAAGCATTGTGGCATCTGGAAGTTTAGCATCCAATCTTTCAGAGACATCCTTCTTTACTTGGTCAATCTCAGTTTTGATAGAAGTGACATCCTGATTGTGTTGAAGAGCTTGAATTTGATGTAATTATAGAGAGTTGAGATGTGCCTGTAAGAGCTTTCTGGTGCTAGCATTTATAGTGGATTGAAGAGCATTATGTGTCTCTTGAATTTGATGGATTAGAGTGGTCTTGAAGTGTTGAACATCACATTCCTTGGAAAATACCTAGGAAGGCAGGCCATATCTGGAGCTGGGGCCTTCTTCTCCCCCTATGTTCGTGAGCTCTTCACTATCATCACCATCATCTCCAAAGAAATATGCAGATTCACTAATACCATAGTCAACATCATCACCAGCTCTAGGTGGCATGGCTGTGATGACATCCTTTGCTCTTTGCATTGATTGAGTAGTATGCACCAAGTTCAACATCTTTTCTGCATTTTCATTGCCCTGTTCAACCAAAAGTTGATATTCTGGAACAGGATGAGTAAATGTCTCAGCATCCAAAGAGATGAAATCTATGACAGCTTGATCATGTTGCGATAGTTTCTCTCTGTCTGCATCATTGACATTCATTAACTCACTAACAATGATGTCCATCCTTATTTCTCTTGTACCTGCATTTCTCCCATTTTCTCTCTGTTTTTGCATCAAGGGCCCCCCTTGGCTTCCCACCCTCACACCCTCACCTTCACCATCTAAGGTGGGACTCCCCTCACTCACTTTTTCCAGACCTGAAGAAATGGTCTACATTAGTTCACTCCTTTCCTCTCCTTTTGCCTGGGATCAACCCAGCCTCTCACTCAATTTACTCCATGCTCTCAGTCTTAAGAGTGATTGTACTACTACTAGGTCATCTACACTTGAGATAATTGTTGGGATTTGAAGTTGTGCAGAGAGTACCAACGGATGAGGAACATCCATCGGGATAGTAGTTTGGCTAGCCGACGGATGACTGCTGTTAGGCACATCCGTCGGGATACAATCACTACTCGACGGATGAATGATATCCACCGGGATAGAATAAATGAATGAGTTTGGAGTGGAGACTATTGTAGACTCTGTGCAGATTGATATAAATTTGGGCACAGATGTCTCAATAGACTCAGAAAGAATTGGCAAGTGAGCCAACAAATAATCTAAAAGATGATGCTCACTTGCTTGGATTTTTGGCTTCTCCAATAGAGTTAAAGATGGAGAATTTGGAAGTGATATATGAATCATGTCTACTGTTAGGGCGAAAACACGCGTTAATATTTATGCAAGTATACGCGTTCGCAAGTAGTATAAGATATAAATCAGATTCGTTCCCACAGACACTGGTTTAGGTTAAGTTCAATTTATGCACCTATGCAACAATGTATGGTTATCACTCAATGCTAAGACAAATAACAAATTGAGTTTTTATTAAACTAAGAGATTATACTAAATAACATTAACTAAGAGAATTGAACACTTGAATTAACAATATTAAACACACATGAGATCCTAACTTCATTACTACTTCATTCAATAGTTATTGTTATTAACCTTAGCATGTTGTTAGGTCCCAATGTGTTTGTAGAAGGGGGGTTGAATATAAACAATACCAAATAATCGAATTAAATGCGGAATAAAAATGTGAAACAAAATTCAAGTTAAATAAGAATATTATTAAACTTGAAAGGTGTTACAACAACTGTATCGATTACAAGGAATTAATCTCAAATTAATTATCACAAATCTAGAATAAATTCGACATGAACTTTTTCTATTTTTGCAATAAAAAGATTCAAATGCTAAACGCAATTTGAGATTAAGTTCTAGGGATTTTGATTCGCTAGATAGTTACACAAGAACAAGATAAAGATTTCTAGTGGTTTGGATTTAACTTTACAAACTAGAAATTATGATCTTGAAGTTTGCAGATGAAGGATAAAATATTTCTTCTGCGGCTGCTTTGTTTTTGTTCTTGAGTTCTGTGTGTATTTGGATAGATAGAATGACTTCTACTGCTTCTCTTCTTTTTAAACTAATCAACAGACTTGAATGAACCGGAGTGACAATAGGTGAGACAATCCAATTGTACTAGCAAGACAATCTGTTGAACTGGAAAGACTTTCGGTATGACTATTGTTTGTACTAGCAAGACAATCTGATTGAACTAGCAAGACAATCCTCTTCCAGTGTAACTTTCGGCAAGACAATTATTTGTACTAGCATGACTTTCGGTATGACTATTGATTGTCATACCGATTGTCATATTAGTACAATCAGATTGTCTTGTTGAATTTAAATAGATTTTAATCCAATTTAAATTCTGAAAATCCTTAATATTAATTCTAAATTAATTAATCAATTAATTCAATTAATAAATAAATTAATCTTTGCAGATATAATTTATTTTCTTAATTAAATTATATGACTTAATTAATTAATAGAGAATTAATAATAATCTTGAGCAGCAACCATTCTTCTGAATATCTTCTGAAAATCACTGAAAATTATGAATCAATTCCACCACTTCAATGTTGACACTCGATGTACTGTCTGGTTCATGAGTGACTAACTTCCGTGACGTTTCTTCATGTCTTGACTTTGATTTCAGATTAAATCCCTGTAATTAATTGATACCCTGATGAGATCTCTGTCACTTGATTAAATCCACAATCTTGATTTATATCACTGAGGCTTGAACAATTTCTTGAACTTCTTCCAGTGAATTAATTCCTCAAGTATGTAGATGAACCTTGTTTCTGAATCCTTTGACAGATGTTACTTTATGAAATCTCTTTGACGGTAGATCCACTATTTACTTGTTACATTCTTATTTGAGTTGAGTTAAATCCTCGAATATACAAATAGGCTATGACATATGCCTTACAATCTCCCCTATTTGTTTGTTAGACAATAACACACAAATAACTAGAGGATAACTCAACTAACAAATAAGAAAAAGATATAAACAGAAATGCAAAGTAAATAGCAGAAAAGTTCTGGACTAGATTTAACATTTTCCAGATTTCAAATAGATGTTCCTCTAGACTGAACATATCTTCAAGTAGTTTCATCTTCTTTTTGTACAACCATATTTCCTGTTGAGAAGCGCATATCTGTCTTGCTTCTCCCCCTATGAGAATCAACTGATTAAAGAAGATCACCTTCGTTTACCACCTCTCCCGTATAATAGGATCCGCAGATAAAAACCAATGGTACTCCCCTTTTGAAAACAGCTTCTTCCCTTACTAGAAAATCACCTTGTGTTTACCACCTCTCCCGTACAATAGAATTCGTAGTTACAAACAACAATGGTGTGGTGTAGTGTACATGTGTAGGATCTTTTTCTTCCTCCCTGCAATTTCTCCCCCTTAGTTGAGGAATCCTCCAAATTATTGCTTAAGCTTTTATCTCCCCCTTAAAGAAGGAATGTATGACGTCGTCTGAAGGAGTTCTCATATTTCACTTGGTTGGAAAAGAAATAACAAGTGTTTCTCTTTCTTCCTCACTGTGAGTGTGTGATTCTGTTTAGTGTACCTCACATGTGTTTCACTCTTCTCTCCACTCATGTTTACACTCATTCTCACAAGTGTATCACTCCACTCATAGCTCTATAATCCAGCTGTACCTGCAAGGAAAATCACCTTAGCCATCCTTAAGGAGGTCACAGGTGGTGCAATGGGAGTTCGCAAATCCCCATCCTTGTTAAACTCGTCAGATGAATCTGAGTCATAATCTACAAGTTGCTAGTTTCCCTTTTAGGGTTCCAGATTTGAATTCTGGGAAGGTAAACAATGATCCAACGAATTTAACATAAAGATCAAAGTTCCCTTCTAATGTCTGTGAAGACATTTCCTTGTGACTCATCAGGTAATATCTGAATCATTGTCAACAAGTTGCCGATCTGCGCCTATGTCAGATCCACTATCCGCAGATGCATCCAGGGGATTTAAGCCTGGGGAGGTAGACACTGACCACTGACATATGGCTTTTGGATCAGTATCCTCTCCTAACACATATAAAGGCAATTGGTCCATTAACGAACCTTGAACAATCGAATCTGACCTTAAAATGGTCGAAACTCTTGTTTCCGTCAACTCATCCTTTGTGTGTGTAACATTTCCTTGTGCATCAAGAATTGTTTATGTTTGAAGTGGTGACACTACATCGGATACCCTGGCCGACAGGCAAATTTCAATAGACGCACCCTGTTGAGAGAATGAATCTAGTAACTATTTTTGTGCCTTTTCAGCCATTACATCTTTTTGAGAAGATGTATGGGAGCTAGCAGTTGTCTCGGTTTAAATACTACTCATCTATGTAGGAGACAGAGCTACTGGGTTGACTGCAGAACCTTCCTTATGTGGTGCACTAAGGCACTATCTCCCTCATGCTCATTCATACTACATTTAGTGGTAAGAGAGTGTTGGTTGGTTCTGTTTTTGTGTTTGTCTTTACAATCTGGGATAGATGTTGTGGGTTTTCAACCTCATGACTGTCAATGAAAGAAACTCATTGGAGACTGAACCTGTATCACAGAATATATGGCAATAGAGAGATAAAATGTACTTAAAATCTATAATGAATGAAAATTATACATTTAATCTTTTGAGAGAAATGATGTACAATAGTGATTTCGAAGGATTTTACATGAAATAAGAAATCACTAATGTAGAAAGAGGTTTGATTTTCTCCTAAAACTCACTGCACATATAAAACAATATGTTTGTGCCTAGTGATAAGAGAGTTATAAATATGACGACTCTACTAGTTCATATTAAACTGTAACTTCAGTTAGAGTGCCATACCATGTTCTTGACGATTGCTTGAGTAGTACACTAGTTCATACTAACCTGAAGTGAGATTGTGAAGAAGAGATTGCATAGTCCAATAGATCTGCAGCTGCAAAGTCCATGAACTGTGGTGCACTGACTTCCTCTTTTGACTCGCCAACCAGGAGTACACTTGTACACATCTTACTAGAGTCCAATTCCAAGTGTAATGTGCATCAGGTGCCTGATATGTCATAATATTCTCAAGTCTCATCACTGGTGCTATATGTTAGATACTGTTTCCTGATAATAACCTAGCACAATAAAAATATTTTCAATGATAACATTCCCAGCTTGCAAACAGCCATATCCCTCAGATAAACCTTTGCTGTTATCTCCAAAGATAACCAGTGGGCCAGCTTTCTCAATCCACATTTGATAGCAGGGCTCTATCTCCGGTCATATGTCTTGATGTTCCACTGTCAAGAATCCACACTACCGGTTACACCTGTTTAATGCCCTGCACTTACAAATGGATTAGACCTTCTTCGGAACCCAAACTTGGTTGGGCCCGGCATACTTGTAGAATTGTCCTTTGTCAGGCAAAACAACATTTTTAATTTTAATGGTCTCAACTTTCTCAATGACTGAACATTTGACCTTGTAAACAGCCTTAACAAATTTCTGTTTAGGCTTAGGCACAAATGTCTCCTTTCTAGCCTTAGAAGGACTAGCAGTCTTAGACCTATCATGCTTCTTATTATTCACATGCTGACGAGGAGTAGTCTTATCACTAGAAACATGCTTACCATTAAAATAAGCATACATCAAATTAAAAGCACATGACATACAATTAGAAATACAACATGCTTTATGAGAGATATTAACAGCAGGCAATTTATGCATGGTAGACATGGCATTTTTGTTATCCAACTCATGTGTGTCTGAGTTAGTCTCAGTTGCTTTCACAACTTTGATTGGAAGTTTCGACACACTCGACTTGGAAACAACCTTCTCATTAACATGATCTTCAGCACGTATTTCTTCTTGAATAATAGAAGAGGTCGCATCAAATAGTTCAGCAATTGATGTTTTATAGAGGGGTTCATCAACACCCTTAAGCACATGTGGTACTTCCCTCCCTTTAGCACAGACATGAGGAGGGGAGTTTATGCCTAATTCTCCAATAGCAACATTATAATCATAACCTATTCCAGATGTTTGATTAACAGCTTGCTTACTGTAGAACTCTTTAGCCTTCGAACAAGAATTGAAGTAGGCTCTAACCTTAGTCTCAAGACTGGTGATCTTGTCTTTGAGAATAGTTTCGAGTTTTCTATAACAGTCAACTCTATTCTCTAGAAAAGATACTTGTTCTTTTAACTTGTCTTGATTAATGTGCACAAGTCTTAATTCATTGACCTCTTTCTCAAGGTCTTTGATCTGTAAACTTAACAGTTCATTATCATGACGAGCACAATCTAAGTTACCTCCTAGATGATAAACTAATTCAGCATCAGTATATTTTACCTCTTTTCTTAACGATGAAACTTTTCCATCAATAGCCATAAGAGCAAGATTCTCATCTTCTTCATCTTCACTATCAGTATCATCCCAGCTTCTTCCCTTTGCCAGGTAAGCCCTTTCAGAGTTACTCTTCTGATTTGAATCATAAGAGTTCTTCCTTACTTGTTTTGGCTTCCTGCATTCTGTGGCAAAGTGTCCCAACTCATTGCAGCTATAGCATCTAATGGTGCTCCGATCAACCATCCCTGTTTTGTATCCACCACTACTGGTGTTAGAGGATGAAGATCCACCTGTCTGGAATCTGTTGTAGTTGGACTTGTACTTGAACTTGGGATTTCTCTTGAATCTGACATTGGAGAATCTCTTGACAATTTGGGCCATTGACTCATCTTCCAATTGCTCCAGCTCTTCCAAGGAATAAAAATCATCATTGGATTGATTTGTAGTAGGAGGATCATATTCTGCTACTATCACATTTTCCTCGGCCTTGGAAAACTGTACCATTCTCTCCGACTGTTGAGATTGTTGTTGTTGTTGACCTTCAGCTACAAGAGCAGTAGATGTGCTGACCATTCTATCTTTCCCGTAGACTTCCTTTTGCCGAATCTGCTCCAACTCATAGGTTTTCAACACACCATAGAGTTTATCCAAAGAAATCTCACTCAGATCTCTAGCTTCTCTAATGGCAGTGATTCTATGTTCAAGATGAGTTGGCAGTGTTAAAAGGAACTTTTTGTTGACCTCCCTGATTGAATAATATTTCCCATTTATGTTTAGGTTGTTGATCAACGCATTGTACCTCTCAAACACTTCAGTAATTCCTTCTCCTGGATTTGATTTAAAATGTTCATACTCAGAGGTTAGGATCTCCAACTTGTTCTCCCTAACTTCCTCTGTACCTTCATTAATCACCTCAATAGTTTCCCAGATGTGTTTGGAATTTTTACAGTTCATCACATGTCTGTTCATTAAGGGATCGAGGGAATCAACTAAAATTAACTGAAGGCTGGCATCCAAGGAGGCTTCTTCTTTTTCAGCAGGAGAAAAATCATCAGGCTCTTTTGGATAGGTTCTAGCTTTGGTAATCACAACATCATCTACTATCACCTCTGGTTCAATAACCATCGGAGTTTTTGGACCCTTCTTTAACAAGTTCAGATATTTGGGATTTACAACTTGTAAAAATAATAGTATCTTCTTCTTCCACATGATGTAATTTTCTTTATCAAATAGTGGAATTTTAACGGTTCCAACTTTTTGTAAAGTCATTATGAATTTTTGAATAAATAAAAATTCAAGGAGTTGAAAAATCACAAAAGTCTAGGATCTTGATTTGTTCGTTAATCAGAAGGCTCTGATACCAATTGTTAGGTCCCAATGTGTTTGTAGAAGGGGGGTTGAATACAAACAATACCAAATAATCGAATTAAATGCGGAATAAAAATATGAAACAAAATTCAAGTTAAATAAGAATATTATTAAACTTGAAAGGTGTTACAACAACTGTATCGATTACAAGGAATTAATCTCAAATTAATTATCACAAATCTAGAATAAATTCGACATGAACTTTTTCTATTTTTGCAATAAAAAGATTCAAATGCTAAACGCAATTTGAGATTAAGTTCTAGGGATTTTGATCCGCTAGATAGTTACACAAGAACAAGATAAAGATTTGTAGTGGTTTGGATTTAACTTTACAAACTAAAAATTATGATCTTGAAGTTCGCAGATGAAGGATAAAATATTTCTTCTGCGGCTGCTTTGTTTTTGTTCTTGAGTTCTGTGTGTATTTGGATAGATAGAATGACTTCTACTGCTTCTCTTCTTTTTAAACTAATCAACAGACTTGAATGAACTGGAGTGACAATAGGTGAGACAATCCAATTGTACTAGCAAGACAATCTGTTGAACTGGAGAGACTTTCGGTATGACTATTGTTTGTACTAGCAAGACAATCTGATTGAACTAGCAAGACAATCCTCTTTCAGTATAACTTTCGGCAAGACAATTATTTGTACTAGCATGACTTTCGGTATGACTATTGATTGTCATACCGATTGTCATATTAGTACAATCAGATTGTCTTGTTGAATTTAAATAGATTTTAATCCAATTTAAATTCTGAAAATCCTTAATATTAATTCTAAATTAATTAATCAATTAATAAATTAATTAATTTTTGCAGATATAATTTATTTTCTTAATTAAATTATATGACTTAATTAATTAATAGAGAATTAATACTAATCTTGAGCAGCAACCATTCTTCTGAATATCTTCTGAAAATCACTGAAAATTATGAATCAATTCCACCACTTCAATGTTGACACTCGATGTACTGTCTGGTTCATGAGTGACTAACTTCCGTGATGTTTCTTCATGTCTTGACTTTGATTTCAGATTAAATCCCTGTAATTAATTAATACCCTGACGAGATCTCTGTCACTTGATTAAATCCACAATCTTGATTTATATCACTGAGGCTTGAACAATTTCTTGAACTTCTTCCAGTGAATTAATTCCTCAAGTCTGTAGATGAACCTTGTTTCTGAATCCTTTGACAGATGTTACTTTATGAAATCTCTTTGACGGTAGATCCACTATTTACTTGTTACATTCTTATTTGAGTTGAGTTAAATCCTCGAATATACAAATAGGTTATGACATATGCCTTACACATGTAATGGTGATGATATTAATCGAACAATACGAAACTGATAAACGCCAACTTTCGTTGTACGAATACCATTCTACCAAGCATCCACAATTTAGATAGAAGTTGAATAGGCATCAATTATGTTGAGACCATATATGTCTACAGAATTTGACAACATAACGATTTAAACACAAGTTATTCATGATGATTATACAGGGCAAGTAAAACGATTAGAGTTACCCACGAATCATGCATACAACACATGAGCCTATGCTAGCATGGCAAGTTCTAAATCTCAAGATCCATTGTCGTTTCACAAGAGATTAACAAGCTATCTTACATGTTCGCGACACATATACACTACTAGAAAAACAGGATTAGACATCGCACCTTAGACATCGGTTAAGAAAACCACCGATGTTAAATCTACTTTTTACATCACTAAAACAAGAACCGATGTCTTTATATTTTTCGGACATCAGTTGTCTTTAAAAACGATGTCTATGACAAGATTAAAAAAACGCGAGACCCCTCTTTTTTCCCCGCCTTAAGCCAAATATTTTAGTTTTAGTTCCCCCCATAACTTTCCCCCTTAATTTTTATTCCCCTCCCAAACAAACACGGGCCTTGTCCCAATTTTCAAACTAAAAAAAAATAGAAAACTAAAAAACATAAAACTAAAAACATTAAAACAGAAAACTGAAAATATAAACTGTCATTCAGACAAACGAGAGCGGCGGTAGTGTTCTTCCCCCTTTGTTGTCCAAACGTAACCCTAAAACTAACCCCGCCTTCGATTACTCCTTCGATTTTCATCTCAATTTTAGATTAAGTTTCAATTACATTAAACCCCATTTCTTTGTTTCTTTATTCGATTAATCTTTTGATTTTCTTTGTTTCTATTCTTGAACAGATTTGGGGTTTGGTGTTTGTTCGAGCCTGGTTTTTGGTGCTTTGGAGGTGTTTGTTCGAGCTTGGTTCTTGGTGCTTTGGAGCTTAGCTATTTGAAGTTTTTTGCTTAATTAGGTATGAGTTTCTATTCGATTTTGAGATTCAATTTATTTGGATCTTAAATTAGGTATATGTTTCTGTTCGATTAGAGTTTAATTAGAGTATCATCAGAGTTTTCTTTGGAAGCATGTATACTATCTATAGTTGTATGTGTGCATGCATATATGTATGCTTAACTGTGTGAGTTGTTGTTATGTTTATATATGTGTACAAGTACAAATGTTTGTGTCCCCTGTATATGATTTTGTGTCCCCTGTATATGAGTTGTTTATGTCCCCTGTATATCTGTATTTATATATCCCCTGTAAACATGAAGGCATTTACATGAATTCTAATATGATATATTAGGTGAAATTATTAGGCTTGTATATTATTAGATATAAGCAAGTAGTTGTATGAGTGTATATTTAGTGAATATTAGATCAAATTTTTAGGCTTCTATGTTGTTAGCCTAAGAGCATCTCCAACGATACTCTCTATAATAGTTGGCTATAATAATATAAACTGATAGCTATGTAAAATTTGTTGAATGTATAAGGTTTTATGCTCGAATGAAGTTGGCAGTAGGATTAACTATATGTTAATATAATACTATATTATGTAAAAATGTCTCACAAGGGCTCCCCTACCTTGGAGATGCTCTAATTAGAGTTAATATACTAGTACTATAATAGCAAACATTAGTGAATATTAGAGTCTAATTGAGTATCACTAACTGTTAACAACTTAAACACGAGGATGCTGTGATAATTATAAGTAAATTAAAATATTTATTAATGATAATGTTATAGTTATAGTTAGTCTTTGTTAATAAGAACTTGAATCGAAAGTATAATCTAAATTGTATCCATATTAGGGGGTAAATTACAATTATAGACTACTATTTTGTATTCTTTGTTACTACGATATTTGACATTTTATTTAACAATCAGGTAGTTCCTTCTTAACATGGACAAGTCGTGGATTTTCAAAGATAGGGATACACTCGAATATGAAATTGGGGTGGAACAGTTTTTGATTTTTGCTGAGGAAAATTCTCGTGATCCTAAAAGAATTCCCTGCCCTTGTAAACGATGTGTTAACTTTAAAAAATTATCCGTAAAGATTATCAGGGGTCATTTGTATGACAATGGTTTTAGTTTAGGGTATTTGGATTGAATTTGGCATACAGAAGGGTGTGGGACTAGGTCATCGGTCAATAGTACTTGCAACGCTCCACCCCCTGCACGTACACCTGCCCCTGCCCCTGCATCGAAAACCGTCAATATTTGTGATGCTGCATATAATTCAGGTGAGTATGACAACGAATCGTATCAGTTTAGAAGGTTTGTGGCGGATGCTGAACATCCTTTGTTTGAGGGTAGTGAATGTACGAAGTTAGAGTCGATGCTAAAATTGCATAATTGGAAAGAAAGGTTTGGAATTAGTGATAGTGCTTTCACAGATTTACTCACTTCCGTTGGCTCTCTCCTTCCTAAGGATAATGTGCTGCCACCTAATGCTTATGAAGCCAAAAAAACCTTATCTGACTTAGGCCTAGAATATGAAAAAATTCACTCATGTCCAAATAACTGCATCCTATATCGGGGTGCACATGCTGATGCTTCCGAGTGTCCTAAGTGCCGTCTATCTAGGTGGAAGTTAGGAAAGGATGGTAAAATATGGATGAATGTTCCTGCAAAAGTAATGTGGTATTTTCCAATTATTCTGATATTTAAACGTATGTATAAATCCCCTTCTACTTCTGAACTGATGACATGGCATGCAAAGCAGCGAATACAAGATGGAAAGATGCGGCATACAGCCGACTCTCCTTCTTGGAGAAATATAGATTATAGGTGGCCTGCATTCGGCAGTGAGGCAAGAAATATTCGTTTGGCTTTGTCGGCAGATGGTATAAACTCGCATAATAATGGTTTAACCAATAGGTACAGCTGTTGGCCCGTAGTTTTAGTAACTTATAATCTTCCTCCATGGTTATGCATGAAGAGGAAGTTTATGATGTTAACAGTTTTGATTTCCGGTCCCCATGAACCTGGTAATGATGTTGACGTCTATTTACAACCGCTTATTGATGATTTAAAGAAGTTATGGGAGGGTGTACCAAATGTGTATGATGTCTATACTAAATCATATTTCACTTTAAAAGGAATTTTAATGTGGACAATAAATGACTTTCCTGCATATGGAAATCTATCTGGTTGCGTCAATAGAGGTTATTTTTGTTGTCCAATATGCGGTGATGATACCGTTGCTAAGTATTTAAGCCATAGTAGGAAGATGTGTTACCAAGGCCATCAGCGTTATCTGCCTAGAAATCATCCATATAGGAAGCAAAAGGTAGTTTTTAATGGGCAACACGAGTTGGGGCATGCACGTCAACCGCTTTCGGGAGAAGAGGTGTTATCGATGCAAGAGCAAATTGAATTTCAATTTGGAAAACAAGTCAAAAAGTCAAAAAAGGTGGACTGCCCATGGAAGAAGAAGTCAGTTTTTTTTGAGCTAGAATATTGGAAATTTCACCACGTTCATCATTGTCTCGATGTCATGCACGTCGAGAAGAACGTGTGTGATAGCTTGATTGGCACATTATTAAATATGAAACATAAGTCTAAAGATAGTGAGGCTTCTCGTCTTGACATGATTGACATGAGGGTTAGGGCTAATCTAGCTCCACAAAAAGGAAATAAAAAAACCTATTTACCTCCTTCGGTTTTTAATTTGTCAAAGGCAGAAAAGAAGAAGATGTTGTCATCTTTAATGCACATGAAGCTTCCCTATGGACATGCGTCCAATATCAAAAACTGCGTATCCATAGATGAATTAAAGATGTTTGGGATGAAGTCCCATGACTGCCACATCATGCTCCAACAGTTACTTCCTATTGCAATTCGCGTTGTTCTTCCAAAAAATGTTAGGGTCACAATAATTAGGTTGTGTTTCTTTTTCAATGCCTTGTGCAACAAAATTATGGATGTATCGAAGCTAGATAAATTGCAGGCAGATGTGATAATAACTTTATGTGAGCTAGAAAAAATCTTTCCTGCATCCTTTTTTGACGTAATGATACATCTCATAGTCCACCTAGTTCGTGAATTACGATTATGTGGGCCGGTATTCTATAGATAGATGTACGCATTTGAGAGGTTTAATAAGGTGTTGAAGGGTTATGTACGCAATCGTTATCACCCCGAAGGTTGTATCGCTGAAAGTTATCTTGGAGAAGAATCCGTAGAATTCTGCCAAGAGTTTGTCAAGCAAAGTGGCACCACTGTCGGTCTTCGGAAAGATGCAGAGAAGTTAAGTCCATTATCTGTTGTGACAATGAAATCAATCGATGAAAAAGAGCGAGATGAGGCACATTTACATGTCCTTCTAAATAACCCTGAAGTACAACCATATATTCTGTAAGAATTTTTTATTTTTGTGGCTGTTGAATTAATATAATATTTTTGTAGTGAGTGGCTGCTTAACTAGCATATAACTTTTGTCAGAATGCATAATGAGTATCTACAGAGTATCCACCAAGGGAAAAAGAAAAGTACTCATTGGCTCTTGAGAGAGCACAATCGGCTTTTTGCAGATTGGTTTCTAGAAAAAGTTAGTTTCATTACATTTTCCTTTTCAGCCTACTTTATTGGCTCCCCGTAGTAAATATGAATTAATTTTTAATTTGTTTGTGAAAAATGTATAGGTCAATAGTGAAATGATAGAGAATCTAGGAGGTGTTTCAGATACAATAAGATGGATAGCTGGAAAACCATCATTTTCCGTAATGGCTTACGAAGGTTATCTAGTAGACGTGGTCTGATACTTTACAAAGGAGCGTGATGATGTGAGGGTTGTTCAGAACAGTGGTGTGTCTTTAGTGGCTGATACGGTCCAAGTGTCTAGTGCCAAGGATTTAAATCCCATAGAGAGTGAGATGACATTTTACGATTTTATCCTAGAGATATGGGAGCTTGATTATCATGCATTCAAGGCCCCATTATTTTTGTGTAATTGTGATGACAATGACAAGGGCATAAAGGTGGATAATCTCGGGGGTTCATACTTGTCGATCTAAGTCGACAAGGCCATAAGAAAGATAAGTATGAGTCTATAGATCAGGTAAAACAAGTGTATTATATTGAAGATCCAGTTGATCCGAAGTGGTCAATTGTATTAACCTCTACCACTTGAGACTGTCAAGAGGTGTACAACGACGATGAATTAGGAGACACGACCATGGAAAATCCCCCTTTCTGCAAACAAATTCCTACATGTGATGTCGGAGATGATGTTGAGCCACAAATTAGAGAAAATATTCAGGGCACTTGGGTTAAGAAGTGACCAATATGTTCAGTGATGTATTTTTTAAATTTTGTGATGTTACCATCTTATTGTAATGTTACAAATTTAGTGGAATTTGCTTTTAGCTTGAATCCTGTGTATTTATTTACCATTCTTGTGCATTTGCACTTCACTATTTACATTTGTTACAATAAGTTAGAATTAATTTTCTTGTATATTGTCATTTCTTATTTATGTATATATGTATGTGCACGATAATTAGATTAAAATCTCCATGACTGATAGTTTTATGTTTGCATTTTCAGGTTAGAAATAAATGGCACCTAAAAAGAAGCAAAGTAAAATATAATTTGAAAAAGACGTCAAGGCAGATGAGGTAGTAGATAAAGTATCAGGTGAGGTAGTAGATAAAGTATCAGATGAGCAGGCAATAGAAACTCAACCTGAAAATTTGGATTCTGAGGAAGTAACCCAAGCAACAGTTACGACTTCCGAAACTACGAAAAAAAGGTATGGATCTGCACGAGGTGTTTCCGCAATGTACAAAGTAGTAGTGAAGAAGGCACAGGGTAAGAAAGCAAAGGTTAGGTGCAATGCACGTGGAGTTCCCATAGGGAATACTAGGCAGGTCCTACAGTCCTACACTGGAATGTTGGCGAGAATGATGATTCCGGTTGACTATCCAAACTGGGCAAGCGTACCAGTGGAATTTAAAGAGAAATTATGGCTTGATATTAAGGTATATAAATTGTATTGATATGTGAATACTAGGAAGGTCCAAGAAAATTGTATTGATATGTAACTAATTTTCTTGTACTCATTCAAAAATTTGGTTTCAGGAAACATTCAGAGTTCCCAAGGAACTTCAGAAGGGGCTGTTACAGTCTGCAGCGGCAAAGTGGAGAAATTTTAAGGCGAATTTGACTAAATACTTTGTGAAGCCTAATATTGGACAAAAAAAGAAATTGCGAAAGCCTCCAAAGCAGTATGCTTATGTTGGTAAGGAGGCTTGGAAGAAATTTGTTGCTGCGAGGAATACCTCAGTATGGAAGGTATAGGCGTAATTATTTTAATGCAGTGATATTTAGTGAATAATATGTATAATGTTTTTGCTGTCATTTAGTGAAAAATATTTGGGAAAAATTGTATGTAAATAATATGTATAATATTTTTGCAGTCATTTAGTAAAAACAAAGTGAGCGAGTGAGTAATCAGAAATATCCTCACCGTCTGTCTAGAAAAGGCTATGTTGGATTAATGGAAGAAGAAGTAAGTGCCAATTAAGAAACTGTGAATTTTCTTAAAGTGAGTAGCTATATCTGCATATTTTTAAATTTTCTTCATCTTTATCAGCAAAAGAAAGGAAATTTTCCTGCCGATGAAGAACCTGATAGGGCTGTAATGTGGCACAAGGCTCGTAAGGGAAAAGATGATGAGCTTGCTGAGATCGGACAAAGAATTGTGAGTATTTTATTTAGAAATAGTACACACACATTATTCATGCAATTTTAATTCTAATGTTTATATTTTTGTGATAGGAAACCTTACTGGAGCTGCAAAGCAAGGGGGAATTCATTCCTTCGGGAAGTGATGATGTGTTGACGACGGCCTTGCAAACTCCTGAACATTTAGGAAGGGTTCGAGGAGTCGGAGGATTTGTCCCTCTGTCAATTTTCTTCAATTTAACAAACGGGAAAAGATGTAGAGTAACCAAAGCAGAATTATTGGCTCGTGATCGAGAAAGGGATGCAGAGTTGGAGAAGACACGGCAGGAGATAGCGGAATTAAAGGCCATGCTTAGTACAGCAAAAATTTCATCGCCTATGGTTTCAGATAAAGCAAGTTGTGAAGAATTTTTTTTGGAGAAAGCTAATCTAGGGGCTGCAAAGGAGCTGGAACCATTGTTGGTTGATGATGATATTATTTCCATGAAACCTATTCCCCCAGAAAATAAGGTAAAATAACTGAATGTAGCTTGTATATTTTGCGGTTCATCTAAACTTAATTTCTTTATTCCCACCATAGCCAATAGTTATTTAACGCAAAATTATATGTTTAAAAAAAATGTATGTAGGGCCCTCGAAAATGTGAGTTGGCAGTAGGCACCTTAGAAAATAAGGTGGCATTTGGCTTGCTATTTGACGATGAAGACATGAACAAGTCTGTACATGGCGTGCCGATACAGCCTGGTTGTGCCCGTGTGTCGGTGGATGGGCCAATTCAAGGACAAGCCAAGATTCATATTCCAGTAGTGGGTGAAATTGAGACAGTAGATCAAGCTGTTGGCTCCCACATCTCATGGCCACGGGACTTGATCATTTTCCCAAATGCCCCAACTGCGGTATGTAACTAATTAATATGCGAGATATGTTCTATTTTATTTGTTGCTAAAAAATCTTTAAATAAATTAAAGAAATAATAAATCTAAATTGGAATCGGTTTGAATTTTGCTATAGATTTTCTATAATTTTTTTATGAATATATTTACTAATATTTGCAGAAAAGTAAAAGAAAAGGAAAGCAACCTGTGACTGAGTTGCAGAAAGTACAGTCCTTGTTTGAAAAAATTGAGATCAATAAAAATGTTCCAAAGCGCTTTCGTTTGTTGTATAAACATGCGAAAACATTCATGAAGTCCACTGGAAACTCGATTCAAATTCCATGTCATGCTGAAGTATTTGGTGTTGTGAAAACAATTTTTATATTGCATGAAAACATTGCCCACCTGCTCGAGTTTAAAATGATTGGCCAAGGAGCTATATGTACATACATGGCGTGAGTATTATTATTTTTCCTTATTCTTATCTTTTCATTCTTGTACGATGTCTCACGTATTCTTGTTTGCTGCATTTTTTATTTACAATGTAGGTACTTGCATTCGGTGGTTATTGGCAATAACAATCACGAGTTATTTGCTTTTTGTGATCCCGGAGCCACATTTACCCTGAACAACGATTTTGAAAATAACTTGGTTAATCGTTTGAAAGAGGGCTATCCTGATCGTCTCTTTTTAATGCCACATAATAGCGGGTAATTATATTAAGTATTTTCACTTGGTTATTTGTTTATATAGCTCAAAATCATAATTTGTATGATTTTGGTAGTAATTCTATTTTCTTAATTTTTTTATGAAAACAGTTGCCACTGGATACTGGTTGTGATATGGGCTGGCGAGATTTTCATATTAAATCCTTTACCTCGTGCAACTGCTTTTCCAGAGTTGGAAAAAGCCGTATCAAAGTATTTTTATTTATATTTAAACTATTTTCTCTTCAATTTTTCATTATGGCATTGATATCGATCAGTTCACGTTATTGACAATGCTAAGTGGACAGGGCGGTGATTGCTTTCAACATTCAGGCTGGAAGGGGAAACAAAGCCCCGAGTATCATATATATCCCGGTAAGTTTTATTTATTTTTTGCATTCATGTCGGTGCACTTCTGACTTTGCGCTACTGCTTGTTCAGACCAGTCTTTAATTTAGTAACTAATCTTTTTTTGTTAAACAGGGATGTCCTAAACAGCCGGGTGAGACTGAATGTGGATATGTAGTTATGTATTACATGAAAGAGATTGTCATGGACCCCGAAATGTCATTTATAAAAAAGGTATTTGTTTCTACTTCAATGCATAGTTGGTTTATATGTCAGTTGTAATTGGATTCATTATAATTGTCGTGTTTTACATTATTCAGTGGGCTGCCAAGAATCGGAAGGTAATTTGTTCCAGAGATGAGCTTAATGAGGTTCGATTTCAGATGTTAGACTATATTGAGTCCTTCTTGTGAAAAGGCCCTGATGATCTGCAGCTTGAAATCTTGGACATATCATTTTTTTTGAAGTAGGCGAACTTTGGTTTATTTTGACTCTAGCTAGCTAGACTTGTGTTGCACCAATCAATTTGTTTTAAGTATTTGAACTTTCGTTTATTTTGGCATGGAGGAAACATTGAATGACTTGGTGTTGGGATGACTTATGTAGATGTTAATATATGGTTGGGTTTATCTATGTAGTTGGTTTGGATTACTGAATGGTGATGCAATTGGTAAATTAATGTACGTATGGTTTTTCGACATGGATTTTTGATTTGGTAACTTAGATTTGGTATTGGTAACTTAGATTTGTGATTTTGTTTTGGCATTTTGATTTTTGGGGATTTTAATGAAGCAGGTGATTCATGGAAAAAAAAATCAAAACAGACATCACTTTACTAAGCCAAATAACAGATGTTAATAATAAGCAAATAACACATTCCTTTATATGAAATCCACTATGGCACTGATGTCATAAGCAATCACATATATCAGTTTGTTAGTTTCAAACTAATGTAAAACCAAAAAATAGATATCATATAAATACAAAAAGTGATGTAAAAATATAGTAAAGACATCAGTTCATTTATATGAAAGCCACTATGGCACTGATGTCATAAGCAATCACTGATGTCATAAGCAATCACACATATCAGTTTGTTAGTTTAAAACCGATGTAAAATCAAAGAGTAAATATCATATAAATGTATGAAGTGATGTAAAAATAGAGTAAAGACATCAGTTCACTTACAGAACCGATGTCTAAATAAACATTGCACATCGATACTATATAGTGACTGATGTTATACAATAAAACACACATCGGCTTGAGTTGAAGATTGATGTTAATTTGTTGTTTTCTCCTATACATAATATGTTTAAACTGATAGAAATTTCATATTATTATAGCATTGAAGTCATAGTAAAGGACTACTTTGAAGAAAAATATATCAGAACGAATTTAAAACCGATGTCAAATATGCTTTAAGACATCGGCTCACAACCGATGTAAAAGGCCCCTACATTTAACATCACATGCAAAGATATCGGTTTGATTTTTAAAAGACATCAGTCCACAACCGATGTCTAAGGCCTTTTTTCTGGTAGAGATAAGATGAATAATCACAACCTATACTAGATATCATACAATCACCACATACCAAGGTATTAAATAATTAACTAAAGAATTCCATAGTAAATCCGCTAGAATCCCATGATCACGATTAGCCCATAATAGAACTCATCGTCACCATGGGTTCATATGAAAGCATGATAATAACACAACGATATAAGGCTGAAAAATAATGAAGTACATTACAAGAGTATTAAGATTCAAAGCATAAAGAAAACTAGCATCCACTGTTACAACGAATTAAAAGAATCACAAGATAAACTAATGCTTCCTCTTCTTCGTTGTTGCGTGCTAAAACGGTCTTCTCAATCTTCTTGCCTTCGCTCTTGCTGATGAAAACGTCTTCCCATAAGGTTTATATAAGCGTCCAGGAGTCACCACGCCAACAGAAGCCCAATTGTACTTGAACTAATAAAATCCAGATTCTGAAATTCCGCACGCACGCGGTCGCCTGCTGTCTCCACGCGACCGCTTGCTGGCACGCGGTCGCCTGCTCCTGGCGCGCGGGCGCGTGCTACCTTTATGGAAAATTCCTTATTTTGCTCCTGTTTTTGCTGATTTCTTCGCTCATCACCCCTAGACTGATTCCAAGCACTACCTTAAGCTTTATTTGATGAAAACCACATATCTAATCAAGTTATACCCTGAAATGCAAAAATACACATGTCAAATACACAAAATACTTGAGTCCAAGACACCAATTCAAGCTGTTATGAGACGCTCTAAGTGGTATAAAATACCACTTATCACACCCCCAAACTTGAATCGATGCTTGTCCTCAAGCATCACAGACTCAAACTCAGAATAAAACATGCATGAATGCAACTAGATGAATGCAGTGATCCCCTCGTGATTACTAAACCAACCAACACATGACATATCAATAAATGCAATTAGGCGACTAAAGATCAATCAAATCACGCAAGCTAACATACAACTAGAAACATGGTGTGTGCGAATGCTTAACAGATATGCTTCGAAACTAGATCAATCATCATAACTTAATTATCCTCAAGGCAATCACATGCTTATACGAAGAATATATTCTAGACACAAAATGACTTATAACACTACAAGATTATTGGAGTTTATTACAGAATCATGCTTTTATTCAACACATAAAATAAATGTTTATTTGATCGTGCAATAAGTGAGGTCCACAAAAGACTTATACAATGGTACCCATTTAACGAGCGTTAGGTTAGCGGATCCCAGACTATAAAAGGCTTAGGTCACTAGGAACAAAGTCCCCTAAGAACTTAATAACTCGAATACCAAAGAGCCCACTCGTGATCAATTGTGCATTAAACCATATTTTTTTTCTCTTTCTTTTTTTTTCACACATATATTTTTTTTCAATTTCTGAGCAAGTGC
Source organism: Apium graveolens (assembly GCF_009905375.1). Taxonomy (NCBI): domain Eukaryota; kingdom Viridiplantae; phylum Streptophyta; class Magnoliopsida; order Apiales; family Apiaceae; genus Apium; species Apium graveolens. Next base: position 20,282,238 of record NC_133651.1, read on the forward strand.
GTTTCGCTCCATCTTGCTCAACCCTAGACTACTCATATACAATACGAGCCGGTACTAGCCAATTGATGCCTAGCCACAGCTAGCAATGAATTCTAATTTTTTATCTCCAATTTTTACCTTTTCATGTCATTTATCATTAAGAGCCTATCATGCATTCTAAGTATAAGCAATAGATCAACCTCAAAAACCATCAAACCATGACAACGATCTAGTCCTTAAGCATACTCTAAGACTTAGTGAAATTACAAGTGTTTCTAGTATGCATATCAACCTAACAAGATTCAACATCACTCTAACGCTATCACTACACTCGCATCAATATCACATATTAATCGATAAAGCAACACAAAGGGATCATGGCATATGCATGAAAATGCAACTACATGGACTCACATAATAACACAAACAAAAATGCAAACAAATATGTCCTAAATGAACAATCATGCAAAAATAAGAATGAACTACAACTAAACATACAATATGAATCTATATGAATCTATATAGACACACACACTACTAATCCTTATATTATCACCCCCAAACTTAAATTTTTCAATGTCCTCATTAAAGGTAATAATAAGGATTTCAAGCATACCTAATTAGCGGGAGAATCATCCTCGTCGGGTGGAGGATCAGGTGGCCAATCAACTTCGCCACCAGTGTCTCGAACAACAGTACCGAAAGCGTGTGTCAAATCTTCAGCAAAATATTGGTGGATGACATGCATGGCCTCCATACGCCTAGTCAATCTTCTATACTGCGCATCACCAATACCAATCCTATCAACTACCTATAGCACATGAGAAGAACCCTCTATAGGCACGGGAATATCCGTCCAACCACTCTCTACATCATCAAAAATATATCCCAACCCCTTATCATGGAGTGCACCTAATAATAAATAACTTAAGTGATCTGGACTTCGGTTGAGCTCAAGTGTGGGAGCTTCTTGAATAAATGGTTCAAAACGCTCCTGAGAAATTTTCAGCTCTGCTAACCCAAGAGAATCGAATGGTATATCCAACTTCCTCATCCACAGAGGTGCATTCAAATCCTACAATTGCTCTGCTCCTTCTTGATCTTCAATAACTGATTCCCCTATTAAGGATCTCTCTAAGGTATCTGACTTTGGTAATTGCGCAGGCTCTGAATTTATTACAGAGTCGACCCACTCTACTTTAAAGCACTCCTCTTTAGCCGTGGGTAACTTTATTTCCTTAAACATAGTAAAAGTGACCTTTTGATCGTAAACCTTCATCGAAAGCTCTCCTTTTTGCACATCGATCATAGTTCGGCCTGTAGCCAAGAATGATCTTCCCAAGATAATGGGAATCTTCTTATCTTCCTCGAAATCAAGAATTACAAAGTCAGCAGGGAAGATGAGTTTATCCACCTTGACCAAGACATCCTCCACTATACCTCGTGGATAAGCGATGGAACGGTCAGCTAGTTGCAATGACATGTATGTTGGTTTCAGATTAGGCAGACCAAGCTTCTTGAAGATAGATAAGGGTATCAGATTGATGCTAGCTCCTAAATCACATAAACACTTGTCGAACGACAAGTTTCTGATGGTACAAGGAATAGTGAAGCTTCCAGGATCTCTAAGCTTCGGAGGCAATTTCTATTGCAGCACAGCACTGCATTTCTCCGTTAGAGCAACAGTCTCTAAGTCATCGAGCTTCACTTTCTGAGAGAGAATACCTTTCATAAACCTCGCATAGCTAGGCATCTGTTCAAGAGATTCAACGAAAGGTATGTTGATATGAAGTTTCTTGAACACCTCCAAAAACTTCTCAAACTGCGTATCCAGCCTTTTCTTCTGCAGCCTCTTAGGAAAAGAAGGTGGAGGATAGATCTGTTTCTCCCTTGTATTACCCTCAGGAGGAGTGTATTCCACAGTAGTCTTCCTTGGTTCCACCTCTGCTTCCTTCTGCACTTCTTCTTCAGCCACAACTGCATTTTCTGAAACTTGAGATTTTTCAGGCTCTCCGTCTTGCTGAATTTGGGGGCTTGCGACCTTTCCAGACCTCAAGGTGATGGCGTTCACCTGTTCTTCAACTTCCCACTTGTCTGGATTTGTTTCTGTATCACTAGGAAGCGTTTATGGTGGTCGATTCAATAAGGCATTAGCAATTTGCCCTATTTGGTTCTCCAGAGTCTTGATAAAAATAGCATGGCTTTGGCATATAAGAGCCTGGTTTTTGCACATAAGCCGCAACTCCTCCGATTCAGATTTTTCATTCGAAGATAGACATGCACCATGAGTTTGTTATTTTGGTGTAATTTGTTGCTGAAAACCAGGAGGGTTGAATAGCTTATTTCCAAACTGCTAGAACGGCTATTGCATCGCATTATGATTGTTGCTCCAGCTGAAGTTAGGATGATTCCAGTTGTCAGGATGATAAGTGTCTGGAACTGGTTGCTGCGATCTCTGAAAGTTGCTCACAAACTGAGCTGAGTCACTAGATATAGCGCATTGTTCCGTCATATGCGGACCTGCACACAGCTCACAAACACTAATTATCTGCTTAACACCATAGTTAGCCAGAGAATTGATCTTCATAGACAATGCCTTTAGTTGAGCAGTGATAGTCGTAGCTATATCCACTTCAAGAACTCCTGCTACCTTGCCCTGTGGACATCTCTGGGTTGGATATTGATATTCATTAGTAGCCATCAGTTCAATTAGATCATAAGCTTCCTCATAGCTCTTTGCCTATAATGCTCCGCCTGATGCTACATCGAGCATGGGTTTGGACTGCGCTCCCAACCCATTGTAAAAACAATTGATGATCATCCAATCAGGCATTCCATGATGAGGACACTTCCCAAGCATCTCCTTGTAGCGCTCCCAAGCTTCACATAGCCCGTTTGCTGCGCAAATTGAGTGATAGCATTCCTGAGTGCAGCTGTCTTCGCCATAGGGTAGAATTTAGTAAGAAACTTCTGAGCAAAATCTTCTCAAGTAGTAATCAAACCAGCTGGTAGAGAGTGTAACCAGCTCTTAGCCTTGTACCTCAGAGAGAATGGGAACAGTCTCAGCTTCACAGCATCTTCAGAAACATCGTTGAACTTGAAGGTGTCGCACATCTCAATGAAATCCCTAATGTGCATATTGGGATCTTTAGTTGGAGAACCCCCAAATTGGATTGAATTCTGCACCCATTGAATTATGCCAGGCTTGATCTCAAAGGTATTAGTTATGATAGCTGGCCGGACAATGCTAGATTGAATGTCATTGATCTTGGGTTGAGAAAAATCCATCAAGGCTTTCGTTCGTGCTGTTGGATCTCCCATTGTACTGAGTACCTGAAACACAAACAAATAAACCGTGAGAGTAAAATAGTCCGAGTCAATGAACTTTAACGACCACTGATGACAAGCACATAAACTAAAAATTAACACCGAGTCCCCGGTAGCGGCGCCAAAAACTTGTTAAGGCAAAAATACGCGCTAATATTCACGCAAGTATACGCGTTCGCAAGTAGTATAAGATATAAATCAGATTCGTTCCCATGGGGACTGGTTTAGGTTAAGTTCAATTTATGCACCTGTACAACAATGTATGGTTATCGCTCAATGCTAAGACAAATAACAAATTGGGTTTTTATTAAACTAAGAGATTATACTAAATAACATTAACTAAGAGAATTGAACACTTGAATTAACAATATTAAACACACATGAGATCCTAACTTCATTACTACTTCATTCAATAGTTATTGTTATTAACCTTAGCATGTAATGGTGATTATATTAATCGAACAACACGAAACTGATAAACGCCAACTTTCATTGTACGAATACCATTCTACCAAGCATCCACAATTTAGATAGAAGTTGAATAGGCATCAATTATGTTGAGACCCTATATGTCTACAGAATTTGAAAATATAACGACTTAAGCACAAGTTATTCATGATGATTACACAGGGCAAGTAAAATGGTTAGAGTTACCCACTAATCATGCATACAACACATGAACCTATGCTAGCATGGCAAGTTCTAAATCTCAAGATCCATTGTCGTTTCACAAGAGATTAACAAGCTATCTTACATGTTCGCGACGCATATACACTACTAGAACTCATCGTCACCATGGGTTCATATGAAAGCATGATAATAACACAACGATATAAGGCTGAAAAATAATGAAGTACATCACAAGAGTATTAAGATTCAAAGCATAAAGAAAACTAGCATCCATTGTTACAACGAATTAAAAGAATCACAAGATAAACTAATGCTTCATCTTCTTTATTGTTGCGTGCTAAAACGGTCTTCTCAATCTTCTTGCCTTCGCTCTTGTTGATGAAAACGTCTTCCCATAAGATTTATATAAGCGTCCAGGAGTCACCATGCCAACAGAAGCCCAATTGTACTTGAATTAATAAAATCCAGATTCTGAAATTCCGCACGCACGCGGTCACCTGCTGTCTCCACGCGGTCGCCTGCTCCTGGCGCGCGGTCGCGTGCTACCTTTCTGGAAAATTCCTTATTTTGCTCCTGTTTTTGCTGATTTCTTCGCTCATCACCCCTAGACTGATTCCAAGCACTACCTTAAGCTTTATTTGATGAAAACCACCTATCTAAGCAAGTTATATCCTGAAATGCAAAAACACTAGAAAATGCGTCAAATACACAAAATACTTGAGTCCAAGACACCAATTCAAGCTGTTATGAGATGCTCTAAGTGGTATAAAATGCCACTTATCATCTACATCCAGTGAGTGTGTGGGTGAATTTGGTGTTTCAGGTGCATCAATTATCAATGATTTTGGTTGTGACTCCACATTTATTGGAGCCACATCAAGCTGACTTTGAGATGGTGCAGTGACTGAGTCTTTAGCTCCAGTTTGCACTGTGTGTGTTCCCTGTGCATCCCCAAGGGTTTTAGATCTTTTCTTTTTGGCATAAGTCTATGGTGAGCTTGTATCCCTAACCCTCTTGGCCCGTGCTCCTGGTTGGGAGCTTGTTTTAATAGTAACATCCTTTTGAGAGGATGAAACTAAAATTGAGCTAATTTCCTTATTAACAACCATAGTTTATTGGGAAATTGTGGTATGGCTAGGATTGGGTACACTAATCTCACCAGCCTTATCCTTAGGGTTTCTTTGATTTTCACCCTTTCCATCATCTAACTCACTGACACTCCCCTCTTTATGTTTGGTAGATTTTGCAACTGGTTTCTTTTGAGAGAAACTAGAGGGGGCTTTCTTAGCTTTGGATTTTAAAAATTGTTGTTTTGGTAGCTTGGTTAGACATCTGTTGGGTCATTAACACAGATGCCATAGCTACACTTGAAGGGAAAGAAATTTGTGAGGTTGGAAGAGCAAAGATAGTGGTGCTTACCTCACTTACCTGAGGTCCCCCCCATGATTGGAAAGTAGAAGAGGGGCACCTCTTTGTAGTGACTTGCTCTGTTGAGATATGCAATGATTCTCCTTTCTTGAACCCAACAATTCAGTTTGTTGGTTGGTTTCTCAACAACAATATTCTCAATAAGATGGTTAGCAAGCATCATAAAGAATCTAAAATAATAGACATTTTTACCTCTCTTATTAATTTCCCCTAACTTATAACCTAACTCAAGCATGATCATGTCACTGAAGTTAAAGTACTTATCGGTAACTAGCATATAAAGCATATTAAGCATGATAATGTTAACAGAATCAAAATTACTCACTTTACCAGAAAATACTTTGGTAACTACATCACACACATAACTCCACTCTTTTCTAAGACCTAGTCTCCTAATCTCACTTAAATTAGAGGTAGGGAGAGCATAGCCAATAGAATTAAGCATGTTAACTAAATAAGTATCTCTGTGTGGAACAGTAGTAGTGTTATCTGGAACTTTAAAGCATGCTTTGATAATGTCATTATTAATGTAGAACTACTTACCTTTAAGAGTGAAGGTTATGGTCTTGTCAGTAGAATAATACACAGTTGTTGTCCATATCTCCTCCATAACTTCACAGTAGATCGTGGGTGATTCCAACATAGCATAACTGAGTTTGCATTCCTTCACAAAGTCCATCATTTTGTGAAAATCTCCTGATTGTGGAATCTCCTTGTTCACAAGAGCTACGAAGTTGTTCTTTTCATAAATGAATCCAGACTGGGACATGATTTTGACTACTGGTTCCATTGTTAAAGTATGGAAATTTGCAGAGAGATTATTCGCTTTGAAGAAGAAAGGAGTTAGAGCAATTGATCTGAGAATGATAAAAGAATAGAACAAAAAATGAATTATGCTTTTATACTATCTCAGAAATAAGCTGTCAAAAATAATAAAGTGAATTAAAGTAACCAATCAAAATAGCCCAAAATAGCCATTTAAAAATAAATAAACTGTCAAAATTCTGTCAATTATCCGTCGTGTTATACTTACAAACTATAAGTGTACCCGATGGATAATGTTTAGAGTTTTAACGGCTAAGATTGAGACAATTCGATGGATGAGAATAAAACAATTATCCGTAGGGTTACAAAATAATCCTAAAAAGTAATTGATTTTTATTAATAAATATTATTTCGACGGATGATCAAACTCGATGGATAATGAGCATCGGTCGGGATGTAAATTTTGACTTAGCCAAAATTTCATCCAAAATAGAAAAATCAATTAAGTTTCTGGCTGCATAATAACTTGCAAAAATATCTGAAATGATTCAAGAATAATTAAGCATACCTAAATCACTTACCAATCTTGAAAATGTGGATTTATCAAGTGGCTTGGTAAAGATATCTGCAAGCTGCTTTTCACTTGGAACAAAATGAAGTTCCACAGTACCATTCATCACTTGTTCCCTAATGAAATGGTACTTAATGTCTATGTGCTTTGTTCTTGAATGATGTACTGGATTTTCAATTATGACAATTGCACTTGTGTTATAACAGAAAATGGGAATTTTGTCCACTTGTAGACCATAGTCCAACAATTGGTTTTTCATCCACAAAATCTGTGCACAATAGCTACCAGCAGCAATATATTCAGCTTCAACTGTAGAAGTAGAAACTGAATTTTACTTTTTACTGAACCAGGACACAAGCGTGTTCCCTAGAAATTGATAGATTCCCGTTGTACCTTTTATGTCTATTTTACAACCTGCATAATCTGCATCTGAATAACCAGTTAGATCAAAACCAGAATCTCTAGGGTACCAAATGCCAAGTTTTGGTGTTCCCTTGAGATATCTGAAAATTCTCTTTATAGCTACTAAGTGAGATTCTCTAGGATCGGCCTAAAATCTAGCACAAAGACAAGTAGCAAACATTATATCTGGCCTACTAGCTGTTAAGTACAGAAGTGAACCAACCATGCCTCTATAGCTTGAAATATCCACAGACTTTTCAGTAATGTTTAATTCAAGTTTAGTTGCAGTGGCCATGGGAGTTTTTGCAGATGTGCAATCCATTAGATCAAAATTCTTTAAAAGATCATAAATATATTTAGTTTGACTAATGAATATTCCATCACTAACTTGCTTAACTTGTAAACCAAGAAAGTAAGTTAGTTCTTCCATCACGCTCATTTCATACTTACTTTGCATCAATTTGGCAAACTTTTTGCAAAGTTTTTCATCTGTAGAGCCAAATATAATATCATCTACATAAATTTGAACAAGTATACTAGAGCTGATAACATTTTTGAAGAATAAAGTTTGATCAACAGTACCTCTTGTGAAGTGATTTTCCAAAAGAAACTTTGATAAAGTATCATACCAGGCTCTAGGTGCTTGCTTCAATCCATAAAGTGCTTTCAAAATATAGTAGACATATTCTGGAAAATTTGGATCTTCAAAACCAGGAGGCTGACTGACATAGACTTCCTCCTCCAAATCTCCATTCAAAAAGGCACTTTTGACATCCATTTGATAGACCTTGAAATTGGCATGGGCTGCATAGGCTAAGAAAATTCTGATGGCTTCAAGTCTTGCAACAGGAGCAAAAGTTTCATCAAAATCTATTCCTTCTTATTGACAGTAGCCCTTATCAACCAATCTAGCTTTGTTCCTGACCACTATGCCATTTTCATCCATCTTGTTTCTGAATACCCATTTGGTGTCAATTGGATTCTTTCCTTTAGGTTTGGGTACCAGCTTCCATACCTTGTTCCTTTCAAATTGGTTTAGCTCCTCCTGCATAGCTAAAATCCAATCAGGATCCAACAAAGATTCTTCTACCTTCTTTGGTTCTTCCTTAGAAAGAAAGCTGTTATATAGACATTCTTCTTGAGTTGTTTTCCTTGTTTGAACTCTAGAAGATGCATTACCAATGATGAGCTCAAAAGGGTGATCTTTAGTCCATTTTCTTTGTTAAGGTAGATTAGCTCTAGATGAAGAGGCCTCATTGTTGTCTTGATGTATGACTGAGTTTTGATTATGAGAAACTCCCCCTGAATTTGTGAATCTTTGATTTGAGAAATGGGTACTTTCTGTAGGTGATCTATTATGATTCTCAGCTTCTCTCATTGTTCCGACGGATGATGCACTTTGTATCTCGACGGATGAAGTTGATTGTCTCCCGACGGATCAGGCAGATTGTCTCCCCACGGATGAAGCATTTTGTAACTCGACAGATGTTGAATTGTGTGCTTCATTAGTTGTAGATTTTTCTGCATTATCCTTAGTCACTGTTTCCTGATCACTTTCATCATCACTAACCATCTCCACATTATCAAACTTGAGGCTTTTATGGAAATCTCCATCTTGCAGTCCTTCAATCTTTTTATCATCAAACACAATATATACTGATTTCATAACAATGTTGGTTCTTAGATTGTAGACTCTATATGCTTTTCCCACATCATATCCAACAAAAATTCCTTCATCTGCTTTAGCATCAAACTTTCCATGTTGATAAGTTTGATTCCTTAAGATATAACATTTGCAGCCAAAGACATGAAGAAAAATTAGAGTTGGCTTCCTATTCTTGAATAATTGGTAGGGTGTCATGCACTTTTCTTGATTAATCAAAGAGATATTCTGAGTATAGCAGGCAGTATTCACAGCTTCATCCCAAAAATATGTTGGTAACTTTGATTCTTCAAGCATTGTCCTTGAAGCTTCAATAAGAGATATGTTCTTCATTTGCACTACTCTATTTTGTTATGGAGTTCTTACTGCAGAAAACTCATGCATAATCCCATTCTCTTCACAAAATGATCTCATTACAGAATTCTTGAACTCAGTTCCATTGTCAGTTCTGATTCTTCTTACTTTAAATCAGGATGATTGTTGACTTGCCTTATGTGATTGATGATGATTTCACTAGCTTCATCTTTGGACTTTAGAAAATATGTCCAAGAGAACTTTGAGAAATCATCCACAATTACTAAGCAAAATCTTTTTCTTGAGATAGATAACACATTGACTGGTCCAAACAAATCCATGTGCAACAATTGAAAAGGTTCTTCAATTATTGAATCAAGCTTCTTTCTGAATGATATTTTAATCAGCTTTCCTTTCTGGTAGGCATCACACAATCCATCCTTAGTAAACTCCACTTGAGGAATACCTCTAACCAGTTCTTTCTTGACAAGCTCATTCATGTTCTTGAAGTTTAGATGGGACAGCTTCTTGTGCCATAGTCAGCTTTCATCTTGACTTGCTTTACTGAGAAGACAAGTTACTGATCTGCATTTGATGAGTCAAAACCAGCTAAGTACACATTTCCTTTTCTCACTCCAGTGAGAACCACTTTGTTGCTCTTTTTATTTGTCACAACACAGGCTTCTGAATTGAAAGTAACTGAGTTGCCCTTATCACAAAGCTGGTTGATACTCAACAAATTATGCTTGAGACCATCCACTAGGGTAACTTCTTCAATGATGACATTATCTTTTGAAATCAAGCCATATCCCACAGTATAACCTTTGCTGTCATCTCCAAAAGTAATACTTGGGCCAGCTCTTTCCTTGAAGTCAGTGAGCAGGGTAGAATCTCCATTCATGTGCCTTGAGCAACCACTATCCAGATACCAAAGATTCTTTCTGTTTCCCTGCACACATCAAAATCAAATCAAGTTGATTTTGGTACCCAAGTTTCCTTGGGTCCTGCCTTGTTAGCTTTCTTTTTTGGTTTCTTGGGTTTGATCTCATTTAACTTGGGAATTTCTGATTCATCCTTAGTCATCTAAGTTGGACCTTTGAAACCAGTCATTAAAACAGAATTATCATGCACATTTTGATTAATAGGAAAAGGCATGCTATTTGCAAACATGTTATTCCAGTAAGGCATGCTAAATGGCATTTGAGGCATACTAAATGCAGCATAATAAGGATTAGGTGCAAATGGCATATTAGCAAATTGAGGATTCATATTCTAAGTAGACATAGCATTCATAGGCATGGTAGGCATGGCAGTCATGTTGGGAAAAGAGGAGGGTGCAGACATGGAAGTAGGCATAATAAGTTTGCAATTAACAGACAAGTGATTAACACTACCACACTTAACACAGATTTTTCTTGGTGCATATTTATCAGGTGTATAGTTGTTATGTTTCTTAATTTCTACTTTCCCATTTCTATTGTTTTTTTTTAGCTTATGTTTTAATCTCAATCTTTTCTAATCTGTCATTCAATTGCTACCAACATTAACTTTCTTTTCCTTCCTGACTTGACTTGATTCTCCTGGAATAAAGTTCTTAGATACTGATCCATATTTCTCATTCAACTTGGCTAGCTTAGCTTTGCTAACTGGTTTACTCACAGCCGACGGATGTGGCTCCTTGTCACTCGACGGATAATCCTTTTGATTATCCGACGGATGATTTTCATCATCTGTCGAGTCCACATCTGTCAGCAATCCTTCAACCAAATTGGACTCAAAGTGCTCTTTACTCTTCTTCCAGGCTGCATCACAAAAGGACTCAATGCCTTGAACTTTAGTGATTTGAGCATGAACATCTCTAGATAATTTCCATGCCTTAATCACTTCTTGTTCTCGTTCAAGCTGCTTCTTTAAAATCTCTTCTTTCTTCAAGGACTCAGTTAATTCATCCTTGGCAATCTTACACTCAATTCTCAATTTCTCAAATTCAATAAACTGAATTTCTAGCACATTATTCCTCTCACTTAAAAACAAATTGTTTTATTTAATTTTAGCATTTTCCTTAGTGCGGGACTTAAGTGTAACACGCAAGTGATATAATTCTGTGGACATGTCATTTATTGCATCATTACACTCAACTTTGGATAAATGTGCTAGGTTAGTGGTAATTACCTGATTGCTTGAAGAACTTGTTTCTGTTTCATCAGATTTGGCCATTAAGGCTAGATTGACATAGCTTGTTTCTTCATCTTCATCCAATCAATCTGCAGCCCAGTCATTCTCCTGTGTGATGAAAGCCCTTTCCTTTTATTTGAGCAACTCAAAGTATCTCTGTTTATAATCAACAAGCTCAAACTTCTTTTTGCAGGAATCAGACTTTCTACATTCACTAGCAAAATGACCCGCCAAGCCACATTTGAAATACTTTAATTTTGACTTATCAACCATGTTTCTGTTTGGCTTAGCTGCTCCAAAATTCTTTTTGAATTTGAGCTTGGAAAATCTTCTGGATACGAATGCCAGATGTTCATCAATATCATCCATGTCATCTTGGCTCAATTGATCTTCATTTTCAGCTACCAGCCCTTTACCCTTGCTTTCACAGACCTTTGATGTAGACTCAACAACTTCTACCTTCATCTCTTTCTCCTTCTTTAACTCAGCAACCAGTGTTATGGATCCTCATTTCTTCCTTCCTTTCTCCATCCTCTCATCTTGCTCTATTTCAAGCTCATAGGTTTTCAGGATGCCATACAGTTTCTCCAAGGTGAACTCCTTGTAATCCTATGAATTTCTCAATGAAATTGTCATTGGCTTCCACTCCTTTGGAAGAGATCTAAGGAACTTGAGGTTAGAGTCTTTTGTTTGATAGACTCTTCCATGTAACTTCAGAGCATTTAGTAGCTTTTGAAATCTACTAAAAATATCAGTGAGAGACTCACTTTCTTCACAGTGGAAATGCTCATATAGGGGAATCAGTAGCTGCATCTTGTTCTCCCTTACTTGCTCAGTACCATCACAAATAATCTGGATTGTGTCCCAAACCTCTTTGGCTGTTTTACAGTTAATGATGTTATCAAATATATCACCATCAACTCCATTGAACAATATATTCATGGCCTTCTTATCCTTCCTGACTTGTTCAATGTCAGGATCTGACCATTCGTGCCTAGGTTTTGGAACAGATGGTTCATTGCCAGTTGCAGCTCTCATTGGTACATGATGACCTCTCTCTATGCAGTCCACATAGGCCTCATCTTGAGAAAGAAGATGTAGGTGCATTTTCACCTTCCAGTGGTGATAGTTGTCTTTGTCCAGAAATGGGATCTTCACTCCAACATCCTTTTTGTTCATCTTGTTGTTTGTTGTGATCTTTATACTCTTTGTTCTTCAAGAGCTTGCTCTGATACCAATTGTTATTCCCTAACAATACAACAAGAATTACAGAAGGGGGTTGAATGTAATTCTGGCTACTTTTTCTTGATTTTAAAATGTTCAAACTTAATACATATAACAGTGTTTGATTAGCAAAGGTGCGGAATAAAGAGAGATAGAAATCAAAACACTAAGTAATAAAAACACAAGCTTTTAAAACTTTCTGGTGGATTTGAAAGTATCCACCAGAGATGTGTATATATCAATTGAGAACCCTGTGAAGCTTTAACTAGCTCACAGCTGCTTTACAAGTTTGAACAAAAAAACTACAGAGAAATGTTTACTAAATACAGCTTGATATGTTTCTCTAAAAATAGGCTTGCTTGGTTAATTGTTCTACTTGCTACACTTAATTTATATATCATCAAGTTACATGACAATAAGACAAGACAATAAAATAAAATTTATCTAGTCTAAAATTATGCTGCTTCATTACTCTATTCCAGCATCTTCGAATATCTTCACATTAGCATGGAAATGGCAATACTTCTTTGTTCTCAAATTCCTGCTTAACAGGCTGCCACATTCCTTTTTCAAACACCCAATGCATGTGACTGTGTTGTCACTGTCAACAGCTATTTGAATTTGATCATCCGTCGGGACTATGTTTGTCATCCGTCGGGAGCTATGTTGATCATCCGTCGGGAGTTTTGTAGATCATCCGTCGGGAGTCTATCTGCCACTTGACTCTATTTCACTTATACAACATTACAAGACATCTCATATTTACAATTAGTCAACCTATTCTGCATATCAATCTAGTAGTCAACATGACTTAGAGAACCTTACACAATCTACTTGACTAAGACATGTTTTTTTGCAGAAATGTGCTACATAACTTATTTGTTACATAAGCTACTCACTCGATGGATGTTAATCTATCATCCATCGGGACTGTAAAGTTCATCCGTCGGGACTATATTAGATCATCCGTCGAGTGCTACAAAATTTATTAAGTTAAATCTACTAAGGTGTTTTGTTTAAGTTATCATCAAGTTCGCAACATATTCCTAACACTTTGCTCTACAAATGCCTTGGTGTAGATACAACAAATTCCATCCTCATTTGTCGAGTCCAAGTCTGCAATAAATAAGCTTCCTTTCCTTGCTCCTTTCAGAGCAACTTCACCAGTTTTCTTGTTGATAAAAGTGCATTCTTCTTTGTTAAATAAAACCTTGAAACCTTTATCTGCAAATTGGCTGACACTGAGAAGATTCACTTCAAGACCAACTACCAGTGTTACATCTTTAATGACAACATTTCCAGAAATCAATTTGCCATATCCCAGTGTGAAACCTTTGTTGTTGTCTTCAAAAGTCACTAATGGGCCAGCCTTCTCACTTGTCATATGTCTTCTTGTTAACAGATTTGATAGAGGTAGAGTTTGATGATTCAGAAAGAATAGAGTTCATTGAATGATGCGCATTGTCCTTTTTAGCTGAAGATTAAATATTGATTTCCTTAAGATCAACTCTCAGCTTGTGGCAACTTGTCATTACTTTCATGTTGCAAGGTATGCAACCAAACTTGTCACAGAATGAGTAGGGATCTTCAGTTTTTGCTTCATTATACTTGCATGCTTCCACTCCTGGCTTACTAATAACCTTTTTGCAAAGGTGAGCTAGATGATTCATATAGCCACATTTTTGACATTGTTTTCTTGGAGCATCTGCAACATAAGCAAAATTATTGCTCTTATTTATCCCAATCATTCCATTTCTATACTTCTTCTTCTTTCTTGCATCTTCAGTTTTCATTTCCTTGACAGGTGTCTTGGAATCTTGGTTGACCATGGGCTTCTTTTCAGCTTTGAAAGTTGGAGTTGTTTTTGCATTTTTCTTCTCATTGTCTTCATCAACAATTTCTTGCTTTATGATCAACTCTCCTTCACTGAAATCTACTTCAAATGCTTTGAACATAGGAGAACCAACCTTTCTATGCATAGTTGGGACATCTTATTCATGCTCCTCTACAACTTATTCACATGGATTTGTTTGGTCCTGTGAATGTCATGTCCATCTCCAAGAAAAGATATACACTAGTAATGGTGGAAAACTACTTAAGATATACTTGGGTGGAATTTATGCATTCAAAAGATGAAACTCCACACATTATCATTGAACACATAAATAATATTGCGAAACAGGTTGAAGATCAAAATTTTGTAAAAATATTGAGAAGTGGCATTGGTACTGAGTTCAGAAATTCCATATTAAATGATTTTTGTAAAGACACAGGCATCATTTAAGAGTACTCAGATCCAAGAACACCCTAACAAAATGGTGTGATGGAAAGAAAGAAGAGAACTCTGGTTGAATGTGCAAGGACAATGTTGCAATGTTGAGTAATGAATACAACACAGGGGGGTGAATGTGGTTTGGATAATTTTAATGGCTTTTTGATTTACTTAAACTTTAGTGAACAAAGCAGACAAGAAATGTAACAATATTATGTTAATTAAACTAAAGACAGTGCACACAATATTTCAAAACTCACTTAATTTAATATAAAAATCAAATTAGTGTTTTGCTACAAATTTATGGGTTCTTAGTATGTTAAGAACTCAGCTTCTCTCTTGAGAGTTCCAAGATTTTCTAGATCTATTTTTTTTGTTACACTAAAGCAAAACATCCAGTGTCTACTTTCTAGAACTGTAAACACTGGTTTTACACAGCATGCAATAGCATGTACTAAATCCTACTTTAAGTTAACAAAAACTTTCTATTTCTGGCTTAGTGTATCTTTACAAATCGTGCATGTCTGTGACTTTATTTTGTCAGTTAATCTTGGCCTTTGATCTTGTACTCTTCAAGCTGCTTTTGTAGACTTTTCAAATCAGTGATTGATTTGTTTGTTGATTGACAATCTTGGATCTTTAACTGGTCTGCATCTTGTACTTGAGTTTTACATCGAGATCTCCAGTTGGTTGTATAGAGAACTCGACATCTCGATAAGTATAATGACTTATTGATATCTCTTATTACTTTATAGTTATTTTGACTTATCGAAGTCTCTGAGTTCTCTATAAGAGAATTTGGCTCGTCGAGATCTCTAAATTTCTGTATTTAGAAAAGACTTGTTGATATCTCTGAAATCTCTATTTAAATTTTGACTTGTAGATATGTTAGGTCACACACACTGTAGAAGGGGGTGAATACAGTGTATAGCACAATCAAATCGAATTCTAATAACACAAGTAACAGAAAACAGACTTTATTCAAAGCAATAAATTATGTTACAGTATGGAACTGTCCTCTCTCAGTGATGAACAAATATCACGAGAGCTGCTAGGGTTACAATGAATAATCTTCTCGATAATGATAACACTTATAGTATAAACCCTATGTATGTGTTTATATACTACACAGTTACAAGATAATCGCCAATTGATATGGAATATAATTCTGCTTCCTAAAATATATCAATCAGATATCTTTTCTTCCAAGTATTCTATTCTTCATAGAATTCCTTCTTCATGCATATCTCTTCTTACGTTTGTCTTGATCTTCTTTTCCTTTCAATCAGCCGCCTTCCTTATCTGAACATTTCCTTTAAGTCCTGATATTATCTTCTGATAAATATCTCATGAACCTTAAGTACTGATGACTTAAGTTCTGACTTCAGTATAAGTGCTGATTTCAGTTAAGTACTGATTTGTCATGTTTAAGTAAGATCTGAAAACTAAACATAAATCATATTAGACATGACATTATCAAATATATCTAACAATCTCCCCCAACTTGTAAATTAGCATAATATACAAGTTAACAGATATTTGATGATGTCAAAAACATTAAGTACAAATGCATGAGAATTTGACTAGATAACTACAACTTACAGTCCTTAAAGCTTTACCAACTTTAACTTCTGATAACTACTTCAGTCTGTATTCATATCAGAATTTGAGCAGTTGTAGATCTTGACTTGGCTTCATTTTCTGATCTCTCTGATGTCAGGAGTTGTTCTGAGATAGTTCTTTAACAAACATCTCTCAGCATATCTGAGTTCATCAATCATCCTCCTTTTAGCATCTTTAAGTTCTGCAGAATCTTCACCAGTTTGAAAGATTGCAGCCCTGAGATCATTAATTTTAGCTTTCCTCATGTCCTGATCCAGTCTGATCAAATACGCCTTGTCAGACTCAAGATTGAATTCTACAACCTTGTAACCCAGAAAGGTAGTTATAATCTTAGCAGAGTTAGACTTCATCTCAACAATATCACCCTTGTAATCTCTGTACTTTGGAAGATATGTGCTGTCAGACTTTATAAAATAAAGCCTTTTCTGTCTCTGAATTTGACTCTCTAAATAGTTTGTAGCACTTTCTGTTATTTTGTCATTCACTTGAAGTAAGAATAATACATGTTCCAATTCTTCAAAATACTTCAGTGGAATGGCATTTTCCCTTATGTGATAAACCCTACCATCTGTCATGAAGTACAACAAGATATGTTCTCTCAAGTAGGTATGGTAAACCACCTGTACAGATTCTAGTTGATTCAATCTTTCAGGAGTTGCTCCAATACCTGGTTCACTTAAGGAAGTTGGATCATTGGTTGTGTTCTGTATTCTTCTTTCATCAGCACTACCCAATCCAGATTTATCTCTTGCTTCCTTTCTAGTAACCACTCTTATTTCAAAACCACTTACAGCAGTCTTCAAAGGTTGAGTTTGTTTGGCTTTGGTGAATCATGGTAGGATTAACTTTGAAGGTTTAACATGAGCAATGTCAGAGGTTTCCTTTGATTTATCTTCTGATATCAAGTTAACTTGAGCTATGTCAGAGGTTACTTGCTTCTTTGAGATATCAAAACTAACTATATCTTGACTCTGAACAACTTGAGCCATGTCAGAGGTTGTCTTAGAAATTTTTCTTGGAGTCAGAGCAAGATCAGCATCTTCAACAGTAATTTCTTCATCCACAGGAGGCACATAAACCTTGATAGGTTCACCAACTTTCTCTTTTCCCTTGGACCTTGGATCTATCTGCAATTGTGATTTAGCCTTGGTTGCTTCAGGATTTGTTCTTTCTTTTATCACAATGCCTTTGGCCTTTGGAAGTTTCTTTTTACCAACAGAAGCTTCAGATTTAGATTTGACTTTTTCTGACTTAAGTCTAGCTTCTTCTTCCATCAGACTCTCAAAGTCCATTCTTGGATTTTCTTTCAGAAATAGCTGTCTTGATATTTCTTCATCAAGATCCAAAAGTTCATCAGAACTTATCCTTTTACCAGTAGCAGAAGTAATTCTTTTTCCAGCATTAGAACTTGTCCTGTGACTTGTAATTTCAGCTCTTCTTGATGAGAAACTTCTTCCTTGACCATGATCTCCACCCATTCCAGAGTTTCCCTGGTCATATTTTTCATCATCCTTCCCCTTCAGTGTCTTAACAGTTTTGCATTTGGACTTAATTACTTTCTCCCCCTTTTTGGCATCAGCAGGTAAGAGAAGAGAGACAAGCAATTCCACTGAGGCTTGGATTTCATCGAGCTGAGATTGCTGAGAAGCTTGATTTTTCAAAATATCATCAATCTGAGACTGTTGCTTCTCTTGGGTCTTCTCAATGTAAGCAACTCTGTCAAATGTAGGTTGGAAGAATTTTTTCTTATTAATTTTCTGAGTCATTTCTTGCTTAAGCAATTCTTCCTGAATTTTATGTAACTATGCACGAGTTGTTGAATGGAGACCTTGAAGATGTCTAGTACTCAATGCAGTGACTCGAAGCTGTGTCTTGAAATCATCATTAATTAATATTTCATCAGCTTTTGCTAAGTGCTCAGCAAGAATCTTTTCAGATGGAACAAAGGTAACTGAGTTCCATTTCTTATTCCACTCCTGTCCTCTAGGAGTTTCACTCCAAGGTACTGGTGATGCTCTTATAACAAACTTCTTAACTAGTTCAGATTTATGAACAGTTTGTTGAGGTGCATGTCCTGAAGGACCAGCTTCATCAGCATCTGCATTAATAGCAGCATCACCAGTAGTATCAGCATTTGAAGCATCAGAACTGACAGAATCAACATTTTCTGATAAAAGAACAGTATGAGAAGCAATTGAGGCTTCAGCATCATCCTCTAAGTGCTGATCTGTTTCCAAGTTCTGATCAGTAGCCATATCCTGATGCTCACCTATATTCGGATCATCAACATCTAGAGGCAGAGAAGGTATTGTAGACTATTCTGGAGTTTGAGTAGCATCAGTAAAAGGTGTTGTTGATGGATTAATTGTTGTTGGAGCTTCTAAGTAGAGAACCTCAGGCACAACCAGGTTGTGAATATCAATTTCAGCACTTGTGCCTGGGTCTACAGGAGATACAGTTTCATGTACAGGAGACACATATGGTGTGTTTGTCTTGTCTGTAGCAGCTTCCTGAGTTGGGGACAATGGAGAGGGAGATGCAGTAGCTTCAGCAAATTCTGGTTCTTTTGAGATCAAAGATTCCTGATCTCCTTCCTTAGCTGCTGCTTCCTCATCATCTGAAGCTGGCCTTTTAGCTCTCTGTTTCTTGTATCTCTTTGAAGGTGGGGATTCCTTGGGAGGTTCAGCATAAGTCATTCTTCTAAGCCTTTTGAGAAGCTTAGATCCCCCAATTCCTGAATCCTTCTGAGAAGGGACCTTCTCAGCTTCTTTAACAACATGTTCTGATACAGAAACCTGTTCCTCACTATCAGACCCATCTCTCAGAACAATCCTCCTTCTCTTATGTGGTGTCTGAGGGACAGTCTTTGTCCTCTTGGGCTTGGAAGATGAAGGCTTCACAGTATGTGCTGATGATGAAGGTTGAGATATCTGTGAAGGTTTGAGATGTGTTCTGATAGAGGATTGAGGTATAGATGTATGAGTGGTATGTTCTGATGGTTGTTGTGGTGTTTGGGATGTGGTGGTAGGTTGTACATCAGGATAAATAGATCTATAGGTTTGAGGATCGGCATTTACCAGGATCTGTTTTACAGACTGAGGAATCTGTAAAGGTCTAACCACCGTTTTCTTAAGGTCAGCATTTACCAAGTCATTAAAAGCCCGTTTTGCAAGTTTAAAAGGTGGAAATAAAGAACTGGCTAGTTGAGGGTCATCAGCACATTAAAAGGTATATATAAGCTGACAGAATCTAGCAAAGTAAACTACATTTCTATCCTCTGTCATCCTATCCCCAATAAAGCCTAGCACAGCACTTGTAAAATCAAAATGAGTTTGGTTAATAATAGCATACCCGATGTGCTGACTCATTATTGGAATGGCATCAAAGTTGGAACACTTATTCCCGAAGGCTCTAGTGATGCAGTCGAAGAAAAAGCTCCATTCCTTTTTGATATGTGCTCGTTTCAACTGTCCAAGCTTAGCCAAACTCTTCTCATACCCTAAATTGGCCATGAGCTGTTGTAGAACTGGTTCCTCCGGTGTTGAGAAAATACAGCCTTCTGGTAAATGTAGAGCTTTACGAACTGTTCCAGGAGTTACCACATGTTCAACATCATTGACTTCAAAAACAATGCTGGGAGTACCAGTAGCACCACCATTATCAAAATGCCCAGTCCACCAAAACGTCAGAACTTGTTGGCTGGAAATGACTTGAGGCTGGGTCAATGCATACCCAATTTCACTGTGTGCCAGAAGATCTTGCACAAAGTGCAACTCAGATGGAGCTTCATCATGATTTAGGATTGCAGCATAGTTGTTGGGAACGAACTTGACTCCATCTATAATCAAATCCTTAGGTGCCATGAGAAAAAAAATTAAGAATTAAGGTTGCTTGTAAGGTATTTGATAAAATGTCTGTATGAAAACCAACGTCAGGAGATGAGAGCGAGTAAAAGTAAAGAAAGAGAGATAAAGTGTAAAAGAAAATAAAAGATTGTATAATCTTCTCTCTCTCTTACTTATACATGGTTAAAAAAATAACGGTTGGACACCTGTCAGACATGCAGCAATAATGAATAGTTAATGGGCACGGGAACACAGTAATCATTACTTATCACATGCAGTTTTTCAAGGAAAAACCGTTCCACTTACCAAGTAATCCCATTAATTGAGGTAAGTCAGTTTTAATTCAAAATTTTAACTGTTCCCACTTATTTAATCATTTTCACTGCAAAACCAATATTCTGTAAAAATATTCAAGTGTGAGAATGACCAAAAAAATAAATCAAGTAAATAAATACTGATATTTTAAAATCAGAACTTAATTTATATCAGTAATTAAAATGGTCATCAGAATATGGATATATCAGGATTTAAAAATGCAGCAGAATTTAAAACATCTCAGAGACAAAATCTTGTAAAATTATAAAATTCCATTAATATATTAAGAGAATACATTCATGAAATTGAAATTTACATCAGAACATTACAAGACTGTCCTAAGATACAAACTTCAACATCAACAGCTTTTGTCCTTGGCTAAGAAGCCGGACAAAGCTGACGATGAAGAAAAATAGGAAGAAGAAAACAAATTATTTCTTCTTCCGACTCTCTACAAAAAGAATAGCGAGTCGAATGATTCGCTCTTGTTGGTGGAGAGCTTCCAGCCTTTCTTCTTCCAATCGCTCCAGATGGCGATGGTAGTCCATGTAAAAGAACAGGAGGTGTGTGAGAACCTCCTGAGGAACCGAGTCCCAAATCTCATCAGGAATGACAATTACGTGCCATTCCTGCTGCCAGTCCTCACAGCTCAACTCCATGTTGAAGGTCTCATAGTTTAAAAACATATTGTAGTTGACCATGATTGTGTTGGTATAAAGGAAAAGAGAGTGAATATGTGAGAAAAGAAATGATGTGTAGGCTGATTTGAGGTGTTGGTTTATATAGGCAATAGAATGCCAGGAGACGCAAGGAAATTTAATGCTGACAGGTAGAAATAATTCTACCTCGTCTCCCTAGAATGGGAAGAAGAAAAACAGTCATTGGAAGTGTAAAACATGGTTTAATGCGCACAAGAAACAAGTAAATATTACTGTGCATGTACGTGTTCCACTAACCCTAATTGTATTGACTGTTAATATCTCACCCGTACATATTCTGATTTAAAATAAGACTGTTTCAGATTTTAACCACAAATAAGTCAAATAGAGGATCAGAATTTAATATCAGCACTTAGACTTATATCAGAAATTAACAGTCATCAGAACATGATTTCTTAACTCGAAAAATGAATGCCTATCTCTCTGATTCTTCACACAATTCTGATTTCGGTTCTTCAGAACTTATTTATCAGAACTTCCATTAGAACTTGTCCTCATAATCAATCTGATACATAAACTGTTCATCTAAAATAACATTAAACGCCACAGTAATTTTCATCATTCATATGGAGTGTAAGTGTGTGCATTAAGCAAAATATCAGGCAAAGAGTAAAGTCTGATCCACTTTAGTACATCTTAGAAATAAGGCATAACTAAGAACTTTACTAAAAATCTGTCATTATTCTGAAGTTTACTTTTCAATGAGTTCATGCACGAGTCCACCTCAACTGTTTTGTGCTTATTTTGTGCATCTTTTGAAATTCCATTTTACATTGGCTTCTCAGTGTAAGTGAGTCACGACTGCTTATCAGAATTTATGCTATTATCAGAGTATTTCTCCAGTAATCATAGAGTGTGAAAAGTCACCAAGAAAAATAATTATTTGCTTTTCTGATGCATATTACTTAATACCAGCAATGCACTTAGGTCGTCCCTTCCACATTTTTACTCTAGATCTCAAAGGAGTACCTGATTTTTATTCCCTTTTCTTTTACTTTTTCTTTTGATGAGTGAGGTTTATCAGCACTTAGTACATCCATCAGATTTACTAACATCAGAACTTAACAGATGAGAAGCATTATTCTAGTTTTTGACTTAGTAATAAGATAGACAAAGTAAACGTGACTAAGCTCAATATCAGAATTTGCTTGTGTCAATAGATTTCCACATAAATAATTACTTCTTACATGGGATCTCTAGTATGTTAAAGACTACTAGGTCAGCATCTAGCACAGTTATCCTCATAGGATTGAATAGTCACAGAAACAGTCAGTTCACTATCAGAGTTTAGAAATTCACATCAAACAACAATCAGTACTTAAGCAATTTTCAATCAAGCACAGAATACACAAAGAGGGTAATTTCTGTAATTATTGATCATAAAGTCTGATGCATCAGAACAAAAGCTAAGTAGATTTAGAGAAAGAACCTGAAACCATTCCAAGTTCATTTACCAATCTTGTAAAAGTAGCTTCACACAGTGGTTTTGTGAATATATCTGCTAGTTGTTGATCTGTTGGAACAAAGTGCAATTCCATTGTACCTTCATCCACATGTTCCCTTATGAAGTGGTACCCAATGCTGATGTGCTTTGTCATTGAGTGTTGAACTGGATTATCTGTCATAGCAATAGCACTTTGATTATCACAGTAAATAGGGATTTTAAAATATATTAACCCATAATCCAGTAACTGATTCTTCATCCAAAGAATCTGTGCACAACAGCTTCCTGCAGCAATGTATTATGCTTCTGCAGTTGATGTGGAAATTGACTTTTGTTTCTTGCTAAACCAAGAAACCAGTCCGCCTCCAAGAAATTGGCAGCTTCC
The DNA here is from genome assembly GCF_009905375.1 of Apium graveolens. NCBI lineage: Eukaryota > Viridiplantae > Streptophyta > Magnoliopsida > Apiales > Apiaceae > Apium > Apium graveolens. The sequence goes on from NC_133651.1 coordinate 20,305,299, forward strand.
ACTTGTGCTTTTCCTGTCAATTTTGCAACCTGCAAAATCTGCATCTGAGTAACCTATTAGTTTAAAATCTGTTTCTCTGGGATACCACAATCCCAGATCAACTATTCCCTTAAGATACTTGGAAATTCTTTTCACAGCTGTTAAGTGAGGTTCTCTTGGATCTGCTCGAAATCTTGCACAAAGACAGGTAGCATACATGATATCAGGTCTACTAGCAGTTAGATAGAGTGGAGAGCCAATCATACCTCTGTAATCAGTAGTATCTACTGATTTACCAGTATCCTTATCCAGTTTTGTTGCAGTGGCCATGGGAGTGGATGCACTTGAACAATCTTGCATTCCAAATTTCTTCAGCAAATTTCTGGTGTACTTGGTTTGACAAATAAAAGTGCCTTCTTCATTCTGCTTGACTTGAAGGCCCAGAAAATAGCTAAGTTCCCCCATCATACTCATTTGATATCTTGACTGCATCAGTTTGGCAAACTTCTTGCAAAGTCTGTCATTTGTAGAACCAAAGATGATATCATCAACATATATCTGAACCAGAAGTAAGTCATTTCCATGGTTGAGGTAGAACCGTGTTTTGTCTATAGTTCCTCTGTTAAATCCACTTTCCAGAAGAAACTGATCTAAAGTCTCATACCATGCTCTTGGAGCTTGCTTAAGGCCATAAAGTGCTTTATCAAGCCTGTAGACATGATTAGGATATTTGGGATCTACAAAGCCTGGAGGTTGTTCAACATATACTTCCTCCTCCAATTCTCCATTGAGAAAAGCACTTTTCACATCCATTTGAAAGACAGTAAACTTTTTGTGAGCAGCATAAGCCAAAAATATCCTTATGGCTTCCAATCTAGCAACTGGTGCAAATGTTTCATCATAATCAATTCCCTCCCGTTGAGAATATCCTTTTGCAACCAATCTTGCCTTATTCCTTGCAATTATACCATCACTGTCAGTTTTGTTTCTGAATACCCACTTTGTACCAATAACAGATCTATTCTTTGGTCTTGGCACTAGGGTCCAGACTTTGTTTCTTTCAAATTCATTTAACTCTTCCTGCATTGCTTGCACCCAATCAGCATCTTGAAGAGCTTCTTCCACTTTCTTTGGCTCAGTCTGAGAGAGAAAAGAATTGTAAAGACATTCGTTTGAAGTACTTGTTCTAGTTCTGACACCTGTATCAGGATTTCCAATTATCAAATCAGGTGTATGTGATTTAGTCCACTTCCTTGCAGATGGAAGGTTTTCTCTAGAACTGGATGCTCCCCCATGATCCATGCTATCTTCATCAACATTTTCTGATGCTCCCCTGAAATTATGCTCTCTGAGTTGGATCCTTCAGAATTTAAGTTTTCAGAACTATCAGAACTTGGCTTATCAGAACTTGACGAATCAGAACTTGAAGAGCCAGTTGTATGTTTTGATGCTTCTTGAGATGTGGCTGTATCTTGAGTATGCTCCCCCTGCATAGGTGCATCTTCCTTTGGCGTAGTCACCACAGTTTCAATAACATCAGAGTTTAATCCATCAGAGTTTACAGTATCAGGATTTAGACTGTCAGGATTTTCAGTATCAAAATTTAAGTCTTCATTTTCAAATCTCAACTGATCATGATCATTGAAATCTTCAAGTCCAGTAATCTTCTTATCATCAAAAGAGACATTGATAGATTCCATGACCACTCTTGTTCTCAAGTTATAGACTCTGAAGGCTTTTGTGAAAAGTGGATATCCAACAAAGATTCCTTCATCAGCTTTTAGATCAAATTTGGATAGCTGTTCAGGGTGAGTCTTAAGAACAAAAACATTTGCATCCAGATACATGAAAATACTTCAGATTTGGATTCTTTTTCTTCATCATCTCATATGGTGTCTTTCCTTGCTTGTTAATGAGTGTTGCATTCTGAGTAAAACAAGCAGTCTGCACAGCTTCAGCCCAGAAATAGGTTGGAAGCTTTGCTTCATCAAGCATTGTACGTACAGCTTCAATGAGAGTTCTATTCTTTCTTTCAACAACTCCATTTTGTTATGGAGTTCCAGGAGCAGAAAATTCCTGCTTGATTCCATGGTTTTTGCAGAACTCTTCCATTATCAAATTCTTGAACTCAGTACCATTATCACTTCTTATTATCTTCACAGAATCTTTGATCAATTTATCCAGCTGCCTGACATGATCAATCAAGATAGATGCAGTTTCACTTTTTGTGTGCAAGAAATACACCCATGTGTATCTGGTGAACTGATCCACTATGACCATAGCATATTTCTTCTTTGCAATAGGCATGACATTTACTGGACCAAAAAGATCAACATGTAGTAGGTGATAAGGCTCAAGAATTGATGATTCAGTCTTGCTCTTGAATGAGGATTTCCTTTGTTTAGCCTTCTGAAAAGAATCACAAAGGCCATCAGGAGCAAATACTGACTTTGGCAGTCCTCTCACAAGATCTTTCTTGACTAGTTCATTTATATTGTTGAAATTTAAATGAGAGAGTTTCTTGTGCCAATTCCAGCTTTCTTCAATTGATGATCTACTCATCAGACAGATTGCAGAACCATCAGTACTTGTTGAAAGCTTGGCTTCATAGATGTTACCATGCCTGTATCCTTTCAGAACAGCTTTGCCTGTAGATTTACTAATAACTTCACAGTGTTCTTCAAAGAAATCCACATGATAACCTCTGTCACAGATTTGACTAACACTCAGCAGATTGTGTTTAAGTCCTGAGACCAGAGCTACTTCTTTAATGATGACATTCCAAAGATTGATATTGTCATATCCCAATGTTTTTCCAATATTGCCATCTCCATAAGAAACACTTGGGCCAGCCTTCTCCACAAAGTCTGATAGCAGGGCTTTATTTCCAGTCATATGTCCAGAACATCCACTGTCCAGAACTAGGATGTTTTTCCTGTTGCCCTGCAATCACAAAGACCACTAATGATTAGTTTTAAGGACCCAGACTTGCTTGGATCCTTTGGCCTTATTAAGTTTGTTAACATTTGCAGCGGATTTAGCATCAGAGTTTATGTTAACATTTTTCTTATCAGAATTTACACTATCAGACTTTGAATCAGAACTTACACTAGAAGGAACAATGCTAACTTTCTTTAAAGAAGGTTTTATTTGATAATAATCATAGTACAGACTATGATATTCCTTACAAGTATAAATGGAATTCCATAAACTACCACAATGAAAACAAGGATTTTGTGGCTTATATCTAATAGACTGACCTTTAACTCCTGACTTTGAAGGTAAGGAGTTTATGTTCTTATTCTTCCTGCAAAAAGAAGCCAGATGGTTAGAACTTCCACAGTTATGACACATTTTTCTAGGAGCATCAGGAACAGGCTTATAATCATTGCTTTTATTCACACCTTCCTTTCCATTCCTATTTTTCCTAGGTGATTTTACCTTGTTTCCATTCTTAACATCTTTCAGCTTATGCTTAAGCTGCTTCTTTGTCATTAAGCCTATGTTTACTTCAGTTGTCTTTTCCTGTTTTAGTTTGTCAGAAGTTAATTCCTTATAACTTCTGATTTCTCATTATCAGACTTTACAGCTACAAACTTAACAGGCTTTAACTTAGATTTTTGATTAACAACTATAGGCTTAATTTCTACAGTTCCTTTATCATTCTTATCATCTCCATAACCTAAGCCCTCTTTCCAGTTTTCACTACTTAACAAATTCTGAGTTGTTCTGCCAGAGTTAGTCCAAGTCCTGATAATCTCTCTTTCCTTTTCTAACTCAGCTTTTAGATATTCATTCATTTTAAGCACTTCATCCCTAACATAGAAAGCATCATCTCTATCTTACTGAGTTTGATGGAACATGACTAACTCTTTTTCTAAATAATCATTCCTCTTTTTGCAAGCAAGATTTTCAGAAGTTAATCTTTCACATGTTAAAGTTTGATCTCTATAGCTAATGAACATGGTTTTAAGATATCTTCTCAACTCGTTAATATCATCAGTATGAAACGCATAAGTAGTTTGAGGTACCTTTAACTCAGCAGCTTCAGAACTACTTTCAGCACTTGCCATATCAGCATTTTCCATCAAGGCATAATTCTCCTCACTTTCAGAATCTGAGGTGTCTGTCCAACTTTTGTTCTTTGTGACAAGAGCCTTGCCTTTGTCATTCTTCACTTTCTTGCAATCAGTAGATATGTGGCCTTTCTCACCACAGTTGTAGCATTTGACATTTGTATAATCTCCTATGTCAGACTTTCCTCCTTTGCCCTCAGATTTTCTGAAATTCTTCTTATCAGAACTTGCACCTTTCCTGGAAAACTTCTTTCCCTTCCTGAACTTCCTGTATGCAATCTTTGTGATTCCTTTCACCATAAGGGCACACAGTTTCATCATCTCTTCATCAGCATCCGTCTCAGGCAAGCTTTCAGATTCTGAGTCACCATCACTATCAGAACTTGATGACTCAATATCAGACTTTGTGAAGAGAGCTTTACCCTTGCCTTTCCTTGAGGTAGCTGCCTTGGGGGATTCTTCTTCAGCCTTAAGAGCAATTGTCCTTGACTTTCCTCATTTCCTCTTGCTTCTTTGTTCCATCTCAAGTTCATGAGTCTTGAGCATCCCATAAATTTCATCAAGAGTCGTTTCATCAAGATTATAGTTGTCTCTTATTGTTGTTGCCTTCAAATCCCAGCTTTCAGGAAGAGCCAACGGGAATTTAAGGTTTGAATCTTCAAGATCATACTCCTTATCAACCAGTGACAAATCATTCAAGAGTTTGACAAATCTATCATATAAATCAGTCAATGACTCATTAGCCTTTGAGTCAAAGTGTTCATACTCTTGAGTGAGTATTGTCTTCCTGTTCTTCTTAATCGTATCAGTTCCCTGACATCTTGTTTCCAAGGCATCCCATATCTCTTTTGCAGTCTTGCAGTTTATTACCCTGTTTGACATTACATTATCAATGGCACTATGCAGTAAGTGTCGTACCTTAGCATCCTTAGCAATTGATGCGATATCTTCAGCAGTGTAGTCACTCTTCTCCTCTGGTACTGACTTTGCTGCTTCACCTGCAACTGCAACTGCGAGCTTGGTTGGTTTATGAGGCCCTTTCTTGATTCTATCAAGATATTCTGGATTTGTAGCTTCCACAAACATAGTCATCCTCACCTTCCATATGGAATATTCAGATGGTCTCAATATGGGAACTCTAATAGCCTCATATCGGCTATGGATTTGTGTCTTTGGAGGTTCTTCAGTTTTGGTGGGCTTAGTTGGAGTTTCTACTTCAGACATGATTATTTTTGGATCTTAAACTGTTTGTATGTTAACATATAGGCTCTGATACCACTTGTTAGGTCACACACACTGTAGAGGGGGGTGAATACAGTGTATAACACAATCAAATCGAATTCTAATAACACAAGTAACAGAAAACAGACTTTATTCAAAGCAATAAATTCTGTTACAGTATGGAACTGTCCTCTCTCAGTGATGAACAAATATCACGAGAGTTGTTAGAGTTACAATGAATAATCTTCTCGATAATGATAACACTTACAGTATAATCCCTATGTATGTGTTTATATACTACACAGTTACAAGATAATCGCCAATTGATATGGAATATAATTCTGCTTCCTAAAATATATCAATCAGATATCGTTTCTTCCAAGTATTCTATTCTTCATAGAATTCCTTCTTCATACATATATCTTCTTACGTTTATCTTGATCTTCTTTTCCTTTCAATCAGCCGTCTTCCTTATCTGAATGTTTCCTTTAAGTCCTGATATTATCTTCTGATAAATATCTCCTGAACCTTAAGTACTAATGACTTAAGTTCTGACTTCAGTATAAGTGCTGATTTCAGTTAAGTACTAATTTGTCCTGTTTAAGTAAGATCTGAAAACTAAACATAAATCATATTAGACATGACATTATCAAATATATCTAACAAGATATCTCTGAGATCTCTAGTGATACTTTGACTTATCGACATCTCTAATCTTCATGTCTTCATTTTGGTTTGTCGATATCTTTGAGTTCTCTAGTGCGTAAATGACTTGTCGATATCTCATAGATCTCTAGTGATATTTTGACTTACCGATATCTCTGAGTTCTCTAGTGGCTTATCTTGACTTCTCGATAAGTCATTCTAGAGTTCTCGAATGACTTCTCTATATGACTTGATTTGTGACTTGTAGATCTCTTGACTTAGAGTGTTTTTCCCAAAACAGATTTATTCAACTCCAAGATTCTTCACCCTTTCTTTGAGGCATGATCTTCATGATCTTCTTTCAGAGTTTATTCTTACGCTTGAGACTGTTTACAAAAAATACTTCAGTCTAATCTATTTACATTTTTACAGACTCAAATAATACAATACAAAATGCAAACTTAGATTATCATACAGCTTACTTAGGGCTGTCAATTTGACTTAGTCTTGTTATAACACAGGCATGTCTTGTACAATATGCAAGACAATCTTTGGTGAACAAGCTTTTGGGAGGAAGCTGTTAATACATCATGTTATACTCAGAATAGATATTTGGTGAACAAAAGTATTGGCAAGTCACTTTACTCAATCATGTCTAAGAAGAAGCCTACATTTAAACATTTTCATGTATTTTGGAAGCAAGTGCTTTGTGTTAAAAGACAATCTAAATATGTTGAAAAATTTGACTTCAAAGTATTTGAGGCTATCTTTCTTGGTTATTCATTGGAAATGACTGCTTACAGGGTCTATGTGCTGGAACAAAACAAGATAGTGGAGAGCACATATGTGACATTTGATGATGACAAGTATTCTGGCTTGGAATGCCTTGATGACAATGAAGTTAAAGCTTTAAAATTTGATAATCTCAACATTGACAGTGATTCTGAAGATGAAGATAAAAAGAATGCAGATAATAGAGAAGAAGAAGTTAGTGAACCAGTGAATTCTGCAAATGAGAATTCATCTCAAGACATAGACTCACCTGAATTTGATAGCACAAACTCAGGAGGAGAAAGAGATGATGCTTCTGCAAGTCATGTTAACAATGAAGAAAATGAGGACAACTCTAGTCATCAAAATCAACAAACCAAAAAATGGGACATGAGTCATACTAGAGACACTAATATTGGTGACCCTAATACTAGTGTGAGAACTAGAAGTGCCACAACAAATGAATGCCTCACTTCTTATCTCAAATTAAGCCTAAGAAAACTGAAGAAGCTCTACTTCATTCTGACTGGATAACTGTTATACAAGAAGAGCTAAATTAATTTGAAAGAAATAAAGTTTGGGAATTGGTTCTTGCACCAAGAAACAGAAGCATCATTGGAACAAAGTGGGTGTACATGAACAAAATGGATGAAAATGGTGTTGTTACCAGAAATAAAACAAGAATGGTTGCTAAAGGCTACTAAAAAGAAGAAGGAATTGACTATAATGAAACTTTTGCTTCAGTTGCAAGACTTAAAACAATAGGAATTTTTCTTGCATTTGTTGCACACTCAAATTTTAAAGTGTATCAAACGGATGTGAATAGTGTATTCCTCAATGGTGAACTAGAAGAAGAAGTCTATGTGCAACAGCCTCCTGGCTTTGAAGATCCAGAATTTCCAGATTATATTTATAGACTATTAAAAGCTCTCTATGGTTTGAAGCAAAAACCAAGAACAAGTTATGATACTTTGTCAGAATTTTTAATCAAGAATGGATTCACTAAAGGCACAATTGATAAAACTTTATTCTACAAGCAACATGGTGATGACATTATCCTAGTTCAAATCTAAGTCGACACTATCATCTTTGGATCTACTAATGAGAAGTTATGTCAAAGATTCTCAAAACTCATGCAGAGTGAATATGAGATGAGCATGATGGGAGAATTAAGTTACTTCCTTGGCCTTCAAGTTATTCAAAGAAGTGATGGAATTTTTATCAGTCAAACTAAGTATGTCAAAGATCTTTTGAAGAAATTTGGAATGGTGGATTGCTCACCTATATCTACTCCTATGTCTACAACTACTAAATTGGATGAAGATAAGAAAGCAAAGAGTGTAGATATTTCAAGTTATAGGGGAATGATTGGATCTTTCATTTATTTAACTACAAGTAGACCAGACATCATGTTTAGTACATGTCTGTGTGCAAGATTTCAAGCAAATACTAAAGAATCACATATAATGGTTGTCAAGAGGATTTTCAGATATTTGAAGGGAACTCCAAACTTGGGATTGTGGTATCCTAAGGGAACTGGTTTTGAAGCTGTTGAATACACATATGCAGATTTTGCTGGATGCAGGGTTGACAGAAAGGGCACAAGTACAAGCTGTCAATTTCTCCGTCAAAGACTTGTATCCCGATATATAAGATAACAGTTAGTGTCAAATTCCACAGCGGAGGCTGATATATAGTTGTTGGAAGTTGTTGTGCTCAAGTGCTTTGGATTAGAAACCAACTAATGGATTATGGACTAGTGTTGCGGAAAATCCCTATCATGTGTGATAGAGAGGGACTCCTAAGATTGCATAGCCAAAGAGTTATTTTGCCAATGACGGATTTATCGCCACAGACTTAACACTAGTGCATTATCTATAGTTGTTAATCATGTCAATCATTCTAGAACAAATCACATTGATGTAACGTACCATTTTATCATAGAACGTGCTACAAATGGTACCGTTGAGCTCATTATGTTCCAACATAAAACAGTTAGATGACATTTTTACTAAACCTTTGGATAAAGCAACTTTTACAAGACTTGTAAGTGAAACCGAAATGCTTAATTCTTCATCCTAAGACAAGAACCCAACTAGCATGTTGCATCAGAATAATTTTTAATGGATCAAAATTAATTTGATTTAATTAAGAATTAACTGAAATATGAATTATAAATATTTCAGAATTCTCTGTATATATATTTTTCAAAAACAAATCTAACTTGGAATTTTTTTAATTCCGAGAAAAGTTGTCCAAATGTCAACTCATATTATTGATATGTGAAATTGTTATAAAACAGAGTCATATTAAGCAAAAGTATGTACACAATTGGGTTCTCGATAAGTCTTAAATAACTTCTTGATAAGTCTTAAACGACTTCTCGATAAGTCTTTAAGGACTCCTCTATAGAGTTCTTGATATGTATTTTTATAACTTCTCGATAAGTCATGTAGAGATCTTGATATACTTATCGATATAGAGTTCTCTGCAATACAAATCTGGACTTCTCGATAACTCAAACTGGAATAATTTAATTCAATAAATTATTTCAATAAAATACTTTTGATATAAAATCTATTCTAATTTTGTGATATAATTCTCACAATATTATTTAGAATAATTTAGTCCTAATGAATAAACCGGGTATTTGTACAATATATCGATATGTCACTATCTTGTTCTCGATAAGAGTCAAGAAAATGACATCTCGATATGAGTTCTCTACACGTTCCATGTGACTTCTCGATACACTTTTTCACCGTTTCTAATTTTCTTTTTATGAAGTCACATCTCTACACTATAAAATACCCAGACATCTCAACATAACCCCTCTTTACGCCTGACCCCAGTGTACCTCTTAGGGTTTTCTTCATATTAAAAAGCTCATCATCTGTTATACAAATACCCAAATTAAGCTTGTAAACTAAATATTACAAACATACTACTTATACTATCATAAAAATTGAACAAATTTTCAACAAATATAAGTTGCCATTTTATTATGAAGCTATTAAATGTATGGAGCAAAAACTTTAAACTAGGTCTAAGTGTATACGAACAATCACATTTAAACTAAGTCTATATTTATGCGGGTAGATTTGCAAAAATGTAAAATTCAAATACTGACATGTCACATAAATGCATAATTATGTTTTCAAGAAAATCTCCCAATTTAGATGATCATATAAAAAAAATAGGTTAGCATCAACATTAACTTAAGGAGTTCAGTTATTACCAATATATTCTGGACATTCGTATGGATTAAAGGCGTTTTGATCTTCCTTGAACCTTGTAACCAACGATTTGTTCTTGACCGGTACCTTCAGTTAAGGTTTTTTTCAGTAAGGAAGGGAATCGTCTTTTTTAAAGGATAATGATAGTGGGTTATATATTAATCGAACCGGTCATCTACTTTATAAGAATTTAAACCTTTATTATTTTTAAATTACTCGAAATAAACTAACGTTCGTCTAACTGAGTTAATGGAACTCTATCGAATTTTAAAGTTCAGCCATTTTCGTGACAATTTCAATAATTGATCTATGTGTGCTAAAAAATGATAACGGTGGCCACTTTACCGCAATTAGGCTCTGTTTGGGATTGCTGTTAAAAATTGATGTGATGTTAGAAAAAGAGCTGCTGAAAAAAGTACTGTTGTAAAAATCAGATGACTATTTGATAATTTTTTTGATAAGTATATGTTTTGATGCAAAAAATAAAAAATAATAATGCTTTTGCTAAGGTTTGATGATAAAATCATCATCTACTTCCCGCAACCACTAAAAAGCAGCTTTTTCTAAAAGTATGGGGGCACTTGCTTTCTGTAACAGCAGCTTTTAGGCCAAAAACACTTTTCTGAAAAACAGCTTTTAAATTTTACCAAACAATATTTTAACTGCTTTTCAACGAAAAACTGCAGCAATACCAAACACACCCTAAGTGTTTTAGGAAACATTTTCCACCCTAAGTGTTTTACGAAACATTTTCCTGATTTATATGATTTTCTTTTTTTAATTTAGGATTTTCCTGATTTACATGATTTTTTTTTTAATTTATGGAAAAAAGAAAAGGGGGAAGAGAGAAACCCTGGGGGTGGAAATTAGGGCTGTATAAATAAGAAAAGGAGAGAGGAGGGGTTGGTGCGCAGCCTCGGTGTTGGTACTACTATTTTACCCACCTTTTAATTCAAATCCCTACAAACCCTAATCCCCAAATCAATCGAACCACCACCATGTCTGACGAGGAGCACCAGTTCGAGTCCAAAGCTGATGCTGGCGCATCCAAGACTTATCCTCAGCAAGCTGGTACTATTCGCAAAGGTGGCTATATCGTCATTAAAGGCCGCGCTTGCAAGGTCCCTCTTTTATTAATCACCCCCTTTTGTATTAGTTCTACTGATGATGCTCTGTTTTTTTTATTTTGTTGATTTAGGTTTAGTGTTTATTGTTGATACTGGCCTAATTGGGGCTTTTCGTTGTTTTGCAAATCTTAGATCTGTTTATTTGTTATCTTTTGTTTTGTTTATTATTATTGATTTTTAGGTTCTGTTGTTGTAGAAATGCATCTTAATCGTGTTTTTTTTGTGTATGTGTGAATTGACTTTTTTTTTTTGCGTAATTGGATGGATTAAGAATTGCTTTGAAGCAGATGTATGATGGGATTTGGTGAAATCTAGTTTACGTTTTGAAATGGTTTTCTGAATTGATTATATCTGGATTTGTATTTGTATTGTTTAATTGGGTTGTCTTATGGGGGTATTTGGTTTGTGATTGAGTCTGGTTAAGAGGATTCAGAACTTCGATCCCGATCCCATTTTGTTAGTGTCTGGTTGTTTAGAATGGTCTTGTGTGTTAGTTTTTGGATTTCTGATTTGGTTGTTTGGAATGGGAACCCTGTTCTTATACTGTTTGTTCCTATGCCTGTTCGCATCAACCATCCAAACGCCGCCTAGATTGTGCCATTGTGAGATGACTTGTTCTTTTTTTTTGTGTTTTTCTCAAGACATTTTTGGATGTATTTGTTTTGAGTTATTTTGGCGTAGTTATTTTAAGGTATGCTTATAGACTTGTATTAGTGTTGCAGGTTGTAGAAGTTTCTACTTCCAAGACTGGCAAGCACGGTCATGCTAAATGTCACTTTGTTGCTATTGATATCTTCAATGGAAAGAAGCTTGAAGATATCGTGCCATCTTCTCACAATTGTGATGTAAGAGAACACTCTAATATTTAACTTTAGTCATGGATATATATCTGGAATTAGGATTTATAAATAAGTTCTATTCTTTTTCAGGTTCCCCATGTTACTCGTACCGACTACCAGCTGATTGACATCGCAGAGGATGGATTTGTATGTTTATTCTTTCGACATTTGTAAATTGTAAACTATATTTATGGTATATTTTGTGACACTAAGTTTTTTGATTAACTTTTACAGGTGAGCCTGCTCACCGACAATGGTAATACAAAGGATGATTTGAAGCTCCCAACTGATGAAACTCTCCTCACTCAGGTGCGTTTTCTTATATATTTTGTGTGAAACTTGTTTTTGACATTCTAAACCAGATGGGATCTAGATTTGTTGGATGTAACACATTTTTAGCCACCAACCATCTTTTGAAATATAATTTGTTTATATTTATTGATTCTTGGAGGTGTTGGAATTTAAGTTCTAGAAATGTATGCCAATGGTTCTTTTCTACATCAGCAAACAATGGAACAAAGTTCATAAAAACTGAAGCCAAATGTATGCTGTAAATTTTTAGATTTTTGGGGAAGTGTACTGTTTCTGCTAGCCTAGTACTAAATCCCTTGACTTTCCCTTCATGGTTTGTTTGTTGTGCATTCTCGACTATATAATGGTGCAATTTGCAGTCTAATGCTACCTAGTGTTCCGTGATTTGCTATCCTCAAAATTATTTGTATTTGGGATTGACTGTTGATTGTTCTTTTGTTTTATTAAATGAGCAGATTAAGGATGGTTTTGCTGACGGGAAAGACTTGGTTGTGAGTGTGATGTCTGCCATGGGAGAAGAGCAGATCAATGCCCTTAAGGACATTTCAAAGTAGCTTCCTGTTTATCATCAAACTATTTGGATTTCAGCTAAGGTGTTTAATTTTGCAATAGTATTGAAATTGCAGCTGCGACTGCCTGCCTATATGGATTTATACGGTAACTGTATCTCTGGTTTGTTTAAGCACTATGGTTTTAAAAGTCCCAACTTCTTTCTTTTTAGCTGGGCTGATTTCTCCTAAAATGATATCCAACTATTAATACAAATTAGTATTTTCTGCGTTACCTCATACTGGCTCCCTACGATACCTACTACCTAGAGGTGTTTTGAGCCTTGGGAAGGAAAAATTCCTATTTTTTTAAGATTCTTGCTTTTTGAAAATTAGAAGATCCGGAAAGACCCTCACACAAACTATGCAGAACATGTCCTTTTTTCATTACTTTCTCTTTCCTTTGAGAAAATTTTACACCTTTTTTATTTCTGCTCCCTTCTCTCATATAAAACAATGTTGAAGGTAGAGTAGAATGTTGATGTACTTAGTCCGGTCATATGATGTGAAGTATAGAACATAACTATTTATAAAGATGTACTCCCCTTTTACTCCATTTCAGAAAGTGAAAAGGAATAAGATGGAAGTGTTGCTTGAAGAGAATTGAAACTAAACCATTTGGTATTTGAGATTTGACAAACAAAATTGATTAACTTCTACCTTAAGGTAGGGCCTAGAACCTCGCATGTTACAAGTGCATCACATCAAACCCAAGTAAGAAGTCAGTTCTGGTTTGCTGGCCATTTGACCTGTTCTATATTTTAAAAATCAATACTTATTTTTTTTTAATTTTTTAGAGAAACTCTCGTATTCATTTTTTATTTCTGACATACGGGTATTTAAGTTTCTATGTACTGTATCATTACATTTAAATTTCATTTTTTTTACATTTTCGACACAAACAATCTATTACATCTTGAACTATCTGACAAAAAAAAAGAATTAATATATGAACAAAAGGTAAGTTTTTAAGTTCTCTAATAAGTTATCTTGCTACTTTTGTTTAATATATACTCCCTGTATTTTTTATTATTTTGCGTTTTGACTTTTAAAACATAATTTTAGACACTTTTAACCGTATAGCTAAATTAATTTTTTTTCATGTGAATTAAAATTTTAATTGCGTATTTTTATTCACAAAAAAATAAAAAATATTTATTTTAGCATTGTGGTCAAAATATTTAAAAATGTATGTCAAAAGTTAAAGTTTCAAAATTTTAAAAATAGAGGCATTAACTTATATTCGATACAAAGAGTTACACCCCTTGTTTTATCATTACAAGTTTCTCCACGATCAGCAAAATAAAATAAAGATTAATAAACGAAAGTCGAATTAATATAAAACAATATTATATGTTTCGATATCTAAACTATTTGCTCTTGTAATTTACTCCCCTTGTCCTGCTCATTTTTTTACAGTTTTTTCTCATGTTTACATGCATTTTAAGACTAATGCATTTGAAAATTAATATAAAATAGAGTAAAGTGCACGTCATGAACCCACATTTAGGCTCTCAAATCATTTGAGATACCAACCTTCGAAACTAGCACATATACTCGATATTCATATATGTCAAATTTAACTATGTCAATTTGAGCGAGGGTAAATGGATCAATCAAATAAAAATAATCAATTGGAAGTTTTCTAAATCAGATGCAAAGCTCTCTTGATTATTACTCCTTTATTCCATTTATTTTGACCACATTTCCAATTTGGATTGTTCCGAAATGTTTGTCCAATGTTGTAAATAAGGTAAATCAACTCTTATATACGTTAAAATTTTACTTATATGATAATATTTAAGTTTAGTGATGAACATTATGAAATAAATATAGTTTTTTTTTACAAATGCAGAAAACTTTCATTAACTTCAATCTAATTAAGTCGGGACAAATCCCCAACTGTCGATACAACCAGGTGGTAAAACAAATATCATACTAAAAACAATTAGATGATTTGTTTTCTGATCGTTTAACACATAGAATTTAAAAATTCTTGAAATTAAAAACGAAATCAAAGACATCCCGAGCAATCCAAATTGTACCAACATCTCTGAAAATAGCAACATCGCAATTGACCATATCACATAAAAACCATTGTTAGCCCAATGTTCAAAAACACCAATCACTGAGATTGGAAATCTACTTGCCGGACACCGGCTATAGACATGCCGAAAACACCCCAGCTATCTACATGCCGGATACCAGCTATAGACATGCCGAAAGTGTAAACACGTGAAAGATGAACAATCTTTGGTTGTGAAAGGTGAGCTCTTGCAATAATCAACACCGCTCCAGATTCGACGCAGGCTTTGCAGATCACCAAGAATATCAATAAACTCGTTATCAACCGATTCAACACGAAATAAACCCAACCATAATTAAACAAAAACATAACAAAGCACTCCAAAAGTAGAGACAAAACACACACTCCAAAAGGAGAGACACACAAACACCCAAAAAATTGGATTTTATTGAAGGGAAATTAATAAGGACAAAAGAGAATGAAGGGTTGGGGCTTTTCACCGGTGAAAACCAGTGGAAGCCCCTTGATTTACTTGAAAATAAACAAACCCTAGGAGATGAGAGGAATGAGGCGGCTATGTTTTACTATCAGTCCTTTTCCTTTCTCCTTTTAATTATTGCAAATAAAAATGTGGGTTTTGATTGATCAACAAAATAAATGAGAGAGGGAGCAATACTTAATCTTTTCAATATATAATAGGAGAACAAGGAGATAATTTGATGAAATTAAAAAATCTCATTGAAAAGACTAAAATACCTCTATTTTTAATATTTATATTAAAAATGTGGTTTGTGAGAATTGAACCCAAGTTATTTCATTCACATATACATCCTCGTACCACTACACCATATTGTCACTTCAGTTTTTTATCATACACATAATATCTAAGTGTGTTAAATGAATATTTTATTTAACTTTAAAGGTAGTTACTTGAATTCCAAAAAAAATGGTCTTTAATTGAATATTTGAACAGTTAATTTTAAAAAACTTAATTCCAAATATAAAGTTAGGCATAATACATAAATGAATTATTATCTTATTTATTAATCATTTTTAGTTTGAAAATATATCTTATATATTTTTAACATATTTTTTTATAATAAAAAGTAATTAAAATGCATATATATATTTATTTAAAAAAATATTGAAAATAGAATCGCTTATATGTAAATAATCTATATTATTATTACATATTTAGATAAGTTCAAATTATAATAAGTCAATGCATTTTAGTTTGTTTCGAATTTGAAATCAAAACTTGGCTTATTGTTAAAAAAATACTCAAAATTTGACTACATGACCCGGCCGAAAAACATCGACATATTTTATGTTTAGTAAATTTAAATTACAAGCTCGCAGAAAATATATTATCAATAATGTGAAATATTTTAATGGCTTATCTTAATATAAATTAATGTATTTGAGGTCTTGATAGGATCAAGTCAATTGATATTAAAATTACTAAATTCATTGGTAGCGTAATTGTTCTTGGGAGTTGTCCCGATTTTAAAAATATCGAAATATGATATAAGATCTCACGAGATTTGTTAAAACTACGATGATATATTAAATATATTTATTTTTCATTTTTCACTTGAAAAAACCATCACTCAGAGGTAGTGCCCAACAATGGTTCTCCAAGTTGGGACCGGCTAGCATAAGGACGTGGCGGCAATTGGAGGACTTGTTCGTCAGACAATTTCAGTCCACCCTCCACTACTCACCTCCTATGGCCACGTTAGCCAACATCAAGTAAAGGGAGGGGGAGCCCCTAGCAGAATATTTTCTTCGGTTTAACGCCGAAGTCCCCAAGGTGAGGGGAGCCAGTGAGGAGACTTTCAAGAATTTCTTGATAGCAGGGTTGAAAGAAGGGTCGAAATTCTGGAAGAGCCTCCAAGCGAGCGAGCCGAGAACCTTGGCCGAGTTCTATGAGCAAGCTGAACCCTTTAAGAGGTTAGAGAAGTCGATGAGAGAGCTGAAAATCAGCGAGAATTATCGAGATAAAAGAGACCGGTCTTCAAGCCCCGATGAAAGGAGAAAGACGTATCGGCGTAGCTCAAGCCCCAAAAAGTTTGCCCGAAGTAAAGAGACAAACAAAGATTCGGGGAGACCTTATACAAGCAAATGGCAGACACACACCCCTCTGGTAGCCTCTATCGACCACATATATGCTACCTATGCTGGGAAGGGGGTATTCAGGAAGGCAACCCCTCTCACAGACTATAACAAGAGGGACACTTTGAGGTATTGTGCATACCATGAGGCCACGGGGCACGATACAGCTGATTGCAGACAATTAAAGGATGAAATTGAGACGCTGATAAGGCAGGGGAAGCTGACAGAGTGGGTGGTTAAGGAGGTTCGAAGGCACAAAACTGATTATCATACAGTCCCTCATCCACCTCCAGAAGATAAAGAGAGGGTACCTCGGGCCGGAAGCATTCATATTATTTTAGGCAGGTCTCAAATTGGTGGAGACAGTCGGAAGGCGATGGACAAGTATGCTCGGAAAGCAAAGGACAAGCCCCTCACCAACGTCAATCATCTGAGCCAGAGGCCGCCGAAGCTTTTTGAAAGGGAAGCTGATGACATCGTATTTAGGGAGAGCGATGCAAAATGGGTGCATTACCCTTATACAGATCCCCTGGTCATAAAATTGAAGATTGGGACGGTGAATGTTCACCGAGCAATGGTGGATAACGGGAGCTCAGCTGACGTTTTAACTTATGATGCCTACAAGAAGCTAGGACCGTTGGACAAAGAGTTAACCTCAACAGGGGGACACCTGTACGGGTTCACGGGAAACTCGATCGGGGTGAAAGGGACAATTCGGCTCCCGGTGACCATAGGAGAAGAGCCTTATGTGGCCACTCAGATCGCTATGTTTACAGTAGTAGATCAGCCTTGTGCCTACAACGTTATAGTGGGCAGACCACTTATGAGGGTAATGAGGATGGTGACCTCAATTCACCACATGACGGTAAAATTCCCAACCCCCATGGGGGTCGGCTTCCTAAAGAGTTGTCAATATGAATCAAGGGTTTGTTACAACCAGGCACTCAGGGCAGCCGAGTAAGGAAATGCCTCAAGGGAGATAACTGAAGCGGGTGAGTGCGACGTCCTCATGGAAGAAGCAGAGGGCAGGAAGAGAGTACGTCCCGAGGGACACGAGACTTGTAACTTGATTTCAATCGAGGAGTTGCCCGAGAACTATTTTGAGCACATGGGGATTCAGGTGGAACCGCGCCCAGGGGCCTTTCTAATGGAAGCCTCTCAGCCCATCATGTTGATACAAGAAGGGATTGTGGAGGAAGCGAGTGATGAAGAAGAGAGCCTGGAACAAATCGCTGCAAGGCTCAGGAAAGGGAAATGGACATGCAAAGAAACGACAACAACTATGGATCTTCCTAATGGGATCACTCGTACTGTCATTACGACCTCTAAATGCTTGATAAAACCGGCCCGAGCTCATCAACCCGAGCTTGAGGATACGGATGGTTTGACAACCAAGGCAGTGGGAGAATCTAGTGAGGCTCGAGCAGACTTAGACCCGAGAATGCCCCCGTTGAGAGGGCTGGGGCCGCAGAAGATACAATCCCGATCTTGGTAGACCCAAATGATCCCTCCAAGGTACTCAAAATAGGCTCTAACCTAAGTCCTGACTTGAGGGAGGATCTAGCCCGATTCCTAAGGGAGAATTTAGATGTCTTTGCATGGTCACACTCTGATATGATAGGGATTGACCCAAATGTCATGTGCCACCGGCTCAACTTGGACCCGAAAAAGAAGGGGGTTAGACAGAAGAGGCCGATTAGCGGAGAGCGGGCAGAGGCCCTTAGAGAAGAAGTGGATAGACTAATGGAGGCAGGACTTGTAGGGGAAGCCTTCTACCCCATATGGCTTGCCAACCCCATGCTTGTCAAGAAACCCAATGGCAAGTGGAGGACATGTGTAGACTTCACCGACCTGAATAAAGCTTGCCCGAAGGATAGTTTTCCTCTGCCCCGGATCGACCAGCTGGTTGACTCTACAGCTGGGCACGCGTTACTTAGCTTCATGGATGCTTATTCGGGATATAATCAAATCCCAATGTATGGGCCCGATCAGGAGCACACCTCCTTCATTACTGATTGGAGCCTCTACTGTTACATCGGGATGCCCTTCGGGCTCCTTAATGCGGGGGCAACCTATCAGAGGCTGGTGAATAAGATGTTCAAACATCAGTTAGGGAAGACTATGGAGGCCTATGTAGATGACATGCTTGTGAAGTCAAAAGAAGCAAGGGATCATGTCCTCCACCTAGAAGAAATGTTCCAGATCCTAAGGGAGTACAGGATGAAGCTCAACCCCCAGAATTGTGTGTTCGGGGTTGAATCAGGGAAGTTTTTAGGGTTTATTGTCAACCATAGGGGTATTGAGGCCAACCCCGCCAAGATACGAGCTCTACTCGAGATGAGATCCCCTCAACGGGTGAAGGATGTTTAAAGCTTAACGGGGTGAGTGGCTGCCTTGAACCGCTTCATCTCAAAGTCCTCCGATAAATGTCAGGAGTTCTTCAAGGCAATTAAAGGAGTGGGGAAGAATTTTGAACGGACAAAAGAATGTGAGGAAGCCTTTCAGAACATAAATAAGCATCTCAGCAGCCCTCTAACGTTGTCCAACCCAAAGGCAGGAGAGACGTTGATCCTATATTTGGCCGTCTCTGACTTTGCAGTAAGTGCGGTATTAGTCCGAGAGGAGGATGGTATCTAGTTCCCGGTATATTATGTAAGTAAAAGGTTAGCCGACGCCGAGACTCGGTACATAAGCCTCGAAAAGCTAGCATATGCTCTGATCCTGGCCTCCCGAAAGCTCAGGCCTTATTTTCAGGCGCACAAGATAGAGGTGCGAACCTCCTACCCCCTCAGACAAGTCATGCACAAACCAGAGTCTTCTGGTCGGATGCTGAAGTGGACGGTTGAGCTCAGCCAATTCAAGGTGGATTATAGGGCAAGGACCGCAATCAAAGGCCAAGCCCTGGCCGATTTTATGCTAGAATTTCCTCCACATCAAGAAGTAGAGCCGGGAGCCCTTGTTGTCATACCTAGCACAGAAGAAGTTGGGCTGGAAAGCCAAAAGTGCCCCATGGTGGAGCCTATTTGTGGATAGAGCCTCTAATGGTGATGGAGCAGGAGCTGGAATTGAGCTAATCAGCCCAGAGACACACAAGATCAGACGTGCGACCCATCTGGCCTTTCATGCAACCAACAACGATGCTGAGTATGAGGCCCTGATCAACAGTCTCAAGCTAGCTTTGGAGATGAAGGTGGAGATTTTGAATGTGTTTAGTGACTCCATGATTGTGGTCTATCAGATAAACGGGGGGTATCAAACCAAGGGGCCAAGAACGGAGCTTTACCTGAAGTGCGCGCAGAGGATAATCGCAAGGTTCAACGAGGTGAGGCTGGAACTAATCCCGCGCGGGAAGAATGAAGGCGCGGACGAGCTAGCTAAACTCGGCTCGCGCCGTGAGGCCACCCTGCTAGGGGTCGTGCCCCTCGATATACAGAGGCAGCCTAGTGTGCCCGAGCACAAGGTGGGCAGCCTCAGTAATGACCTCGGCCCTACATGGATGGCACTTATCTTAGCCTACATAAAAGATGGTTCCCTCCCGGATGAAAAGAATGAGGTAAAAAGGATAAAATACAAAGCAGCTCGCTATGTGATATACGATGGGGTCTTATATAGAAGAGGGTTCAGCACACCCCTCCTTAAGTGCATAAATGGGGATGAGTGCAATTATATCTTAAATGAAGTATACGAGGGCATTTGTGGCAATCACTCGGGGGTAGCTCTCTAGCTCTGAAAATCCTCTGTCAAGGCTACTACTGGCCAACGCTAAAAAAAGACGCATTCGAGTTCTCCCGAGCTTGTGATAAGTGTCAGCGATATGCCAATTATTACAATAGCCCCGTGGCCTCTCTCACATCTCTCATGAGCCCTTGACCCTTCTCTATGTGGGGAATTGATCTAATTGGAAAACTCCCGAAGGCCAAGGGAGGTGTCAAGTATGCGGTTGTTGCGGTAGATTACTTCACTAAGTGGGCAAAGGCCGAGCCTCTAGCCACTATCACGGCAAAAAAACTCAGGTAGTTTGTATACAGGTCTATTGTGTGCCGCTATGGCATACCTTACAAGTTGATATCTGACAACGGGAAACAATTCGATAGCAAGGAAATGCGAGAATTTTGTGAGCAGCTGGGGATTCAGAAGAGCTTTAGCGCAGTTTGCCACCCCCAAAGTAACGGATAGACAAAGGCTGTTAACAAGATCACTAAGCACACCCTGAAGGCAAAACTAGAAGAGAAAAAAGATACATGGCCAGAAGAACTCGCCCAGGTCTTATGATCTTACAACACGACACCCCGAACTACAACTGGAGACACACTTTTTCTCTGGTGTATGGGTGTGAAGCTATGGTGCCCGTTGAAGTGGGGGCAGGATCTTTCCGGAGGGACAACTATGACTCAGAGGCAAACAAGCTCAATCATCAGCTCTATTTGGACATGATCGAAGAAACTCGAGAAGATGTTCAGATCAGGATAACGGCATATCAGCAGAGGACAGCTAGGCATTACAACAGTAAGGTTCGAGCCCGAACTTTCAAGGTGGGAGATTTGGTTCTGCGCCGGGTCATGCCAAACACCAAGGTGGTGAGTCACGGAGTCTTTGGAGCGAATTGGGAAGGCCCTTACAAGATAAAGTCGGTGCTATGGGAGGGAACCTACCAACTCAATGATATGTAAGACAAGTTGATCCCGAGAGCCTGGAACGCGGAACACCTCCGCAAATATTATCAGTAATATTATTCTTTTCAGACTTAGCATTATCTTAAAATATTCCTAAGTCTCGGGGGGTAGTGCCATATAGGTGCCTCCCTGAGACCACAAGCATGTATTCCTTTCACTTCCTATTATCTATGAATAAACGATTGATCTCTATTTGTGCACTTGATATTTTAACTTTTGTTAATAGATTAAATACCCAGCAGGGGAGCCCATCCTTGGGAACCCATGCGAGAACAGAACGGTTGTTTTATTAACATGTTAAAATCACAAATCAGGCCGGGCCCCGGCCCGCTTGACAACAAATATAGGAGACGAGCTGGGCCACGACCCGCTTAGAAAGATATGAGCACAAAGCAAATAAAAGATGAAGCTAAAAAGAGGGATGGGCATGCGATGCGAGCCCATACCCCGGATCGCAGACTCCCAAATGCGATCCAGGAAGCTCAACCCTCCACCAAGCATGGCCAGGGTCACATTATGCGAGCCCGTGCAAGAACGCGTGCAGAACTTGTGAATTAGTAATGATGCGAGCCTGTTTCACAAAGCATTTTCTGTTAAATTTTGTTTGATTGAACAAATGGTGCGAGCTGATTAACTGGGCTCACTGTGAAGGTGTAACGCTCGCCATACGCGGCCAGGGTTATGATAACTTTTGGTCAGTATAGGCATGATAAGTTTACATAAAAGTAAGGAAACTGGCTAGCACAGTAAAGATGAGTGTGGGCACACAAGACTTAGAAATTTGATATAAACAAAAGGTAAATAAGTTAGGCCCCGAGGCAGAATACTTTAAATACAAACGCGAGGCAAAAAGGGTGTCCGCCTACCCAGTCAAAAGTCTAGTTCCAAGATAAAATTAAATCTAAGGGTTATCAACCTCTTTCTCTCGAGCTTCATCAGCCACGACCCGGGCCTGCTCAGCTGCGAGCCTGGCCTCCTCGGTAATCTGGGCGTCCCGCTCCATCTCCAGCTTCAGTTTCTCGGCATGCCTAGCTGTGCTCGCACCCAGAGTCGCCCAATCGAAGTCAGGAACCTTCTTCATAAAGATTTTCATGAAATTCCTGGCCCCCAGGTTCCTAGCATCAGCGAGGGCGGCCTCACGACCCTCGGTCAGGGCAGAAACTGACCCCTCCAGCTCAAGCACCCTCTCCTCAAGGCTATCTTTCTCCTTCTTCCACGCCTCAAGGACCAAGTCATGAGCTTCCTTCTGCTCCTTTAAGGCCTTGTCATGAGCAGCGTTCAAGTTAATCATCTTCTAATTATAGTTGTTCATCAGCGTCACTTTCTCTTGCCCGTGCTCATCGACCTTACTCTGAAGGGATTTGACTTTAGACTCGAGCTTTGTGTTGGTCTGGCTGAGGGATCGCATCTCTCGAGCCTTAGATAGCTGACGATAGTATACTTCGGCCGCAGCTCGGGACAAAGCATCCTGGTTGACCTCGAGAACAGAGGAGGACCAGTCCTTTACATCCTGCTCGCTGATGTGACCTTGAGCGAGCCGGCTGAATGTGGTCACAACCATGTTGGCAGAAGAAGAAGTGGGAAGAGGAGCATCAGATGGAGCAGCCTTCTTTGGCTCAGGCTCGCCAGTTTTCCCTTCTTTGTGACATCGATGCCTTTTCAGCCGAGGAGATGGCCCTGAGCCTTTGAAATGCTTAGTAAGGGTCCTCATGCGATCTGGAGGGGGAACTTGAGAGTGAGCCCCTGTGGACGCTGCAGCGGGTTGAACAGGGCCTGAAGCTGCGGCTTGCTCAGCCTCTTCCATGAAAGGGATAGTGGAGATGGCCATTTCTGAAAAGAAAACAATGAAGTAATATATTAGTCACAGCGAGATGCAAAGGAAAGAAACAATGCGAGCAGATAAAAAATGCGAAAAATGAGAGTGCAATGTGAAGTGAGATGCATGTAGGAAATATAAAACACGCAAGCATACGAGCTCGCGCATGCGAGCAGACAGGCCCGCATATGCGGGCCCGATATTCTTACCCTTTCTGGCTCTCTTCTTAGATTTCTTCTTTTAAGGAGTCAGCCTCACCCCTTCCTTAAAAACCCACACGCGACCAGGTTCGAGGTCGTTATGAGTTTTCGAATATCTTTGTCCACCTTAGGAAGATCTAGGAGGCTGTCCGCATTTATTTTTTTCTTACCCCACAAGGACAGTGCGAGGCGGGGTGGCTGGAGATAAAGAAAAAACATTTCTTGTTAAAGGAAGGAATTATGGTAGAAAAGACGAGAGCGGCCAGGGAAGACTTACATGGATTGTAATAAAAATGAGTCTGGACTCGAGGTACCCCGTGGATATAGAAATAGGGGCTCTTCCACTTCTCCGAGTTGCTCGACCCGTTGTGGATGAGGTTCTTTTTGTTAAAACACGGCTAGACAGAAAAGTAGAAGTACCCGAAGTCATTGGGGGAATGCTTCAGGTTAAGAAAGTAGCCGAGTTGCCTCACTGTGAGAGGAGGAAATCCATATTTGATGTACATGATATACAATGCGAGGGCGGCCCGGTATCCTTTCGGGTTGATCTGAAGGGGAGTGAGCTGGTAGTGCTCACAAACATCTTTAATGAAAGGATGAAGAGGTGAGGAGATTCCTAGCCTTAGTAGAAAGGTGGACCAGACCATACGAGGCACCTTGCCTCCATTCTCTGGATGGTTAAATCTGTAGCACCTCATGTGAGGCAGGGGCAAGACAACATGGCCCTCGAGCTGGAACTGCTCAATATGCTCGGCCAGATGTTTCTGAGTCAGTGAGGTAGGCAGGTCGTGGATAGCGAGCACCTTAACCTCCTCGTTGGCAGTCGAGCTCTCCTCCCCATCAGGAATGATCTGCCTCTTAAAAATAATTTCACCCTCAAGCTCGGGCTGGGCAGGAGGCACATAAGGCTCAGGAGAGGCCGCGGGGATGTAGTTATAGTTACAAATCTTGTATTGACTTGTAACATCTGCCACCTCCTCGCTCTAAGGAGAGTCATAGGACCAATACGAGCCGTCCTCTTCACCCTCGAGCCCCAAGATAGGATATTCAGCAGCTACGGGCTCCTTTCCTTTCTTCTTGGTGTCATAGTATGCACTCCCCAGGTCGCTGTCAGTAGATTCTGAGTCAAGTTGAATGGGGTCGAGGTTGTTAGCTGCAGCTAGCTTCAGGCGAGCTGCCCTCTTTTCAACCATCTCTCTTAAAATCTCCTTGTCTCGCTCTTTATCCAAGGGAGCAGGTTCACGGTTTAGCAGCTCTTCTACCCCAAGGGAGGCTGGAATACGAGAAAGGTCTGCGGGCCTATCTCTCCAGTCATATATATTCTTCTCCCTGGTAAAATCCTCAGGGTTTGGGTCGAGGTGAATATCAAGCGAGCCGGATCCAGCTGCTCGCATCGAGTTCTCGACTCTGGCAATGTTCAAAACCCCTTGAGGAGTGATAGCTGAGCCAGGAGAGATGGGTTGGCTAAGACGACCAGAAAGGGAAGTCAGTTCGCGTTGAAAATCCTTTGAGCCTCGCTGCTCGGGTGTATATTGATTTAATGGTGACGGAGTGGCTGAAGAATGAACCGGGCTAGCAGAGTTGCGAGCCGGGCTCGAGGAAGAGCGAGATGATCCATAGGAACGGGATGAAGACGCACTCGACATCTGTAAAAGATGGTAAAAATTAGTGTGTGGCCCTAAAAAGAAAACAAAAACAAGTATGGGGGCGCACCTAGGTGTTCTCACATCTCACACGAAATCGCACCTAGGTATCTAAATGGCGGGCCCGCATCGCGTTATGTGATTGTGTGTGGGATCGCATCGAGTTAGAAGAAAGTGTGAGAGCTCGCATCACATTACGTGAGTGTGTGAGGGCTCGCATCAAACAAGTGGTGTATACTCGAATTAAAGGACCAAGTATGAATGAAAATGGACTCGAATCGAAGAATACCTGTTGGAGAGGTGTATGAAGATCCTGATGAATCTGTGCCGGGAGAATATCGCCGCCGGTAGATGGTTCTTGTGGAGATGATGATCTTCGCCATGGTAGATCCTTGAGCAAATTGAGTAGCAATTCGAGAAGTGTTTTTGGAAATGTGAGAAATGAATTGAAATCTCACATTTATAGGGGATAAGAGAGAGAAAGGGGAGGCGACACGTGTCACCATCTCAGATGACGACACGGATCCCCACGCCAGCTGTCCAATGGCTGTCAAAATGAATGTTAAATAAAAGGTGTGCGAGACGAGGCACACGAGGCGGTTTGGTGCGGCCTGGTGGGCTCACACTTGCGAGGCCATGAAAAGCTAATGTTGGAAAATTCCTAGCCTCAAGATGCGACCAGGAATTTTGGGGGGTAGTTGTTATGTCCGCTTTCGATCATGGCCCTAAACAGGTCCCCATGGGTGCATCGAATAGCTGGACTCTCATGTGTGGGCCAAAATCATAAATTAATATGACTTGGGCCAACACATGTGGGTTGGGCTCGTGACATGCGAGCTGGGCTCATGACATGTGAGCTGGGCTCATATTTGCCATCTGGGCTCCCACACGCGAGGTGGGCTCAAGTGCCTTCACGCGAGGTGGGCTCAGGTACCTTCATGCGAGGTGGGCTCAGATGCCCACACGCGGGCTGGACTCAGGTGCCCATACGCGGGCCGGGCCCATGAGCCCATATCTTATAAAAGCAGAGGTAACATTATATTTATTGATAAAAAATGAAGGCGGTGCGGGCCGAGGCCGCCAGGCTGGCCCGCATTAGAGGACTTTGTGTTCGACATGGAAAGTGGCTCATAGATGACTTAGTTGCTCGTAAATTTCGGGGCCGACACGGGTTATTCCTATAATCATGGGAAGAGATACGGAGATGCCGTGAGATTATAGGAAGCGTGTGGAGCCGGTCGAGATTTACGTGACTAATTGGCTGAAGGCCTGACTTTATCGTGGGCTTGGGCTGCACGGGCTGAAGAGTCCTAACCCTAGCCTATGTGACTTGTTCCCCAAGAACTACGTGAGGCTTGATCCTTATAAATAGGGTACGTAGGCACTTGTATGAGACATGAGTCGACACTTGATAGAGAATAACAAACCCTATTCTTTCTTGAGGAGTCAACATACAAGCTCAGCCACCACCATACATAACCTTCCTCCGCCTTCAAACACCGCCCTTGATCCTTGTTCCACCCATTAACCTCAACAACACTGTTATACGAAATTCTCCCTATAACAAATATAAAATATACAACACAAACAAGAATATATATATTTTGATTAATGAGTTATATTCGAAACGTTGTGTAATTTGGTTATGTATTGTATGAAAACAATACATGTTGATAAAGAATCAACTTGTATTTAATATACGTTAGATATTTTACAACATTTACAAATAAAAAAATAACTAAGAACATGCATGACGCATAAAAAAATCTAGAAAATGACTCGTGCCTCGCACGGGTTATTATGCTAGTTTAATATAACAACAAAACAAGCACATTTATCCAAAATAAATCTCCCAAAACAATCATGTAAAACACTGATTTTGCTTCATCTACTTTCCTCACTTTACAATAACTTTCAATGACTTCAAAAAACACTCACCATAATCATTAAAAGCTCCAAATTTTCATGTTTTAGTAGACAAGAAACATCTATTAAATTTATCTTTTTTCAATATCAATGTTCGTGTAAACATACGTATATATACACTAGTTTGTAATGAACATAAGAGATTTATAATGAAAAAGATTGATTCTAATTTATAAAACAAGTTTCAAGGCATGGAAATTAAATTGACACCTGAAGTAAAAGTAATTATAGATTATATAATAAAGAGCACAAAGCTTAACTAGTGACTCAGTTATTATAATAATGAACAAGCTACGACTCAGGCGACGGAGCATTTGAATTCGGCAACTGAGAAAAGATTGGATAGGAGGAAAATGGCTAATTGTATATAAATTGTATCAGAGGGATTTGTGTATATCTGGATTATTATTATAGAAGTGTATTCAATGAACATAAAAATTATACAAAATAAAATGTAAAACAAACAATTAAAAAAGTCTGAATATACATCAAAAAGTAAGTATTGCTTTCAAAAGTTTGAAAAAATTAAAATACCCTTGAGAAAATTAACCGTGTTAGCAAGTTTTGACGAAAGTAGATATTCTGTATAAAAATTAGAAATTCAGTATAGCAAGCGATAGTTTTTTTTTAGACTCAATGAAATTTATTAAAAGGAAGAAACATCCGACATAATAATCTCCAACACACAATGCGGAGGAGATATAAACAAATTGTAGCAACCTACCAAACAGGGAATTCTAGCTAGATTATGAGCTACCCTATTTGCGTGCTTCTTTACATGACTAACTACTAAATCATTCCGCTCCCACATAAATTTATAGCAAGCTTCCAGGATATTCCCAACTTAGACCAAATACTCAGAGCCTTGTTGTAAAGCTTGAACCACCAGACTTGAATCACTCTCTACGGTCACATTCTTTAACTGCAATTCTTCGATCCACTTTATAGCTACCCAGACACCATAAGCTTCAACTTCAAGCACATTAACACAACCCGCAATCCTTAAATTTTTCCCCATAATAAAGTTGCCATCCTCGTTTCTTATGACCATCCCAATTGCAAAGTTTGAGTCTCCTTTCTTAACTGATGCATCGACGTTTAGCTTAAGCCACCCTCGATCAGGAGGCTTCCAGTTAATTACTGAACTCACCACTTGGCCTAGCTGAGGCTTAACCCTCTTTGCATTTCTATTTGCTACCTGCCAACTATTGATCTGTCTCGAACTCATGTCCACAGACATACTCGACCCTATCAACTTTTCCTCCCAGACTTTTTTATTTCTAGCAAACCAGATCCATGATAACACTTTAGTAATATTGATTACCCTGTCATCCGATTCCGAATCTAGCTTTTCCAGGAGCCAATCTGCTGCATATTCAACTCCTCTCATGTCAAAAACTAACTCTGTTCTTTGCCAGCAACTACGAGCATAATCACATTCAAAAAAGAGATGGAGCACGTTCTCTATATCTCTTGAGCACATTGGGCAATTGAGTGGAATTTGAACTCCTTTGCTCCAGCGAAGAGTACTGACAGGGATATTATTTTTGCAGAACCTCCATATAAACATTCTCATTTTGTGAGGAATATCTAGCTTCCATATTCTATTCCATCGTTCTCTTGTACTAACTTGAGTCTCATTTTCCTAGTGGTCTTGCCAATACCTATATCCCGACTTCACTGAGTATTTACCATTTGGAGTCGACGACCATACTAATTTGTCACTTGCTTCATTCTGCGGAATCCGAGTATGGAGAATACTTTGAACATCATTAGAGTGAAAATTTTGTTCTACTTTTGTCACGTCCCATTCTTTGATGTTTGGACGGAAGTAATCACAAACTTTATCCTCCCTAACATTGTTCCTATGATGATCCTCCACTTTATAATCAGCTTTTCCTCTCAACCAGGGGTCCTGAAAAATTTGAATGTCCTTGTCATCATCCAAAACCCATCTATACCCTCTACATAATTGCTCCTTAGCTTCCCATATCCCTGACCATATAAAGGTCCCTCCCGAACCTTTCTTAGCTTGTAAGATGTTGCAACCATAGAAATATTTTGCTTTAAAAATTCTGGCAACCAAAGAAAAAGGGAAGATTGAATCCATAAAGAGATCTAAAGCCCAGACCACCATTACACTTGGCTAAACTCATTTTTTCCCATGATAACCAATTGATCCCCTTTTTAGTACTCCTGTTTGAAGACCACTAGAATGTATTCATGATTCTTTCCATTTCTTGACAGAGCGTCTTTGGCAGTAAAAAACATGACATGTTGTAAGACGGGAGAGCTTGAGCTACATTCTTGACCAGAATTGTTTTACCTGCCTTCGAGAGAAGTTTATTATTCCAGCCATGAATACGCTTCCAGAGTCTTTTTTTTAGAAAATTGAAAACCCGTTTTTTAGACTTACCAACCACCGAAGGTAACCCCAGATATTTACTCTCGCTTAAACCATGACTGACTGCCAAAACATCCTTAATCTCTTGTTGTTTATCTGTACATACATTAGCACTGAAAAAAATGCCAGACTTCTGAAAGTTCACAGCTTGCCCTGAAAGCTTTTCATATATGTTCAATAAATCTTTTACTACTTAAGCTTCACTTAAACTTGCCTTAAAGAATAAGAAACTATCATCAGCAAAAAAAAGATGAGTGATAGCTGGCCCATTCCTATTGATTTTACAACCGTGAATTTCATTGTTCACAGCAGCCTCTTTAAGAGCATGGGATAAACCTTCGACACAGAGTAGGAATAAATAAGGCGAAAGAGGGTCATCTTGTCTCAAGCCCCTCCTAGGAAAAACAGGACCAGCCAGAGTACCATTCATACACACCATATATTCCACTGTAGATACACACAAGAACATCCATTTAATCCACTTATCATAAAACCCCATCACCTTCATCCTATGCTTCAGATAATTCCAGTCAACACGATCATAAGCTTTGCTTATGTCAAGCTTTAGAGCAACCTCTCCTTCTTCACCTTTATTCTTCCTTTTCATACAGTGAATGATCTCAAAGGCTATTAACACATTATCAGTTATGCTTCTCCCAGGAACAAACGCAGACTGGTTTTCCGAAATTATAACAGAAAGAATAGATTTCAGCCTATTTGCTAGAACCTTTGCCAGGATTTTATAGAGGACATTGCAAAGAGCAATAGGTCGAACCTCTGTCATTCTTTCTACATTTTCTTTTTTAGGAACTAGCACCAGTGTCGTATTGTTAAGCTCAGGAAGGAAAGATACATCTCGGAGCCAACTCTTGCAGTTAATAAAGATCTCCTTACCAAGAAGACCCCAGAAATGTTGAAAAAATGTCGGGCTAAAGCCATCTGGCCCAGACGTTTTATCCGGATGCATTTGCTTGATTGCCCTAGTTAATTCATCAAATTCCAGATCCTTAGTCAGCATACGATTTTGTTCATTTGTAATCACCCTCCCTTAAGAAGTGTTATCACCCTCAGTGAGCCAGAACGCTTTTGCTCTTTGTTGCCAATAAGTCTCTTCTTGCTTCATCAACTCATCAAGACGATCTTTTTCCATGAAGTATTCACGAATCCCCTCTTTGTCAGTTCTGTTTAGTAAGGCATTCAATACTTCTTTTTGTTTTTTAACCTTCTCACGGAACTTATGAAAGAAATTCCTGTCCCATTTGGCCATGAAAGTGGAGACATAAATCAATTTGGGCAACAGCTGAGTCGTTGAAATGCTACACAAGTATCTCGAAACCTCTTCATGAAAGGATGAATCTTTTAACCACACATTTTCGAATCTGAATCTAAATTGTTTACGGGAACAAGAAGTATCAAACAAATCCAACACAATAGGATCATGATCCGAGTAAATAGTATGCGTAACAGAAAGATTACAAAGAGGGAACATTTGCCACCAGTCATTATTTGCAAAAGCTCGATCTAATTTCTCCCTGACCCAGTTATCAGAACCTTTACTTTTTTCCCAAGTAAATTTGCCCCCTGTCAGCTCCAGTTTAGTGAGATTACAGTCATCAATGGTTGCTCGAAAACCATCAAGAAGATTCTGCGGATGGGGATGTTTGCCGCTTTTATCCGTTGCTATAAGCAAGTCGTTAAAAATTACCAAAAATACACCAGGGAATAGAATCTACCTGAGCTAGTTGTCTTAACATATCCCAGGCCTCTTGTCTGCGTTCTCGTTCCGGAAAACCATAGTAACAAGAAAGTCTCCAAACTGGGGTGCTTCCTTTAAATATGTGAATATCAACATAATTTCGAGAAGAACCAATAACTTTACAACTTACAGTACTTTTCCATAAGACTGCCAAGCCACCACTTCTACCGGCTACATCTACAGCAAAAAAATCCGAAAAACCAAACTTCCTACACAAATCAGCAATAATATCTCCTTTGACAATCGTCTCAGATAAGAACATCATCATGGGATTGTGAGACTTTATTAAGTCTCCAAGTATTCGAACTGCCCGGGGGTTTCCCAGACCCCGACAATTCCAACTTAAGAGTTTCATGATGAGTGGCTAGCTTGCTTTGCAAGCGTAGCCAATTCGTTTTGAGTGGTTTCTGCATAATCCAGTTCAGAAAACAAACTTTATTGAAATAATAAACTCTGTTACAGTATGGAACTGTTACCTCTCAGTGATGAACAAATATCACGAGAGCTGCTAGGGTTACAATGAATAATCTTCTCGAATATGATAACACTTATAGTGTAAACCCTATGTCTGTGTTTATATACTACACAATTACAAGATAATCGCTAATTGATATGGAATATAATTCTACTTCCTAAAATATATCAATCAGATATCTTTTCTTCCAAGTATTCTATTCTTCATAGAATTCCTTCTTCATGCATATCTCTTCTTATGTTTATCTCGATCTTCTTTCCTTTAATCAACTACTGTCCTTATCTGAACATCCTTCAGCACTTAAGTTCTGATATCCATCTTCTGATGATTATCTCCTGATAATATAAGCATTGATATCCTTAAGTCCTGACTTCCAGTAAGTACTGATTTATCATGTTTAAGTAAGATCTAAACATAAATCATATTACCCATGACATTATCAAATATATCTAACATAATAGACCTCCCTTCGTATCCATCGTTTCTTTAGATGAAGGCCCACCTCTCCTTCTTTTTCTATCCTCCACATTAAGCCCAATCTCCTCCTCACTTTCAGGTCCATACAAAAAATCTGATTTGCTAAAAGACCCATCACCCATTATTAGCGCGCCCTTATTACTTTCCATATTATTTTTGAAATTTGAAACTGGTACCCTATCCCTACAATCTCTCCTATCAGATAACTCCCGCCTGTTAGCCCCTGAATAATCTCCTGAAAATCTTGCTCCGTTATTTTCGCGACTAATTCTCGCCTCCCACTCCTTGTCGTTCTCCTCCCTCAACCACTTGCTTCTCTCCTGTCCCACCGTACGCCGAGGAGCTGCCCTAAGCCATGATCCCCAATCTTTCATTCCCTCCCCCCTTCTATCTATGAATCGTCTACAGAACCTATCAGTATGAGAAACAAGCCCACATGAGAAGCAGAAGTCGCCCAAACGTTCATACTTACATGTGACAACAAAATCTGATCCATTTCTATGTTTTATCTTTTTCCTCCTTTTCAGAGGTTTCCGAACATCAAGATTAATCTTAATTCTCATACAGTCACGCCAAATACTTGTATTATTATTAGCATCATATTGCAGGAATTCACCAAAAAAATCCCCTAGTTGTTTTCCAACAGCCTCCGTCATGAAACCATTAGGTAGATCATGAATTTGAATCTAAATTTTAAGAAACCATAGCTGTACTTTCCCAGGATCGATCCCCATTGGAATGATGTCCACCAGCAGCATGACATTATCAAAATTCCAAGGTCCACCATTTAACACCCATAACATGTCCTCCTTATAATAGAATTGAAATAAAAAAATCCCAGTCTCAATCTCTTTTATATTTATCCCCATCGTTGGTTTCCATACATCCGCCATTTTTGTCTTCATGGCCCTCGTATTGATATTTCTCTCAGTGAGGAAACGTCCCACTAAACAGAGCTCATATCTATTACCTTCTTTTTCGACATCACCCTCAAAAACAAACTCTTCATTCTCTTCATCCTCTATACCCAATCCCGCCATCTGATTATCAATATTCTGGTATCTCGCCATTTGAAAACTGAAAAAGATAAACTCCCACGATTCTGAAAATCCAGCCGGAGAGAAAAACCAAGACTTTCACATTAGACAGAGAGATTTGATAAATAGAATGTGTCGCTGTAAGCGATAGTTTTTTAATGTTAATATTTCAACGAATCTGACAGGCTAAGTACGTGAACACGTGTACTTTACTCTATGAAATATACTTTTTAATTTATTTTTTAAATTTTTATTTTTTATTTAAAAGTTTAAATATTATAATTTATTTAAAATAAAAAAAAAATCATAAAAATTGGACAAATATATTTCATAAAATTTTTAAAATACGTGTCGAGCTCTCAATGTAAGGAACCTGGAGGGATGAAGAATACTCACTCTGTCCCTCCCATTTGTTTACACTTTCCTTTTTAGGATATCCCTCCCAATTGATTACATTTGAAAAAAATAACTACATTCACTACTTATTTCCACTATACCCACTTTATACATATAATATTAATCGGTCTCACTACTTTACTCACTTTTTTAATTTTCTTGCACTACTTTATCATTTTTCTTAAACTCTGTGTTCAACTCAAATGTAAACATTTTGGAGGGATGGAGGGAGTATATTATTTTTTTCGATATCAAAACTATATTAATAATCGAAGGCACAAAATATAAATTGGTACTAAAATATTTTTAAAAACTCTGGATAAAAGGCGGTTCGATTCGCAATTTAAAACGGAACTTATATATTTTAGAAACTTGGTCAGATCCGTCCCAACCCGACCCGTTCCTTTCTTAAAGAAATTGGGTCTTTTAAAATTCTGATAAATTTTGGCATAATAAATTTTTTGTGCATCTCTATATTGAACATTGATATAATGCACAAAATTAACAATGAGATTATGTTAGGAAGGAAAAACAGTCAAGTTTATAAATATTTTTCGAAAATGTATGACTTATAAATGTGTACAAAAATTATTTTATGTTGAAATATATTCATATATTACTTAAATAAAAATGTATTAATATGAATATAACGCTTATTTGTTTTTATTTACGTAGGGCCTATATAAACTACAACAAATTGACAAAAAAACATATATTAATTTAATGTGATTATTTATTAATTGAAAATACATATTGGGAGATTCTACTATAGAAACTAGAAAGCTTACATGGACAAAATAAAAAATAAATCATATTAAATAAAACTCTAAAGGTTACTCAAATAAAAAGAAAAATAGAAAGCAAAATTAAAAACAGGACCGCCGGAGAGGAGATGAGTTCAGAAGGTTCATCATCACCTCCTCGCCGTGGTAATCCCGCCGGCGGTAGCAAAGAAGACAGACCTCGTTTCTTTGGCACCACAGCTAAATCCAAGTGCTGGGCTAATGCTCAAGTTGTACTAGGCAGGCATCCTGAGAGATGGCGTAAAGATGCTGCTGGTAATATTGTCTGTAAACGCTTTTGCAATTGCCAGGGTTGTCTTTGCTTTGAGTATGATCATATCATTCCTTACTCCAAAGGTCATTCATCTCTCTCTCTCTCTCTCTCTCTCTCTCTCTCTCTCTCCCCTCTCCATATGGGGATTTTGTATTTTGTTAATTTGGGGCTTGTAATTGTTAAAGTTGATGGGTATTTAAATTTTGATTGGTTGTATTTGCTTGTTTGTTCTTGTAGAAAGCTTGCTAAATTGTTGTAGTATATGTGTGTAATGGCAGAGGGAGAATTTTGAGGGTACTTCCAAGATAATTAGGTTGTTAACGGGGTTCGAACATCGGTCTTTTAAAGAAAAAACTTAATCTTAATATTTGAACTAACTCTACTGTTCTGTTTGGTTGGGTAGAATAGAATCAAATGAAGTGGAATGAATGAAATTAACGAGAACTAGAGAAAAATGAGTGAGGGTTAATTTGTTATGATAAAACTTGTAAAGGATCGCACATTTTATAGTTCAAATTTCATTCCTTTCCATTCCCTCCATTTTCATTTATCCCAACCAAACACAATTAAAATATAAGATTTGTATATATGTGACACTTCGAAGCCTTATTTACAAAGATTTGAGCATCACTGTCTTCCTTGAGGACAGCATGTTCGCTTCATGTATGTCCTTGTGAAAAGAGGGCACAGTCCAACATTTGATATAAAACTGATGGCCACATGAGATGTCATTGCATCATCTAGACTCTCCTATACCTGCTGAGACAATGACTGAGATCAGGAAGGTAGATCCTAGAGAAGCGGACTGTCTTTAGTGATGAAGAATGGACCTTGCTGAGGAAATTCTGCATCGTCTGGAGGTTAGCTTATTATTCCTAAAGAAATCATCCTCATTTAAATTTGCTCTAGTTGCGCCGACACCAATATTGAAGACTTCGGTAGTGCCTACTGCCTACTATGAGCGCCTCAAAGACAATAATGGCCTCTCTCTATATGAACTAGTTGATGAACCTAAAGCTTTCACTAATGATGAAGCGGTTCTCGTAGCTTAGAGGGCTTGACACCCAAACGAGATTGTTCTGCTTCGCGTTACCCATGAAGATTCTGGTATTCCTAGGCTTGCAAGGGAAATTTCTATGTACATCAGTCTCCTGAACCTTGTGAATTTGATCCAGATTCCAGAGGATGATGGCGAGACAAATGAAATGATACGAACTTGCAACCAGAAAAAGAAAAAAACACGTTCTTGTGTTGGCCCTTTCATTATCGCCAAAACCAGAAACTATAGACTCAAGAATGGACCAATACATGCTTAAGAACTTCAGGGCCGTGTCATTTGTTCTCACCCCCATATGAGATGCGACCCGTTTGGGTTTCCTGAATTTGAGAGGTAGTGAGATGGAATTTCTCGCATGATTCTGTCAACGGCCTTGCTCAATCTTGGGCTTATTAAGCCCCACTCCATCCATGAAGGACCTGTGAGCGTGTTCCATGATGTCGTTTTGATCCAAATTACTCTTAACAGCAAGAAAATGCTCATCAGCCTCTACATTCTTTGCCGCTACTTCAGAATTTCCCTCCTTTGTCTGCGTAAGAAGTTAGGTATGTGAAGCACTAGCCAAGAGTATTGAAACTTTTTTTTGGACAGGCCATCCCACCATGGCAATGGCTTCACTCTAGGCAACCCATACAATATGGGTCAATGAAAATTCCCATACATTTATGTCTATAATGTGCCTACGTGTTGCACGAGTTTAATTACAAACCAGGGACCACGCTCCGCCTCACATATCTAGGTTTTATCTTACTCAACTGTTCACACACTTTTTTCGCAAAAGTTTCACCTCTCATAAACATTCCTAAAACTTTGTTTTCATGGGCTTTCCCATCTAAACAAAACTCAAAATGGAGTAATTGAAATGAGCCTGAATCTGCTACCCTTTAGCAACTCTATATCAGTAAGCCCGTCTCCGCAACAAGCTTGGTTTGCTGTGGTTTTCCGAAAAAGGGTTCCCAGCTCAACTTAGTATAAAAACACCCTACGCCATGATAGGCTCGTCTGTTCACCAGGGGAAGCAGGCTCCGCCTTGCAACACCACTACATCTTCCCAGCCTCCCTCCGGCACACAACCTCCTTATATCTGACTTTGTATATAATATTTCTAATAGCTAATGAATACTCTTGACTCCAAATGTGAAGAAGGCTCGTGAAGAAGCCTCTAGAGTAGCTAATGATACTCTTGACTCCAAGTGCGAAGCAGCTTAACCTCCTTAGATCTGCCTTTCGATAGTTCTGATTTTAATAAGTATTGTGGTTTCACCACTGACGGGGATGCAGGCAAATATCAACCTTATTAATGATGAATACTGATTTTTATTAGTGCTAGTGCTTTTGCCACTTAAAGGACTGTATGCTTTGAACAGTTTTATTGTTGAATTGTTGTGTTTGCTGTTTCTGTTCTTTGTGATTGAGCTAGTGTCTTTTTCCTCACAAAAACTGGATGAGTACTGAGAATTGAAGTTGTGTGATAGCCTTGTAGGTGGGGAATCAGTAGCAGAGAACTGTCAGATTCTTCAAACCAGGGTGAATAGGTTTAAATCCGACAAGGAGGCTGTTGGCACAGATCAGTTACAACAGTATGCGTGTGATATCAAGTTCAGTGGTAACATACTCACTACTTTTTATTCTATGATCTTCATTACTGGAATGACATTGAGGTTATAATGTTGTGCCACTTTTAGAGATTGCTTGGTTTTTTGATCTTTTAGCATGCTTCGGAATCATGTTCGTTAGCATTTTGATTATTTCCAGATTTTGAGCTCTTACACTGCATGTGGAAATAAATTGGTTATTTAAGTAAAGATAATTATCATAACTGACAGAACAACAATATTAAGAGTATTAAGTAGTGTTACCTTAATAGGGGAATTAGTCATGTGCCAATAGGCAAAATAGATGCATCATTAAATATATAGAAAATAATTAAAGAAAATAAAAATCATGGTCAGAGCTGTATCATGAATAAAATTTGTATACCGGAGCAGAAGTCTTTAAGATCTAAAAATTGTATGAATAGTTGCGAACTTTGATATGCTAATGTAACTATTATACTGATTTGCAATTTATAAGTAAGAAGTTGCACAAGCAATCTGCTACAGTTATGAGCTTTGACCGAGTGGATGAAAAATATGCTGTGTCAAGTTCAATATGCACATTTATGTCATCATTAAAAAGCACTAATGGCTGAACCAGTACGCAACAATTCCAATAATGTGTATTTGTACCGTTTGTTTGATGAGGACATAATTTTCCTTTTCACTGTCGTATTCTTCTTTTCCATTCCAAAAATCGTCTATATAGAAGATGCTAATAATACCTTGTAATTTGTAGAATACTTCCAATTTAAATAGAATTGGGGAAGTGATGATATGAAAACATGCTGCTTTGCAGCACCCACTATATTCCGATCAATGATGAAAACATTTAGAGATGTTTAATGTGGAAGAAGTTGGTACATGTTGAATATATACAGCTGAATAATTTATATTATGTGATGTGTTGAGATGTGTAGAACACCTAAGCCACGCAGCCGGCATGTAGCTCTATCTCTTTTTTCACTTAAATATGCAGTAAAGAGATTGATATATATATGTGTGTGTGTGTGTGTTTGTGTGTGTGTGTGTGTGTTTGTGTGTGTGTGTGTACCGTTTTTTTAACTTGGTTGCAACTTTAAAATCAAATATTTTGCCATTAGAATTTATATTCAAAAACTTTATCCGTGTAATCATAACCGTGCATGTAACTTGTAATTGCAGATAAGGAGCTTGATATAATTGAGATGGCTGTTTATGGCGACGTGATTCGCCCTGGGAATGAATGCCGCTGCAGAACTGTTGCTGAAATGCTTGGAAAATTAAAGTCAAAAGACCGGACGGCTGCCTGCAAGTTACCAACTAGTGATGGCCCTCATACATAGCCAGTAAAGTAAAGGACAAAATAGACAACGAATAATCAATCATATTGAGTAAATGTATTTGCATTCCTTAATAAATTGTTGCTAAATTATGAACCATAGAGATTTAGTCCTAATAATTGTATGGCCATTGCTTTTGTATTTGGAATGGTCATATTAACGATAGTTTTGCTGATGGGAAGGACTTAGCTGTGAGTGTGATGTCTGCAACCGGAGAAGAGGAGATTAATGCCCTGAAGGACATTTCGAATTAGCTCACAATTTATTATCGAACTATTTCAATTTCAGCAAACTTTGCAACAGTATTGAAATTGTAGGTGCGACTGCCTGCTTGATGCCTATATGAATTTATTCCGAACTGTATTTTGGTTTGTTTAAGCACACTGTGATCGTTAAAATGAGTTGAACTACTTTTACATATGTCCAACCAGAAATCTATATATAAAACCTTCCTGAGAGTGGGGAGGGAATAAGGTTAGAACTTAGAATACCTAGGCCCTTGGATCCGTGTAATGGAGGGACAAGAACTTCCGGTTTATGAACCTACTGCTAGAGATAAGATAAGATAAAAGAGCTAAAAGATTAAGATTAGAGATTAAGTAGGGAAAGATTAAGATTAGAGCCTTCGCAGGTAGCCATTCTATAAATAATTGCCAAAGCATGATACATTGTGATTCTGCGATTTACCTCAGTAACAACCGGAACACGAGATCATACAATCCTTGATAAATTGTTAAGTTATACTACTTGTTTAGATGGAGAATCAGAAATACAAACTCAACCAATCCTACTCTGATTATCATAATTGATAAGCAATAAATTCCTAATCTGAATTTGATTTATAGGATTGTATTATCTAGCATTATAAGATCGGTATTATCTAGGCTATTATTATCTTGCAAAATAACCATGAACAAGTCCAGGTGGCTTAGACATTGTTCAAAGAAATTGTGTAGCACATCTACTTCTCAATTCAAACTTTCCTCGTGGCTTATAAAATGTTTGAAGAGATCGTTTAGCACGTCTACTTGTCAATTCAAATTCGAAAGTGTTGCCTCTCAATTCAACTTCTCCTCTGAAGGAATTGTTCTAAACAATGAGGATCTATTAACACCAATCCTGTTTCGTGTTCCTTATCGAAAACTCAAGTCACTCAAGTGTGTTTCGAAAAAATGGCTCTATCTCATCACCACTACCCACTTCACACTGTAATTTGCTCCCTCCTCCCCGTGCTTTTGGTCTATTTATGCAATGTCCTCCTCCTTCTGCTTTTGGTGGTCCTTGCCCTGATGAGGTTTATTTCGTTCCTTTAGATGATCCAAACACTTTTTCCCCGTACAGAACCCTCACTTTTGCTCAGGACCCTTTTGATCCTCAACGTATTCGTATTCTCCGATCCTGCAATGGCCTTTTATTGTGCTCTACTTGCCTCTTAGCTACTTGGAAACAGGAAAATATTTATGTATATAACCCCTCAACCAATCAATTAGTTACCCTTCATCAATACTATCATGTCCATGGTTTAAATGTTTGTCTGAATTTAGCATTTGATCCTTCAAAGTCACCTCATTTCAAAGTTATTGCTTTTGTTACCACATCGCAGTCAGATTCAGATACTGGTGACTTTCATAGTTACTCCTCTGAAACCGGGTCTCGGAGGCTGTCTGTACAATCTTTTAATAAGGCCTTAAATATGAACTTGGACGTGGGTGTATTCATTGGTTGGGTGGTTTAAAGTTTGAATCTGTACTGGAATCGACTTTCTCTGATTGTTTGTACTTTAACGTGGATGAGGGTGGCTAGGAACATTTCTAAGGCCTCCTATCGCCATGAAGTTTCCAATGAATTCATATTTTGGGGAGTCTGAAGACCATTTGCATTTTATTGGGGTTGGTTTGAGTGTTACTTCACTCAGCGTATATGATATGAAGAGTGATTATTCAGGGTGGTTTATTAAGTATTCGATTGATCTTGCTCCAATTTCTGAAGTTTTCCCAGAGATGACTGAAAACAAGCCTTGTTGTCATCCACATCTACGAAAAAATATGCAGTTGCTGTGCTTTCACTTATTAGAAGAGAAAAATTCCTGGAGGATTCGTTATTGGTATTGGAAATACCTGGTAAGGCTATATGTTACAATCTCGTGGATAAAAGCTTCAAAATTATACGGGACTTTGCTGTAGACTTCGGTCTGGAAAATGTTTATCATTGGTATTGTGGAAGGTTTAGAGTTTGGCAATACATTGAAGCTCTGTCATGTGTGTAGTTAGTTGGCCGGGATGCTACAACTTTAGCATGATTGATGGGGGTAATGAACTATTTATACTGCAATTAGACACTTTCAAGATTTATGCCAAAGTATATTGTTCTTTCTTTTTATTTTGTTTGGTCGAATTTTTTTCCTATTTGTACCAGCCTAGCTTAATAGGCTGGTAGTGTGTTCTTATTGATTGTCTGTTTCTTAACAATCACTCTTCATGAAATTGTATATCTACTCCAACCTTTTCAATTTTAAATTAAAGTGATAAGTACCAGTTTGACAACCAGAGATCAAAGTTAAGC
Organism: Apium graveolens; assembly: GCF_009905375.1. Classification (NCBI taxonomy): domain Eukaryota; kingdom Viridiplantae; phylum Streptophyta; class Magnoliopsida; order Apiales; family Apiaceae; genus Apium; species Apium graveolens. Next base: position 20,346,589 of record NC_133651.1, read on the forward strand.
ATTTTCCTATATAGTGAAGTGCTAATCTGGATTCCCACAAAGAATACTTTTTTTCAATACTCACACTCCTTATTAGATTAGTTAATAATCCTATTGATTGGATACATTAGTTGTATCACTTGCTTCTAGCAAGAATTAAATGCAGGAAAATCATTTTTACACATTTAGGATTTAGAAGATGCCGTGGCATCTGCAGGACTCAGTAGTTGGGAGTACTGAGCTCTTAGCGGAGGGGTCGAAGAAGGGGATCACTCCTAGAGACCAGGCTGAGGTGGTTATGAGCCTTACTCTCGAGGAGATAGAAGCTCTCACTGTTAACGCAATATGCATAGTAAGTTATTTTTTCAAACTTTCTTTATATATTCCTCGTACTTTATATATGCCTTCATTGTTTTCCTTTAACATTGTAACTGATATTTTTTATGTTTCCTTTCCAGACAAACACATACTTTCAGGCTGCCCTTCAACAGGCTGGCTCCTGGAAGGAGGCGGGTGACAAGGTGAAGGAGACGGACCAGGCTGTGAAGGAGGCCTCCATTTCTCAGAGGAGGCATATGGAGGTGGAGCTCGAGCTCTTGGCAGCGCAGGAGAAGATGGGGAAGCTGCAGCTGGAGCTTCAGAAGAGGAGGGACACTGTCATAGACTCATAGATGAGTACATGGACTCTTCGGAGTTTACAGCATTCTTAGTTGCACATGTTGACGCGGTCCTTCCTGGGATTGTCAGTCATTGTTGGGGAGGACGATTAACATTGTTGCTGTTAAGCATCAGGTTTATTCGACCCTGAGAGGACTTTCCCTGTCCTTTTGTTGGCATTGCTGCTTTTACAGGATGACCTCTCTTCTTCTCAGTGAGATGACTCTCCCGTCCTCTAGGATTCAGATCGTATGATTCAGAGTTTTCCTTACAGGAATGACAATGCTCAGGGCGATTCCCCTCCTCCAGCCTAGGCTTTCATCTTAGCTTTATTTCATGATGGCTCTGCGTGGCTTGTTGTTTTCATTCGAACTTGCTACTTTTTCTGCAATTGGTTTATTTATGCATCTTTTAAGTTAGTGTCTTTTTCCTCACCAGATTACTGAATGAGTATTGGGAATTGAAGTTGTGTAATAGCCTTCTAAGCGGGGGCATCAGTGGCAGAGAACTGTCAGATTCTTTAAACTTGGGTGAATAGGTTTTAATCCTATAACTGTTGGCACAGATCAGCTATGACAGCGATATCTAGTTCAGTGGTAATATACTCACTCTTACTTTCCTTTCAGTGATCTTCATTACTGGTATGACATTGATGTTACATTACTGGTATGACATTGATGTTATAATCTATCGAGTGAAATTTCTGAAGATTGCTTGGGTTCTGATCTCTTAGCATAACTGAGGGTCATGTTGGTTAGGATCTGATGATTTTAAGATTTTGAGCACTGACTGACAAAGCATGTGGAAAGAATATCCTTATTTATATAAAGATATATATCATGAATGATAGAACAGGAAATTTAAGAGTATAATGTCGTGCATCATTGAAATCGGGGCATTAGGCATATGCCAGCAGGTAAAATAGATGGATCATTTAGATATTTTTTTAAAATATGAAAAGAAACATATCACGGTCAATAATTCTAAATTTCTTATGATGTGTGCATTGCTGACCTTGGTCGAGAATGGTAGTTTCCTTTTCACTGTGGTCTCTTTTTGTTTCCATACCAAAGTCATCTTAAAATTGCAGATAAGGAGCATGATGTAATTGAGATAGCCGTTTATACTGATGATTCGCCCTGGGAATGAATGCTGTTGCAGAACCTGATGCTGAAATGCTCGGTAAATTGAAGGTAAAAAACCGCCTAGCTGCCTGCAAGGTAAATCTTCTGTGCTTGCCTTCCTGAGATTTCTTACATTTCACATTACAGGGATTCACCGAAACTCATGTAGAGGGTGTTAGTATTAAACTACAAGAAGTGTTTTCAAAGTTTCATTAAACTGATGATTGGCATTCTCAATTTAAGATTGTTTTGACAGGCAACTGTATTTTAGGCAACTACTGAAAGAAAATGTTGACAGGGTCACCCTGGCACTTTCTCCTCCAATTATGCAAGACTGGGAAGAAAATAAATAGACCTGTCATAACCATTACTCCATAAATCAATTCATCTCTTTAATTTTTGAGTTTTCCTGATTTTAATTTAAATCACTTTCAGAAATTATTTAATACTCACTTACTTGGAGCCTCAGTCAGACAACTACAAGTCCTGTAAATCCTATTATAACCAATAATTAGTCAACTGATATAGTAATACTGAATGACCCCATCACTTGATTAACAAAGTCTAATCATTGAAGTTAAGCAAAATTTTAACTAATTGCCCACCATGTGTAATGAAATATTTTACAAAGTGATATGATGAGTTGTCTTGTATGTCTCTTGATCATTATAAATTTTCATGCTGTTGTACATGGGCACAATCTTTTGGACTTCATATATAAGCTCCTATTTATATTTTCGGTTAGAGTTAAATATGTGTTTACTTGTCAACTCTTATTGCACAACCAACCAACCGCCGGTATGCCAGCATAATTCATACCTTGTTTTCTTCTTGTTAATATTAATTGAATCAACAAATATACAAATACAAATGTGTTATGCATAAGTTTTTAAATGTGAAATTCAAAGAATCCTATACTGAAAAAAAGGTTTCCAAACTCGGAACAGAGATAGGAGTATCCCGGTCCTGAAAAATTTCAAAATAAGTAATCAGAGTCTAATAAAAGACACGACTATCTCGATCCCGAAAAATATCAAAATCAGGAGTCGGGATTTAAAATAATATTTATTATTTCGATAACATGTTAGGCAACTGCACGCACTGATGATTAGAAAAGTGAAAAGAAAAGAAAGGGGAAGGTTGATGAAATAACACTTTGGGATTAGGCATAATTAGATTAAGCATTGTTGAGGAGCGGTGAGTGGGTTACTTTAATCAAGTGAATATTGTACGATAGGAAAGATGTTGAATTGATAATGGGAGGCAACAATAATGCCTTGATACAGGAGCTGTATCAGAGTTTGGAATTAATGGTTTACTGTTTTCAGTATAGTGGGCTTTGCTGTACTCACAGGGAGTTTTGTATTTTCCTGGACACTGTCATCTGCTAGCAGTCCAGGGCATGCACCAGGAGCATCAAAGTATTAGGTGACATGAGATAGCTTGACACTTTTGTTCGTTATTTATTGGAAGCTTAGGAAGCCAACTTTGACAATTTAACACACTACCAATCTCCCAAAATAAAATTATTTGTTATTTTATCCTACTCCTATTAAAAACATTTACTTTCATAACTTTTTAATTATAATTGTATTATTAAATGTTAATCTTATATTTCTTTGTTGTGGTTTCCGTATAAAACTTAAAGTAAAATTTCTTTTTCTGAGTTTATGATTTATGAGAAACAATGTACAGTATTTTTTTTAAATATTTTAAACAACTCGCCGTCATCTTTTCGACTGACTTAATAACACATTAATTTGTTCCACATTTAAAAACTTATGCATAACACATTTGTATTTGTATATTTGTTGATACAATTAATAATATTAACAAGAAGAAAACAAGGTATGAATTATGCTGACATACTGGCTAGGTCTGAGCAGAAAATCGAAAAAATCTGAATCCGAAACCGAAATCACTAAAAATCGTTAAAAACCGAAACGCAAAAATCCGATCTACATCATGAATTTACATTTGTTTGTCTTATAACACTTTTCGGTCGAAACTCATAAGTATTACTCCCTCTGTCCCATTTTATATGAGTCACTTTCCTTTTTTGGATGTCCCAAAAAAATGAACCTTCCATTTATAGTATTCATTTAACATTATCACAACCACACATTCATATAATACACTTACTTTAACACCCACTAACTCATTTTTGTGGTTCACACTAAAGTTAAGCATTAATTTCTTAAAAACCGTGCTTGTCAAACAAGCTCATACATTATGGGACGGAGAGAGTAATTTGTTTGTTTTATAACACTTTTCGGTTTGAACCTGAAAATGAAGAGAATGCGAGAGATTTCCCCCCCCCCCATTCACCTCCTGCGTGAGAATCAGTAATCTGAGTATAAAATAGGTTTGAGAATACAAAAAAGTGATAGAGCAGTTGAGTGTGTAGAGAGAGTTATTTTTCTCCTACTTACAGCATTCAATACTCGTCCGTTATGCTGTAAATCCGAGGGAATGTTAGGGATGTAGCGAAGGCGTTTTCATTTGTTCAAGATCCACCCAAACGGTCGGCCTTTTTTACCTTGTTTGGGCTTTTGACAAAGTGAGTCTTCGGTCTAACGGGCATGTGACGGGCCTATAGTCAACATGTCTCTGTCTTTCGTCTGGTCTAAGGGTCGGACGATAGATATTATGCTTTGGCCCATTTTCGGGTGCGAACCCCAGGGTTGGCGTCCTTCGGTTGAGCAATGGGATACACTTTAGTTTCCTTGAGAGTGGGGTTGTTATTGATGACAGTTGTCTTAGCCTTGAGGTCTGTGTTTAATCCTGGCCTTTGAATCTCAACCGTCTCATATCCAAAACGTTCAATTTAAAACGTCAACAGTTGCACTTTTTACCACCTAATCATCATTTTTGAACGCTTTTTAAGGCCATTTGCAAATTCATTTCCCATCTTCTCATATAATCTTCCAAGCTTTTTCTCTCTTCTCAAACATTCTTTATTTTACATTATTTAGGCAAGCAGCATCCGTCAAGATGGGTAGTGTTAATTCAGTGTACCCAGATCATCCCATTCCAGTTTCTCGTCGTTTAAAAATTAGTGAATTTTTTATGTCTTTAAAGAATTTTATGTCTGCATGCCTTTTGCTTTCTTGCTCATTACCATGTGCAGAGAGAGAGAAGTGGTGGTTTTCGTGTTTTTCCCTTTTGTGTGTATTTCGTTGGGTTTTAGTTTTAGTTTCTTGGGGTAACTTCCTTTTTACTGGGTGCATGTTAGGTTTAAAGAATTTATGCGAGATGTTCTTGGGCAAGAACTTCCTTCGGATATTCTTGCCTTTGAATATCCTTTGGGAACCGACCGTTGCCATTTTTCCAATATTCTATTTAAAAATCGTTCATTCAGTCCCGGGACATGTACTCGACCCTTCTTTTCTTTATTTATTTCCCGCAATCTATCTGAGTACATGAATTAACAGTCTCTTTATTTTTGAATATAGGGACATGGACTGATCGAATATGTTGGCGGGAACTTCCGCGTCTCAGCCTAAGCGGACAAAGCGAAGATTTTTCGGATCCGTAGCTTCGTACCTTACGGCCAGTAACCTCTCAGAATTGCCCAAGTCGAGGGCCGAAGAGTTGTACGATGTCTACAATATCCCTCAGGGGGGTTTTGGCTATTTGACGTTGATGATGACGAGAGGATCTTCGACAATCCAGGTGTCCCATAGGGGGATGGAGACCGTGCGGTCAGTATTTCCGAAGCCGCTTTCAAATGTGGCTTCTGAGTGCATCTGTTGAATATTCTGAAACACCTATTCATACAGATGGGAATAGCCCTGGGGTAGATGGACCCGAATGAGTTTATTTATATAAACTGCTTTCAGAACCGATGCCTGCAGGAGGGGTGAAGCCATTTCCTCGTCTTTTATGGTTCCATTACGATTTTTGTAAAAACCCGAAGAGTGCTGGCTCCCATAACATTGACCGAAGGGTAGGTCGGGTGGATTGGACGGCTACCAATTTGAACAACAAGACTACCCACATCCACTGGTGCTTTATCAGCGGGCCTAAGCTTGCCAGGTTTTCAGTGTGGCATGAAGTCAACCTGACCAAACTCCTTATGCCTAATCTGAGTGAAGGGGCGAAGAAATTGTATGAGGGTTTAGTTAAGGCCACAGTTGTTAAGTTTAATTCTGCTGAATACCGAAGCTCCGATTGGACCCTCGGTTTGTGAGGTGGGGGTAACAAATTTTTTTCCTCCGTTATTTTCCCCTTTATGTACATATTTGGATTTGTTTGCATTATTCTCTTTGTATAATTATCCTCTTATTTTTCTTTCAGTGTCTTCAGCGGAGGCTTTGCTTGAAAGAAAGACGGTGAAGGCATCGGTGAAGAAGGTTGCGGAAGAGGCTGTCAGGCTGGGGGAAGCAGATCCTTCGGGCAGATGAGAGAGAGTGGTTCAGGAATCTGATTCTAGCCGACAGGATCCTCCTATTTCGGCCAAAGCTGCTAAAGATAGCCATGGAGGCCAAGATAATGAGAACTTGGAGCAAGTGAACAAGCGGCGGAGGGGCTGAGATGGGATCGTTCAGATGTATGTCCCTGACTGGGGCGTACTGACGAGCGATTATATCGTTTACCCGACCCATAAAGCTATGAATGAAGTGGCCCTGACCTCTGTCGGGGACTCTAGCTTTCAAGCGATCGCTCTCTCGACGTTACGGCCACGCCAATAGAGGCCTGTACGGAGCTCATGTCCTTTCTTTTCCTTATAAGTTCTAATTTTTATGTTTATTCGTCCTGCATTTGCTTCGGTCTTACATGTTTCTTTTTATTCAGTTTGTCAATACTTTTGCCTTGTTTTCTTTTTTAGGCTACTCGTCGGGCTGCTGATGTTGCCGACAAGGTGCAGGATATGCAAGGCCGAATGACCAAGGTGGAGGAGCTGGAGCGAAGAGCCACCACCGCTGAGGAGGAGCTCTGAAGGGCCCAGTTACGAAATGAGACCTTGATCGGCTAGGTAGATGTGCTGATAGAAGACAAACAAAGGCTGGGGCAAGACCTGGAGAGGGCGAACCGGCGCATTGATCATCAGAATGGGCAGCTGAAGAGGTTCCAGAAAGAGCTCTGAAAGACAAAGAAGAAGCTGGAGCTGACCGAGGAGCGCTCCTTCTAGTTTGGCGATGATCATATGCTGAAGAAGGTTCATGAGCTCAGTTGGGACTATAAATAACTTCTAGATGATTATATCAAAGATTCCATTGGTCGAACTGGTGGCACGGAGCCCTTGAAAGTCTCTTCGTGCGAAGATGGAGATCTTTCGGATAATTAAATTTTTCTTGTAATTTATTTTCGTATGTTCATACATTGGCCTTCGGGCGTATGACTTGGTGGCCCTCGTGCCATTTAAATCTAATTACATTTTCAGAATCTAATTGCATCTTCAACTTATTTTTTCCTTAGCAAATTTTTGTTATATTGTATCTTTGGCTTCTATCATCCCTTAACATTTTTCTATTCGCATCTTTGATTTATTTTTTCCTTAGCAATTCTTATTTTAACCCATTTCTGCCCCCAAGCGTTAACGGGACAAGGGCTCTCCTTCAAAAAATATACGAGTTTCCTTCACCCAATTTTTTAAAGGGTAGATCTTGTGTCTTGAAGACTTGAAATGAACTATCTTCTTCGGGTATTCCCTCAAATAGGTTTGGTTTTGATATGCGACAATCGAATGAACTCTCTTCTGTGGGTAGCCCCTATGTAGGAATTTGCTCGTCCTATCATTTTATGGTAGGGGCGATGGCCTTATCTTCTTTGGGTGGCTCTTGGATAAGTCCTCGTTCGCTCCTTTTTTCCATAATAGTTTAGTACCAAAGGGCGTAACATTTATAGCTGAATGAAGAGTTTTACAGTAAGGGCGAATGAGTTTATCTTTGTTTGACGGGCTCTAGAAAAAACTTCGTTCATTCTTACTACTTATTCGTAATGTTTAGGCGGAGCAAGAGGGCGAAGGACATTATCTTTTTTGGATAGCCCCTAGATAATATTCACTCGCTCTGTCTGTCTAGCCACTTAAATTAAATTTTAACGTCATGCACGTGGGGATGAAGGACATTATCTTTTTCGGGATAGCCCCTAGATAGATGTTCATTCGTCCTTTCCAGGCGTCAATTCTAAATACATTTAAATCGATTACATGTGCAAAAGGAGTGCATATTTATTGATGATTCTTCATTTATTACACATTTTACAATTTTGGGCAACAGAAGTATAATTCTTAAAAGGAAATGCGGGAAATTTTTCTTATCGGACATGCCACGTGTTTTTGATTGCGTCCCCAGATAAAGTTTCCTACTTGTAGGTTCCTGGGCGAACGACCTCTGTAACTTTGTACAGTCCCTCCCGGTTCGGTTGGAGCTTTCCTTGCTTTGTTGGCATAAATGCAGCCAGTTCTCTCAGAACAAGGTCCCCTATACCGAATGATCTTTTTTTATACAAGAATCATAGTGTTGTGCGGCCTGTAGCAAATATTTCAAATTTCTTTTATGAGTCGCTTCTCTTTCTTCTACCAATAGATCTACATTGGCCTTAAGGCCGAAATCATTATTTTCCACGTTGTAGATCTCGCTTTGATAGGAATCCAAGCCCACTTCCATGTTCTTAAGCATCTGTGCCATATGCCAAACTAAAGGGAGTTTCTCCTGTAGAGGATCTTGGGGTCGTTCGGTAGGCTCACAAAAACCCAGAGAAGTTCATCTGCATATTTCCCCTTGGCTTCGCCCAACCTCTTCTTGATGCCTTGAAAGATTACCTTGTTGGCAGTCTCGACCGCCTCATTTCCTTGAGGAAGAGCGAATGAACTAAATTTTTGTTGAATCCCGAAGTTATGGAGAAATATTTTGAACTCGTTGCCCATAAATTGGGTATTGTGTCCAAGACACACACCTTCGGTATCCCAAATCTTAAAATTATATGTTCCAACATGAATTTTTTGGTTGCCTCTTCATTTATGATGGACAGAGGTCTTGCTTCTACCTAATTGGTCATGTAATCTATGGCGATTATATAATACTTCGCCTGCTTCGTGCTGGTTGGTAGAATGCCTATTATGTCCACGGCCCACATGGCAAAGGGTATTGGGATTAGAACCGAAGTCATTTCCTCTCGTGGTAGCTTCAGGGATGTCTCGAATAGTTGGCACTGTTTACATTTCTTCGCATAATCACATGCATCTGCTCTCAAAATCGATCAAAAGAATCCTTGACGAAGGATCTTAAAGGCCAGTGATCGATCGATAAGATATCTTCCATAAATTCCTTCATGCACCGCCTCTAAGGCCATCTCTTGCTCTTCGGAATCAGGGCACCTTAATAGCGGTTAAGTAACCAATTTGCGGTATAATTTTCTTCCTACTTGGGTCTAGCTGGCTGCTCGATATTTTATCTTATGAGCTTCCCTTCGGTCGAGGGGCAGACTCCATTTCTCCAAATAAGTTCGGATATGAGTCATCCAGTTTATGCCTCGGTGAATTTCCAAGCATTGTTTTCTTTCGATCGAAGGCATCTTCGCTTTGGTCAGATAAATAGAGCCAGTTAGGCTCTGCATTTCTGTCAAAGCTAGCCTTGAGAGGGCATCCGATCGATTGTTGTTCTCTCTTCCTATTTGGTTTAGTTCAAAATATTCAAAGGCTAAGGATGTTTCTCTTACCTTGGTGGCATAAGCTTTCGTTCGAGGATCTCTTTGTTCGTATTCCCAAAAAAATATTTCGATGCCAGCATCGAGTTGCTAAAGACCCTCAAATGTTTTGCTTCTAAACTTTTTTCCAATTCCATTTCGGCCAATAATTCTTCGTATTCGGCCTCGTTGTTGGTCAGAGGAAAAGTGAACCGAATTGTCTGGCAGATTTTGAACTCATACGGACTAGAAAGAATTAGTCCAGCCCCATATTTCTTCCCAGGGACTGAACCATCAACCAACAACTTTCATTTCCCCAGTGTCCGAATAATTTGTTCCTCCGGGGTAAGGTCCTTTGGTCCTGAAAAGGTGCATTCGACCATAAAATCAGCTAGTGTTTGGGCCTTTATAACGGTTCTGAGGATGTACTCAAGGTTATATCCCCCAAGTTCGATAGATCAAGCCACAACACTATTCGAAGCTTCTGGCCAAGTTAGAATTTTCTTCAATGGTTGATTTGTTACCACTTGTATCGTTCAGCCTTGAAAGTAATATCATTATTTTTTGGAGGATGTTAGATATATTTGATAATGTCATGGCTAATATAATTTATGTTTAGATTTCCGATCTTACTTAACAGGACAAATCAGTACTTAACCGTTGATCAGTACTTATACTGGAAGTCAGGACTTAAGGATATCAGTACTTATATTATCAGGAGATAATCATCAGAAGTTAGATATCAGAACTTAGCTGATCAAAGGAAAGAAGATCAAGATAAACATAAGAAGAGATGTGCATGAAGAAGGAGTTCCGTGAAGAATGGAATACTTGGAAGAAAAGATATCTGATTGATATATTTTAGGAAGCAGAATTATATTCCATATCAATTAGCGATTATCTTGTAACTGTGTAGTATATAAACACAGACATAGGGTTTACACTATAAGTGTTATCATATTCGAGAAGATTATTCATTGTAACCCTAGCAGCTCTCGTGATATTTGTTCATCACTGAGAGGTAACAGTTCCATACTGTAACAGAGTTTATTGTTTCAATAAAGTTTGTTTTCTGTTACTTAAGATATTAAAGTTCGATTTGATTGTATTATACATTGTATTCACCCCCTCTACAGTGTGTGTGACCTAACAAGTGGTATCAGAGCCTATCTGTTAACACACATACAGTTAAAGATGCAAACACAAGCATGTCTGACACAGAAACTCCAACTAAGCCTACCAAAACTGAGGAACCACCAAAGACACAAATTCAGAGTCGGTATGAGACCATCAGAGTTCCCATACTAAGACCATCTGAATATCCCATATGGAAGGTGAGAATGACCATGTTCCTGGAAGTAAAGGGCCTCACAAACCAACCAAGCTTGCTGTTGCAGTTGCAGGTGAAGCAGGAAAGACTGTACCAAAGGAAAAGAGTGATTATACTGCTGAAGATATAGCATCAATTGCTAAGGATGCTAAGGTACGACACTTACTGCATAGTGCCATTGATAATGTAATGTCAAACAGGGTAATCAACTGCAAGACTGCTAAGGAGATATGGGATGCTCTGGAAACAAGATGTCAGGGAACTGACACAATTAAGAAGAACAGGAAGACAATACTCACTCAAGAGTATGAACACTTTGACTCAAAGACTAATGAGTCATTGAATGATCTATATGATAGATTTGTCAAACTTTTGAATGATTTGTCATTGGTTGATAAAGAGTATGATCTTGAAGATTCAAACCTTAAATTCCTGTTAGCTCTTCCTGAATGCTGGGATTTGAAGGCAACAACAATAAGAGACAACTACAATCTTGATGAAACAACTCTTGATGAAATCTATGGAATGCTCAAGACTCATGAACTTGAGATAGAACAAAGAAGCAAGAGGAAAGGAGGAAAGTCAAGGACAGTTGTTCTTAAGGCTGAAGAAGAATTCCCCAAAGCAGCTTCCTCAAGGAAAGACAAGGGTAAAGCTCTTTTCATAAAGTCTGATACTGAGTCATCAAGTTCTGAAAGTGATGATGACTCAGATTCTGAAAGTTTGCCTGAGACTGATGCTGATGAGGAGATGATGGTGAAAGGAATCACAAAGATTGCATACAGGAAGTTCAGGAAGGAAAAGAAGTTTTCCAAGAAAGGCATAAGTTCTGATAAGAAGAATTTCAGAAGATCTGAAGGCAGAGGAGGAAAGTCTGACAGAGGAGATTATACCAATGTTAAATGCTATAACTGTGGTGAGAAAGGCCACATATCTCCTGATTACAAGAAGGTAAAGGGTGATAAAGGAAAGGCTCTTGTCACAAAGCAGAAAAGTTGGACAGACACCTCAGACTCTGAAAGTGAGGAAAACTATGCATTGATGGCAAATGCTGATAAAGAAAGTGCTGAGAGCAGTTCTGAAGCTGCTGAAACAAAGGTACCTCAGACTACTTATGCTTTTCATACTGATGATATTAATGAGTTGAAAAGATAACTTAAAACCATGTTTGTTAGTTATAGAGATCAAACTTTAACATGTGAAAGATTAACTTCTGAAAATCTTGCTTTTAAGAAAAGAAATGATTTCTTAGAAAAAGAGTTAGTCATGTTCCATCAAACTCAGAAGGATAGAGATGATGCTTTTTATGTTAGGGATGAAGTGCTAAAAATGAATGAATCTCTAAAAACTGAGTTAGAAAAGGAAAGAGAGATTATCAGGACTTGGACTAACTCTGGCAAAACAACTCAAAATCTGCTAAGTAGTGGAAACTGGAAAGAGGGCTTAGGATATGGAGAGGATAAGAATGATAAAGGAACTGAAGAAATTAAGCCTGTTGTTAAGCAAAAGCCCAAGTTAAAACCTGTTAAGTTTGTAACTGTAAAGTCTGAAAATAAGAAATCAGAAGTTAAAGAGGAATTAACTTCTGACAAACTAAAACAGGAAAAGACAGCTGAAGTAAACATAGGCTTAATGACAAAGAAGCAGCTTAAGCATAAGCTGAAAGATGTTAAGAATGCAAACAAGGTAAAATCACCTAGGAAAAATAGGAATGGAAAGGAAGGTGTGAATAAAAGCAATGATTATAAACCTGTTCCTGATGCTCCTAGGAAAACATGTCTTAACTGTGGAAGTTCTAATCATCTGGCTTCTTTTTATAGGAAGAATAAGAATATTAACTCCTTACCTTCAAAATCAGGAGTTAAGAGTCAGTCTGTTAGATACAAACCACAAAATCCTTGTTTTCATTGTGGTAGTTTATGGCATTCCATTTATACTTGTAAGGAATATCATAGTTTGTACTATGATTATTATCAAATAAAACCTTCTTTGAAGAAAGTTTCCATTGTTCCTTCTAGTATAAATTCTGATTCAAAGTCTGATAATGTAAGTTCTGACAAGAAAAATGTTAACATAAACTCTGATGCTAAATCCGCTGCAAATGTTAACAAACTTAATAAGACCAAAGGATCCAAGCAAGTCTGGGTCCTTAAAACTAATAATTAGTGGTCTTTGTGATTGCAGGGCAACAGGAAAAATATTCTAGTTCTAGACAGTGGATGTTCAGGACATATGACTGGAAATAAGGCCCTGCTATCAGACTTTGTGGAGAAAGCTGGCCCAAGTGTTTCCTATGGAGATGGCAACATTGGAAAAACATTGGGATATGGCAATATCAATCTTGGGAATGTCATAATTAAAGATGTAGCTCTGGTCTCAGGACTTAAACACAATCTGTTGAGTATAAGTCAAATCTGTAACAGAGGTTATCATGTTGATTTCTTTGAAGAACACTGTGAAATTGTGAGTAAATCTAAAGGCAAAGTTGTTCTGAAAGGATACAGGCGTGGTAACATTTATGAAGCTAAGCTTTCAAAGAGTACTGATGGTTCTGCAATTTGTCTGATGAGTAGAGCATCAATTGAAGAAAGCTGGAATTGGCACAAGAAACTCTCTCATTTAAATTTCAACAATATAAATGAACTGGTCAAGAAAGATCTTGTGAGAGGATTGTCAAAGTCAGTATTTGCTCCTGATGGTCTTTGTGATTCATGTCAGAAGGCCAAACAAAGAAAATCTTTCTTCAAGAGCAAGACTGAATCATCAATTCTTGAGCCTTATCATCTACTATATGTTGATCTATTTGGTCCAGTAAATGTCATGTCTATTGCAAAGAAAAAATATGTGTTGGTCATAGTGGATGAGTTCACCAGATACACATGGATGTATTTCTTGCACATAAAAAGTGAAACTGCATCTATCTTGATTGATCATGTCAAACATCTGGATAAATTGGTCAAAGATTCTGTGAAAATCTTAAGTAGTGATAATGGCACTGAGTTCAAGAATTTGATAATGGAAGAGTTCTGCAAAAACCATGGAATTAAGCAGGAATTTTCTGCTCCTGGAACTCCACAGCAAAATGGAGTTGTTGAAAGGAAGAATAGAACTCTCATTGAAGCTGCACGAACTATGCTTGAAGAAGCAAAGCTTCCAACTTATTTCTGGGCTGAAGCTGTGCAGACTGCTTGTTTTACTCAAAATGCAACACTTATAAACAAGCATGGAAAAACACCATATGAGATGGTGAAGAAAAAGAAGCCAAATCTGAAGTACTTTCATGTATTTGGATGCAAGTGTTTTGTTCTCAAGACTCATCCTGAACAGCTATCCAAGTTTGATCTAAAAGCTGATGAAGGAATCTTTGTTGGATATCCACTTTCCACAAAAGCCTTCAGAGTCTATAATTTAAGAACAAAAGTGGTCATGGAATCTATCAATGTCTCTTTTGATGACAAGAAGATTACTGGTCTTGAAGATTTCATTGATCATGATCAGCTGAGATTTGAAAATGAAGACTCAAATTCTGATACTGAAAATCCTGACAGTCTAAGTCCTGATACTGTAAACTCTGATGGATTAAACTCTGATGTTATTGAAACTGTGGTGACTACGTCAAGGGAAGATGCACCAATGAAGGGGGGGCATACTCAAGATCCTGCCACATCTCAAGAAACATCAGAACATACATCTGGCTCTTCAAGTTCTGATTCGTCAAGTTCTGATAAGCCAAGTTCTGATAGTGCTGAAAATCTAAATACTGAAGAATCCAACTCAGAGAGCATAGTTTCAGGGGGAGCATCAGAAAATGAAAATGAAGACAACATGGATCATGGGGGAGCATCCAGTTCTAGAGATAACCTTCCATCTGCAAGGAAGTGGACAAAGTCACATAAACCTGATTTGATAATTGGAAATCCTGATGCAGGTGTCAGAACTAGAACATGTACTTCAAATGAATGTCTTTACAATTCTTTTCTCTCTCAGACTGAGCCAAAGAAAGTGGAAGAAGCTCTTCAAGATGCTGATTGGGTGCAAGTAATGCAGGAAGAGTTAAATGAATTTTAAAGAAACAAAGTCTGGACCCTAGTGCCAAGACCAAAGAATATATCTGTTGTTGGTACAAAGTGGGTATTCAGAAACAAAACTGACAGTGATGACATAATTACAAGGAATAAGGCAAGGTTGGTTATAAAAGGATATTCTCAACAGGAGGGAATTGACTATGATGAAACATTTGCACCAGTTGCTAGGTTAGAAGCCATAAGGATATTTTTGGCTTATGCTGCTCACAAAAAGTTTACTATCTTTCAAATGGATGTGAAAAGTGCTTTTCTCAATGGAGAATTGGAGGAGGAAGTATATTTTGAACAACCTCCAGGCTTTGTAGATTCCAAACATCCAGATTATGTCTACAGGCTTGATAAAGCACTTTATGGACTTAAGCAAGCTCCTAGAGCATGGTATGAGACTTTAGCTCAGTTTCTTCTGGAAAGTGGATTCAACAGAGGAACAATAGACAAAACACTGTTCTACCTCAACCATGGAAAGGACTTACTTCTCGTCCAGATTTATGTTGATGATATCATTTTTGGGTCTACAAATGACAGACTTTGCAAGAAGTTTGCCAAACTGATGCAGTCAAGATATCAGATGAGTATGATGGGGGAACTTAGCTATTTTCTGGGCCTTCAAGTCAAGCAGAATGAAGAAGTCACTTTTATTTGTCAAACTAAGTACACCAGAAACTTGCTAAAGAAATTCGGAATGCAAGATTGTTCAAGTGCATCCACTCCCATGGCCCCTGCAACAAAACTGGATAAGGATACTGGTAAATCAGTAGATATTACTGATTACAGAGGTATGATTGGCTCTCTACTCTATCTAACTGCTAGTAGACCTGATATCATGTATGCTACCAATCTTTGTGCAAGATTTCAAGCAGATCCAAGAGAACCTCACTTAACAGCTGTGAAAAGAATTTTTAAGTATCTTAAAGGAACAGCTAATCTGGGATTGTGGTATCCTAGAGAATCAGATTTTAAACTAATAGGTTACTCAGATGCAAATTTTGCTGGTTGTAAAATTGACAGGAAAAGCACAAGTGGAAGCTGCCAATTTCTTGGAGGCAGATTGGTTTCCTGGTTCAGCAAGAAACAAAAGTCAATTTCCACATCAACTGCAGAAGCAGAGTATATTGCTGCAGGAAGCTGTTGTGCACAGATTCTTTGGATGAAGAATCAGTTACTGGATTATGGGTTAACATATTTCAAAATCCCTATTTACTGTGATAATCAAAGTGCTATTGCTATGACAGGTAATCCAGTTCAACACTCTATGACAAAGCACATCAGCATCAGGTACCACTTTATAAGGGAACATGTGGATGAAGGTACAGTGGAATTGCACTTTGTTCCAACAGATCAACAACTAGCAGATATCTTCACAAAACCACTGTGTGAAGCCACTTTTACAAGATTGGTAAATGAACTTGGAATGGTTTCAGGTTCTTTTTCTAAATCTGTCTAGTTTTGTTCTATTTCATTAGACTTTATGATCAGTATTTACAGAATGTAATCTCTTTGTGTATTCTGTGATTAATTGAAATATGTGTTCAAGTACTGATTGTTGTCTGATATATGTTTCTAAACTCTGATAAGTGATATGTTTGTTTAAGTAACTATTCAATCCTATGAGGATAACTGTGCTAGATACTGACCTAGTAGTCTTCAATAAACAAATGATCCCATGTAAGAAGTAATTATTTCTGTGGAAATCTTATGACACAAGCAAATTCTGATAATTGAGCTTAGTTGAGCTTACTTTATTTATCTTATTACTAAGTCACAAATTAAAATAATGTTACTCATCTGTTAAGTTCTGATACTAGTAAATCTGCTGAATGTACTAAGTGCTGATAAACCTCAATTATTAAAAGAAAAAGCAAAAAGATCAAAGAATAAAATCAGGTACTCCTTTGAGATCTAGAGTAAACATGTGGAAGGGACGACCCAAGTGCATTGCTGGTATTAAGTAAATATGCATTAGAAAAGCAAAATATTTTCTTGGTGACTTTTCACACTCTATAATTACTGGAGAAATACTCTGATAATAGCATAAATTCTGATAAGCAGTCGTGATTCACTTACACTGAGAAGCCACTGTAAAATAGAATTTAAAAAGATGCATAAAATTAGCACAAAACAGTTGAGGTGGACTCAAGCTTGAACTCATTCATCAGTAGGTTTCAGGATAATGACAGCTCTTTAGCAAAATTTTAGTTATGCCTTATTTCTAATATGTATTGAAGTGAATCAGACTTTACTCCTTGTCTGAAATTTAGCTTAATGCACACACTAATCACTCCATCTGAATGATGAAAATTACTGTGGTGGTCTATGTTGTTTTAGATAAACAGTCATTGTGTCATTTTGCACTAACTCTGAGGACAAGTTCTGGTTGCATATTCTGACGATTAAGTTCTGAAGAGTAAAACTCAGAACTTGTATGTGGATTTACTTAGATAGGCATTCCTTTTTCGAGTTAAGAAATTATGTTCTGATGACTGTTAAGTTTTGATATAAGTCTAAGTTCTGATATTATAGTCTAATTCTTTACTTGACTTATCTGTGGATAAAATTTGATAACAGTCTCGGTTCAAACTAGAATATGTTGAAGTGGAAGATTAATAGTCACTATGGTTAGGGTTAATGGTATTCGTACTTGAACAGCCCACTTTTACTTGTTTCTTGTGCGCATTCAACCATGTTTTCTCCTTCCAATGAAGGTTATTCTTTTTCCAAGTCTGGGGAGACGAGGTAGAATTAATTCTACCTGTCAGCATTAAATACTTTTACGTCTCCTGGAATTCTCTTGCCTATATAAGCAGCCACTTCACATTAGCCTTCCCATCAAATTCTTTCTCACAAACTTACCTTCATACTTTTTCTTTCAAAAACACAATGGTCAGATACAACATGTTTTTGAACTACCAAAACTTCAATATGGAGCTAAGCTGTGCCGACTGGCAGCAGGAATGGCACGTCACGGCCATTCCTGAGGAGATATGGGACTCTGCCCACAGGAGGTACTGACCCACCTTCTGTTCTTCTATATGGATTACCATCGCCATCTGGAGCGATTGGAGGAGGAAAGGCTGGAAGCTCTCCGCCAGCAAGAGCGAATCATCCGACTCATCATTCTGTTTGTCGAGAGTAGGAAGAAGAAATGATTTAATCTCGTCTTCTTCCTATTTTTCTTCATCATCAGCCTTGCCCTGCTTCTTGAGCTAGGACTAAGGCTGTTGATGTTAGGTTTAGTGGCTTAGGGAAATCCTGTATAAGTACTGATGTAATTTCAATTTCATGAATGTATTCTCTTGATATATTAATGAAATTTGTTTTTGTTTCAAGATTTTGTCTCTAAGTTATTTTGTAATGCATTGATAAATCCTGATAATTATTCATATTCTGAAGACCATATAAATTCTGTTTTAATTTAAGTTCTGATTTTCCTTTATCAGTACTTACTCATATAATTTATCTTGGTCACTTTAACTTGATTTCTTTTCAGAATATTAATGTTGCAGTGAAAATTAATTAAATCAGTGGGAACGGTTTTAATTTTGAATTACAACTGTTTCACCTTGATTAATGGAATATCTGGGTAAGTGGAACGGTTTTTCCTTGAAAACAGGCAAGTGGGCAAGTAATGATTACTATTTTCTCACGCCCAGTAACTATCCGTTATTACTGCATGTCTGACAGGTGTCCCAACGGTTACTTTTGGTGTATAAGTAACAGAGAGAAAAGATTGTCAAATCTTTTATTTACTTTTCTCTTTTATCTCTCTCTCTTTACTTTCATCCTTTCTCATCTACTAACAATTTTTCATAGAGACATTTTATCAAACACAATACAGGCAACCGTATTTATCTCAATTTTTCACATGGCACCTAAGGATTTAATCATTGATGGAGCTAAGTTTGTTCCAAACAACTATGCTGCAATTCTTGATCATGCTGAAGCTCCATCTGAATTGCATTTTGTGCAAGATCTTTTTGCACACAGTGAGATTGGGTATGCATTAACTCAGCCTTCAGTCTTTTCGAGCCAACAAGTTCTGACGTTTTGGCGGACTGGGCACTTTGATGATGGTGGTAGACTTGGCACTCCTAGTATTGTTTTCGAAGTGGGTGATTCTTCTTATGCAGTTACTCCTGGTACAATACGCAAGGCTCTACATCTCCCAGAAGGTTGCACCTTTTCAATTCCATAAGAATCAGCTCTTCAGGAGTTAATGGCAAATTTGGGGTATGAAAAGAGTTTGGCAAAACTTGGGCAGTTGAAACGGGCTCATATCAGACGAGAATGGAGCTTCTTCTTCGACTGCATCACTAAAGCTTTTGGGAACAAATGTTCGAATTTTGATGCTATCCCAATTCTGAGTCAGCACATCGGGTATGCTATTATACATCAAACTCATTTTGATTTTGCAACTGGTATAATTGGTTTTATTGGGGATAAGATGACAGAGGATAGGAATGTTGTCTATTTTGCTAGATTCTGTCAACTTATTTATACTTTTTGTACTGATGAACCTCAATTAGTCAGTTCCTCAACCCCACCTTTTAAAGTTGCAAAACGCTACTTTAATGACCTGGTAAATGCTGACACTAAGAAATCAGTGGTTAGACCATTACAGATTCCTCAGTCTGTAAAACAACTCCTAGTAAATGCTGATCCTGATACTTATAGATCTGTTTACTCTAATGTCCAACCAACAACAAACACTCAAAAACCATCATCCTCAGCACCTACCACTCATTCTACTCAACCTACCCTCAGTAAATATCTCAAATCCTATCTCTCCACTTCACAGACTGATCAACCCTCATCCTCAGCACCTACTGTGAAGCCTTCATCCTCCA
Organism: Apium graveolens; assembly: GCF_009905375.1. NCBI lineage: Eukaryota > Viridiplantae > Streptophyta > Magnoliopsida > Apiales > Apiaceae > Apium > Apium graveolens. The sequence continues at coordinate 20,366,240 of NC_133651.1, forward strand.
AGCCAAAGAGGACAAAGACTGTTCCTCAAACACCTCAAAAGAGAAGGAGGATTGCCTTGAGAGATGAATCTGATACTGAGGACCAGGTTCCTTCTTCAGAACCTGTTGTAGGTGAAGCTGAGAAAGAGACTTCTCAGAAGGATTCTGGAATTGGGGGATCTAGGCTTCTCAAAAGGCTTAGAAGAATGACAGTTCCTGAAACTCCCAAGGAATCCAAATCAACAACGAGATACAAGAAACAGAGGGCAAAAAGGCCAGTTTCAGATGATGAAGAGGAAGCAGCTAAGGAAGGGGATCAGGAATCTCTGATCTCACAAGACAGGGAATTTGCTCCAGTCACTTCTTCTCCATCAACTCCATCTAAGGAAGTTGTTTCTGAAAAGGCTAACACACCATCTGTGTCTCCTGTTGATCCAGGCACAAGTGCTGATATTGATGTCCAAATCTTGGTTGTGCCTGAAGTAATTCTCTTAGAAGCTCCAACAACAACTAATCCTTCCACAACACCTGTTACTGATGCTGTTCAAACTCCAGAGTTATCTACAACACCTTCTTTGCATCAAGATGCTGATTATCAGACTTTAGGTGAGCATCAGGATATGGCTGTTAATCAGAACTTAGAACCAGATCAACAATTAGAGGATGCTGAAGCCTCCATTGCTACTCACACTATTATTTTATCAGAGGATACTGATTCTGTAAGTTCTGATGCTGCAAATGCTGGAGATACTGGTGATGCTGCTCCAACTGCGGATGCTGATGCAGCAGGTCCTTCAGGACATGTTCCTCAACAAACTATTCTTAAGTTTGAACTTATTAAGAAGTTTGTTACCAGAGAAGCACCAGTACCTTGGAGTGAAACTCCTGCAGGACAGAAGTGGACTAAGGAATGGAATTCAGTTTCATGTGTTCCAACTGAAAAGCATCTTGCTGAGCACTTGACTAAAGCTGATGAAATGTTAAATTCTGATGATTTCAAAACCCAGCTTAGAGTCACTGCATTGAGTACTAAACATCTACAAGGTCTTCACTCAACTACTCATGCAGAGCTACACAAGATTCAGGAATAATTTATCAAACAGGATCAAGTTTGGAAAATTGATAAGAAAAAGTTCTTCCAACCTACCTTTGACAGGATTGCTTATATTGAGAAGACTCAAGATCATCAACAAGCTCAGATTGATGATATTCTAAAAAATCAAGTTTCTCAGCAATCACAACTGACTGAAATCCAATCCTCGGTGGAATTGCTTATCTCTCTTCTACTACCTGCTGATGCCAAAAAGGGGGAGAAAGTAATTAAGTCCAAATGCAAGACTGACAAGACACTAACAGGGAAGGATGATGAAAAAGATGATCAAGGAAACCCTGGAATGGGTAGAGGTCATAGTCAAGGTAGAAGATTCACATCAAGAAAAGCTGAAATCACAAGTCACAGGACAAGTTCTGATACTGGGAAAAGAATAAGTTCTGCTGCTGGTAAAAGGATAAGTTCTGATGAACTTTTAGATCTTGATGAGGAAATGTCAAGACAGTTATTTCTTCAGGAAAATCCAGGAATGGACTTGGAAAGTTTAATGGAAGAAGAAGACAGGCTTAAATCAGAGAAAGTCACATCTAAATCTGAAGCTTTTGGTAAAAAGCCACTTCCAAAACTCAAAGGCATTGTGATCAAAGAAAGGACACATACTGAAGCAACATTGGCTAGATCACAACTGCAGATAGATCCAAGATCCAAGGGTAAAGAAAAGATTGGTGAACCTATCAAGGTTTATGTGCCTCCTGAGGATGAAGAAATTACTGATGAAAAGGATAATCTTGCTCTGACTTCAAGAAAAGTTCTTAAAACAACCTCTGACATGGCTCAAGTTGTTCAGAGTCAAGAAATTGTAAGTTCTGATATTCAGAAGAAGCAAGTAACCTCTGACATAGCTCAAGTTAACTTGATATCAGAAGATAGACCAAAGACACTCTTACCAGGATTCACTAAAGCAAAACAGACTCAATCTTTGAAGACTACTGCAAGTGGTTTTGAAGCAAGAGTAGTTACTGGAAAGGAAGCAAGAGATAAAACTGGATTGGGAAGTGCTGATGAAAGAAGAATACATAACACTACCAATGATCCAACTTCCTTGAGTGAACCAGGTATTGGAGCAACTCCTGAGAGATTGAATCAACTGGAATCTGTACAGATGGTTTACCATACCTACTTGAAAGAATACATCTTGTTGTATTTCATGACAGATGGTAGGGTTTATCATATAAGACAAAATGCCATTCCATTGAAGTATTTTGAAGAATTGGAGCATGTACTATTCTTACTTCAAGTGGATGACAGAATAACAGGAACTGCTGCAAACTATTTGAAAGAACAGATTCAGAGATAGAAAAGGTTTTATTCTGTTAAGTCTGACAGCACATACGTTCCAAAGTACAGAGATCACAATGGTGATATAGTTGAAATGAAGCCCAACACTGCTAAGATTATAACTACCTTTCTGGGGTACAGGGCTGTTGAATTCAATCTTGAGTCTGATAAAGCTTATTTGATCAGACTGGATCAGGATATAAGAAAAGCAAAGATCAATGATCTCAGAGCTGCAATCTTTCAAATTGGTGAAGATACTGCAGAGCTTAAAGATGCCAAAAGGAGAATGATTGATGAACTTAGATATGTTGAGAGATGTTTGTTGAAGAATTATCTCAGAACAACTCCTGACATCAGAGAGATCAGATGATGAATCCAAGTCGAAGATCTACAACTGCTTAAATTCTGATATTTGTACAGACTGAAGTTGTTATCAGAAGTTGAATATTGGTAAAGCTTTAAGGACTGTAAGTTATAGTTATCTAGTCTAATTCTCATGCATTTGTACTTAATGTTTTTGACATCATCAAATATCTGTTAAACTTGTATATTATGCTAATTTACAAGTTAGGGGAGATTGTTAGATATATTTGATAATGTCATGGCTAATATAATTTATGTTTAGATTTCAGATCTTACTTAACAGGACAAATCAGTACTTAACCGTTGATCAGTACTTATACTGGAAGTCAGGACTTAAGGATATCAGTACTTATATTATCAGGAGATAATCATCAGAAGTTAGATATCAGAACTTAAGTGCTGAAGGACGATCAGATAAGGACAGTAGCTGATTAAAGGAAAGAAGATCAAGATAAATATAAGAAGAGATGTGCATGAAGAAGGAGTTCCGTGAAGAATGGAATACTTGGAAGAAAAGATATCTGATTGATATATTTTAGGAAGCAGAATTATATTCCATATCAATTAGCGATTATCTTGTAACTGTGTAGTATATAAACACAGACATAGGGTTTACACTATAAGTGTTATCATATTCGAGAAGATTATTCATTGTAACCCTAGCAGCTCTCGTGATATTTGTTCATCACTGAGAGGTAACAGTTCCATACTGTAACAGAGTTTATTATTTCAATAAAGTTTGTTTTATGTTACTTAAGATATTAAAGTTCGATTTGATTGTATTATACACTGTATTCACCCCATCTACAGTGTGTGTGACCTAACAGAGGACATGACCAACCCATATGCGAACTTCTTAGCGTTCGGATATCTTATTTCTGCATCCTTCAACACGCGGGAGACCTAAAAATTGGATGTTGATTTATTTCATGGTTTTTGACCAAAATAGCCCCCATAGTTCGATCGGACACAACCAGATATAACAGAAGGGTTTTCTTTGGATCAGGTCTCATTAAGAGTGGGGACTTGGTAAGGTATTCTTTTACTTCTTCGAAGGCTTTCTGGAATTCGGGCCCCCACTCAAAATTCTTGGACCTCTTGAGTGCGGCAAATAATGGCAATGCCTTTTCTTCAGATCTTGATATGAAGCGTCGAAGGATGGCTAGTCGCCCAGTTAATTTTTGAATGTCCCGAATGCATTTCGGAGCTTCCATGTTGATAACTGTTGAGTGGCATTTATGTCACTTTATAACGCTTCGTAAAGCTTTGAATTGGTGTTTTGTACTCAAGTTGTTAGTATTTTTAACGTGTTTTGTAGTGTTTTTGCATTTCAGGCGTTAAACAAGAATTCAGGTGAATTGACATTGTTTTGATGCTAATATGATGTTAGGATGGTGTCTAGAATAAAAGCAAGAAAAGAAGAAGTCAGAATTTTTTCCAGAGAGCATGCGCGCCCGCGCTGTAGTAGCGCGCGACCGCGCCAGGATTGCAGAAGTACAGCGCGCCCGCGCTGGTGAAGCACGCGCTCGCGCCGGGTCGAATTCCAGGAATCCTGTTTCTACTCTGATTTTGATCCATAAGACTTCTAATCTGCATGGAATGCTATATAAACATAACTTAAGGTCGTTTTTCACAACAAGACGTACCGGGCTTAAGGAGAAGGCGTAAGAAGATCGTAGAGCACAATTCCACCAAGGTGAAGAGGATCTAATTTATTCTTGTGATTCTTTGTTTTAAGTTATAACTTTGGATGCTAGTTTTCTTGCTCGTGAACCTATACACTTGTTTCGTACTTGGTTTATTATTTATTCAGTATAAAGACTACGTTTATTATACCATGTTTTCATCGGAACCCACGTTGATGATGAGTCCGATTATGGGCTAATCATTATCGTGGGGTTCTAGCGGATTTATTTATGGATTTCTTTAGCTAATTTGTTTCGATGCCTTAGTGTGTGGTGATTGTATGATATCCTAGTTTTGGTTGTGCTTATTAGTCTTATGAGCGTCGTGAACTTATAAGATAGCGTGTTAATCTTTAATGAAGCGAAAGTGAATTTATGGTTTAGAACTTGCCATGCTAGCATAGGTTCATGTATTTGTTAACATGATTCATAGGTAATTTTAACCATCTTACTTGCCCTATGTAATCATGATAGATAACTTGTGCATTAAACCGTTATGTTGTCAAATTCTATAGACATATAGGGTCTCAATATAATTGATGTATATTCAACTTCTGTCTCATTTGTGGATGTCTGGTAGTATGGTATTCGTACAACGAAAGTTGGCGTTTATCAGTTTCGTGTTATCTGATTAGTGTCATCAACATTGCATGCTAAGGTTAAGAACGAAAAAGCTATTGAATGAAGTACTTAATGAAGTTAGAATCTCATGTTTGTGTCATATAGTATTTAATTCTCTTTAATTTCTTAGTTAATGTTCTTTACTATAATCTCTTAATTAATCTTAGTATAAACAACCTCAATTTGTTATTCGTCTTAGTATTGGATAATAACCATACCATTGTTGCATAAATACATTGATTGAAGTTAACCTAAACCATTCCCTGTGGGAACAAACTAGAAATAATTCTATATTACTTGCGATCGCGTATACTTGCGTGAATATTAGCGCGTGTTCTAGCGACTAACAAGTTTTTGGCGCCGCTGCCGGGGACTCGTGGTTAATTTTTAGTTTATGTGTTTGTCATCAGTGTTCGTTAAAGTTCAGTGACTCGGATATTGTTACTTACTTATTTCCTTGACGTGTTTCAGGTACTCTAGCGAGCGTGTATGCATACGCGTTCTCGGTCTCGTAAGAGAACACTGTATAAAGTTGAGGAAGAAGTAGTAGTAGCTAAGGAAGTTTTCGAAGAAGTTCTTATAGAGGAGAAGGTTGAAGAAGAAATCTTAGTTGAGAAAGCAGAAAAAGCTCTTATTGCGATGGGTGAACCAGAAGCGAATCCAAAGGCTTTGATGGACTATTCTCATCCAAAGATCAATGATATTCAGTCTAGCATTGTCAGACCGACCATTACGGCTAACACTTTTGAAATCAAGGCTAGCATGATTCAAATAATACATAATTCAGTTCAGTTTGGGGGTTCTCCTATAGAAGATCCCAACATGCACATTAGAGATTTCATCGAGATATGCGACACCTTCAAGTTCAATGGAGTGTCTGAAGATACTATAAAGTTAAGGCTCTTCTCATTCTCTCGGAGGGATAAAGCTAAAAGCTGGTTACATTCTCTACCACCGGGCTCTATCACTAAATGGGAAGATTTGGCTCAGAAGTTCCTCACTAAGTTCTTTCTTATGGCGAAGACTGCTGCAATCAGGATTGCTCTTACTCAATTTGCGCAGCAGTCTGGAGAGTCTTTGTGTGAGGCTTGGGAGCGATATAAGGAGATACTAAGGAAGTGTCCTCATCATGGGATGCCTGACTGGATGATCATTAATTGCTTCTATAATGGGTTGGGTGCTACTTCTAGACCCATGTTTGATACAGCATCAGGAGGAGCCTTGTGGGCTAAAAGCTACGATGAAGCTTACGAATTGATTGAACTGATGGCTGCTAATGAATACTAGAATCCTTCTCAGAGACTACCTCAGGGCAAGGTAGCAGGAATTCTGGAGGTGGATGCAGCTACTGCTATAGCTGTGCAGCTTAAAGCTTTGACGATGAAGGTAGATTCTTTGGCTAATTATAAAGTTAGTCAGATCACTAGTGTCTGTGAGCTTTGTGCTGGTGCGCATGAGAAAGAGCAATGTGCTATTTCTAGCGAATCAGCTCAGTTCGTGATCAACTTTCAGAGATTGTAGCAGCCTGTGCCAGCCACCTATCATCCTAACAACCGCAATCATCCTAACTTCAGTTGGAGCAATTCTCAGAATGCGGTTCGACAGCCTTATAAGCAGTATCCAGCAAAGCAGTACAACCTTCCTGGTTTTCAGAAACCGCAATATGCACCAAGACAACAACTCCAGCTGCAATAGTCTAATGAAAAATCTGAATTGGAGGAGTTGAGGCTCATGTGTAAGAGCCAAGCGGTTTCTATCAAGACCTTGGAAAATCAAATTGGACAAATTGCAAATGCCTTGTTAAATCGTCAACCTGGTACACTTCCTAGTAACACTGAAGTTCCAGGAAAGAGGGAAGCTAAGGAGAAGGTAAAGGCAATTACATTGAGGTCTGGGAAAGTTGCAAATCCCGAACACTCTCAAGTTTCGGATGAAGAACCTGTAGTTGAAGAAGAAGTGCAGAAGGAAGCAGAAGTGGAACCAAGAAAGTCTAATGTTGAACACACTCCTCCTGAGGGTAATACAGGGGAGAAACATATCTATCCTCCACCTCCCTTTCCTAAGAGGCTGCAGAAGAAAAAGCTGGATAAGCAGTTGAGAAGCTTCTGAAAGTGTTCAAGAAACTTCATATCAACATACCTTTCGCTGAAGCTCTTGAACAAATGCCTAGTTATGCGAAGTTTATGAAAGGTATTCTCTCTCGAAAGGTAAAGCTTGATGACTTAGAGACCGTTGCTCTCACGGAGGAATGCAGTGTTGTGTTGCAACAGAAGTTGCCTCCGAAGCTTAAGGATCCTTGAAGCTTCACTATTCATTGCACCATTGGAAAAGTGTCATTTGACAAATGCTTATGTGACTTGGGGGCTAGCATTAATCTGATGCCTTTGTCAATCTTCAAGAAGTTGGATTTACCTGATCCAAAGCCAACTTATATGACCTTGCAGTTGGCCAATCGTTCTATTACATATCCATGAGGCATTATTGAAGATGTCTTAGTCAAGGTGGATAAACTCATCTTTCCTACTGATTTTGTAATTCTTGATTTCGAGGAGGATAAGAAGATCCCCATAATCTTTGAAAGGCCTTTCTTGGCTACTAGACGAATCTTGATAGATGTGCAGAAGGGTGAGCTCACCATGCGAGTGCTGGATCAAGATGTAACTTTTAATGTGTTTAATTCCATGAAATTCCCTACGGAAAATGAAGAGTGCTTAAAGGTGGAGTTGGTCAATTATGTGGTCACTTCAGAACTTGATCAATTGTTAAGGTCAGATGCCTTATAAAAGGCCTTGTTGGGGAATTCAGATAGTGAAGATGATGAAGGTAATGAGCAGTTGCAATTTCTGAATGCTTCTCCTTGGAAGCGGAAGATGGATATGCCTTTTGAATCTCTTGGAATGGAGGAGCTGAACAAATCTCCAAAGCGCCTCAAGCCATCTATTGATGAAGCTCCTACACTTGAGCTTAAACCATTGCCTGAACACTTAAGGTATGCTTTTTAGGTGATGCATCTACTTTGCCTGTGATTATTGCATCCGACCTTTCAGGTAGTGATGAAGAAAAACTCTTAAAAATTCTAAGAGGGTTCAAATCGGAAATTGGATGGAGGATAGCAGATATTAAGGATCAACCCTTCTTATTGCATGCATAAAATTCTTCTAGAGGAAGGTAGCAAGCCTACTGTTGAGAAACAAAGAAGGCTCAATCCGATCATAAAAGAAGTTGTGAAGAAGGAAATTCTCAAAAGGTTGGATGCAGGGATCATCTATCCCATTTCTGACAGTTCTTTGGTGAGTCCAGTTCAGTGTGTACCGAAGATAGGAGGTATCACGGTTGTAGCTAATGAGAAGAATGAGCTCATTCCTACTCGAACAGTCACGGGATGGAGAGTTTGCATGGACTACAGAAAGCTGAACAAGGTCACGAGAAATGATCACTTCCCTCTTCCTTTTATTGATCAGATGCTTGACAGATTGGTTGGGCATGAGTACTACTATCTTCTGGATGGCTCTTCAGGCTATAATCAGATTTGTATCGATCCAGAAGATCAAGAAAAGACTACTTTCACTTGTCCATTTGGTAATTTCACCTTTAGAAGAGTTTCTTTTGGTCTGTGTGGAGCACCGACCACATTTCAGTGATGCGTGATGGCTATCTTCTCTGACATGATTGGTCATAATGTGGAGGTGTTCATGGACAATTTCTCTGTGTTCGGTGATTCTTTTGACGAGTGCTTACAAAATCTTGGTGCCGTTCTTAAAAGGTGTGTTGAGACCAATCTGGTTCTCAATTAAGAGAAATGTCACTTTATGGTGCAACAGGGCTTTATTCTTGGGCCCAAGGTCTCTAGTAAGGGTCTCGAGGTGGACAAAGCCAAGGGGGGGTCATTAAAAACCTTCCTCCACCAATTTCTGTTAAGGAAGTCCGCAGCTTTCTTGGTGATGCGGGTTTCTATAGGCGTTTCATCAAGGTTTTCTCTAAAATCTCTAAACCTTTGTGCAATCTTCTAGAGAAGGATGACCCATTCAAGTTTGATGACGAGTGCCTAGCTACTTTTGAGTTCTTGAAGAGGAGTTTGATCACGGCACCTGTCATAACTGCATCAGATTGGAATGACCCTTTTGAGATGATGTGCGATGCAAGTGACTATGCAGTTGGAGCAGTTCTTGGACAGAGAAAGGACAACATATTTCATGTGGTCTACTATGCTATTAAGACCCTCAATGATGCTTAACTAAATTACACTACTACTGAGAAAGAACTTTTAGCCATTGTCTACGGTTTTGAGAAGTTTCGATCTTATTTTCTTGGGACGAAGGTGACAGTTTTCACTGATCACGCTGCGATTCGATATCTCATCTCGAAGAAGGACTCGAAGCCTAGATTGATTAGATGGGTTCTTTTGCTTCAGGAATTTGAATTAGAGATCAAGGACAGAAAAGGTACTGAGAATCAAGTCGCTGATCATCTCTCTCGTTTGGAAGATCCAAGTACAACTTCATAGGATAAGACATTGATAAATGAGTCTTTTCCCGATGAGCAGCTGTTTGGAGTGCAAGAGGAAGAACCGTGGTTTGCAGACACTGTGAACTACCTTGTGAGTAATATCGTGCCTCCAGACTTGTCTTACGCTCAAAGGAAGAAGTTTCTTCATGAGGTGAAGTGGTACATGTGGGATGAATCATATCTGTTTAGGCAAGGAGCTGACCAAATCATCAGGAGATGTATTCCGTACAGCGAAACGGGGGGGGGGGGGGATTTTGCGAGACTGTCATTCGACTGTTTATGGAGGCCACTATGGTGGAGAGAAGACAGCAGCTCGTGTCCTTCAAGTGGGATTCTTCTGGCCTACATTATTTAAGGATGCGCATCACTTTGTTTTAAAGTGTGATCGATGCCAGCGTGTGGGTAATATGTCCAAGAGGGATGAGATGCCTCTTAATGTGCTTCTCGAGGTTGAAGTCTTTGATATTTGGGGAATCTACTTCATGGGGCCGTTTGTCTTATTTTGTACTAATCAGTATATCTTGTTGGCAGTCGATTATATGTCGAAATGGGTTGAAGTCAAGGGTTTGCCGACAAATAATGCGAAGGTAGTGTTTAATTTTCTTCATAAGCAGATATTCACACGATTTGGGACTTCAAGAGTCATAATCAGTGACGAGGGATCGCACTTTTGTAATCGCAAATTCACTGCTATAATGCAAAGGTATAATGTGAATCATCACATTGCTACAGCCTACCATCCTCAAACTAATGGTCAAGTTGAGGTGTCTAATAGAGAGATCAAGCGTATTCTAGAGAAAGTGGTGTGTCCATCAAGGAAGGATTGTTCTTTAAAGCTTGATGAAGCTGTTTGGGCCTATAGAACAGCTTAGAAAACTCCGTTAGGGATGTCGCTGTTTCAGTTGGTTTATGGTAAGGGGTGTCATTTGCTTGTGGAGCTCGAACATAAAGCGTATTGGGTTTTGAAGAAGTTGAACCTTGATCTGCATGCGGCTGGTAAGAAAAGAATGTTTCAATTGAATGAACTCGATGAATTTCGGCTTCAAGCGTATAAAAATAACAAAATGTACAAGGAGAAAGTCAAGAGGTGGCACCATAGGGGACTGGTGCTCAGGTCATTTGTGCCGGGACAACAAGTTCTGTTATTTAACTCTCGTCTCTGTCTTTTTCCTGGAAAATTGAAGTCGAGATGGTCCAGGCCTTTCATAGTCAAAACTGTATTTCCGCATGGAGCGGTGGAGATTTTTGAAAATGATCCAAGCCACGCGTTCAAAGTAAATGGTCAGAGGTTGAAGCACTACTATGGGGATACGGAAAACTGTGAGGTGGTTAGTGCCGTTTTGTTGTCTACTTGATCTCGAGATTCTACGCCAAGCTAACGACGTAAATCAAGCGCTTCTTGGGAGGCAACCCAAGTTTGTTGTACATTAGTAGGTAGAGGAAGCAGAAAGAAAAGAGAAAAACATAAAAAATTAAAAAAAATAGAAAAATTCAGGGCCAACTACAGTAGCACGGTGCGCCCGCGCTGTGGAGCGGGGCGGTCACGCTAAAATGTTAGAAGCACGGCGCGCCCGCGCTGAGTCCCTGTGTTTGAAAAAAATAGCAGAAAATATGAAAAAATCGGTGACTTTGTTCCAAAATGAATTACCACCCGATTCTTACTCTTCCACGTCCTAAATTTCCCTCTCCAAATTAAACCCATTATTCCCATAATCAATTCCCACTCCTTTTCCATAACTAATCCTCTCTCACTCTCCTATATATACATACACTTATACACAACTCCTCCATCACTTCTCAAACTCTCAAACACACAAATCACTCTTACAAACTTCTATTCTCTCAAACTTATTCAATCTCAATGGCACCAAAAAGACAGCAAACTCAAGTTAGCAGCAGCACCACTGATTCTTCGAGTGCGGGTGGTGTGATGCCTAGGCCTTCAACTCCCGAGGCTGAGGCGATGTATGCGAGGCTGCTTTCGAAGCCTATTACGAAGGAGCGAGGTTTTTTACCATCAAAAAAAGACGGTAAGTTGTTGGAGATGATCTTGGAGATGGGCTTGATTGCTTTTTGTGAGACACCCGCTGCTGTACCCATGAGTGTGGTGCGTGAGTTTTATGCTAATGCTAAGGTGGAGAAGAACGGTTTCACCGTGGTGAGGGGAATGAATGTGGATTATAGTGTTGAGGCGATTCGTAGGGTGATTGAGCAGCCCGAGAGGAGGGAAGAGCAGGAGAACTGGAACGAGAATACTCCGGAGGAGTTTGAATTGGATTTGATTGTTGCTACCTTATGTGTGCCTGAGACTCATTGGAAGTTCAAGAAGGGCATGAACGAGTATGCCACGTTCCCTGCTTCGTGCATGAACAGGTTTGCACGTGCATGGAATTCTTTTATTTGTGCTAATATCATGCCATCTTCTCACGTGTGTGAGACAATTGTGGAGCGTGCGTATTTGTTATGGGGGATTCTTCAGGAAGACTATGTGGATCTTGGGATGGTTATTCATCAGGGTATTCTGAGGTTTTTGCGAGGGATACTATGGGGTCTATACCCTATGCGTCCGTTGTAAAGAAGTTGTGCATGACAGTTGGAGTTCATTGGCCTGCACACGAGCAGCTGCAGCTTCCTAGTGCCCCGATTGATAGTTCAACATTGTTGATTATGACGGAGTGATACGGTGGGAAGCCCAATCCTAAGGGGCTTGGATATTCTTATGACCATCTGCCAGGTGGAAGGCCAGCTCCTCAGGCATATGCTGGTGGTACGACATAGGCGAGCAAGGCAGCGTGGAGAGCTGAGTTGGAAGAGAGCGGTCCTTCGGGATCCCAGTAGCAGTAATAGGAGGAAGCACAGGGCAGTGCTGGGATGAGTTCGGTGCAGTATAGGTGCTTGTTGAGGAAGATGGATGCGATGCATGACATCCATAGTCGCTTTGCATAGGACCTTACCCAGGCGCTGAGGATTGCATTCAGAGCCACATGAGTTGACATCCAGTGGCCAGTATTTGGTGAGGATTTTGTGTATCCACCTCCAGACACTCCTGACACTCCACCCCTTGAGGGTGATGATCCTGATTCTGATTAGGTATGCCTAATGCCTTACTATTACCTTCACTGAGGACAGTGAATATTTTAAGTTTGGGGGTAGTAGTTAAGGATTATGTGTTATGTGTGAGTCGCATATAGTCTATATATTCATGATAGTTTAGTTCATACAGTTGTATATTTTCCATGTAGTGGTTTTTTTATTCCTGTATGATAGTTTATTAATATAGTTTCAAGCATTTGCATTATAACATGATCCCTTAGATGATTATTTCAATTAATTTGTGATATGGATGCTAGTGTAGTGATGTCGTGTTTAGTGATGTTAAGTCTTATCGAGTTGATTTGCATGCTAGAGATAATTGTATTTCACTAAGTCTTATAAATAGTTTGAGTGTTAGATCATGATCATGGTTTAATTGTTTGTCGAGGGTTAATCACTTGTTTATATTTAGAATTTAGGATATTCTCTTAATGATAAAATCACATGGATATTTAAAAATTGGAGGAATTTGGATTTCATTGCTAGTTGTTGTGGCTAGATGTCAAATGGCTAGTAGCCGGCTTATATTTGTATGAGTAGTCTAGGGTTGAACGAGATGGAGCGAAACGCACTCGTTCAGAAATTATTGGAAAAAAAGAGAAAAAAATGAAAGGAAAAAAATGAAAAAATGAAAAAAAAGTGTTTATGCATAAATGATCACGAGCGGGCTCTTTAGTACTCGAGTTATTAAGTTCATAGGGGACTTTATGCCTCGTGACGTAAGACTTTTTATAGTCTGGGATCCACTAACCTAACGCTCGCTACATGGGTATTATTGTATAAGTCTTTTGTGGACCTCACTCATTGCGCGATCAAATAACCATATTTGTGTTTATGTATTGTGAATAAAAGCATGAATCCCTATAATAACTCCGATATAAAAATTGAAATGTTGTAAGTCATTTTGAGTTTAGCTTTTTATTCTATTTTTAACCTTGTGATTGCCTTGACGAGTATTAAGTCATGATTATTGATCTAGTTGCGATAGTATATCTGTAAGCATTTGCACACACGCACGTTTCTAGTTTGTAAGTTGATTTGTGGGGTTTGATTGATCTTTGTGTGAATAACAACATTTGTTGAGATGTTGCTTATTGATTGGTTTAGTTATTCTATGGGGATCGTTGCATTCATCTAGTTTGCATTCATGCATTTTTATTTTCTTGTTCTTTGAGTCTGTTTATGCTTGGGGACAAGCATCGATTCAACTTTGGAGGTATGTTGAGTGGCATTTATGCCACTTTATAACGCTCCGTAAAACTTTGAATTGGTGTTTTGTACTCAATTTGTTAGTGTTTTTAACATGTTTTGTAGTATTTTTGCATTTTAGGCGTTTAACAGGAATTCAGGTGAATTGGCATTGTTTTGATGCTAATAAGATGTTAGGATGGTGTCTAGAATAAAAGCTCGTGAAAAGACCAACTCAAATCAGCAAGTAAAGAAGAAGTCATAAATTTTTTCAAAGAGCCAGCGCTCCCGTGCTGTAGTAGCGCGCGGCCACGCCAAGATTGCAAAAGTACAGCGCGCCCGCGCTGGTATAGCGCCATGTTTCTACTTTGATTTTGATCCAGTTGACTTCTAATCTGCATGGGCTGCTATATAAACATAACTTAAGGTCGTTTTTCACAACAAGACGTACCAGAGCTTAAGGAGAAGGTGTAAGAAGACCGTAGAGCACAATTCAACCAAGGCGAAGAGGATCTAGTTTATTCTTATAATTCTTTGTTTTAAGTTGTAACTTTGGATGCTAGTTTTCTTGCTCGTGAACCTATACTCTCTTTTCGTACTTGGTTTATTATTTTTTATGTATAAAGGCTACGTTTGTTATACCATGCTTTCATCGGAACCCACGTTGATGATGAGTCCGATTATGGGCTAATCGTTATCGTAGGGTTCTAGCGGATTTATTTATGGATTTCTTAAGCTAATTTGTTTCGATGCCTTAGTGTGTGGTGATTGTATGATATCCTAGTTTTGGTTGTGCTTATTCGTCTTATGAGCGTCGCAAACTTATAAGATACTATGTTAATCTTTGATGAAGCGAAAGTGAATTTAAGAGTTTAGAACCTGCCATGCTAGCACAGGTTCATGTATTTGTTATACATGATTCGCAGGTAATTTTAACCATCTTACTTGCCCTATGTAATCATGATAGATAACTTGTGCATTAAACCGTTATGTTATCAAATTCTATATACATATAGGGTCTCAATATAATTGGTGTCTATTCAACTTCTATCTCTTTTATGGATGTCTAGTAGTATGATATTCGTACAACGAAAGTTGGCGTTTATCAGTTTCGTGTTATCTGGTTAATGTCGTCACCATTGCATGATAAGGTTAAGAACTAAAAGGCTATTGAATGAAGTACCTAATGAAGTTAAAATTCCATGTTTGTGTCATATAGTATTCAATTCTCTTTACTTTCTTAGTTAATATTCTTTAGTATAATCTCTTAATTAATTTTAGTATAAACAACCTCAATTTGTTATTCGTCTTAGCATTGGATAATAACCATACCATTGTTGCATAAATACATTGATTGAAGTTAACCTAAACCAGTCCACGTGGGAACGAAGTAGAAATAATTCTATATTACTTGCGATCGCGTATACTTGCGTGAATATTAGCGCGTGTTCTAGTGACTAACAATAACAATTTGAATTTTTTTGGGATTTGCTTCGATTGCACGATCACTGACCATATAACCCATAAATTTTCCACTCGCTACTCCGAACGTACATTTGTTCGGGTTGATCCTTATGTTGTTCCTTCGAAAGGTCTCGAAGCACTCCCTTAAGTCATCCGCATAATCTCTAAATAATGACTTCACTATCATATCATTCACATAGGCCTCCATATTTCGCCCGATTTACTCCTTGAATACCTTATTCACCATCCTCTAAAATGTGGCTCCAACGTTCTTAAGTCCGAAGGGCATTTTGATGTATGCATAGGTTCGCTTCGGAGTTATGAACGTTGCCTTTGGCACATCTTTACTGTTCATGAAAATTTGATGATAACCAGAAAATGCATCAATAAAACTAAGTACCTGGTATCCAGCCGTGGCATCTATTAGTTGGTCAATGCTGGGAAGAGGTTTGTGGTCTTTCGGACAAGTATTGTTGAGATCTGTGTAGTCAACGCATATTCTCCACTTTCTATTGGAATTTTTAACCACAACTACATTAGCAAGCCAGTCAGGATACTCAATTTCTTTGCTAAACTGTGCTTCTAGCAACTTTTCTACTTCAGCCTCGGTTACTTTCGGTCGTTCAGCGGCGAACGTCCTTTTCTTCTGTTTGACCGGTTTGGCCTCAGGCTGAACATTAAGGCAATGCTTAGCCGTCTTGGGATCCAAACCAGGCATATTTTCTGGTCCCCAGGCAAACACATCATAACATTCCTGAACAACTGCGATAACCTTTTTCTTCAAGTATGCTTCCATGTTCTTCCCTCTACGTACCATTTTGCCTGAATGACCCGCATACAATTACCTCTTCAACTTTTGCGGCTGATTCGACTATGGGACACGACAGGCCTGTCCCAAATTTTTCCAACTCGATGTTGAGAGTTTGTCGGCTGCCACTGGGTTCGACTTCAGCCCATTTTCTTTTTCCAGTTTCATCTGTCCATTCGTACAACTGATTTTTGGTCTTTCTCAAGGTCTTCCAGCATGATTATTCAGAGGGTCTTTTAATCGCCCCTCATATTGCCCACCCCTTTCTACGTGGGCATTAGCGGATCAACGGATGTATAGTTGTTCAAGGTATGTCATTTGACACACCATTATTTTTTTAATTTTTTTCAAGTTTTTTTTAAAAATAAATATTGCTAGTCAACTGGGTTGTGATATTCAAATGGGCTACTGGACTTTGCCTTTCAATTGGTGGGCTTTTCCAACAAACCTGCATAATTTTAAAAAATTAAGTCCGTGCATCATTTTAAAATTAAAACTATATTTATAATTAGAGATGTTAGTTCCTTCTCTCTCTGTCAAAACCCCAAATTTTCACATTTCTTTTTACACCATAAACACACAACTTTTTAATACTAATTCATTCTCCAAAATCTTTACGAGTATTATATTTTATCAAAATAATCAAAAATTACAATTTGATAAATAAAAAAGCAGAGCATGCAAGGTGTTTGTTGAAATGTCACAATTAGTTTTTTTTTAATTTCTTATTTTTTCTAGTATTCAGTATTTGCTTCAATATTAACACAATGAAAAGGTCAAGTACGGGAGATATCTCAAGTTTTTTTTTATCAAGAAACCCGATGCGGGTAATTGTCAGCTTACTTCTTCGATAGTTCAAAATGATATCATTAATGCTTGTGCAGAAGAGACAACTAAGGCAATACTTGAGGAGCTAAATGGTGGGTTTTTTCTATTCTTGATGATGAATCTGCTGATATTTCTGATAAGAAATAAATGGCTCTTTGTCTGAGATATGTAAATAAAAAAGGAGAAGTATGTAAATGATTTATCGACATTGTGCATGTTCCTAATACTACTTCATTGACTCTTTTATCAACTATTGAGTCACTGCTCATTGAGTACTCGTTGACTTTCTCTCAAGTTCGTGGTCAAGGTTGCGACGGGGCGAGTAATATGCAAGGAGCAATCAACGGTCTTAAAACTTTAGTACTAAATGAATATCCTCAAGCATATTTTGTACATTGCCCTGCACATCATCTTAATTGACACAAGGTGCTATTGCTAAGAAGAATTCAGATTGTGGTTGGGTTTTGTTGATGTACTTGCGCCTCTCCTAAATTTTGGAGGTTCATCAAATAGAATAGAATTTCTCCGAGAAAAACAAGTTGCCCGATTTGTTGAAGCGTTGTCAATGGGTGAACTTGAAACATGAAGTGGTCTAACGTGGTTTAGGTAGACCATGTGACACTCGTCGATGTTCTCATTTTAAAACAATATTGAATGTGCTTGATCTATATCACACAATACTTGAGTCCAACGAGGCACAATCTATCACCCACTTGTTGATGTCATTTGATTTTGTGTTTGTTGCACACTTGATGGTTGCTATATTTGGGGTAAAAAAATGAGTTACATGTGACACTGCAAAAGCATGATCAAGACATTGTAAATGCTATGACTATGGTTGACATAACTAAGGATAGTTTACAGAAGATGCGAGATGAAGGATGGATTTTTTATATGGACAAATCATTTTTTTTGGTTAAATATGGAGTTGAAGTTCCAAGTATGGAGGCAAATTACATTATCCTCGGAAGAAGAATGTATAGAGGTAAGAGCCCGCAAAAAACAAATTTTCATCTCCAGTTACAAGAACTTGAAAATCAATTTCCCAAGGTTAGTAAAGAATTATTAATATGCATATCTTGCTTTAATCCTGCAAATCGATTTAATGCTTTTGATAAAAGTAAATTGACCCGACTTGCTAGATTTTATCCAAATGAGTTTTCAAGTACTTAATTGCTATTCTTGGAGCATTCTCTAGAAAATTTTATAACTTCTATTAGAGAAGATGAAAGGTTTTGGAATTTAAAAAAACTTGCTGAGCTTTCAGTAAATCTTGTAGAGACAGGAAAATCTATGACTCGTGAAAGTGTGTATTTGCTTCAAAAGTTAATTAGTGTTGATTCTTCCTGTTACAACTACAAGTGCTGAGATAGTATTTTCTGGAATAACACAAGTAAAGACTAAATTATGCAATAACATGGGAGGTCAACTGTTGAAGTACTTATCAAGAGAGAGGTTTATTTTGAATGTTAAGATGAGTGATATTATAGATAGATATCAAAATTCTTCGAGAAGAATTGTAAGTTTTTAATAACTTTCAAGTAAATTTTATTATTAATATATGAATCAGTTTTTTTACGATTATGTCTTATATATTTGACACACCATAGATAAAATCATGGATCTGCCACTATTCTGCAGGGAATTTCAGCTTGAGGTGGGGGATAGACTCCATTTGGAAGGTGGACAGAAAGGGTTTCCCAATAATGGCATTGTATGGATTCTCGATTCGAACCACATAGAATTTCACCTGCTTCTCAACAGTGTAAGGCATTTTACCAGGGATGAATGATAGAGTGATCTTACCTTCAAATTGAATAGGGTGCCCTCCGAAGGCATAAAGAGCTGATTCGTCGCAAGGTTCTATCTATTCACCCGCCAAGTTCATCTTGATGTAGGTCATGTGAAAGAGGATATTGGTTGAGCTTCCAATGTCGACCAACACTTTCCAAAAAAATTTCTGCTCGATGAGAGGGTTGATGATCAGAGGGTCTTCGTGAGGACATATTACATCCTCGTAGTCTTCGTCATTGAAGGTTATCGACATGTGATGCTTTTCTGAACTGAACCGATATAGGTTTTACACTTGTCGAGCATACTTTTTTGTTCACAGTCTTATTGTCTCGATCTAACAAATTGCTCTCCTAGAGATTATTTTTACTTCGCCCCTTATTTTGTCCCTTCTCTCAGGTTCCTCTTCTTCGGGCTCCCCCTCTCGATTGTCCTTCGGACCTAGCATGTCACCCAAATCTTGGACGAACTGATTTAGTTCTCCTTCTTTGATCATTTATTCTATTAATTTCTTCAGATGGTAGCACTCATCAGTTTTGTACCATTTGTCTATGTGGTAATCACAGTATTTATCAGGTTTCTTCTTATGATTTGAGACTTTCATCTTAGCTGGCTGAACGAATCATGGTTTCCCCTTGATTTTATGGAGCATCTTGAGGATAGATGTGTTCAAAGGGGTGAACGTGACCAAATCTCTATGTCGGCGTCATTCGCCCCCCCCCCCCAATCAGATTCTCTCTTACTGTCCTTTCTGTTATCCTTTCGGTCATTGGCAGACCTAGAGGTGTAATCATATTTTTCTGATCGCTTAGCTCTGTCATCCTTTCGAGAGTCCTTATAGCCCCAGATGCTTTCCATCTTTCTTCAGATATTTTCTCCCCTCACATAAATATCATTAAGGGATTTGGGGCGAAAATCGTAAAGAGAGGAACGAAGATTTTTACCTTTGTTCTAGTCCCGCCGTAAGAAATCCCATAGCTTTGACCTTGTCCAGGTTGGTAACCATTTCATCTTCTTCCTTAAATCGAGCCATATAGTCCCCCTAGTTCTTCGTTCGCCCTTTGTCTGCAATGGACCAAGGCTTCTGTGTCTTTGGCCTTTTGGCATATACGGGGGTAGTACTTTGGGAACTTTCTTTTTAACTGTACGTACAAATAAATTGACCTTAGCTTAAGGGACTTGTACCACATTGAAGCCGATCACTTCAAGTATGTTTCAAACATCTTACACAACATGATGTCATTGTGGCCCATCCCTATCATCAGTAGCTCATATTTATCACAGTGATCTTCGGGGTCGCCCTTTTCATTGAATTTGCTCATCTTCGGAAAATGCCTCTCTTCACCTGGCAGAGGACGACACTGCTCAATTTCTTTCATCACAATCGGCTCTCGATCGACTCTCTTATTGCCAAACATAGACTTCTCTAGCCTATTCAACATGATTCGGGACCCATCGGGTTCTCCGTTCAAATCCGAAGAATAGTAGGTCTTTAAGCATTTTCTCTTAGGTTCAAATCGTAGTCAGACTCATCTTCTTCGTTGTATCCCCTTCGGTCTTTCCTGGGCTTGGTGATAACCACCGTGTCATCAGCCTTCATCGCCTCACAAAGTGTTTTCTCGTGTAGCTCAATTTCTTCTCTTTGGAGTTGTAGATCTTTTAGCCGAAGTGCATCGGCTTCCCTTCGTTTCGCCTTGGCTTGGGCTTGTTTGTCCTCCTGTTCATTCTGCTTTTCTTTGTCTTTTTTGCGGCCAATTTCTCAGCCCTGATTTTAAGTAACAAAGCTTCTTCATCGGGGGTCAGCTTGAGTACTCCGTCGACATCAACCAACGACTGTTTCGATGTCTGGCCCCCATCGTGAAGAGTGAAGCTAGGCGGCGTATCATCATTGTTTATTTTCATCATACTCTCAGTAACTCTCAACAATTCTCGTACGTCCCACATACGGTGACGAATGTTACGCCCAATTTTTTGTGGATGCAAGAATACCTTTCGTTTGTCTTAGAATACTCTTAGGTTTGAACCTGAAAATGAAGCGAATGCGAGTGATTGTCCCCCGATTCACCTCTGGCGTGAGATTTAGTAATCAAAGTGTAAAATAGGTTTGAAAATATAAGAAAGTGGTAGAGTATTTGAGTGTGTAGAAAGTGTTGTTTTTGTCCTACTTCACGGTCCTATTTATATTCTTCAAAACTGTGCATTCAATGCTCATCCGTTATGATGTAAACCCGAGCGAATGTTGGGGATGTAACGGAGGCATTTCTGTTTGTTCAAGATCCTCCTAAACGCTCGGCCTTTTTTATCTTGTCTGGACTTTTGACAAACTTTTGACAAAGTGAGTCTTTGGTTTAACGGGCATGTGATGGGTCTATAGTCAACACAAATCTAAACTCTACTGATGATTTCAATACACAGGATTAGTTTAGATTTGGGGCGGAATATTTTGACGAGTTCTGATCAACAATTACATGCATGTAACAAGTTTGTTGAGTATCTGATAAGGCTGGTGTAGTGGTCGAACTCATATCTTACTAATTTGAGAATTCGATTCTAATTATATCCATTTGCTAACTATTTAGCAGGAAAAAAACAGGTGTGTTGAGCTTGTGACTTTGTGCTACCGAGCTTGATACATAAATTTTGTCTTGGATCCCAAAACATAAAAAAAGAGGGTGCGAGTGTATGTGTGATGGTGAAGGGGATGCATGAATAATAAAATGTTAAAGGTGAATGAAAAGTGCAGTGGACTGGAGAGGGTGCAGTCTCATTATTTTCGTTTTACATCTTTTTTATTTGTTATTTTCCCTCCCCTGTTTTTCTGCCTTTGAACTTTAACGTTTCACACCCTCTTGGTCTTTTACTTTAATCAATCATTCCTACTTTATCCGCTTCCATCCTGATCCTGGACGCCTCCCTGCACTATGCAGTTTGTACATTTAAATTTTAACTATTCGGTAGATTTTGAATGCTCATGCCGTACATAATCTTATTTTACTGTACAATTCTCATGCTAATTGCTACTCGCTGGACGATCTTTACATTCACTACTCCCTCCGTCCCACGATATTTATATTCACTATTTACACGTATTTTGAGATTTCTATAGATTATAATTTCATAATATATTTTTTTGAATAAAAATTTTAAAATTTTTATTCAGAAAAAAAAATTAAAAAAACAATATGAAATTATACTTTAAACGAGTATTGAAAAATGTGTCAAAAAGTAATTTAAAGAATCAAGTGGGACAGAGGTAATACGTAATATAGTTACAAATTTTCATTTCATTTAAAATATTTTAGAATCATAAGACGGTTTTAAAATATCAAGTGATTTATTCTGATATTATTAATAAGATGGAGGCACATACATATAACATCAATCTCATCAATTAAAATAGGAAAAATTGATGTTTTATCACTCAACTATTTATTTTTTTGAGAAATCTACCACTCAACTTACATTTTAATTATTTTTGTCATTAAGATTACATTTTTTTCATTATAAACAAATCTTTTATCTAAAAAAAATGTTAATGTTAGGGTTTTATTGTTGTTAATTATTCATTAGTTTTGATGTTATAAATTCATATATGGTTCGATTTTGACCTTTCATGTATTTTTTTTTATTGATTTTTGGATTATGATTTTATGTTTGCCGAAAAAATGGTCGCCACCTGTAATCTTCATTTTTAAGTGATTATTTGTTAGTAAAGTTGGTATAATAGTCTTTTAGTATTGTAGTAGTGTATTGGTTCATATATATCAAGTCTTATTGAGTTTTGAATCAATTTTGGTATTTTTCTCACCGGTTTTTTTTGTTGAACTCGACGGAATTTTCGAGAAGCAACCAAACACTTTGATTGTGATTGTTGTTACTAGACAGTTGTTAAATTTGTAAAGAATAACTTGAACTAAAAATCACAAAAAAAATAAAGTTGATTTGATCATGAATTGACTTAACCGAAAAGTGGTAAATGACCGGAACCCCACTTTCTTCATTTTCCACTTATTTTAACGAAATAAGTCAAACTTAACAGAATTGGGTATAATTTAATATAAAAGTAACATTGGTGACAAAAAGAAATTAAAATTAAAAGAATAAATAGTTAAATAATAAGAAAATCGTTTTTTTTTCATTAAAATAAATAAAATTGATCTATTACTCATCTCACCTGGTCGGAATATAATAAGATGCTGACAGTTAAAATTAACGAGCTTTTATGATTGCCATTAAGGAGGGTCATCGGGTCACTTCGGGGTCGAAAAGTGCTATCCCCGTCCCCGATCCCGGAACCCAAAATCAATCCATATACCAGCCCCGATTTTCAAAAGGGATTTATTTTACTCCCCGATTCCCGTCCAAAACAGAGAACGAGGATCCTCGCAGGGATCCGGGGAATTTCTCTATTTTTTTCGTATAACAAAAATTAAATTATAAATAATATTTTTAAATAAAAATTCACACAGTATAACATAATATATATATATATATATTTTTAAAAATATTTAATATGAATTTTTAATCTTAATTTGAATTAATATTTATTTCTAGCATCAATAATAAACAAAAATAATATTATTATAATGAAATAATATCACGATAAGTAAATTTAAATCATTTTGGAGATAAAAATTTGAAAATAATAATATACTGTAAATATTTCAATATTCATTTGAAATACATATATAATATTATTTTTATTTAAAATATGATTCGTGGTCGGGGATCGGAGCGGGAAGAGACTAATTCCCGACATTATCTCGATCCCCAAATTTTCACACATATCTTCCTGATCACCATTCCATATCCGAAAAAATTCTCAATTTCCCTTCCCATTCGTGACGGGGATCAGATTGGAATCGGGTGAGACAAATGCCCAACCCTAATTGCCATATATAAAAGGTCAAAATAGACACTCAAATGTATGAACCAATTTACTTTATTAGTATAGTAATATTATCGGTAATACACGGGACGGTACATATTTATACTTGAAAGTGTAGGCGGATCCTATAAGGATAAAGACGATCGTCCCATCCCCTTAAATTCTTATTTTAGTTAAATATATATATTTAAATTATATACAAATTAAAAATGAATCACTTAATTGTCACAAAAAAAGTTGCACCTACTAAAAGTTTTTTAAGTTAATTTTTTTTCATTGTGATAAAATTTATAAGTGAAAATTTCACTTTTTCATTTTAAAAAATTATGAGTTATAAATGAAAATAGAAGTCAACAATAGTTGACAAAAAAAATTGGAATAGATATTGAAGCGAGTATTTCTAGTCTAACCACTTCAACACCACGTTAAAGTTAGTTTTGATTTTGATTGAATTAATATGAAGTTAATTTCATGCCAATCATTTCTTAATCCACACAATTCTTATTAATTTTTTATAAGCTAAAATTAGTTGTAAAATTTTATTTTTCAGAATTTGATCAAATTCGTCCTATAATCACTTGAAGGTCAGTTTTTTATAAGGGTATTCTTGACATCGCTCAAAAGATGGTTAAAACACAAATATTTTGAGTACCCTTGGATATATATGTTGGGAAACTTGTCTGTGATTCTAACGTTTGCAACTACATCAATTAAGAAAGGATTTTCAACCAAAAATATTTATAATAATTTAATATATAAAATTGTATTTTTTAATTTTTTTCGAGCCGAACTCGAACCCATTTCGAACCGAACTCGAACCCATTTCGAACCGAACTCGAGCAGAACATGCCAAATGCTCGGCTCGAGCTCGTTTTCTTAACGAACACATTTTTGTGTTCGAGATCGTATTTTTAATAAATCGGGTCCGAGCTCGAATTCTTTCACGAACAACTCTGTAATATGATTATCTTGTAAATATTAAATTATATTAATATATGATTACTTGTTATTTTACGTATATTTGTTGAATAGTTATAATTTTTTTTTGGTCCCCCTCATATTCGAAACCGGATTCGTCAGTGCTTGAAAGAAATAATTTTTAAAATAATTTTTGATTGATACTAAAATTCATTCCCAAATTTTTTAGAAAATAAAGTGATATGACACTTGTCAAGTTTTAATTTGAAAACTCGTGTGCACGTATAAAATTTCATTCTTATTATTAAATTATTGTGAACAAAATATTTTTTTACACAAATTTTCTTAGGAGGTGAATCGGCTACCTAATATTTTCTTTCTAAACTACGTAATATATTTTCTTTCATCCGAATCGATACAATATACGTATCTTTTAAATTTGATTTGATGGGTTTTTCAAAATTTTGCGATATATAACATAGTTGATTGATACTTACCCTATCATACTACCGGCAACATCTTTGACTTGCGTCAGATAGTTTCGATCTTCCAGCAAAAATGATCGTATATAATTGACTTGATTAACTATTTCAAAATTAAAAAATTTAAATTCTTTTGAATTTAATTGAAAATATTAGTAATTAAATTATTTTAAACGTACAACCCTTTTTAAACAACAGAAAAATCTAAAGCAAATATTTTCTTATATGCGTGCTTACTTTATCTTATATTATAATACTTATGCGATCTCCAACAGTTTTGATCTAAAAATTCAAATTTGGATCACGAATTGATCCAAACTCTAATCCAATTTTTTTTATCAAACTTCAACAGCGCGATCCAAATTTTAATCCAAATTAACTTTTAAATATTATAATACGCAAATATTATATTAAACTTTTTATTCTTAAATTTAGTGTTTAAACATGAATAACTATTTATATTATATCTAATAAATGAATTAAATTTAAAATAATTTCTTTTACTACACTTAAAAAATATTAAAATTATAAACTTAATTAGCTAAAAACATATTCATTTCATTAATTATTTATAAATCGTTTTTAAATTTAATAAACTAAAATTATAAAAATAATAAAAAATTTATATTAAAATAATTTGGATCTGTTTAGTAATTCAAATTTAGATTACCAAGAATTTGGGATACGTGTACAGTGTACTTCCCTGTCACAAGTGTTTCATAAATAATTTTAAAATTCAAAAAAAAATATAAGAAGAGGAGAAAAATCCAAATAAAGTCGATATATTATGAGTCAACACCAAACCAACCTAAAATGTTCTCCTAATGCACCATTCCACGCGTCTCAACCACTGCATTATCAAACGTAGGACCTCATGTATTTAACATCCTGCCAGCCTTATTTCTTGGCTCTACATATTTTTTCAGATTTTCAAACTTAAATTTTGGGATAGAAAATCAGAAATACACAATACATACAAAAAAATGGAATTTAAAATCAAGCAAGCAATTTCATAAAAGTCCAACTTAACATATACATCAAAAAGACTGCCATTTTTCATTTTCTCATTGTAAAGTTAGACAACACACAGACAAACACACATAAATAAAGTCACAAACTTTACTATGTGCCCACATTTTCACATCATTCAATTCTTATATCTCCCGTAGATTTCGCTCATTTCTGTTAACTACCCATTATAACTTGCATCTATATACACCTTTTTATTCATTTACATACACCAATTGCAGCTAAAAAAGTGACTGTGATAATATTTTCTTGATTTTCTTGATTATTCTTGGGATTATGAAAATTAAAGGTTGAGCTTGACCCAGATGGAGATTTGTATGAAATGGCCTAAATCTTGATCCGGCTCGAGCTTAGTTTGTGTTAAAAAGTAGTGTAAATCATGGGTTGTGTGACGTCGAAGCAAGCTGTGTCAGTGACGCCAGCATTTGATCATTCCGGGGCGTTTAGAGACAATGCCGGGTCGGGTTCGGGTTTAAATTCGGGTAGGAATGATGGGTTTGTGGTGGAAGTTGAGACAAAGAAGAGTAAGAAGAAGAAAAAGAGGAGTGAGTTGGGGAGCGAGTTGAGTGAGTCAGGGAGAGCGAGTTCTAATGGTGGAGGTAGTGAGTCAGTAGCGAGTTTTAGGTTGGGGAATTTGCAAAAGTATGTGGAAGGTGAACAAGTTGCTGCTGGTTGGCCTGCCTGGCTCAGTGCTGTAGCAGGTGAAGCTATTCAGGGATGGGTCCCACTCAAAGCTGATTCTTTTGAGAAATTAGAGAAGGTTAATACATATATTTATTTTTTTACTGTATTTACTAAGAGTAGTATTTAATTTACAAAGGGTAATTAATGATAAATTTTTATAACCAAAAAGTAGTTACTAAAGTTTCATTATGATGCAAAGTTGTTAAATTTTCAATATTTGCAAATGTTACTTATACTACTTGAGATAATTTAAATTTGGTTAAAATGGTTTATAATGCAATGTTATGGTAGATGTGTCACTTTGAAAATGTGGGCTAAGACATAAGTTTTCTCCACCTGCTGAAGTTGCTCAGCTAGATTTTGTTTGATTGTGTTCAGTCTTTAGTCGGTTATTGTCGTATAGAGTGTTCCAAGTAATTGACTCTATTACGCGTATACGTGTATATACTCACAATTATTTTGTCTCTCTCTTGTGTAAATAAAAGTATGGTCTTTATGATGTTAGGATGCCCGAACCATCAGTGTTTAAAATCTCTGAAGTACATTAGTTGCAAAGTCTTTATTTTAGTGTGTTTTAAGATTAACACTTCAACTAAGCATTCATGCACACTGATTTCTCTAATATGTCAATTATGCAAGTGTGACGCAAAACTTCTCCAATTTGTGCTCTTCCAAGTTATTGGCGTTAAAAATGTAATATCAATGACCTTGTTTTTTTAATATACCGTGTTTATTAATGCGTTTAAGTATACTTCATTTGGAGAATAATTACATTCTGAAGTTGAGATCTTATGGTTCTTTGCTCCAAAGTTCTTTTTTCTTTAATTATGTAAATCAGTAGATTATATGATGTACATTCAATTATCAATGCTCTGTAAACTTCTAGTTTTTATCATATGATAAACTAAACTTAATATTGCATTTATATAGATTGGACAGGGCACATATAGCAGTGTCTTCCGGGCACGTGACCTTAACACTGGGAAGATAGTCGCTTTAAAAAAGGTGCGGTTTGACAATTTTGAGCCTGAAAGTGTTCGCTTTATGGCTAGGGAAATTTTTATTCTGCGTAGGCTTGACCATCCAAATGTCATAAAGTTGGAGGGTATAATTACTTCAAGGCTATCATGTAGCATATACCTCGTATTTGAATACATGGAGCACGATATATCTGGACTCTTGTCTAGCCCCGATATTAAATTCAGTGAAGCGCAGGTTTGATTTCATTCTAAGATTTAAATTTCGTTTTAATGGTATGAAGGTCTCTGGTTGTTCTAACATAGGTGTGTAGCTTAAAAGAACTTTTTAGTTTCCTATGCAATTTTGATAATGGTAGTTTAAAGTTTAATTCAATCGTTCCTACAAGTTTAGTATAACCAATTGTAATTCTCGAAATATAAGTACTTAAATTATAGCACATGCATTGAAAAATTATAAATTATAAGCTTTTTTTAATGTTATCAAGACAATATAAGCATGGATCCATTTAAATTCATAGGATTAAATTTAAATGTATTATGTAGGTTAAATGCTACATGAAACAATTGTTATCTGCACTTGAACATTGTCATTCTCGGGGAGTAATGCATAGAGACATCAAAGGTGCCAACCTCTTGGTTAATAATGAAGGAGTTTTGAAAGTAGCTGATTTTGGCTTGGCAAACTTCTGTAATGCTGGGAAGAGGCAACCACTAACGAGCCGAGTTGTCACATTGTGGTACCGACCTCCCGAACTCTTGTTGGGGTCTACAGATTATGGACCATCTGTGGATATTTGGAGCGTTGGCTGTCTATTTGCAGAACTTCTCCTTGGAAATCCTATCCTCCAAGGAAGAACTGAGGTAAAAGTCTTAAAACATCAATTATATTATTCTGAGAGTTAAACTTCAGAAGTTGACAATTGTAATGATTCATTGTATATATATTGTAGACTTGTAAGTTTAGAATCACATTGAAACATATGGGACAATTAGTTCAGAACCTTGTCTTAAGAGATTCATCAAACATGGAATCGAGGCAAGGTCTTGAGTTTCAAGCCCAAAGTTGGTTTTGGCCTTTAAGCATGGGAGACCAGTAAATTGCACATGATATGATTTTTTTGCATTTCTCCTAGAAGTATAGAGTTTTCAAGAGTTAGTAACCTGACAATCTTATCTAACAAATTATGTCTATATTTATAGAATTACTATAAATGAATTGCAGCGTGATCATCATTAAAAGCATGCTATTATTTAGCAAAAGAGAAAAGCTTGATATTTATAGTTTTAATATATGTACGTTTTATTGTCTAGCGTTCTTATAGTAGATTCTTAAAAATGCTAATGAAATGTCCTTTATCTACTGAAGGTTGAACAGTTGCACAAAATTTTCAAGCTTTGCGGGTCTCCAAATGATGATTACTGGAAGAAGAACAAGCTTACTCATGCAACCGTGTTTAAGCCTCAGCAACCTTATGAAAGTTGCCTTTTGGAGTCCTTCAAGGAACTGCCTAAAACTGCTGTGAATCTGATAGAAATTTTACTTTCTGTTGAGCCTAATAAGCGCGGGACTGCTACTTCTGCTCTTGCATCTGAGGTACTGATAGCATAAGATGTGTCAATGTAGTCACTTTGATGTGGATATAATTGATAGTAAACCTGTTGGTAAAATATATCTTGATGCTATGATTTGTTCCATTTATTCAGCAACAAATTATGAATTGTTTCAGTTGTCATATTTGTTCTCTTGCTTCGTGCCATTAGATTTTAACAGATTTGTTCCTCACACTCTTTTAGGCTACACTTGCTATAATGTTACTGATTCTTACTGCTTTATCTTTTATATAGTACTTTACTACAAAGCCTTATGCATGTGATCCATCAAGCTTGCCAAAGTACCAGCCAAGCAAAGAGATAGATGCAAAGCACCGTGAGGAAGCAAGAAGGTAATATATTTTTTTTTTCAATCACTTGGGATGGAGTGATTAATGGAGATCTGATCTTCAGAATCAATTAAAGACTGAGGAATGCCTCCTACTGGAGCATTTATGATTTTATGTATTAAGATAAATGTACCCTGATGTTTCAGGAAACGGCCTAGTGGGAGATCACGTGGACCTGAAACATTAAGAAAATTAAGTAGAAAACAAAACACCGCCAGCAAATTGGCTCCAGAGGAGGTATATATCTAAATTAATGCATACCCTCTCTTAGATGTGCTTTAGTATTGTAATAAGAAGAACTTGCAAGTCGCTTTTGGTATGCTTAGCTTGCTTTCTGATCTGATGGTATATGCTTTAATAGTTAAAATAAACCTGTTCTCATACTTGGTTGTTTTTAATCTGATCAGAACTTACCAGGCAGAAATCAAACTTCTTATAAAATCAAGGGAGGTGGTGGTGTGGATAACAAAAAAGGAGATACCATCTTGGGGTTGCATCCACGCAAGCCATCGGTTGATTTAAAGGAAGACGTTTCCCACATAAAGAATGCATCTCACGGGGATATTCCCTATTCAGGGCCATTAGAAGTTTCTGGGTCAAGTGGATTTGCGTGGGCGAAACGACGTTTAGATGATTCTTCTGCGTCTTCACGCAGTAGGTCTAGTTCAAGAAGTCTCATGTTTGAACCTTCCGTTACCCTGAATTCACGCCATGATAATGATCTAAAACGTCATGAAAATGGCGAAGTGTTGCATGGTAGTCGTGGAAATTCCAGAGGATATGATTCTTATGAGCTGTCAAAACATTCTATGATGAAAAATTGGTCTCAGTTGGAGGGATCTGATTCCTTTGATGCTTCAGACGGATACCACTCCCAGGATCTGTCACTAAAACTTTATCAGAGAGAGGAATTGGCTACTAAGCGATTCATCTCGGTAAGCTCAAATGCATCTAAAGTTTTTTATACTGTTTTACTGATTTGATCTTTCTAAAATCAAAATATAATTATTCCGTTTATTCATACCGGGCTCAAAATTTCTTTTCAGAAAATATAATGATATATTGTGTGGTCTGTTGTCTATAAATCGGAAAGACTTTTTAATGTAAATTATCGACAGCTTGTAACTTGGAAGATCAATTTGAATTAGCTTGATTCTGATTTCGATATTTCATCATACTTTACGAGCTTGCAATTGTAAAAATTCACACTTAAAGTGAATTCTCGGAATTTATTTGGTTTGACTTGAGACAGGTTTTTCAGGATCATGAGGATAAGGTTGAATTTTCAGGACCATTACTATCTCAATCCCATAAGATCGATGAGCTTCTAAAGCGACATGAACGTCAGATCCGCCAGGCAGTCCGGAGAACATGGTTCCAAAGAGGTGATAATTTAGAATATGAAAGAACGAATTCATCAATAATAGAATTTTAAAAATATATATTTTTATATTTGGCTATCGTGGTATTGTTTGTTTCTTCTTCATCTTGCAAATTTTGCTTTGCTTTCGACTTTAGTTTGTTTTTCTCCAATTTGTTGGCATAAAAAGAGGGGGTGTAGTAGTTTATGAGGAAGCGAACCGGGACATTAATTAGAGGAAGCCATTTTTGAAATATTTATCTTACCATTTAAACTAGACTCCTTTTCTGCTTAGTACAGATAAGAGAGAACTGATATTGTGATGTTGCATGCATCGTTGGTTCCATATCATCAAGATGTCATTATGCATGCTTGCTCCTTGTGATAGCACTTCATTATTTTTCTAAGAGACTCCTTGGTAATATCGATAAATATTGGCTGATCGTGTATTTCAATTTAGTTCTTTAAGTGATTAAGCTACATAGTCTATGTTTCCATCGGTCCAGTTTTCAATTTGAATATTGAGTGTCATTCCAGTAATAAACCTTGTACTATTGCAGGCAGGAAAAACGGGAAGAAAACCGAAGCTGTTACTGGAAACAAGTAACTTAGAATGGACAACCATAACAAAAACCTATAACACCCTATGTAGTCAATAGAATTACAGTGCATTATAATACATATTTATTGTCAATTGAGAAAGTGCCCGGAATTGAAGGCTTTGGCAGTCATCACTGCGAAGAAGTATGATCAAATGAAACTAGGAAGTTCGCAGATTCAAGCAGTTGGGAAACGATTTATGGATGGTCATGCTTTCTTTTTTGTTATACTTATTTTCACCTAAATTCAGATGTATTAAACTTTGAGCAAGGCATTGTACAGGTTCTCTTAGTTATAAGATTAGAGAAGAGCGTATATTTGAAGCCTCGTGGTAATTCATTTTTTCTTGCATCTCATGAAATGATTACACACTTGTATAACAATATTTTTCATTCTCTCTTGGGCTTTGCTTGAGATTGCGGTTAAAATGGATGTTAGAAAATGTGCCGGAGGAAAAAGAAAATTAATGTGACGAGGTTTGACAAGAAAATCAGTTGTTACTTCTCGCAAGAGCTTATTTCAAAATTACGGGGACTTGTTTTCTCTAAATTTTAGGTCTTATCATATAATGAAATAAAATCAACATCACGAAAGCAGCAACCTAATAAGACCTTTATCATATAGTGAAAAAAGTCATTGTAAGTCAATGTTCAGAAACCAAATCGCATAAACTGAGGTTGGAATAAAATTTTATTATTAAAGCATCTTCGACAGTTTTTTAGATCACTTTTCAAATATATTATAAAATATTGATTATTAACAACTTAACGTGTATTCACCTCCAACAACATTCTTTATATTCATTCTTTAAATAATATTTTAATATTAAAATATCTTTATTTAGTAGAAGTACAATTCAAAGTTGAGAGATAAAGTGGGTGGTTGAATTATTTTATAATAAAAGAATAGTGCTAGGTTTGCCAAATTCCTCCCCAAATTTTTACCAAATGACGTGGTTGACACATGGCTTATTTTAATTCGTGGGCGCATATTAATACACGCGGGGTCTCATCTTATTATTAGAAAGTTTACCAACTATTCATGTGACACATAAGATTTGGGAAAAATTTTGGGATAAAAATTTGGGGTCTCTAGTATTTTCCATAATAAAATATAGGTTAAGAGTAAGTGGTTGACTCTTAAAAGAGAGGAGAGAGAAAAGACTCTTAGGGGTTGTTTGGTTCGACTTATTCTGGTATCAGATATGAGTTTCATTAATTTCAAACTCATACATGGTGTTTTGTTTATAATTTTTGAAATTTGATACTCATTCCTTATTTCTTATACCTCTCTAGAATCAGATTTCATACCTTGGCGGAGAGGTGGGTTTGAGAGAGGGGTATGAGTTATCAAATTAAATTTCATTATTTTATTTTTATTTATAAAGTTAAATATAATCGTAAAACATATATTTTAAATATTATGTTGTTTAATCTTAAATAAGTCGTACTTATTTTTATTTCATACAAATTAGTAATATTTTATTTTATTTGTTTTAAAGTTATGAATTAACATTAAAATTTTAAAATTTTAATTTTTTAATCACATATTTTTTTTATTTGTAAGTTATATAACTAACTTAAATTCAACATTTGTAATATATAAAAGTTTGATTTAATCACTGAATCAAAAATATCTAAATCAAACAATTTAATTCTAGTATCTAAACAAACACATTATATCAGCCATACCAGCATAATCCGATTCCTTATTCCAAACTCATATCGTGTTCTCAACTAAACGATCCGTTAAGCTTTTAAAGTTTAAAGAGCGTGTAAAAATCTCTTGGAGTTTCAATTTTGATAATACTTTAAAGAACTTGTCGGAGATTATTAAATGCATACGATATAATTTTCTCGTAGAAAGAGGTCCTATTTCTACACGTACACTAAGCAAGGTAGAAAAGTCTGAAACGAAAAAAGTCAGAAAAATGAACAGCAATCTGCAAAGTTGAAGATTTTCCCAGAATACTCGTAAAGTTCAGTTCATACTCATTATCTTCCGTGCAAAATTTGCCATGCATACCTCAAAACAAGTAGTTTTAATTTGGGCTCTGCCCATACTCACAATACTTGCCATACTTGCCATCATCATTCGTAGTGTTTGCATTAAGAAACAATGTCCTTCTAAGGATACCACTAGCAATCTCCGATTAACGTACCCTTATTGTTCTTCCTCTTTTATATCTCCGCTTACTTGGGATGTCTTTCTGAGCTTTTATGGCAAAGATACTCGCATTAACTTTACTTCACATCTTTACTCTGCTATAGATCAAGCTGGAATTCGAGCCTTTAGAGATGATCATGCACTTGAAAAGGGCCATGAAATTTCATCCACTCTACTTGACGCAATTAGAAATTCAAATATGTTTATTGTTGTTCTTTCAGAGAACTATGCTCGTTCGCGATGGTGCCTTGACGAGCTTGTGGAGATCCTTAGTTGTGATAAAACAAAAATTCAGGTTGATCCATCAGATGTTCCGGACCAGAAAGGTAGTTTTGGGAAAGCTCTTGATGGCCATAAAAAGCGATATTCAGCTGATGTAAGTGTGAAGTGGAAATCAGCTCTTTCTGAAATAGCTAAGCTTACAGGACACCATCTGAGAAGAGAAGCAAATGAGTAAGACCCTTTATTTTAATTTTCAAAATGGCAGTTTTTGTTCTCCACCAAGTTACCAGTCATTTTATAGCTTTATATAACTACTCAAGATTTTATTTAGATAGTTAGAATTTGATTATTTGCATTTAAGTAGATAGAAAATTAAACATCTTCACCAGGAAATTAAAGGTTAGACTTTCTTTCCTTGATCCAATGAATTTTTTTATTTTTGCTTATGATTGATTACAATTGTTTGTGTAAGCATGTAAATGAGATTCCTCTTCTCTTTAGTTTCTTGGAGGGTTGATGCTTTAAACTTATAGAATCCTAATTCTGTTTAATGACTAAAAACAGGAATGAATCACACATCATTCAAACAATTGTGGGGAACGTGGCAATACGGGCATTTGCAACAGTGTCACACCTTGAAAAGTTATTCGGGATAGACTTTTAAGTTGAAGAAATATATCAAAAACTAAGCATGGATTTCAATGATGTTTGTGCCATTGGTATACGTGAGATGAGTGGAATTGGAAAAACTACAATTACTAAAACTTTCTACAACAAAAATGTTAACAAATTTGATATCAGCTGCTTTAGTGAAAAGGTTGAACGGTACTCACAAGGAATTGGTCCTCTACTTCCTCCACTCAAGCAACTCTTAATTGATCTTCTCAGAAAGAAGAACTACAAGTTTATCGATGTTGAAAGTAAAATACGAAAATTGAAACAAATTCTTTATTTTAAGAAAGCTCTCGTTGTTCTAGATGATTTGGACCAATCAAACTATTCAGAATTGCTAGCAAGCCTTGTTGGACATATTACTTAGTATATAATAACATCACTCTTTGTAAATAATAGTTTAGTTTTACTATTTATCCTGTTACCCCTCTTTTGGCATCAGTTAGTTAGTCGTAATAACTTTTCCCGCCCTGTACATTCTTTCAGTACATATACCATTGTATAGACTTCAGTTGAAATAATAATACAGTTAATATTTTCCACATCTCTCTCTCATCTCTCTCTCTCATAATAATAAACACACACACATCTCTTGATGTTCAACATGGTATCAGAGCAGTAATGGAGTTACTGTGATTGTTTTCTCTCGTCTACTTCCACATATGATTGTTAATGGCGATAATTCATCATTTCATGATCTTCATCTTGTTCATCAGTTAAGTTGATCATTTCTTCATCTTAGATACACAATTCTATACTAATCTAGTAACTCAAGCTTAGTTTACTTGTTTCTACCTACTTCTTGATAAATCTTATGCAATTTTCGTAAATTTCTCGTATTGATTTGTAGTTCTTCGTAATCCTGTTCATAATTTTGCATTTTTTCATCGATTATTCTTATCGATTCTCATTTCTGCACAATCTTGCCGAGATCGTGTATATTGTTAGTGTTTCTAGTCTCCTCATATAAATCTGTTCTCATATCTCACTGCACTCTACGTGTTTGTGTTTATGACTCAACCATTTTTTACTTGAATCTTGTTCTGATTTCTCAATTAATTCATATGGCATCCACCTCTCATAACAACACTGAATCTCAATCTACTCCTCATCGATTCACTCAATCTCATACTCATCTTGATCATGATAATCCTCTCACTTTGCATTCTTCTGATAATCCTGGAATGAAACTGATAAATGACGTCTTTGACGGCAATGGTTTTAGCAACTGGAAACGTTCTGTTCTGATCGCTTTATCCGTGAGAAATAAGATTTGTTTTGTTGATGGCTCTTTTCCCAAACCTGATCCTAATGATCCTACCTTTAAGAGCTGGACTCGTTGTAATGATATGGTTATATCATGGATCCTTGGTGCTTTGTCAAAATCTATTGGCCGTAGTGTTATCTACTCCACTTCGGCTCATCAAATGTGGCTTGAACTTGAAGAACGATATGGCACTTCTAATGGAGCTCAGTTGTTTGGACTACATAAAGAATTATCAGAGATTTCTCAAGGAAATTCTACTGTTGCTACCTATTTCACTAAAATCAAAATGTTATGGGATGATATTGATTCACTCTGCACTGTTCCTTTTTGCACTTGTGGTTGTACATGTGGTGCTTCGAAGAAACTTACTGAATTTCAACAGGATCAGAAAGTCATACAGTTTCTCATGGGTCTTAATGACACTTATAATATGATGAGAGGTTCCATATTGATGAGATCACCTCTACCTTCTCTGGGACATGTTTACAATCTACTTCTCCAAGAGGAAGCTCAAAAAGAAATCCACTCTTCTGGACAATTGCTGCCTGATTCTGCTGCATTGAATGTTAATTTTCCCCGAGCTCAAAATCAGTTTAACAGACCTAAATCTGGGTTTTCTGATGCGAAAAAGAGTTCATTACATTGTAACTACTGCAAGAAACCAGGACATCTCATTGACAAGTGCTACAAATTACATGGTTTCCCAGTTGATTTTAAATTTACCAAGGCTAAGAAATTTGCTGCTTCTGTTGAAAGCTCTAATCCAGGATCTGATTCTCCTACTCAAAATGCCACTGCTGTTGAAGCAAAACCATCACTTGGACTAACACCAGAACTCTGTGCTCAATTTATGAATTTACTGAAGTCTGCAACACAACAATCCCAGTTATCTGATCAATCTCAAGTCTCTGCTGCCAACTTTGCTGGTACTGTTTCTGTTCCTTCCTCACAAATTGCTTGCTTATCTGATTCTCAAGGAAATGATTGGATAATTGACAGTGGTGCAACTGACCATATGTGCTATAATAAAAATCTGTTCACTGCCTTAAAACCCATAACACACAATACCACAATCTCTTTGCCAAATGGTCAACACATTATTATTTCCTCTATAGGAAATATATTTTTATACAATGGTCTTGTCTTATATGATGTGATTTATGTTCCTTCTTTCAAATACAATCTTATTTCCATCAGCAAATTAACACAACAAATGCAATGTTCTGTTAATTTCACATTTGCTATATGCTATTTACAGGGTTCTTCTCTGAAGAACCCTCTGGCTCTTGGTAGATTCTACAAAGGACTCTATCTTCTATCATCTTCATCAACATTTGCTGCTACTCCTTCTTTTTCTAGTATGAATGTTAGTTCAAATTGTAATAAGAACCTCCTGTTGTGGCACTCTAGATTGGGTCATTTACCCTTATCTAAACTCAAGAAATTGTCTCTCTGTAATAATGATTCTAGTCAATCTGACATTGATACTCTTAGTGCTTGTGATATCTGTGCTAAGGAAAGGCAACACAGATTGCCTTTTTCTCATAATTCTGTTCATTCCACTGTTAAATTTCAGTTAATTCATATTGATCTCTGGGGTCCCTATCATACACCTACTTATAACAAGTACAAATACTTTATCACTTTGGTTGATGATTATACCAGAACTACATGGACTCACTTGCTCAGTTGTAAAAGTAATGCTTTTACCTTCATCAAATATTTTTTGTCAATGATTAAAACCCAATTTAAGTCCCAAGTTCAATGCATTAGAACTGATAATGCATTAGAATTATGATGTTCTTTAGATGCAAAAGCCTACCTTCTTTCTCAAGGCATTATGCATCAAACTTCTTGTGTCTATACCCCTCAACAAAATGGGGTTGTTGAGAGGAAGCACAAACATTTGTTAGAAACATCCAGAGCCCTTTTGTTTCAGTCTAATCTCCCACTTTGTTATTGGGGTGATTGTGTCCTAACTGCAACCTACCTTATTAACAGATTTCCTTCCAAGGTTCTACAGGGCAAATCTCCATATGAACTTTTGTTTGATAAATCACCCACATTT
The DNA here is from genome assembly GCF_009905375.1 of Apium graveolens. Taxonomy (NCBI): domain Eukaryota; kingdom Viridiplantae; phylum Streptophyta; class Magnoliopsida; order Apiales; family Apiaceae; genus Apium; species Apium graveolens. Next base: position 20,404,231 of record NC_133651.1, read on the forward strand.
TCTCATTTAAAACCTTTTGTTTGCCTTTGTTATAGAACAATTCCACCTCCTTTTAGGGATAAATTTACTCCTAGAGCTAGTGCTTGTGTTTTTCTTGGATATCCCTATGGTAAAAAGGCTTACAAAGTTCTAGATCTTCAAAGTAAACAAATTTACTTTACCAGAGATGTCATATTACACGAAAAGATTTTTCCTTTTGTTAAAAATGTATCTCATACATTCTTTCCGCAACATGTCCCTGATACAGAATTTCCACAAGATATTCTTCTGCCACACCATGATTTTACATCTCCTATGTCTCTCATACATAACAATTTTACTCACATTTCACAAAGTTCTGTACCCGATACTGATTTTTCTGATAATACTGATACTTCGCCTCAAAATCATTTCACACCTCCTCTTGTTATAAAATCTACCAGAGTTCATCAACTCCCTACCTATCTCAAAGATTATGTGCATTCTTTTCCATCATCTTGCAAAGCTAATACTTGTGAAACCTCCTATGATAACACAATCACATCTTTATGTATATCTCACACATCCTCTCCTATTCAGTCCATTTTTTGTAACAGTGGTTTTCTATCTTTACCTCCTGCTGAGCCACAGTCTTATGAAGAAGCATCTAAATTTCCTGAGTGGCAACAGGCTATAGCAAACGAATTTTCTGCCTTGGAAGCTAACAATACATGGTCCTTAATTCCTCTTCCTCCTGGCAAAAAGGCCATTAGTTGTAAATGGGTTTTTAAAGTTAAGCATCATGCAGATGGTTCTATTGAGAGATACAAAGCTAGGCTTGTAGTTAAAGGTTTTACCCAAAAAGAGGGTATAGACTATTTTGAAACTTTTTCTCCTATAGTCAAAATGACCACCATAAGGAGCCTAGTAGCAGTTGCTGTTAAGAAAGGATGGAAAATGTATCAACTTGATGTTAACAATGCTTTTCTTCATGGAGATCTCCATGAAGATGTTTATATGAAACCACCCCCTGGTCTTTTCCTTTCTGATCCTACTTTGGTCTGTAAACTCTTAAAGTCATTATATGGCCTCAAACAGGCCTCTAGAAACTGGTTTTCAAAGCTTAGTACTGCTTTAATTTCTCAAGGCTATTAATCTTCTCAAAATGATCATTCACTCTTTTACAAAAAGTCTGGCAATTCTGTTGTTTATATGGCTAATTATGTAGATGATATAATGGTTGTTGGGAATGATGACGTTGAAATCTCTCACATCAAGTCATATTTGGACTCTGCTTTCAAGATCAAAGATCTGGGGTCTCTTCATTACTTTCTCGGTTTAGAATTTTCAAATGTTCCTGATGGGATGGTTGTCTCTCAACAAAAATTTGCTACTGTTCTTCTTACAGAATTTGGTCACTTGAACAGTCCTCCCGTGGTTAATCCACTTGACTTATCAGTCAAATTATCACCAACTGAAGGTAACTTATTCTCAGATGCTGCTTTATATAGAAAATTAGTGGGAAAGTTAAATTTTCTCACTAACACTCGCCCAGATTTGGCCTTCTCAGTACAACACTTAAGCCAATTTATGGCTACACCAAGGCTCCCTCATTGGCATGCTGCATTACATGTTCTCCGATATCTAAGTGCTAATCCTTCTCAGGGTTTGTTTTTTAATAAATCTTCTAATATTCAATTGGAAGCATATTGTGATGCTGATTGGGCTTCCTGCTCTCATACTAGAAAATCTGTCAGTGGTTATGTTGTTTTAGTTGGGGGTAGTCTAGTCTTTTGGAAATCAAAGAAGCAGCATACCATTTCCTTGTCTTCTGCAGATGCCGAGTATAGATCTCTTAGACGAATTACTGCTGAACTTGCTTGGTTATCTCGGTTATTACATGAACTAGATGTACCTGATATTTTGCCTATTTCTGTCAAATGTGATAGTCAAGCTGCAATTTATATAGCCATAAATCATGTGTTCCATGAACGAACGAAACACATCGATATTGACTGCCATTTTGTACGGGAAAAACTTCTTGGAGGTCTCATTTCATTGTCATATGTCCCAACTTCCCTGCAACTAGCAGATGTGCTCACAAAGCCTCTTACCGGACATCAACACAGCTCTATCATTCACAAGTTGGGTGTTCACTCCACCTCCAACTTGAGGGGGGGTGTTGGACATATTACTTAGTATATAATAACATCACTCTTTGTAAATAATGGTTTAGTTTTACTATTTATCCTGTTACCCCTCTTTTGGCATCAGTTAGTTAGTCGTAACAACTTTTCCCGCCCTGTACATTCTTTCAGTACATATACCATTATATAGAATTCAGTTGAAATAATAATACAGTTAATATTTTCCACATCTCTCTCTCTCTCATAATAATAAACACACACACGTCTCTTGATGTTCAACAAGCCTTGGCAACTTCGTGTCCGCTGGAAGTAGAATTATTATTACGACGAGAGATGCAAATCTGCTAAATAAATTAAAAGCGTATATATCAGAACTTGATTCATACATGGTGAAGACACTAGGTCATATCGAGTCATTGGAGCTCTTTAGCTATCATGCATTTAGAAAACCAATGCCACCTGATAGTTTCAAGGAGCTCTCCCTAAGCTTTGTAACTCATGCTGGCTGTCTTCCATTAGCTCTTAGGTGTTAGGTTCATCTTTACTTGGTAGGAGTCGTAGGACTCATGAGTCATTCTGGAACAACAAGCTTGAAAAAGTTAGAGCAATTCCAGATAATGATATACAGAGAGCTACGATGAATTAGACGATGAGACGCAAAAGGAAATTTTTCTCGATATTGCATTCTTCTTCGTCGGAAAGGACAAAGATGAGGCTACTGATGTATTTAAATCTTGTGATTTCTTTTCCGCTGTTGGGATACCAAATCTAGTAGACATGTGTCTACAGACAATTGACAAATAGAATAGGTTTGAGATGCTTAATCTTATCCAAAACATGGGAAGATAACTTAGGAAGACTACACGATTGTTATTGAGAGGAAATGCATTGCAAAATATAGAGGTAATCAAAATTGCAAACACTATTGTAGTTAGTGTTAATAATCACTTGCAATAAAACACAATGAGTTGGGTTAATAAATTTATCTTGCCTTGGTATCGATTCTTTTTAGTCACTTTTAGCTATCATATGATCTAGTATTTGATTACATATTGTCTTCCTTAATATTTTTTTTCACTATTGATAAAATCAGGGAAGAAATGATATTGAAGGTTTCATTTCAGATTTCACGACTTCTACTTATAGAGAAGTGAGTACCTTTTTGGTTGAAAGGATGTCCAAGTTGCGGATACTTCAAATAATCGGCGCACCTAATATCGAAGGAAATTTTAAAAATTTGTTTCCAAATTTAAGGTGCATTAGAGTGCAATCTTGTCCATGAACACATGTACTTTCTACATTTGATCCACATAACCTCGTATCTTTTGTTATGCCTTCCAGCAAGTTTAAAATTTTGTGGAAGGGGCTAATTGTACGTTCTCTCTTAGTAACCGATATTCATGTGCTCATTTATCATTATAGTTCTTAGTCCTCGTTTGGGAACTTGGATTTCATTGAAATATTGGATTTGGCCAAATAACATGTTTGGATAAGTAAAATAGTTTATATTTGGATTTCATTTGAAATACAAGGCAATCAAATTTTAGTACAAATATGACAATTTGAAATGAAACTCAAATCATGTCATTTGAAATCCATCATTTCAAATGAAACACGTGTTCCCAAACAAGGCAAAGTTATTTGAATTTATTATTTTCTCTGTCTTTAAAAAAATGATTCTAATTATAGTTTTTTTAGAAAAAAAAAAGACTATATATAGTTGTGCACTAAATATATTTTGAATATTTGTTGTCTTTGGTGATTTGAAACAGCCTATCAAACAATTAAGTAATTTGTGTTGTTTACATCTGAGCAATTGCCATGATTTAAAATGACTACCAGAGATATGAAGACCTTAAAGAAGATTGATGCAAGTTATACGACAATTGAGAAACTGTCAGATTCAATTACTCACCTCATGGAATTGGTTGAGTTGAACTTAAAATTTTGCGAAAAGCTTAGAGAGCTACCCGAGCAATTAGGTGAGATGAAAGGCTTAAAGAAGCTTAATGCACGTAGTGCTGTAATTAAACTGCCAGTTTCAACTACTAAATTAAAGGGATTGGTTACATTGGAATTATAAGGAAGTAAGAAGCTAAGAAAGTTAACTGAAGAAATTGGAAATACGAAAGGCCTAGAGATATTTATTGCAGGTGAATCTGCAATTCAACAACTGCCAGATTCGTTTGGGAGCCTCATCAATCTGGTACGACTGCATTTCTATGAGTGCAAAAAGCTTAGGAATCTTCCAAATAGCATATGGAAGCTCAAGTTGCTTAAGGAACTAAATCAAAGCAAGTGTTCAAACCTGGAGCAACTGCCTGAGCAGTTAGGGAAGATGCAATGTTTAGAAACGCTGTATGCACCTTATACAGCAATTGAACAAGAACCGGATTCTATTGGACTTCTGTGTGGGTTACGAGCGTTGGATTTCAAAGATTGCAAGAAGCTTAAATTTGTGCCCATAAGTATCTGGAATCTTACTTCAATTGAAGATTTAAGTCTTCACATAGGGGAGACTGGTATAGTCAGTTTACCTGATTTAGTAGAAATGAAGAAGTTAAAAAGTTTGCCGCTGAGTTGTAATGTAAGATTATCCCTGCTTATAATTCTATGTTTGTCTTCTTTGGAAAGGTTAACTCTTACTGATGAGGGACAGATTCTCTTTTCGGCAAAACCATTCAGCCTTTCTAAGCTTATAAACCTACAAGCTCTTACAATGTATAACTGTACAAGTCTTGGGTCCTCCCTTCCGCAACTTCCTTTAAATCTAAAATATTTGAGTTTAAATAATCACGCCTTGTTAGAAGAACTACCTGATTAATCGAGCTTAAGAAAGTTGTAAAGCTTGATTATAATGGGATGCGCCAGCCTTCAATCAATCTCGTCACTTCCTTCTCATCTTCAATCACTTTTAGTTCAAGAGTGCACAGGCATACAAGATCTACCAGATGTGTCAATGCTGAAGGAATTGGTACAATTGTGTTTAACCCAGTGCAGCAATCTGAAATCGATAAATTTAAACCCGAGTTGCCTTCACAAACGTTTGTTTCTATTGGTCTTACAATGTGTTAGATATATTTGATAATGTCATGGCTAATATGTTTTATGTTTAGCTTTCAGATCTTACTGAACAGGATAAATCAGTACTTAACTGTTGATCAGTACTTATACTGGAAGTCAGGACTTAAGGATATCAGTACTTATGTTATCAGGAGATAATCATCAGAAGATAGATATCAGAACTTAAGTGATGAAGGACAATCAGATAAGGACAGTAGCTGATTAAAGGAAAGAAGATCAAGATAAACATAAGAAGAGATATGCATGAAGAAGGAATTCCGTGAAGAATGGAATACTTGGAAGAAAAGATATCTGATTGATATATTTTAGGAAGCAGAATTATATTTCATATCAATTAGCGAGTATCTTGTAACTGTGTAGTATATAAACACAGACATAGGGTTTACACTATAAGTGTTATCTTAATTAAAGTTATTATTCATTGTAACCCTAGCAGCTCTCGTGATATTTGTTCATCACTGAGAGGTAACAGTTCCATACTGTAACAGAGTTTATTATTTCAATAAAGTTTGTTTTCTGTTACTTAAGTTCTTAAAGTTCGATTTGAGTGTACTATACACTGTATTCACCCCCTCTACAGTGTGTGTGTGACCTAACAATTGGTATCAGAGCATATCTGTTAACATACATACAGTTAAAGATCCAAACACAATCATGTCGGACACAGAAACTCCAATTAAGCCTACCAAAACTGAGGAACCACCAAAGACACAAATTCAGAGTTGGTATGAGACCATCAGAGTTCCCATACTGAGACCATCTGAATATCCCATATGGAAGGTAAGGATGACCATGTTCCTGGAAGCAACAGATCCAGAATACCTTGATGGAATCAAGGAAGGTCCTCACAAACCAACCAAACTCGCTGTTGCAGTTGCAGGTGAAGCAGCAAAGACCGTACCAAAGGAGAAGAGTGATTATACTGCTGAGGACATAGCATCAATTGCTAAGGATGCTAAGGTACGACACTTACTGCATAGTGCCATTGATAATGTAATGTCAAACAGGGTAATCAACTGTAAGACTGCTAAGGATATATGGGATGCTCTGGAAACAAGGTGTCAGGGAACTGACACAATTAAGAAGAACAGGAAGACAATACTCACTCAAGAGTATGGACACTTTGACTCAAAGGCTAATGAGTCATTGAATGATTTATATGATAGATTTGTCAAACTTTTGAATGATTTGTCATTGGTTGATAAAGAGTATGATATTGAAGATTCAAACCTTAAGTTCCTGTTAGCTCTTCCTCTGGGATTTGAAGGCAACGACAATAAGAGACAACTACAATCTTGATGAAACAACTCTTGACGAAATCTATGGAATGCTCAAGACTCATGAGCTGGAGATGGAACAAAGAAGCAAGAGGAAAGGAGGAAAGTCAAGGACAGTTGCTCTTAAGGCTGAAGAAGAATTCCCCAAAGCAACTTCCTCAAAGAAAGACAAGGGTAAAGCTCTTTTCATAAAGTCTGATACCGAGTCATCAAGTTCTGAGAGTGATGATGACTCAGATTCTGAAAGCTTGCCTGAGACTGATGCTGATGAGGAGATGATGAAGCTGTGTGCTCTTATGGTGAAAGGAATCACAAAGATTGCATACAGGAAGTTCAGGAAGGGAAAGAAGTTTTCCAGGAAAGGCATAAGTTCTGATAAAAAGAATTTCAGAAGATCTGAAGGCAGAGGAGGAAAGTCTGACAGAGGAGATTACACCAATGTTAAATGCTATAACTGTGGTGAGAAAGGCCACATATCTCCTGACTGCAAGAAGGTAAAGGGTGACAAAGGCAAGGCTCTTGTCACAAAGCAGAAAAGCTGGACAGACACCTCAGACTCTGAAAGTGAGGAGAACTATGCATTGATGGCAAATGTTGATAAAGAAAGTGCTGGGAGCTGTTCTGAAGCTGCTAAAACAAAGGTACCTCAGACTACTTATGCTTTTCATACTGATGATATTAATGAGTTGAGAAGATATCTTAAAACCATGTTTGTTAGCTATAGAGATCAAACTTTAACATGTGAAAGATTAACTTCTGAAAATCTTGCATTTAAGAAAAGGAATGATTTCTTAGAAAAAGAGTTAGTCATGTTCCATCAAACTCAGAAGGATAGAGATGATGCTTTTTATGTTAGGAATGAAGAGCTAAAATTAAATGAATCTCTAAAAACTGAGTTAGAAAAGGAAAGAGAGATTATCAGGACTTGGACTAACTCTGGCAAAACAACTCAAAATTTGCTAAGTAGTGGAAACTGGAAAGAGAGCTTAGGTTATGGAGAAGATAAGAAAGATAAAGGAACTAAAGAAATTAAGCCTGTTGTTAAGCAAAAGCCAAAGTTAAAACCTGTTAAGTTTGTAACTGTAAAGTCTGAAAATGAGAATTCAGAAGTTAAAGAGGAATTAACTTCTGACAAACTAAAACAGGAAAAGACAGCTGAAGTGAACATAGGCTTAATGACAAAGAAGCAGCTTAAGCATAAGCTGAAAGATGTTAAGAATGCAAACAAGGTAAAATCACCTAGGAAAAATAGAATGGAAAGGAAGGTGTGAATAAAAGCAATGATTATAAACCTGTTCCTGATGCTCCTAGGAAAACATGTTATAACTGTGGAAGTTCTAACCATCTGGCTTCTTTTTGCAGGAAGAATAAGAATATTAACTCCTTACCTTCAAAATCAGGAGTTAAGAGTCAGTCTGTTAGATACAAACCACAAAATCCTTGTTTTCATTGTGGTAGTTTATGGCATTCCATTTATACTTGTAAGGAATATCATAGTTTGTACTATGATTATTATCAAATAAAACCTTCTTTGAAGAAAGTTTCCATTGTTCCTTCTAGTGTAAATTCTGATTCAAAGTCTGATAGTGTAAGTTCTGATAAGAAAAATGTTAACATAAACTCTGATGCTAAATCCGCTGCAAATGTTAACAAACTTAAAAAGGCCAAAGGATCCAAGCAAGTATGGGTCCTTAAAACTAATAATTAGTGGTCTTTGTGATTGCAGGGCAACAGGAAAAATATTCTAGTTCTGGACAGTGGATGTTCAGGACATATGACTGGAAATAAGGCCCTGCTATCAGACTTTGTGGAGAAAGCTGGCCCAAATGTTTCTTATGGAGATGGCAACATTGGAAAAACATTGGGATATGGCAATATCAATCTTGGAAATGTCATAATTAAACAAGTAGCTCTGGTCTCAGGACTTAAACACAACCTACTGAGTATAAGTCAAATCTGTGACAGAGGTTATCATGTTGATTTCTTTGAAGAACACTGTGAAATAGTGAGTAAATCTAAAGGCAAAGTTGTTCTGAAAGGATACAGGCGTGGTAACATTTATGAAGCTATGCTTTCAACAAGTACTGATGGTTCTGCAATCTGTCTGATGAGTAGAGCATCAATTGAAGAAAGCTGGAATTGGCATAAGAAACTCTCTCATTTAAATTTCAACAATATAAATGAACTGGTCAAGAAAGATCTTGTGAGAGGATTGCCAAACACAGTATTTGCTCCTGATGGTCTTTGTGATTCATGTCAGAAAGCCAAACAAAGAAAATCTTCATTCAAGAGCAAGACTGAATCATCAATTCTTGAGCCTTATCATCTAATACATGTTGATCTATTTGGTCCAGTAAATGTCATGTCAATTGCAAAGAAGAAGTATGCGTTGGTCATAGTGGATGAGTTCACCAGATACACATGGGTATATTTCTTGCATACAAAAAGTGAAACTGCATCAACCTTGATTGATCATATCAAACATCTGGATAAAATGGTCAAAGATTCTGTTAAAATTTTAAGGAGTGATAATGGCACTGAGTTCAAGAATTTGATAATGGAAGAGTTCTGCAAAAGCCATGGAATAAAGCAGGAATTTTCTGCTCCTGGAACTCCACAGCAAAATGGAGTTGTTGAAAGGAAGAATAGAACTCTCATTGAAGTTGCACGTACAATGCTTGAAGAAGCAAAGCTTCCAACCTATTTCTGGGCTGAAGCTGTGCAGACTTCTTGTTTTACTCAAAATGCAACACTCATTAACAAGCATGGAAAAACACCATATGAGATGGTGAAGAAAAAGAAGCCAAATCTGAAATATTTTCATGTATTTGGATGCAAGTGTTTTGTTCTCAAGACTCATCCTGAACAGCTATCAAAGTTTGATCTAAAAGCTGATGAAGGAATCTTTGTTGGATATCCACTTTCCACAAAAGCCTTCAGAGTCTATAATTTGAGAACAAAAGTGGTCATGGAATCTATCAATGTCTCTTTTGATGACAAGAAGATTACTGGTCTTGATGATTTCATTGACCATGATCAGCTGAGATTTGAAAATGAAGACTCAAATTCTGATACTGAAAATCCTGACAGTCTAAGTCCTGATACTGTAAACTCTGATGGATTAAACTCTGATGTTATTGAAACTGTGGTGACTACGTCAAAGGAAGATGCACCTATGCAGGGGGAGCATACTCAAGATCCTACCACATCTCAAGAAACATCAGAACATGCATCTGGCTCTTCAAGTTCTGATTCGTCAAGTTCTGATAAGCCAAGTTCTGATAGTGCTAAAAATCTAAATACTGAAGAATCCAACTCAGAGAGCATAGTTTCAGGGGGAGCATCAGAAAATGAAAATGAAGATAGCATGGATTATGGGGGAGCATCCAGTTCTAGAAAAAACCTTCCATCTGCAAGGAAGTGGACAAAATCACATACACCTGATTTGATAATTGGAAATCCTGATGCAGGTGTCAGAACTAGAACAGGTACTTCAAATGAATGTCTTTACAATTCTTTTCTCTCTCAGACTGAGCCAAAGAAAGTGGAAGAAGCTCTTCAAGATGCTGATTGGGTGCAAGCAATGCAGGAAGAGTTGAATGAATTTGAAAGAAACAAAGTCTGGACCCTAGTGCCAAGACCAAAGAATAGATCTGTTGTTGGTACAAAGTGGGTATTCAGAAACAAAACTGACAGTGATGGCATAATTACAAGGAATAAGGCAAGGCTGGTCACAAAAGGATATTCTCAACACGAGGGAATTGATTATGATGAAACATTTGCACCAGTTGCTAGGTTAGAAGCCATAAGGATATTTTTGGCTTATGCTGCTCACAAAAAGTTTACAGTCTTTCAAATGGATGTGAAAAGTGCTTTTCTCAATGGAGAATTGGAGGAAGAGGTATATGTTGAACAACCTCCAGGTTTTGTAGATACCAAACATCCAGATTATGTCTACAGGCTTGATAAAGCACTTTATGGACTTAAGCAAACTCCTAGAGCATGGTATGCGACTTTAGCTCAGTTTCTTCTGGAAAGTGGATTCAACAGAGGGACAATAGACAAAACACTATTCTACCTCAACCATGGAAAGGACTTACTTCTGGTCCAGATTTATGTTGATGATATCATTTTTGGATCTACAAATGACAAACTTTGCAAGAAGTTTGCCAAACTAATGCAGTCAAGATATCAGATGAGTATGATGGGGGAACTTAGCTATTTTCTGGGCCTTCAAGTCAAGCAGAATGAGGAAGGCACTTTTATTTGTCAAACCAAGTACACCAGAAACTTGCTAAAGAAATTTGGAATGCAAGATTGTTCAAGTGCATCCACTCCAATGGCCACTGCTACAAAACCGGATAAGGATACCGGTAAATCAGTAGATATTACTGACTACAGAGGTATGATTGGCTCTCTACTCTATCTAACTGCTAGTAGACCTGATATCATGTATGCTACCTGTCTTTGTGCAAGATTTCAAGCAGATCCAAGAGAACCTCACTTAACAGCTGTAAAAAGAATCTTTAAGTATCTTAAAGGAACAGCTGCTCTGGGATTATGGTATCCTAGAGAATCAGATTTTAAACTAATAGGTTACTCAGATGCAGATTTTGCAGGGTGCAAAATTGACAGGAAAAGCACAAGTGGAAGTTGCCAATTTGTTAGAGGCAGATTGGTTTCTTGGTACAGCAAGAAACAAAAGTCAATTTCCACATCAACTACAGAAGCAGAGTATATTGCTGCAGGAAGCTATTGTGCACAAATTCTTTGGATGAAGAATCAGTTATTGGATTATGGATTAACATATTTCAAAATCCCTATTTACTGTGATAATCAAAGTGTTATTGCTATGACAGGTAATCCAGTTCAACACTCTATGACAAAGCACATCAGCATCATGTACCACTTCATCAGGGAACATGTGGATGAAGGTACAGTGGAATTGTATTTTGTTCCCACAGATCAACAACTGGCAGATATCTTCACAAAACCACTGTGTGAAGCTACTTTTACAAGATTGGTAAATGAACTTGGAATGGTTTCAGGTTCTTTCTCTAAATCTGCTTAGACTTGTTCTGTGTTATCAGACTTTATGCTCAATATTTACAGAATTAATCTCATTGTATATTCTGTGCTTAATTGATAAATGTCTTTAAGTACTGACTGTTGTCTGATATATGTTTCTAAACTCTGATAAGTGATATGTCTGTTCTAGTACCTATTCAATCCTATGAGGATAACTGTGCTAGATACTGACCTAGTAGTCTTCAATAAATAAATGATTCCATGTAAGAAGTAATTATTTCAGTGGAAATCTTATGACACTAGCAAATTCTGATAATTGAGCTTAGTTAAGTTTACTTTGTATATCTTATTACTAAGTCACAAATTAGAATAATGCTACTCATCTGTTAAGTTCTGATACTAGTAAAACTGCTGAATGTACTAAGTGCCGATAAACCTCACTTATCAAAAGAAAAAGCAAAAAGATCAAAGAATAAAATCAGGTACTCCTTTGAGATCTAGAGTAAAAATGTGGAAGGGACGACCCAAGTGCATTGCTGGTATTAAGTAAATATGCATTAGAAAAGCAAAATATTTTCTTGGTGACTTTTCACACTCTATGATTACTGGAGAAATACTCTGATAATAGCATAAATTCTGATAAACAGTCGTGACTCACTTACACTGAGAAGCCACTGTAAAATAGAATTTCAAAATATGCATAAAATTAGCACAAAACAGTTGAGGTGGACTCAAGCATAAACTCATTCATCAGTAGGTTTTAGGACAATGACAGCTCCTTAGCAAAATTTTAGTTATGCCTTATTTCTAAGATGTACTGAAGTGAATCAGACTTTACTCTTTGTCTGTTATTTAGCTTAATGCACACACTAATCTCTCCATCTGAATGATGAAAATTTCTGTGGTGGTCTATGTTATTTTAGATAAACAGTCATTGTGTCACTTTGCACTAATTCTGAGGACAAGTTCTAGTTACATGTTCTAATGATTAAGTTCTGAAGTCTATAACTCAGAACTTGTATGAGTATTTACTAAGATGGGCATTCCTTTTTCGAGTTAAGAAATTATGTTTAGATGACTGTTAAGTTCTGATATAAGTCTAAGTTCTGATATTACAGTCTAATGTTTTACTTGACTTATCTGTGAATAAAATTTGATAACAGTCTCAGTTCGAACTAGAATATGTTGAAGTGGAAGATTAATAGTCACTATGATTAGGATTAATGGTATTCGTACTTGCACAGTCCACTGTTTCTTGTGTCTTGTGCGGTTTAAACCATGATTCCTCTTTCCAATGAATGTTATTCTTTTTCAAAGTCTAGGGAGAGGAGATAGACTTGACTCTACCTGTCAGCATTAAATATCTTTGCGTCTCCTGGCATTCTCTTGCCTATATAAGCAGCCACTTCACATCAGTCTTTCCATCACATTCTTCTCACACACTTATCTTCCTACTTTTTCTTTCAAAAACACAATGTTCAGATACAACATGTTTTTGAACTACCAAACCTTCAATATGGAGCTAAGTTGTGCCGAGTGGCAGCAGGAATGGCATGTCACAGCCATTCCTGAGGAGATATGGGACTCTATCCCACAGGAGGTACTGACACGCCTCCTGTTCTTCTATATGGACTACCATCGCCATCTGGAGCGATTGGAGGAGGAAAGGCTGGAAGCTCTCCGCCAACAAGAGCGAATCATCCGACTCGCCATTCTGTTTGTCGAGAGTAGGAAGAAGAAGATGACTTAATCTCGTCTTCTTCCTATTTTTCTTCATCATCAGCTTTGTCAGGCTTCTTAGCTAGGACTAAGGCTGTTGATGTTAGGATTAGAAGCTTAGGGAAAATCTTGTATAAGTACTGATGTAAATTTCCAATTCATGAATGTATTGTCTTGATATATTAATGAAAATTGTTTTTACTTCAAGATTTGATCTCTGAGTTATTTGCTGATAAATCCTGATTGATATTCTGATGACCATTTAAATTTTGTTTTTATTTAAGTTCTGATTCTCTGTCAGCACTTATTCATCGAAATTATCTCGGTCATTCTTAACATGATTTCTTTTCAGAATATTAATGTTACAGTGAAAAATAATTCAATCAGTGCTAACGGGTTAAATTTTGAATTAAAATTGTTTCCCTTGATACATGGAACAGTTTTTCCTTGAAACTCGGCAAATGGGTAAGTAATGATTACTGTTTTCTCGAGCCCAGTAACTATCTGTTATTACTGCATGTCTGACAGGTGTCCAACGGTAATATTTTTTTGTATAAGTACGGCAGAGAGAAGATTTCTTTAATCTTTTTAATTTCTTCATCTTTTATCTCTCTTCTTACTTTTACTCTCCTTCACTTTACTTTTTCCGTTGTTTTCATACAGACATTATATCAAACACCTAACAGGCATACTTAATTCTCAATTTTTTCACATGGCACCAAAGGATTTAATCATTGATGGAGCTAAGTTTGTTCCAAACAACTATGCTACAATTCTTGATCATACTGAAGCTCCATCTGAATTGCATTTTGTGCAAGATCTTCTTGCACACAGTGAGTTTGGGTACGCATTAACACATCCTGAAGTCTTTTCGAGTCAACAAGTTCTGACGTTTTGGCGGACTGGGCACTTTGATGATGGTGGTAAATATGGCACTCCCAGTATTGTTTTTGAAGTGGGTGATTCATCTAATGTAGTCACTCCTGGTACAATACGCAAAGCTCTACATCTCCCAGAAAATTGTACTTTTTCAACTCCAGAGGAATCAGCACTTCAGGAGTTAATGGCTGATTTTGGATATGAAAAGAGTTTGGCAAAGCTTGGACAGTTAAAAAGGGCTAATATCAGAAAAGAATGGAGTTTCTTCTTTGACTGCATCACCAAAGCTTTTGGGAACAAATGTTCGAATTTTGATGCTATCCCAATTCTGAGTCAGCATATAGGGTATGCTATTATTCATCAAACTCATTTTGATTTTGCAACTGGAATAATTGGTTTTATTGGGGATAGGATGACAGAGAATAGAAATATTGTCTATTTTGCTAGATTCTGTCAACTTATATATACTTTTTGTACTGATGAACCTCAATTAGTCAGTTCCTCAACCCCACCTTTTAGAGTTGCAAAACGATACTTTAATGATCTGGTAAATGCTGATACAAAGAAAACAGTGGTTAGACCATTACAGATTCCTCCGTCTGTAAAACAGATCCTAGTAAATGCTGATCCTGATACTTATAGATCTGTTTACTCTGATGTCCAACCAACCACAAACACCCAAAAACCATCATCCTCAGCACCTACCACTCATACTACTCAACCTACCCTCAGGAATTATCTCAAATCCTATCTCTCTACTTCACAGACTATTCAACCCTCATCCTCCAAGCCAAAGAGGACAAAAACTATTCCTCAAACATCTCAAAAGAGAAGGAGGATTGTATTGAGAGATGAATCTGATTCTGAGGAACAGGTTTCTTCTCGAGAACCTGTTGTTTCTGAAGTTGAGAAAGAGGTTTCTTAGAAGGATTCTGAAATTGGGGGTTCTAGGCTTCTCAAGAGGCTTAGACGAATGATAGTTCCTGAAACTCCCAAGGAATCCAAATCAACAAGGAAGTACAAGAAACAGAGGGCACAAAGGCCAGTTTCAGATGATGAAGAGGAAGCAACTAAGGAAGGGGATCAGGAATCTCTGATCTCACAAGACAAGGAATTTGCTCCAGTCACTTCTTCTCCATCAACTCCATCTCAAGAAGCTGTATCTGACAAGGCTAACTCACCATCTGTGTCTCTTGTTGATCCAGGCACAAGTGCTGAAATTGATATTCAGAACCTGGTTGTGCCTGAAATACTTTTCTTAGAAGCTCCAACAGCAAATAATCCTTCCACAACACCTGTTACTGATGCTGTTCAAACTCCAGAGTTATCAACAACACCTTCTCTGTATCAAGATGTTGATGATCAGACTTTAGGTGAGCATCAGGATATGGCTGTTGATTAGAACTTAGTATCAGATCAACAATTAGAGGATGTTGAAGCCTCCATTGCTACTCACACTGTTGTCTTATCCGAAGATACTGATTCTTTAAGTTCTGATGATGCAAATACTGGAGATACTGGTGATGCTGCTCCAACTATAGATGCTGATGAAACAGGTCCTTCAGGACATACTCCTCAACCGACTCTTCCTAAGTGTGAACTGGTAAAGGAGTTTGTTATCAGGGATGCACCAGTACCTTGGAGTGAAACTCCTGCAGGTCAGGAGTGGACTAAGGAATGGAACTCAGTTTCATGTGTTCCAAATGCATTACATCTTGCTGAGCACTTGACTAAAGCTGATGAAATGTTAAATTCTGATGATTTTAAAACCCAGCTTAGAGTCACTGCATTGAGTACTAAACATCTACAAGGTCTTCATTCAACTACTCATGCAGAGCTACACAAGATTCAGGAGAACTTTATCAAACAAGAACAAGTTTGGAAAATTGATAAGAAAAAGTTCTTTCAACCTACCATTGACAGGATTGCTTATATTGAGAAAACTCAAGAGAAACAACAAGCTCAGATTGATGACATTCTGACAAATCAAGCTTCTCAGCAATCTCAACTTACTGAAATCCAATCCTCAGTGGAATTACTTATCTCTCTTTTACTACCTGCTGATGCCAAAAAGGGGGAGAAGGTAATTAAGTCCAAATGCAAAACTAACAAGACACTGCAAGGAAAGGATGATGGAAATGATGATCAAGGATACTCTGGAATGGGTAGCGGTCGTAGTCAAGGTAGAAGGTTTACATTAAGACAAGCTAGTCACAGGACAAGTTCTGATACTGGGAAAAGAATAAGTTCTGCTGCTGGTAAAAGGATAAGTTCTGATGAACTTCTAGATCTTGATGAAGAAATGTCAAGACAGTTATTTCTTCAAGAAAATCCAGGAATGGACTTGGAAAGTTTAAAGGAAGAAGAAGCCAGACTTAAATCAGAGAAAGTCACATCTAAATCTGAAGCTTCTGGTAAAAATTCACTTCCAAAACTCAAAGGCATTGTGATCAAAGAAAGGACACATACTGAAGCAACATTGGCTAGATCACCACCACAGATAGATCCAAGATCCAAGGGTAAAGAAAAGGTTGGTGAACCTATCAAGGTTTATGTATCTCCTGAGGAAGAAGAAATTGCTGATGAAAAAGATGATCTTGCTCTGACTTCAAGAAAAGTTCTTAAAATAACCTCTGACATGGCTCAAGTTGTTCAGAGTCAAGAAATTGTAAGTTCTGATATTCAGAAGAAGCAAGTAACCTCTGATAGAGCTCAAGTTAACTTGATATCATAAAATAGATCAAAGACACTCCTACCAGGATTCACTAAAGCAAAACAGACTCAATCTTTGAAGACTACTGCAAGTGGTTTTGAAGCAAGAGTAGTTACTGGAAAGGAAGCTAGAGATAAAACTGGATTGGGAAGTGCTGATGAAAGAAGAGTACACAACACTACCAATGATCCAACTTCCTTGAGTGAACCAGGTATTGGAGCAACTCCTGAGAGATTGAATCAACTGGAATCTGTACAGATGGTTTACCATACCTACTTGAAAGAATATATCATGTTGTATTTCATGACAGATGATAGGGTTTATCATATAAGACAAAATGCCATTCCATTGAAGTATTTTGAAGAATTGGAGCATGTAATTTTCTTACTTCAAGTGGATGACAGAATAACAGGGACTGCTGCAAACTACTTAAAAGAACAGATTCAGAGACAGAAAAGGCTTTATTCTGTTAAGTCTGACAGCATATATGTTCCAAAGTACAGAGATCACAATGGTGATATTGTTGATATGAAGCCTAATACTGCACAGATCAGAACGTATCTTGGTATTAAGGGACTTGAATTCAATCTAGAGTCTGACAAAGCTTATGTTATAAGACTAGATCAGGAGTTGAGAAAAGCAAAGATCAATGATCTCAGAGCTGCAATCTTTCAAACTGGTGAAGATACTGCAGAGCTTAAATATGTTAAAAGGAGAATGATTGATGAACTAAGATATGCTGAGAAATGTTTGTTGAAGAACTATCTCAGAACAACTCCTGACATCAGAGAGATCAGAAAATGAAGAAGCCAAGTCGAAGATCTACAACTGCTTAAATTCTGATATTTATACAGACTGAAGTTGTTATCAGAAGTTGAAATTGGTAAAAACTTTAAGGACTGTAAGTTGTAGTTATCTAGTCTAATTCTCATGCATTTGTACTTAATATTTTTGACATCATCAAATATATGTTAAACTTGTATATTATGTTAATTTACAAGTTGGGGGAGATTGTTAGATATATTTGATAATGTCATGGCTAATATGTTTTATGTTTAGCTTTCAGATCTTACTGAACAGGATAAATCAGTACTTAACTGTTGATCAGTACTTATACTGGAAGTCAGGACTTAAGGATATCAGTACTTATGTTATCAGGAGATAATCATCAGAAGATAGATATCAGAACTTAAGTGCTGAAGGACAATCAGATAAGGACAGTAGCTGATTAAAGGAAAGAAGATCAAGATAAACATAAGAAGAGATATGCATGAAGAAGGAATTCCGTGAAGAATGGAATACTTGGAAGAAAAGATATCTGATTGATATATTTTAGGAAGCAGAATTATATTTCATATCAATTAGCGATTATCTTGTAACTGTGTAGTATATAAACACAGACATAGGGTTTATACTATAAGTGTTATCTTAATCGAAGTTATTATTCATTGTAACCCTAGCAGCTCTCGTGATATTTGTTCATCACTGAGAGGTAACAGTTCCATACTGTAACAGAGTTTATTGTTTCAATAAAGTTTGTTTTCTGTTATTTAAGTTCTTAAAGTTCGATTTGAGTGTACTATACACTGTATTCACCCCCTCTACAGTGTGTGTGTGACCTAACAATTGGTATCAGAGCATATCTGTTAACATACATACAGTTAAAGATCCAAACACAATCATGTCGGACACAGAAACTCCAACTAAGCCTACCAAAACTGAGGAACCACCAAAGACACAAATTCAGAGTCGGTATGAGACCATCAGAGTTCCCATACTGAGACCATCTGAATATCCCATATGGAAGGTAAGGATGACCATGTTCCTGGAAGCAACAAATCCAGAATACCTTGATAGAATCAAGGAAGGTCCTCACAAACCAACCAAACTCGCTGTTGCAGTTGCAGGTGAAGCAACAAAGACCGTACCAAAGGAGAAGAGTGATTATACTGCTGAGGACATAGCATCAATTACTAAGGATGCTAAGGTACGACACTTACTGCATAGTGCCATTGATAATGTAATGTCAAACAGGGTAATCAACTGCAAGACTGCTAAGGAGATATGGGATGCTCTGGAAACAAGGTGTCAGGGAACTGACACAATTAAGAAGAACAGGAAGACAATACTCACTCAAGAGTATGAACACTTTGACTCAAAGGCTAATGAGTCATTGAATGATTTATATGATAGATTTGTCAAACTTTTGAATGATTTGTCATTGGTTGATAAAGAGTATGATATTGAAGATTCAAACCTTAAGTTCCTGTTAGCTCTTCCTGAATGCTGGGATTTGAAGGCAACGACAATAAGAGACAACTACAATCTTGATGAAACAACTCTTGACGAAATCTATCATATAAATCATTCAATCCACTTTTTCATTTTTATGTTACAGGTAGGACAAAACTGCCTTCCATTTACAGCTTATGTACCAAACAAGGAGGTCGCAGAATGGTTCACCTATCAAAGCATTGGGCGAACAGTCTCTTTTGATATCCCGCCAAGTTTTGGTCTTGCACTCTGGGTTGTGTATACATGCAAAGCCAAAGAAATCTGCAAATACATGAGAGCTGTTATTACGAATGACACAGAGGGTGTAACAGAGAACTATCTCATCTACGTACATACAGCAGCCGGTGAAGCACAGTCAACGATAGAATGCATTACAGGAAAGAAGCTCTCGGTGAGAAGTGGAGACATAATTAAGGTTTCTTTTCAAAGCTTATTGGATTCTGATTATGAACTTCAAGTTCCTATCGGAGAAGTGAAGGTCAAGATGTGTGGCGTTCATGTGATACAGAATAGGCCTTCAACTTCACTTCATCAACATTACCTGCATTTTATTAAAGAAACAGTACCAATGAAGAATTGCTATGTTTTGTACATAAATTTAGGTTTATTTGATCTACACCCTTCACAAAATATGTTGGCTACATTAGAAATAAAATTCTCCTCTTTGAATTGACTAAATTATTTTAAAATCAGGAGATTATTTTCAAAGCCCGCATAAATATTGTCAATATAAACAAAAAACATGAAACAACATAAAAAAGATGTAGTACTCTTGTTATTTGATATAAAGTATGTTTTTATGCAATGTCAATTTGATAAATGCATGTGTAAGATGCAGCATTTTGTCACATCTTGGTTACCGGTACACTACAGTGCTCTTGTTATTTGCTACAAAGTATATTTTGATGTAATGTCAATTTGATAATTGCATGTGTAAGATGCAACATTTTATACTACAGTGCTCTTGTTATTTGCTACAAAGTATGTTTTGATGCAATGTCAATTTGATAATTGCATGTGTAAGATGCATCATTTTGTCAGATCTTGGTTACAGTACACTCGGTGCTCTTATTATTTGCTACAAAGTATGTTAGGAATATGTGTATTAGTTTGATGATATGTTAAACAAAACACTTAAGTAGAAATCTAGTGTTTGTAGCCTCAACGGATAAGACCATCTTGGCTATCCGTTGAAGGAGTAACTTTACTAAGCAATAAGTTTAGTATTGTAGCACATTTCATTCTCTGGATTCAAGTTGTAATTCTTAGATGTTGTAGGAAATTATCAGTCATGTTGACTACTAGTGGATATGCAAATAGCAGGGCTAATTGT
This sequence comes from Apium graveolens, assembly GCF_009905375.1. Lineage (NCBI taxonomy): Eukaryota > Viridiplantae > Streptophyta > Magnoliopsida > Apiales > Apiaceae > Apium > Apium graveolens. The sequence goes on from NC_133651.1 coordinate 20,424,664, forward strand.
AAATATTTCATGCCTTGTAATTTTGTATAAGTGAAGAAGTATCAACTGATATTGAAGACCTTCAACGGATAAGAAACAAAACTTCAACGGATGTCTCTAATGCTTCAACAGATAATATCCATCAACGGATGAGTGCTTCAATGGATAAAGACTTCAACTGATAATGCATCAACGGATAAAGCTTCAACGGATAAAGCCTCAACGTATAAGGCATCAACGGATGAAAGTTTCAACGGATGCTTAGTTCATTAGCAATTGATAGTGACAATTCACAAGCTGATAGAGGCACATGGGTTGACAGAGATAAACTGGAATGTGGAAGCCTCTAGGAGGAATCAAGAAAATGTAGCATAACCATTCGGATGCAAACAAGGAAGTATTCAAAGATCTACAGCCAAGCCTAAATTGCATTTGATAGAGAAATGAAGAAGAAACATGTGAAGAATCTTTTTAATTATATTTTACAGTTTTGTCTTCACTTGTAAACTTGGTGATATATAAACCAAGTAGCAGTTAGTAATTAGATAAGAATTTTCCAGAGCTGTTTAGAAAAATTCAGAGAGAAAATCATCTACTTTGTACTAGGAAGCAGATGTGATTTAATTCTTTGAATCACAGATTTTCTGAAATAACACATCTGTGGTGGAACAACAAATCCACCAGAAAATTTTTTAAGTTCTATGTGTTCTTTACATTTGTGTTTGAATATATATCTGTCTGCATTGGCTTCAAGCAATTCACACACACTTGTTCTCAGAAACACTTAGCCTTAGAAACTGCTCAAAACTTGAAATTTTTTTGAGATTTACATTCAACCCCCCTTCTGTAAATCTCATTGTTAGTCCATTGGGAATAACAATTGGTATCAGAGCCTGCTCTTAACATACAAAGAGTTTAAAGATCTATTCTGCTAACATCATGAGTAAGAAGGATATTGGTGTAAAGATTCCAATCCTGGAAAGAGATAACTATCATCACTGGAAGGTGAAGATGCATTTACATGTTCTCTCTCAAGATAAAAGCTACATCAACTGCATTGAAAATGGTCCTCACATCCCACACAAGGTGGCCACAACTGCTACTGCAACAGTTGCTGTTGGACAGTCTATTCCCAAGCCAAAGGCAGAATGGACTGTTGAAGATATTGAAGAGGTCCACAAGGACAAGAAAGCCATGAACATTCTGTTTAATGGCCTGGATCAAGATATGTTTGACAATGTCATCAACAGCCAAACTGCTAAGGAAATTTGGGATACTATGCAGCTTATCTGTGAAGGCACTGAGCAAGTTAGAGAAAACAAAATGCAGCTTCTCATTCAACAGTATGGATATTTTCACTTTGAAGAAGGAGAATCATTGAATGATACCTTCAACAGATTTCAGAAACTGTTGAATGGATTAAAGCTGTATGGGAGAGTGTACCAAGTCAAGGACTCCAATTTAAAATTTCTAAGGTCTCTACCAAAGGAATGGAAGCCTATGACTGTTTCTCTAAGAAATTCTCAAGATTATAAGGACTTCACACTTGAAAGATTATATGGAATTTTGAAGACTTATGAACTTGAGATGGAGTAAGATGAGCTGTTGGAAAAGGGAAAGAGAAAAGGAGGATCAGTTGCACTTGTAGCTGATAGTGAAAAAGTTGAAGCCGGGAATGAGGAAAAGACAATGCCAAGTCTCAAAATTGGCACAAGCAAATCAGAATCAAGCAAGGGTAAAGAGCAAGTAGCTGAGGATAAAGATAATTCCAGTCAGGATGACTCTGATGATATTGATGAACATATGGCCTTTCTGTCCAGGAGGTTTGCAAAGATGAAGTTCAGGAAAAATATAAAATTCACTAAGCCATCAGTAGAATCACCTCCTCTTCCTCAAGAGTCCTACTTCTCCTTGGTCCCTGCAACAAATTGCAGATTTAAGAACCACAGGCGGTATCTAATACCCAAGTAGAAATTTGATTTAATGACATATTCATTTCTATCATGAACATACCTGAATTAGAAGCGGTAGTCTCACTACCCTTCTTCTTCTTCAATTCTGCAAGGTAAACCTTGCAGTTCCTCTTCCAGTGCCCCACCTTGTTACAGTGAAAACAAACAACTTTGCTCTTGGGGTCTTCAGCTTTTGGTGGAACCGGCATTTTCTCACCTACTTTCTTGTTCTTGGAAGGGTTCCTCTTCCTTTTCTTAGGATTGGAACCTTCACCAATTAGAAGAACAGAACTCTTCTTAGGGGGAAAATTCGATTCCGCAGTCTTCAACATGTTGTGGAGTTCAGGCAGGCTAACATCCAACTTATTCATGTGAAAGTTCACAACAAACTGCGAGAACGAACTCGGAAGCGATTGCAAGACCAGGTCTTGGCTCAGCTCCCCATCCATGACAAAACCAAGTTGTCCAAGACGTTCAATCAAATTGATCATCTTAAGTACATGGTCATTCACAGATGATCCCTCAGACATCCTACAACCGAACAGCTCCTTCGATATCTCATATCGAGCTGTCCTCCCCGCCACATCATACAACTCTTGTAGATGCATGAGGATAGTGTGAGCATCCATATGCTCATGTTGCTTCTGTAGCTCAATGTTCATGGAAGCTAGCATGATACATTGAGCAACATTTGCATCATCTATCCACTTACGATACACAATATTTTCATCATTATGTGCATCACTAGCAGGTTCAGTAGGCTTAGGTAAGTCAATCACGTATTCCAGCTTCTCAATCCTGAGAACAATTCTCAAGTTTCGAAGCCAGTCAGCATAATTAGGACCATTCAATTTGTGAGCATCTAGTATGCTCCTGAGTGATAGTGCAGTAGACATAACGTACAAAGTAAATCTGTAAATGATAAACACATAACAACACTTAGCAAATATTCGATTTCATTTCAAAACACTATATGAATCGGGTCTTTATTCATAAGTGGCTCCCACTAGTTTTCCTAATTTATTCAACCCCCTACATGAAAAATTAAGCATTCATAATGCTAGTGCGAATAGGGATCCTACATTCCATTACACAACCCCGGCTGTGGCACGAAACGTCATGTAATGTTCAATAGGCAGACAACTCTTGTCAATTACATCTAATGTTATTCCCTAATCAAACTTTAGCCTCTTGAATAATTGAGTCATGGCTGTGGCACGACAAACTCAATATTCTAAGTCAAGTCTAACCCAACATTTCGTACAATTGAATCAGTCCCCAAAGGCCCACGGCTGTGGCACGTAACGACCTTTAGATTCTTATTCAATGTACACATCTCTATATAATAGACAAGTATTTCTTATTTCGAAATCAAAGCCCTCGGCTGTGGCACGAAACGACAATGATTCAAAAGTAAGAACTACTTTCTACCATGTTGGAAGGCTATGACCGACACAAGCCCGTTGTGTCATTGGCCAATTACTACTTGATATTATTTAATTTTAGAGGGATTATATTACGTTACAATCATAATCATATTATAAAGAGATTCTTCCTTTTAAATTAAATATTTCAAATCAATAATCAATAATCAGATGATTCCCAGATCGGGTGGAACATTGTCAAGAGGCGTCACTTAATAACCCTTTCTTACAGATAGAAATCTATTGTTGACAGAATCATCCTTTCTCTCATATCGAAAATTCATATTCAATTACGTGTTTCATAAACACAAGAATCTCATGATTGTATTCATAATATTATTATTAAGGTTATGAAACAATTTCACTATACTAGGTTGTCTAACAAACGCCTTATGTTTATTTAAGTTCACCTAAATCTATCATCGCATGATAAACTAAGCATATATCACATATATCAATATGAATAAACATCAAGGTAGGCATGTTACATCATCTAACATATAGGTCTAAGCATTATACATCTCTATGTATCACATGAAGCATTTAAAAGCAACTAAAACAGTTAAAAAAAGCTTTAAAACACTTCATGAAAATATAAACAGTTCAAAACTTTTATATCAACTAAAATTGATCACTCCATTAGATCCGTATCGAAAAAACGAATCCAACGGTATATTGCACGCCTAAAACGGAGTTACGAAACTCCCAGAAAATCAATTTTAAAATCAACAGAAGGGCTGTAACGCATTACAGGAACGCGTTACAGGACCTGTAACGCATTTCAGTGATGTGTTACACCCCTTTTTAGCCATTAAAGGGTGTAACGCATTCCGTGAATGCGCCACAGGTGTGTAACGCATTCCGGGAATGCGTTACACCCCTATTTTTTTTTTGTTTTCTTGCAGCCGCCGCCGCCTTTTCTCGAATTCCGTGCAAGTCAGACCTGACAGCCTGTTCTTTCTTTCTCCGTGCCAGCAGCAGAGTAACAGACAAGCAGCACAAATATATACAAACATATATATATATACACTTTATATACATATATTTATACTAATTTAATTACGAATTTAATTACAAGAACTTCAAAAATTCATAATAAAAAATCTATACATCATAAAATTATGAAAAAAATACCCAGACGATCTACAACACTTGTAGAACCCAGATCAACATTCAAAATTATTCTGAGAAACGATTTTTCATCAGACAAAATTAATTCATGATATAACATGTAAAAATCATAATTAATTCATACAAGCACATAAAATTCTGAAATTTTTACCACAGATCTATATGCATACAACCTATGCTCTGATACCATTGTTGGATTTTTAATCACAGCGGGGCATGGAAAAACACTTTTCCACATATAAAATCCAAATAAAAGCATATAAATCGTGAATAAAAATTCGAGGGATCGAATCTAACCTTTTAAAATAATTCGGAGACAACGATCAGAGATCCTTAGCAGTTGCTCCTCAAGTGTGAAGCACTCCACCGGTATCCACCAAGAAAACGATGTTAAGGAGGAGGAAGGAGGTGGAGAGAATTGAGTTTTCCAAATTTTTTGGGTTTTGGGGTTTCTCAGGTTAGAATAAAAATAGGGTCTATAATAGTGTATTTATAGGCAAAATTTTCAGCTGAAATTTTCCCATAAATAATATTATTATTATCCCATTTATTATTCTCATTAATAATTAAAACACCTTTTAATTATTAATCCTTTTTCTAAACACTTTAGAAATAATTCTCTCTCTTGATTTAATTTCCAAAAATTAAATCCTTTAATTAATAATATTAAGAACTTTTCTTAATTAATTTATAATCAATTAAATCTCATTTAATCAATTATTAAATTTGCCAATTATTTATTTATTTCATAAATAAATAATTATCAGCCATTATTAATTAATTCCTCCACCATTAAATCATTCTCTTTTTATGGTGTGACCCTGTAGGTTCAATATTAAGCCGGTAGTAGAAATAAATAATAATAAAACTATTTTATCATTATTTATATAAATTCTCTAATTTATTAAATATGATTAATTAATTAATCACATCTATTCTACATCGTGAGTGATGCTTCTCAACATATCGCGACTATCCGGATAATATGAATTCACTGCTTAGAATACCAAGAACCTGTCAGTGAATAGTTACCGTACAATAAACTCCTTCTACCCTACAATGTTCCGATTAAATACAAGGCATGAATCTCGTGTCAAGCCTATCTAATTCAATCACTTGCTTACCATTTACTATGCGTAGTTCTATGCAAATTAGAAACTCCTTTCTAATTTCATTCACTCTGGCCAGAGATTCCTGAACCAACATAAGTGGATCAGCCTTGAACATTCGCTTCCTTCACTGGAAGGGGGTAAATCCTTTATTGATCATACACTATCTTCGTGTACAAATTCCTATACCCAGAAGAGCCCTAATAATTGTCCCTGGAGACTAAGAACTAAACCAAAGCATAGTTCAGTGTTCACAAGATGACTATGATGACCTCAAATCTAAGGATACTTGTACAACTATCACTATGTGAACAACTGCTGACACGTGAGTGAACTCCATCAGTTGTTCAGCTGTGCGAGTCATGTTCAGTGAACTTATTCTATAATAAGCACCTACATACTAGCTATAGTGTCACCACACAAATGTCTATGAGAACAGACATCCTTCATAATGAAGCAAGCATAGTATGTACCGATCTTTGCGGATTATTAATTACCAGTTAGTAATCCTATGACCAGGAACTATTTAAGTTTAGAGTTATCATCTTTTTAGGTCTCACTATTATGATCTCATCATAATTTATAAAAAGCTTTACTCTAAACTATGGTATATCTTATTTAAACACTTAAATAGATAAAGCCCGTAATAAAAACAAAATAAGTCTTTATTAATATCAATGAAATCAAAACAGATTACATAAAAGTTATTTCTAAATCCTAATACATGATTGGACTTAGGACATATTCCTTTCATATAAGACACATGACTTTAGATCAGCTGAAAAATAGGCTTAAGTTGGTTGAGGATAAGAAGGAAACTAAAAGAAAATCTAAAAGAAATGGGAAGGTAGAGATTAATAAACATAACAATTACACACCTGATAGGTATGCTCCTAGAAAAAACTGCGTGCATTGTAAAAGTGTTAATCACCTATCTGATAATTGCAAATCTGTTAAAAATGCTCCCATGTCTTCAAATCCCTCCATGCCTAACATGTCTATGTCACCTCTGCATGCCATGCCTCTTATGTCTCATCAGAATCCCTATGCACATTTTGCAAACATGCCATATATTAATAATCCTTATTTTACTGCATTTAGTATGCCTCAAATGCCATACAATATGCCTATGTGGAATAACATGTTTGCACAATCTATGCCTTATCAAATTCAATCAAATGTGCTAAATGATTCTGTGACTAACCCTACACTTCAACCAACCACATCTGAGATCAAGGTTGATCCAAAGTTAACTAAGTCAAAAGATGCTGGAGGAATGAAGTCTAGGAAAAAGACTAACAAGGCTGGACCCAAGGAAACTTGGGTACCAAAATCAACTTGATTGATTTTGTTGTGTGCAGGGAAAAAGAAGGAATCTATGGTACTTGGACAGTGGTTGTTCAAGACACATGACAGGAGATTTCACCCTGCTCACAGAGTTTAAGGAGAGAGCTGGCCCTAGCATAACCTTTGGAGATGACAGCAAAGGATTCACTATGGGATATGGCTTGATTTCAAAAGAAAATGTCATCATTGATGAAGTTGCATTGGTTGATGGTCTCAAACACAACTTATTGAGCATCAGTCAACTATGTGACAGAGGGAATACTATTTCCTTCAATTCTGAAGCCTGTATTGTCACAAGTAAGAAGGACAATAAAGTGGTTCTAACTGGAGTTAAAAAAGGAAATGTGTACCTAGCTGACTTTAACTCTACAGATGCAGAATCCATTACTTGTCTTTTCAGCAAAGCAAGTGCAGTTGAAAGTTGGCTATGGCACAATAAGCTGTCCCATTTGAATTTCAAGACAATGAATGATCTAGTCAAAAAGGACTTAGTTAGAGGAATGCCTCTAGTGGAATTCACAAGGGATGGACTGTGTGATGCTTGTCAGAAAGGAAAGCAAAAGAAAGTATCATTCAGTAAGAAGCTTGAATCTGCAATTGATGAACCATTACAACTGCTACACATGGATCTTTTTGGACCAGTCAATGTATTGTCAATTTCAAGGAAAAGATATTGCCTAGTGATTGTAGATGATTTCTCAAAGTTTTCATGGGTCTATTTTCTTGGATCAAAGGATGAAGCTAGTGAAATCATTATCAATAATATCAAGCAAGTCAACAATCATCGTGATTTCAAAGTAAGGAATATTAGGAGTGACAATGGAACTGAGTTCAAAAATTCAACCATGAAGTTGTTCTGTGAAGAAAATGGGATCATGCATGAGTTCTCAGCACCAAGGACCCCACAACAAAATGGTGTGGTGGAAAGGAAGAACATATCACTAATTGAGGCTGCAAGGACAATGCTTGAAGAGTCAAAACTCCCAACTTACTTTTGGGTTGAGGCTGTTAACTGTACATGTTACACTCAGAATATTTCTCTAATCAATCAAGCAAAAGGCATGACTCCCTATCAATTATTCAAGAGAAGAAAACCAACTTTAAACTTTCTGCATGTCTTTGGTTGTAAATGTTACATCTTAAGGAATCAATCTGATCACAAAGGGAAGTTTGATGTAAAGGCTGATGAAGGAATATTTGTTGGTTATTCTGCTGGAAAATCTTATAGGGTCTACAATCTAAGAACCAACATTGTCATGGAATCTGTGCATGTTGTGTTTGATGATAAAAAGATTGATGGACTAACAGATGAGGGACATCATGAAGGACTCAAATTTGACAACATTGAGATATATTGTGATGATAATGAAGATGAGAATGATGAAGAAGACATCTCAAGAAAAATTCAGAATCTGCCTTTGGATAATGCACATAATGCTGCATCCGTTGAAAGTCATAATTCAGCTTCCGTTGAAAGAAGCAATGCAGCATCCGTTGAAAGACAAAGTGCATCATCCGTTGAAGTTCATAATGGAGCATCAGTTGATCACAGTCTGTCAACGGATAATCAATTCACTTCATCAGTTGATAGAGCTCCCAATTCCTTTCAAAGGATCAGCAACTCCGGGGGAGTTTCAACCAATCAACATTCTATCTCACATCATGACAATACTGAGGCAACCTCATCTAGAGCTAATCTACCACCTCAAAGGAAATGGACCAAGAATCACCCTTTTAAACTGATCATTGGTGATGCTACATCTAAAGTCCAAACTAGAAGGGCTACTCAAGATGAATGTCTGTATAGTAGCTTTCTATCACAGGAGGAACCTAAGAAAGTAGAAGAAGCTCTATTGGATCCAGATTGGATTTTAGCAATGCAGGAGAAGCTAAACCAATTTGAGAGGAACAAGGTATGGAAGCTGGTACCCAAGCCAAAGAACAAGAGTTCTATTGACACAAAATGGGTATTAAGAAATAAGATGGATGAAAATGACATTGTCATAAGGAATAAAGCCAGATTGGTTGCTAAAGGCTATTCTCAACAAGAAGGAATAGATTTTGATGAAACATTTGCTCCAGTTGCCAGACTTGAGGCCATCAGAATCTTTCTAGCCTATGCAGCCCATGCCAATTTCAAAGTCTATCAAATGGATGTCAAGAGTGCATTTCTAAATGGGGAATTGGAGGAAGAAGTTTATGTAAGCCAACCTCCAGGATTTGAAGATCCAAACTTTCCAGACTATGTGTATTATCTGTTGAAAGCACTCTATGGACTAAAGCAAGCACTTAGAGCCTGGTATGAGACTTTGTCAAAATTTCTTCTAGATAATCACTTCACAAGAGGTACTGTTGACAAAACTCTCTTCTTTAGAAACGTTAATGGCTCTAAAATACTTGTTCAAATTTACGTAGATGATATTATATTTGGATCTACTGATGATAAGCTTTGTAAAAAGTTTGCTAAGTTAATGCAAAGTAAATATGAAATGAGCATGATGGGAGAGCTAACTTATTTTCTTGGTTTACAAGTTAAACAAGTTAGTGGTGGAATTTTCATTAGTCAAACTAAATATATTTATGATCTTTTAAAGAAGTTTGACTTAATGGATTGTTCATCTGCAAAAACTCTCATGGCCACTGCCACCAAGCTTGAATTAAACAAGGCTGAAAAGTCTGTGGATATTTCAAGTTATAGAGGCATGGTTGACTCACTTTTATATTTAACTGCTAGTAGACCTGATATAATGTTTTCTATATGTCTCTGTGCTAGATTTCAAGCTGACCCTAAAGAATCTCACTTAGTGGCTATTAAAAGAATCTTCAGATATCTCAAAGGGACTCCAAATCTAGGAATTTGGTACCCTAGAGAGTCTGGTTTTGATCTAATTGGCTACTCAGATGCAGATTATGCAGGCTGTAAAATAGACAGGAAAAGCACAACTGGCACCTATCAATTTCTAGGGAACAAGCTTGTGTCATGGTTCAGCAAGAAGCAAAATTCTGTTTCTACATCAACAATTGAAGCTGAGTACATTGCTGCTGGTAGTTGCTGTGCACAGATACTATGGATGAGGAATCAACTATTTGACTATGGTTTGACTGCTGACAAAATTCTAATATTCCGTGACAACACAAGTGCCATTGCCATTACTGAAAATCCAGTGCAGCACTCAAGAACCAAGCACATTGATATCAAGTACCACTTAATTAGGGAACATGTGATGAAAGGTACAGTGGAACTTCATTTTGTTCCAAGTGAAAAGCAGATTACAGACATATTTACCAAGCCACTTGATGAATCAACATTCACAAGATTAGTAAGTGAGCTAGGAATGCTTAATTATTCATAAATTTATGTCCTCTATATAATCTGCATTGAAGCCTGAAATGAATTTGCTGCAAGAACAAAGTTGGCTTTAAGAAAGACCTATCCTATCAACGGATATTCCCTATCCGTTGAAAGCCAAAATTATTCTATCAACGAATGTTCATTATCCGTTGAAAGACAAATACATTTATGGTAATTTTATCCCTCAACGGATAAAATAGTGTTGGTCATCAACGGATAACTATTTACCTTATCCGTTGAAGTGTCACATCAGTTACTTTCAGTAAGTCACAGCCGTTGATTTCTTTACTTAACCGTTGATACAGATATACACTGTTGTATGTATTTATTTTAAAGGCAGTTTAGAATTTCTACAGTTTTATTTATTCTTGAACGGCTGTAATTTACTTAAAAGTATCATTTTATTTACGTTTTAATTCAAGAAAGTATAAAAGCCCATTGAACTCTTATTTTCACTTTACGCTTTCTTGCAATTTTCATTCTCCTTCTCTCCCAAAATTCTCAAGTTTTTCTCTGCAACCTCTACTCACAACAATGGCACCAGTAGTCAAAATTATGTCTCAAATAGGATTTGTTTATGAAAAGAATAATTTCGTAGCCTTGGTTGAAAAGAATGAAGCCCATTCTGATTATCACAAGATGATGGAATTCATCAAAAACTGCAAACTGAGCTATGCAATGCTGGAAGCCCCAACCATCAACTGTGAGGTGATTGAGGAGATTTGGACAACTGCAGAGTTCAACTCCACATATATGACTATTGCCTTCTCTCTCAAAGGTAAGGATTATTGCATTAACTGTGATGATATACAGTCTTGCTTTAAGTTGCCTGAGAATAATGCCATAACACCACACACTGATAAAGATGTATCTGCTATGTTAGATTCCATAGGCTATGCTTTTGATTCTGCTAGTTTAGGTAGCATTAGAAGGAAAGGCCTTAGGAAAGAATGAAGTTTTTTTGGAGATGCCTTTATTAAGGTTTTCTCTGGGAAGATTAGCAATTTTGATGCCATAACTTCATCTCTTGTTAATATGCTTTATATGCTAGTTTCTGATAAGTACTTTAATTTTAGCAACTGTGTCATGCTAGAATTAGGTTCCAGATTAGGTAACAAAGCTAATAGACCACATAACATCTACTATGCTAGATTTTTTATGTTATTGGCTAACCATGTTGCTGAAGGATTGGTTATATCAAATGAGAATAATAAACTCAAATGTTGGGCACAAGAGAAAAGGGTCCTTGCAGACCTTTTGAGAATGAACCTCAACAGCCAGGTGCCATTGGTATATTTGCCAATCATGAATGCACCACAGGTAAGTGAGGTAAACACTTCTATAACTCCTACTATTTCCAACCCCATTGTTTCTTTGTCTTCTAGTGTGGCAATGGAATCTGTGTCTTTGTCCAAACAGGTTCCTACCAAAGCCACCAAAACTAAAGTTTCAAAACTTAAGTCAAAGAAAACTACCTCTGTTGTTTCTCAAAAGACAACAGTTGTAACAACTACCATAAACCCTGAAGGGAGTGAACAGGGTGTGAGTGGTGAGGGAGGGGTGAACATCAAGAAACCCCCCAGGATAAGGTGGGAGAGGTGAGTGGTACCCAAGCCAGCCAAGCCACAGTCTCTCAAAAGACTGTGGTGGTTCAAAAGGAGTCAAACACACCCTAGTTGCATCCTCCCAAAAGGGTGCAACTATTGAAAATAGTCCCCAACCAGGGACACAGACCAAAAGAGGGAGGGACACTGAAGCCACACATTCACCAATTAAAGCCTTTTCAAGGAAGAAGAAGGCCAAGACCCTAGTTTCCACATAAAGGGCACACACAACATAGATACATCCACCTGTATCTGAGCCTTCTCAAATTCAGCTTGATGTGATTCCAGCAAATGTGGAGTCACTTCCCCATTCTCTCATAATAGAAACACACCAATCATCAAACTCTCCATCACCCTCTCTGGATGTGGATATGATATTCACATCAATTCCTGATTCTGCCTCATTAAAACTCAGGGAGGAGCCCCACTCAAAACCTGATGATCATCATCTTTTAGATGATTTGTTGGATCATCAGCCAATTCTTTCAGATGTAGTTGAAGAATCTGTGTTACCTCACTTAAAATCAATTCACACAGATTCAACAATTGTGTCACTTTCAATATCTACATCTTTTCCTTCTTCAACGGATATCTCTCATCCGTTGACAAGTGGCTGTTCTTCAACGGATAAGCTTAACAGCAGTTATCCGTTGATACCATCAGTTTCCACTTCAACGGATACTCCCTATCCGTTGATGGTCTCTACACACATAACAGAAACAATTCCAACTGTAGAGGACATGGTTACTGTACAATCACTTTTAGGTTTGAGGGAAGGGAGTGATCTTTTGAGTGAGAGGCTGGGTTGCTCCCAGGCAAAAGGAGAGGTTGAGAGTCACCATATGCATGCTATTTCTTCCAGCATGGCAAAAGTGAGTGAGGGGAGTGCCACCTTAGAAGGTGAGGGTGAGGGTGTGAGGGTGTGTGTGAGCCAGGGGGAGCCCCTGATGCAAGAAAATAGAGAAAATGAGATAAAGGCAGGTACAGAAGCTATAAGGGTGGATCCAGCCATTGCTAGTGAGTCAATGAAAGTGGATGATGCAGAAAAGGAAAGACAATTTCAGCAACATTACAAAGCTGTAATTGATAACATTTCCTTGGATGGACACTTTTACTCATCATGTTTCAACCTATCAATTATTGGCTGCTCAGGGCAATGAGGAGGCAGAACAGACTTTAAACATTGTACACACTTCAGAATCTCTTCTCAGAGACAAAGCTGCTGTTAACAAGCTGCCTTCTCAAGCTGGTGAGCCATCTGAAGAATTTGGAGTAAATTCTAATGATGATGACTCTGATTTTTTGGATGAGAGCATGAACTTAGGGGGAGTAGCAGGCCCAAGTTCTGTTCCAGATCTTCCTGAATGGGCATGGGCAAAAGCATCAACACTAGGAGAGTTTGGTGTCATTTTGGTCAGACAAGTCATGACAATTCAGAAGGCCCTTCAGGAGACTACAGATGCTGGTACCAAGGCAATACTTTAAGCTCATCTGGAATCTCTGCATCTCTTGCAGTTGCAGCATTTCAAACAGAATCTAAGTGTGGATGAGCTCAATCAGGACATTGCTGATCTGAAATCCTACAATGCTGAGAAGTTGGATTCAGTCATACCTTATGGTACTATGCAAGATTTGTTGGGGAGACTGAGGAAAGAATCTGATGCTGACAAGAGGCTGGCCAGATTGGAAACCAGAGTTCAGATCATTGAAGACTCTATGGTCACTATTCTTCAGAATCAACAAACTCAAACAAATCTACTCATGCAGCTGGCAAAAGCACAAGGCTTGACCCCTACCCTTGATGATAACAAAAAGGGGGAGAATAAAGGGGAAGGGGAAGGAGAGCCATCAACAACAGTTCAAATTTCTCAAGTGCTAGTTCCTGCCATCACCACTTCTCCAATTATTCAAATCAAAGGAAAGCTTGATGGAATTGATCTAATCCAGATAGCAGCAGCTGAATTGCAAGTCAAAGAGCAAAGGAAGAAGATTGATGAAAAGATGCAACAAATATTTGGTTCTACAACTTCTCAATCACAATCTGTGAAGCACAACACAAAAGTGGAATCAATTATTGTGGAGCTCAAGCCAGTAGGGAGGAATAAGGTTGGAGAGACTTCTTCCAAGAATCTGAAATCTATGGTTCTCAAACCCAACAACAGATCCAATAAGGACTCTACAAAGAATCCTCTAAGCCTTGCTCAGATGAAAGGAGTGGATTTTCCTCTTCCAAAGCCTGATGAAGACAAACTTTTGGGTAGAAGTATCACAAAGCACAAAGAGACCATGGATGTGGCTGTAAGGAGGAGCATGACTATTATCTTCAGAGAGGGAAAGAACATATGTGTGATGCAAGGACATCCCAAATTCTCAATAGCCAGGAGGGAAGAAACCAGAAGGTTGAAGGAAGAAGCCAAACAGCTAAAGGCTGACAAAAGAGCACAAGCAAAGCTTGAAAAACAGCTAAAGTCAAGTCAGGCTGAAGAACAAAAAGAAATTGAAGACAAAAGTGAAGATGAAGCTATGGGGGACATGGTTGATACTGATATGGAAGAGAGAAGTAAGGAAAGAGAAAAATGGCAGAAAGGGAACAGAAAGAAGGCCAATGCAAAGAGAAAGATGGTAGATAAGACTGAAGAAACCCAATCAAAATCCAAACCACTACCCTCTATTCCTGAACCCATTGTGCCTGACCCCTTCATGAACATTCATGGTGAAACAATCATTCTCAAGGAGGAACCAATTGATTGGGACACCATCAAATTGCCCACCTTCCTAACCTCTTCTCCATCATCAAAGAAGCAGAAAAGAAGAATCAAATCAATACCCTCTAAAGCCTCAATCAAATTCACACAGAAGCCTAAGCCTAAGCCTCAAGCCTCTAAGGATGATTATGTTCACATCTGTGACATAAAAGAATTTTCAGACATTGAACTCTATCTGGATGAGCTGGAGGAAGTAAGGGGAATAGCTGCCTACAGACAACTACCAGAAAGACTAGTGTTCAAATACAAAGGAGATGGGGAAAGAACTTGATCTCTACATGATTCTGAATGAAGGCTACTCTACCTTGGTTAGAGTCTACTCAGCCATACAAAGGGATTCTGGCTTTACCAGGACTGCCAAGACTGAGATTCTCAACAAGATTGCCAACATAAGGAAAACTTGGTGGGAGCCCAATGCCTTGCCTAGAACATTACTCATTCAAGAAAGAGGAATTACAGTTCACAAATCACCTCATTGGTTGATGGAGTTTAGAGACAACAAATGAGCCAGAAGATTTTTCAAAATTGAAGATCAGCTCAAGATTGCCAGTAATGAAACTCTCAAGAATATGCAATCTAAGTTGGACATCAATGAAGAAGATGAAGTTGAATTCTACAGACAACTTCAACTTCAAATAGAGGAGAATGACAGGAGGCTAGGAAAGAAAACAAGGAATCAAAGGAAAAGAAACTAATCTGCTCAGGCTAAAAGAGCACCCTTGGAAACAATGTAATTCTTCAATTCCATCTCAGCATACACATTTTTGCAGCACTTTTGAATTTCTGCTTTATTACAGTTTATATATTTGTCAAGTGTTTTGTTATCACCAAGCTAAACCCAAATTTATGCCTACAGTTCTAGTAGACATAAATAGGGGGAGATTGTTAGGAATATGTGTATTAGTTTGATGATAAGTTAATCAAAACACTTAAGTAGAAATCTAGTGTTTGTAGCCTCAACGTATAAGACCATCTTGGCTATCCATTGAAAGAGTAGCTTTACTTAGCAATAAGTTTAGTATTGTAGCACATTTCATTCTCTGGATTCAAGTTGTAATTCTTAGATGTTGTAGGAAATTATCAGTCATGTTGACTACTAGTGGATATGCAAATAGGAGGGCTAATTGTAAATATTTCATGCCTTGTAATTTTGTATAAGTGAAGAAGTATCAACTGATATTGAAGACCTTCAACGGATAAGAAACAAAGCTTCAACGGATGTCTCTAATGCTTCAACGGATAATATCCATCAACGGATGAGTGCTTCAACGGATAAAGACTTCAACTGATAATGCATCAACGGATAAAGTTTCAACGGATAAAGCCTCAATGGATAAGGCATCAACGGATGAAAGCTTCAACGGATGCTTAGTTCATTAGCAGTTGATAGTGACAATTCACAAGCTGACATAGGCACATGGGTTGGCAGAGACAAACTGGAATGTGGAAGCCTCTAGGAGGAATCAAGAAAATGCAGCATTTCCATTCTGATGCAAACAAGGAAGTATTCAAAGATCTACAGCCAAGCCTAAATTGCATTTGATAGAGAAATGAAGAAGAAACATGTGAAGAATCTTTTTAATTGTATTTTACAGTTTTGTCTTCACTTGTAAACTTGGTGATATATAAACTAAGTAGCAGCTAGTAATTAGATAAGAATTTTCCAGAGCTGTTTAGAAAAATCTAGAGAGAAAATCATCTAGTTTGTACTAGGAAGCAGCTGTGATTTAATTCTTTGAATCATAGATTTTCTGAAATAACACATCTCTGGTGGAACAACAAATCCACCAGAAAAGTTTTTAAGTTCTCTGTGTTCTTTACATTTGTGTTTGAATATATTTCTGTCTGCATTGGCTTCAAGCAATTCACACACACTTGTTCTCAGAAACACTTAGCCTTAGAAACTACTCAAAACTTGAAAAAGTTTTGAGATTTACATTCAAACACCTTCTGTAAATCTCATTGTTAGTCCACTGGGAATAATAAAGTATGTTTTGAGTCACAATTTGTTTATAAACTTCATTGCCCATCTTTACTTTGGATCAAAGATCAACCTGGATTTCTAACCTTTTGAAATGATGCTGCATAGGAGAAGGGTGAAGAAAGTTCAGCAGGACAATTGAATGCAATCAAAATTTGAAAAATGTTTGTCATTGACTCATTGTTATATATGTGAACTATGCTTTTTAGCCTTCATGCCTTAATGAGATCCTAGAGATTATTGATAATTACTCTGACATATGTACGGAGGTGTACATGTGTTAAGTAAATAAAATAATTAAAGATACATGTAATAAGGCAATTAAATAATTTTTTGATTAAATTTTGCATACATTATATCAAAAATAATTTATTTTTATATCTCTCGAAAAGTCTGCTGAGATAATTTCCAAAAATTTATTCTCCTATATTCTATAAATACTACCTCCGCCCTCCTCATTTCTTTACATTTTTTTACATGTTTGACACGCATTTAAAGGCAACTTTAAAGTATAGTCACGTAATTCATTTTTAAAATTTTATTTTTTTGTATAAAATTTGAACATTATATATTTATTTAGAAGAAAAAGTTTTAAATAAAAACTTATACAACTACATTTAATAAAAGTATTAAAGTGCGTGTCGAGCCCCCATCCCCAATGTAAAGAATTGAGGGGGACGAAGGGAGTAATAAGTTAACAAATGTTGAGAGTAATTCTTGTTATAGACTATTATTTTATTATATGTTGAGTAAAAAATGATTATAATTTATTTTTTTTAAAAAAAGTCTATAATGGTTATAATTTTTTTAAAAAAATTACATGTAATCACATTTGTATTAATGTTATAATATTAAAAGGATATAATTTGAGGCAACGAAAGTTTGATCACCAAGCTAGCTGCACTACACTTTCCCTCTCATTCAGCTACGTCGTTTCCCTCCCCCCTCCCTCCATGTTTCTTCCACCTATACCTATACATACACATTACACACACTCGCCGGACTTTCAACCGCCGCCCGACGCCGTCCGATTCTCCACTCTCCAACTATTAAACACTCATATCTCCTCCACATTATCAAATTCATTCACAAAAAACCCTAATTCACCCCTCAATTAATTTAATTCTGATCTCACCATCACAACATCAATTACATAATTTCGATTTTAGATAATTAAAATTCAATCGTATTCCACGTGTAACATAATAGAATTTCTATGTTTTTCAATCTCGATTTCGACGTGTTTGTAATTATATGCTATGTATTGGTTTTTATAATTATAAACAAAGGTCCGACGCCTTTAAATGCTGTTCAGGCGATTCTTTTATAGGAAGCCGCCAGATAGGCTTCTCGAAATCTCCGAGAAGATCTACGGTATGCTTTTTTTTACTTCACTACTCATTTCTACTTATAAATTATGCATTTTGATAATGTTAACTGGTTACTTTTCGGTGTCAATTGCATTGCATTTTTTCGAGTAATGTTGTTAACGAATAGGCGAGAGTGTATATTTTACGTGCAGTTACGGATATACGCTTGTTAATTAGTTCACCTTTTTGTGTATACATGATTTTGAGTATGTGCATTGTTTTTGTTGTGTTTGATTGTTTTTATTCGACTACGTTACGTATACTAGTGGATAATTCAAATTGATGTTTACTCGTAATTAATATGTAAATTGTGTTTGGTTTATGTGATTGCAATGTTTGATTGATGTTTTTATGAGTAATGTTATGGAAGATGACAAGTTTAAATTATGCTTGAAGTTGTTAATCTAGTTTTAGGTTCACTGTCTTGCATCTATATGATAATGATTCTCTAAATTGTGTTTTGGTGATGTAATTGCAGTGTTTGATTGCTGTTTTACGAATAAAAATATGAACGAAGAAAAGTATAAAAAATATCTAGGTGTTGTTGTATCACAACTACGTGACTTTTATCAAGATGCGTCGTATTTGGTTTTCAATTTTAAAGAAGTGGAGAGGAGAAGCCTTGTTTCGGACTTTTTGTCGCAACATAATATGACAGTTATGGATTATCCTCGAGATTTTGAAGGTAGTCCGTTGTTACCTCTAGAGATGTTCCAACACTTTTTGTATTCTAGTGATGGCTGGTTGAATATGGGGGCGCAAAATGTAGTACTGATGCATTGTGAAAAGGGAAGTTGGCCTGTGCTTGCTTTTATGCTTGCAGGTCTACTTTTATATCGTAAACACTACACTAATGAAAAGAAGACTCTTGAGATGTTATACAAGCAAGCTCCTAAGGAACTTCTTTATATTCTCTCTCCTTTTAATCCACAGTCATCTCAGCTTAGATATCTTGAGTACGTATCTCGTAAAAGTGTTGGTACCCATTGGCCGCCTGAGGATACACCTTTTGCTCTAGATTGCATTATATTTAGAGTCCTCCCTGTGTTTGATGGGGGAGCAGGTTGCAGACCAGTTGTACGTGTATATGGGCAGGTCCCTTCTTCCTCAGATGCCAGTAAGAGTTCTAAGCTTTTGTTTTCAACTTTTAAGACCAGAAAACATGCTCGCCTGTACAGAAAGGTAAAGAAATATTTTTATTGTGACACATAAGAGTTGGTGAGTTAAGCTTTTAATTGTTATTGGTTTTCCTAACTGCAGGAAGAGTGCCATTTAGTGAAGCTAGATTTACGCGTTCGGGTTCAAGGAGATGTTATTCTTGAGTGTGTTCATCTAGGAGAAGATTTAATAAGGGAGGAAATGATGTTCAGAGTCATGTTTCACACTGCATTCATTCGCTTAAATGTATTGATGCTGAACCGTGATGATGTTGATGTTCGGTGGGATGTAAAGGTCAAGTTCCCAGAAGAATTTGTTGCAGAGGTAAAATTGTGTTGTACTTGTGTGAAATTCCTTTTTTTGAGCCGTAGGAGGTGAAAGCAAACTCATATCTGTATCAGGTACTCTTTGCGGATCCTGATGCTCTTCCATCTATTAACACAGAGGCACCAATTGATGATGGGATTGAGACTCAGAAATCTTCACCTGACGAGTTCTATGAAGCCGAAGAGATATTTAGTAATTTAGTTGATGCACATGCGGGAAAGGAGGATATACAGCAAGATAATGAAGTGGATTCTGAGTCTTTCCACGAACTGAAACCAGTTACTTTGAAAAGACTAGATGGGTTAAAATGGAAGGATTTACCTCCACCTCCTTCATATCAACTAAGCTCTGGACGAAAAGCTCCCCCAAGTCCTCCACCCAGTGATCCAAAATCGCAGACTCCACCACCTCCGTCAATTAAGAAAACTCCAACCACACAATTTCCGAGCCCTTCCCCCCCTCCTGATTCTTCAGCACCGGCACCTCCACCTCCACCTCCACCTTCTGCTCCATCAATTCCCGTAGCACCCCCACCCCCATCTTCCAGAATTAATGAGCCTGAAACTCCTTCACCACCTCTTCCTCCTACAGCTAATGGGTCTGATCCTGGACCACCTCCCGAAGCTGTTGCACCTGGATCTGCACCTCCGCCGCCACCACCACCACCACCACCACCACCTCCTCCTTCCGGAGCTGATGTGCCTGGATCTGCACCTCCACCACCACCACCACCACCACCACCACCTCCTCCTTCCGGAGCTAATGTGCCTGGATCTGCACCTCCACCACCACCTCCTCCTCCCGGAGCAGATATGCTTGGATCTGCACCTCCTCCACCACCTCCTCCTCCCACAGGTAATGGGCTTGGACCTCCTCCACCACCTCTTCCTCCCGGAGATAGTGGGCCTGGACCTCCTCCACCACCCCCTCCTTTCGGAGCAAGTGTGCCTGGACCTCCTCCACCACCCCCTCCTTTCGGAGCAAGTGTGCCTGGACTTCCTCCGCCCCCGGGCACTGGCCGTGGTCTTCCTCCGCCCCCGGGCACTGGCCGTGGTCTTCCTCCGCCCCCTGGCACTGGCCGTGGTCTTCCTCCTCCCCCTGGCACTGGCCGTGGTCCTCCTCCGCCTCCTGGACCCGGCCCTCCTCCGCCTCCTGGCCCTGGTCCTGGACCTCCTCCGCCTCCTGGTCCTGGCCCTGGACCTCCTCCGCCTCCTGGTCCTGGCCCTGGACCTCCACCGCCCCCTGGTTCTGGACAGTCTAGTAATGGCCCTCTCTCCTTCCTTTCTAGAGGCTTGCAGGTTGGAAGAAGAGGTTTAGGACCTAAAAAGAGTAACCTAAAGCCGCTACATTGGAGCAAGGTAACCAGGGCACTGCAAGGGAGTGTATGGGAAGAGTTACAGAAACGCGGGGAGTCTCAAAAGTAATTGCAACTTCTATGGTCTTTACTACGTCTTGCATGTAATTCACTTGATAGTAGTGTCTATTTTTCTTTTCTTACATTTGGTTTTACCTTGGTATGTGCTAGGGCAACTAGTTATAAAAGCATACTCCTGTGCATGACTTGTATTTTTAAGATCACTTGTGTAAAAGAGCACTCACTTCATAGGACGGTAAAGCACTAGTGAATATTGTGGCTCAATATACCAGTCATTGAGCATTCCACGCGTATAAAGCTTTTTTTAGTAGGTCGCAATGTGCGACCTACTAAAATTGGACGAGCCTCACTCTTACAAATGCAGAAATATTGTGGTTAGAGGGCCATACTGCGTATTAGTGGTATTTTGGGAACTAAAATATAACCTTCTATTTAGGCAATCACCTTATTTTATTACATGTCATTGATATGTTTTACTTTCTATATATAGTCCAAGGGAATTTGACATGTCCGAAATCGAGACCCTTTTCTCTGCCGTCACAAAGCCAAGGGAAGGTGGTAAGAAATCTGAAGCCAGCAAGTCTGCTCCTAAATCAGAGATTATTCATCTGGTAATGATTGCATATTTTGCCTAAATGTTAAATTTCTTTGTTGTACAAATGTTAGACATATTGTTTTCATATTAGAGAGTAAACTGTTGTAACTGTAAGTATTTAAAAAATTTGTTGGCAATGAGAATCGGAAGAACACGCCTTCAAGATACTGTTTCTAGATTTAGAATGCTTTCTTTAAATGATAAAATTATACGATAAAACAATCCAAGAGATGGTTCCTATGATACAAGAGATTGTGGTAGAAAGAAAAATACTTTTGTTGGATGCAAAAGCTCAATTATTTCCTGGTTGTCCATTTTTTTAAGAAAATGGTCATACTAAAATTGTTTTAGGCAGCTGGCGCATGCAAGTCCAGGAGTGGAGCACCTCACTCGTGAGTGTGTGCAGTGGTCCACCCTGAACTTCGAAAAGTGTATTGGTATGTTTATTTGCTTCACAAAAACTGTGAATTGTTAGGTAATCCTATTAATGAAAGCAAAGTTATACTTATTCTATAATTCTGATTACTCGATATTTAAGTTGGTAATTTATTGTTGTGATATTATATGATATCATTTCAAGATTTTATTATGTTCTTGTACTGTCTTTACATGAGATAGTTCTTTTTTATTCTCATTTGTTTGATCATTTAAATGTATAAATGCTTGGAGTTTCATCTAAAGATCTCTGTGATCCTTTTCTAATGTGACTTGTAATAACCCTAAAGTGTAACGCTACACTGATCCATGTTATGTTAAACTGTAGGTTGATCATAAGAGGGCTTATAACACTGAGATTATGCTGACAAAGATTAAAATGCCACTTCCTGAGATGACGGTGAGTTACTATAGTGTCTACTGTCTCATGTTTATGAACTTGTGCCTTTTCCAAAACTATGAGCGGTAAATTTATTTTTTGAGTGATATTAGGGGAATGTGTTTTCCTAGTACCAAAACAATTGTTTTCTTGGAGGTATTATTGTCATTCTAGAAGTTCAGCTATTGAAATGTTGTCTATTTAGGTCATACAAGTTAAATTCTTGTTATTATGATGTTAAACAAATCAATTGGCAGGACATAATAGCTTATTAGATTGAAAAAAATCCACTCATTCTGCTTTCGTGTTTCTATTTACTATATTTTTTTAGATGGTACTCCTACATGCATAACTAGTCATCTACTTTGGAACCCTATACAATACAAGGGGCTTATGCACTCCACTCGTTACCACTAAACGACGAAGCCGGGACACGTCTCTCATGTGCAAGTATTTTTAAATTTGCGTTTATTCGATCTGATCTCTCTTTTGGGAAAGCCTTGTTCTGTGAACCTAAGATTACTTTGTGTGCATTGCTTGTCCTGTTTCTCATGGTGTAAGTTTAGGTTCAAACTTAATTCTATCTCAACCTCACATGTAGTGTTTGTATTAAATTTGGAGGTTTGGTGCTCTTTAGAGACATTAATTAGCTTCTTTTGTTTTAGTATAGGTTTTTTTTTTGTCATCTACTTGTCGAATTTTTACTCAAAAAATATCATAAATTGTCATTATCTATAAAAAATAATCAAAGACTGCAATGCTACGAAAATAGTTGCTGTTAGATGCATATAAAGTTGAACATATTGTTATTGCTTATTTTTCTTTCAAGTAAGTAATCTAGTGGTAAATATGCCTGTTGTCCTCAGGCTGCAGCTTTAGCAATGGATGAGTCGATTTTAGACGGTGATCAAGTTGAAAATCTTATAAAGTTTTGTCCTGTAAAAGAAGAGATAGAACTCCTAAAGGTGAAGCTGGCACTTTATTTGCCTCTCTTTTTTCTCTTCTTTTTATTATATTTAAGTGTTTTCACTTTTTCACTCATAGAAGACTTTTTGTGCTTTGTAGTTGAGGGTTATAGAATGTTGTATGATACTTTTTTCTTGTTTTGTTGATTTTTTTTTCTTTGTATCGTGACACCTCAGGGTTACAAAGGCGACAAAGAAAAATTGGGGAGGTGTGAACAGGTCTGTATGAGGAATACTATTCTTTTACTTTTACTTACAGGATATAAGGGCTTTAAAATTCTTTTCATGCGGCTTCGATCATTTTTCAAATTAAACAATTGATTTGACACTTCAATATCGGAACGGAAAGTATCAGCTCTTACCAGGTTGATAACATAATTATGTTACATGCTCTTATGTGTATCCCGAGTTAAAGGCATTTAAAGATAATGTCTTTCCTTGCTATCATATTGTTCAGACATGAAGTTAAACATAAATATTTTAGTTTACATTGGGAGCTTTCATATTGTTTAACCTTGTCATACATGACTGAACAGTGTTCATGCTCCAGAGCAATGGCCTATAGGTATATGTGTATGTGTATAAGTGTGTGTGTGTGCGCGCGCGAGTTCGTGCGCAAGTATAGACCAATCCTATCAAAAGGTTAATATTTTGAAACATTATTTGGAATCCAATATTGATACGTAGCCACCTAAACTGTATGAAATTTAAATTTTTATCTCTTAATTTTTTATGCTGTGTGCCTGTGTTTAGTTTAACATTTGTTCTTGCATTTCCCAGTTTTTATTGGAGCTGATGAAGGTTCCACGGGTGGAGTCTAAATTAAAGTGTTTTCTTTTCAAGATTCAGTTTAATTCCCAGGTTTCGTGATACTGACAAAAACTTTGCTAATATTTTATCTTTCACTTTTTCTAAATTCAGCAAGTTTGCTAAATGTTTGAATTTATTTCAGATTTCAGATTTTAAGAAGAGTTTAAATGCTGTAATTGTTTCATGTGACGAGGTCAGTTTTGAGGAATAATGAAAGCATCTTATAAATGTTTGCATAGAGCTTGAAGTCAATCAATGATGCAACATTTTCTTTTTAGTATCTATCTGCTAATTAATAACAATTTTTGTTAGGTTTCTTGATCTCTGTATGAAATGATATAGTTTTTTTATTATTGTAGGTTCGGAATTCCCAAAAGCTGAAGGATGTCATGCTTAAAATATTATGGTTGGGAAATACCTTAAATCAAGGAACAGCTAGGGGTAAGCAATTAACATGCAAATTTTTCTCTAGGTTTCAGTTTTCAAATTGTCGTGATCTGATATATTTAATTTTCTCTGATATATTTAATTTTCTGTACCCCGTTACTTGTTTTAGTTATCTCTTTATCATTCCTCTTTTAATTTACATGTTTATACCAAACATCCTTCTCTCTGTGAAATTTTTAATTTTGTTCAAAAACTTGTCAGTGAAATTTACATGTTTATACCAACCGACCAGACTACCCAGATATATCCTAGAATTTTAGTTTTAATAGTTGTCGTTGCCTGTTGTGAAATGTTCCATTCAGGTTTTGCACATATTTTTTTCTTTATCTAATATTTATAAATTTTCTTTTTTATTTGTTTATTTTGGAAAGTCTGAAATGTGTTATTTAGAAATGTGTCAACGAAACGAGCAAACTAACCAATTAGACTCTATTTTGCTTATAATAGTCAACCCGATTTTGCTTATAATAGTCAACTTCTTTGAAACATCAAAGTTTAAGAATTAGTAAAATCAATAAAATTAATATTAAGATTAATTAATATGGCTGGATCTATGTATTAGCTGTAAAAAAGACTATGTGTTGTGAAAAGACCAGAAGATGCTTATACGTTGTATTTATTCTTCTTAATATTTTGTTTTTGTTTTAAGTTTGTGTTTGGGTGAAGAAGTTGAGTAGTAGTCAAAGAGCTTGTATTTGACTTATTTTATTTAGGAAAGTTTTAACAATTATTTTATAAAGTTGTTAACCAACCAAGCCAACCAATTATATTGTTTGCTTATAATAGTATAGTGTAGATAAGGGCAACGTTCAGATTATTTAACACAAAGGCACAATAGTTCAATTGCCAACAAAACCGATCACTTACTTATTTGTAACATACAAAATACAAATGATTTTGGCTAATTGTTTAGATTAAAGGCTAACAAACTAACAAGTATAAACTATATGGATGAGAGACAAATTATGGGAAAAATTGACACATTTAACTTGTTTTTCAATAAATAGTACCACAATAACCAGTTTCTCAAAATTGGCCAATTTTGACCGGTTCAAACCGCCTTTATCAAATGCGTAACTATATAACCTGACCCCATAACTGCAATTTAACATACCAGCCCATTTTTATTATATTTTAACACGTAGTGATATTTTATACCATAATTAATTTTGGAAGTTTTGCCGAAGTGCCAATTATCCTGTCAAGTAGTTCGAGTAATCGTCTTATTATTTGATTGCGTATTAAAAAAGAATAAGTAGGTCTAGAATGGGATTATGTAACCTTCTTTATATCTTTGTGTCATTTTGGGGCTGAAAATACCATTCCATGTTAAGTTTTTCAACCGACATTTTTAAATTTTTTTAAAAAAATTTAAGGGCGTGCCCTAATTTAACAATTTTTTAATTTTTAAGGTTCAATAATCCTCTTTTTGGTTTTAGAAATATTTGAAAATTGTATAAAAGACACAATTAATTTAACAATTTTTAACATTTTAGGGTTCACTAATCCCCTTTTGGGTTTAATAAAAGGTGCGCCATTTAGAGTTTAGGATTTAGGGTTAGGCCCTAAACCCTAGAGCCTAAACCCTCATTTAATCTAGAACCCTAGGAACCAAACTCTAATTTTAATTTTTGACCTTAATTTAAATCTTTTTAATATTTTAGGGTTTTTCAAAATTTTCATTTTGAGTTTTAGAATTATTAAAAAAATTAAATAAAAGACACATCTAATTTTAATATTTTTTTAACATTTTAGGGCTTATCAATGTTTTATAAACATTTAAAAATAAATTAATAAAAGGTACAACAAAGCTGTTTTACAAATTAAAAAAAATATGTAAATAGATTACACAAATGGAAAATGCGTAATAGCTTATACCTTTGTACCACATGTGTATTTAATGCTAAGTGTATTGTATACCCCACCTCAGAATGCGTAATGACTTTTAAAAAAAGAAGAAATAATAATTCTTGAACAAGTTACTCCCCTGAGAAATGCATATTAGCATTTACTCCCCTGCCAAATGCATAATCAATCGGTTAAGTTGGCCACAAAATCAGGATCGACTATTTTTGTTATTGTGGAATGCAAAATATGTTATATCTGTCTTTCACCCCGAATAAGGCACATGCTTCGCTTACTCTGTTTTTTCCTTTGGGCTCAAATAACCACTGAAATTGAATTTTTTTACCACAACAAAATTTTGAAAAAAAAATTGTTGTCTTCGGTCCATGCGAGAAAGTTCTATTTTTAGTTGAATTTTAAAACTCAAAGCATTAAGTTCCATAGAAATTCTAATATACAAGAGATAATATTTTAGTTTTTATTGAGAGTTTTAGAAGGAAATCAAATGAACGGTCATTTTATTTCAAGCTAGTGGTCATGTTAAGCTTACCATGTACTTAATCCTAATCTACTACCACATTTGATCTTAATATTACCACCGCCAATATCAATATTAGGGCATTAAAAATGTTAATATTCAGATATTTCTAGAGATGTTACAACGCTATACATTAGTCTGCAGAGTAAGATGGAACTTTTGATAGGTGACTCTTTCTAATAATCTTCACTTGCCTAAACAACTATTATTCATGTTCAATTTTTTAAAAAAATTAAAATGTTAGGAATATGTATTATACATACACGAAGAAGACAGTTGTGCGCATGTTGTTCGTCTTGCTAAACATATCTAACTTCACGTTAATACGATATTGTCCGGTCTGTACCGAGTCCGCGCGGATTTGTTTTTGGGCACATCCCAAAAGGCCTCATACTAATGGAATTGTTCGGTTGCTTATATACTAGCAATTTATAGCCTTCTACAAATGATATGGTACAATTTCCAACAATCTCTCCTTTCATACATTAGGCTCGACACCTATCAAATCTGCCTCCTAAGTGTATCATATGACTCCCCCTTACCTATACTGGAAGTGCACCTGGCTCTGGATCCCATTAGGCCCATACTAGAAGACTCGTTTACCTCCCCTTAAGCATATTCTGGGATATCCCATATGCTGCTTCCTAGGTCCATTCTCGGAGCCCATATGAGATTGTTATGGACCGTTTTGACCTGAAGTTCTGATACTCTTGTCAAAAAAAAGTTATGATACCATTTGTTGGGCTTGCTAGGCAGGCCTGAACTCCTATATTGTCCGCTCTGGGTCGAGCCAACACGGATTTTTTTGGCACATCTAAAAAGGCCTCATATAATGAAGTTATTTGGATGCTAATATACCAGCTAAGAAGCACGAATGCGGTGCGGGAGTGCGTGTCGTAGTACGGGGATATTATGTTACTCGGACTCGGCTAGAAGCGTCTGATATGGATACGTGTCCAAGTATCAGACTCGGCTATATTTTGGAAAAGATACATGATTTTAGCCCAAAAGTGTCAAGGTCCAAGTGTCCATGTCCGACCGACACGGGCACTCGAAGGTAAAATGAAGAGTACGAGTAACATAGTGGGGATACGTGAATTCGTCAAATTTGAAAATATAGGGATTCGGGTGCGATGGGATACGGATTAATTAAATATTATTTTAAATATATATCATATATATTTAATATATAATATATATATTTAATAAAAATATTGATTAAATATTTTTTCATTGAATTTAATATAATGTTCAGTTCATTTTATTATAATTAAAATGATTGGGGTTACATATGGTGCTTAATCTTTTCACTTGCATAGGAACCAACTAACTCATACTCGATTTATATTATAATATAATGGTAACTAAGAATGAGTGGAGCCCATGTGACCTTTACTTATCCTTTTTAATTTATTAACCTTCACCTGTTCAAAAATATCACCCATATACATCATATGCATCACACCTATACACACCATCTACGCATCTCTACATTCGAAGTTATAAGCACCACAAGAGTTTCGACCATCGAGATGATGAAGGAGGGAAATTGGTCGCGTCACCTCTCCTCGCAAAGGTGATCCTCTCATAGGTGAATGTATTTTATTTAATTCAAAGTCAAACAAAAAAATTTACAAAATATGCCCTTCTCGCGCCCCACTTCCCGCACCCATGCAAATCTTATCCAAATGCGGGGACACGCCGCATGACACACCCCGTACGCACCCAGCCGCACCCCTGAACGCACCCACACCCCCGACATATTTCGTGCGCAGTTCGCCAGGGAATGGCGCACCCTGCTTCCTAGTATACTAGCAATCTGTACCTCCCATGGATGTTGGACAACTCCCAACAATCTCCCGTTCACATATGGGTTTCGATGCCTATCGGATCTGCCTCCTGATTATGTGATCTGACTCCCTTTGACCCATATTGGAAGTCCATCTGATTCTTTGCCTACCCTAGGCCCCATACTAGAAGGCCCGTCCGCCTACCCTTTAAGCCCATCTTGGGTAGCCCAACTGTCGCTTTCTAGGTCGATCTGAGATAGTTATGGACCGTTATAATGATGGCTCTGATTCCAGTTGTTGGGTTTGCTAAGCAGACTTTAACTCCACATTAGTATGATATTGTTCGCTCTGGGTCGAGCTCACACGGATTTGTTTTTGGGCACATCACAAAAGGCCTCATACTAATGGTTATGTCTAGTAGTCATTGCTTATATAATTGCAATTTACGCCTCCCACAAATAATGTGAGACAACTTCCAACAATTTTTTCCTTCGCACATCGGGCTCGACACCTGTCGAATCTGCCCATACTAGAAGACTCGTTTGCCTCCCCTTAAGCCCATCCCGGGATAGCCCATATTTCGCTTCCGACGTCTATTATGGGAGCCCTGAGATTGTTATGGACCAGTATATCCTAATGATACAAGGAACGCTGAACGTGGCCACTAATGGCAACCCAGTTCGTTCGTTCCCGATCCCAGAATAATCGCGACTAGAAATGTTTGGGGTTGCGACCTGAAACGCCGACAGTGACGATCCATAAGAATACATGTGGTTCTTGACTTTTCCTTTTAGAACAATGAAAAGAACTGTCCCTTATCTCCTTGGTTTTGTTGGAGAGTTTTAATGGGGTTCTTTGAAGAAGTAAAGAAGAAGAACGATTAGAAAGGAAAGTAAAAAAGATACGTACAGGTGTATACAGACGAAGATGCACTGTATCCAATAAAATATAAAGATATAAGTTGTTTAATGTACCTAGGCATTTTACTTTATTCTTTTTTTGTCGATAATTGTGCCAAACATAAAAGAGGCTAGCTAGTTGTTATCACTTCACTTTCAAACTTTAAAAGAAGTTGGTCAAATGTATTCCCATTTTACAAAAATTGCTATTTACAATAATTCTTTTATCAGTGAAAACAATTTCATAATTAATTTTTAAATGCCAGTTTTAATATCAAAATTTATGTACTAATAAAATTTTATTTTACAATTTTTTCTCCAAAATACTTTTATGAGAGCAATATAAAATTTGACTGAAGTTTACATATATTTATGATATTAAAAAATTCATTACACTTTACAACTGAAAAAGTATATTTTTATATATAAAACTTTTACAAAACTTTAAAAGGATAAATGATAATTGGGACACTATTAAAATAAATTTTATGAATAAATATGGCATGTCGTACCCACGAGTTCCCTCGTACTCGTACATTCCGTCGTATCCATGTGTTCCCTCGTACCGAAAACACTCAAGGCAGCATTCCACATATCCATTTTCGTACCCCGTTTCGCACCTAACCATGTTCCATGTGACATTGGTGTAACCTAAAGCTCTGATATCACTTGTTGGGCAGACCTAACTCCACATTAATATAATATTGTCCGCTCTGGACCAAGCCCACACGGATTTATTTTTGGCACATCCCAGAAGACCTCATTCTAATAGAATTATTTGTCTTGCTTATATACTAGCAATTTGTCTCTACCACAAACAATGTTGCACAACTCGTAATACATGTGCCTTCCGTTTTTAAAGATTGTGTATTACAAATAGTTTGGAAATGCATATTCAAAACTTTGCTTGGGTTGCTTAGCTCTGACAAAATGGAATTTTTCCCCATAATGATCACATAACTTAAGAACTTGAATAAATAACAATAATAAAGTAAAAACTAACCAGGGTGCTTGAAATTACAAAAAATCATTATGCCTCTAGTAAATTAAGTTTCACAATTGACAAGGAAAATAATCACTTTTAAAGTGCGTGATACAACTACTAGCAAATTCACATAAGAGTTGCATACCTTTTAGTTTTTACTTTATATATTTTGATATTACATATATATGTGTGTGTCTGTGTGTGTATGTATATATATAATCTTCACATGGATGAAGGCAATTGGTTTTGGCTTACCAGGACTAATGTATTCATAATGTCTCAAATTGCATAGGTTCTGCAGTTGGATTCAAATTGGACAGTCTTCTAAAACTCACTGACACTCGTGCAACTAACAACAAAATGACATTAATGCATTATCTTTGCAAGGTATTGAAAATTCGTTCTTTTCTTCTTGTAAATCAACTAGTAATACTTATGCGGTGAAAATCTTATCTGCTCTGCAGCTGTTCACTTATCACTTCCTTAAATCTTAAATTAAAGATTGAAATTTATTTTTAAGGGATTTAATGACATACTTCCCTGCTGTTGTTTATGGAAGAATTAATATCAAAATATGGAATGGAATATTATGCTCACTTCACATATCAATTTGTTGCTACGTTACCTTGCCATTACACGTCAGTTTATATAAACAACAAAAATGACAATGCAAAGAAGCTCAATTACATCTATGTAACCTGGAAATGTATATTCAAAACTTTGTTGTTTATGTAAAATTTTTGAGTGATTCTTGTGTTTATTGATACCGTCATATATAGAGGATCTGCCAACACATTGTTTTAAGTAATTACTTTTTATGTTTATACTTCTTCAGATATTTTACTACAAGTCAAAATTTACTGATATTTATACATTTAATTTTCAGGTTCTCGCAGACAAGTCGCCGCATATTCTGAACGTCCATGAGGATCTTGGGAGTCTGGAAGCTGCATCAAAGGTTTAAATACAATCTTCTGACCACTAAAAGCAAACATTGTAAATATACATGTCTTCTAAGTAGTATTTATTGCAGATCCAACTCAAGTTCCTAGCAGAAGAAATGAAATCAATTAACAAGGGACTGGATCAAGTAAGGCAGGAACTGGGCGCATGCAAAAATGATGGTCCTGTATCAAAAAATTTCTTAAAGGTATCACGACATCTGTTTGAAGTTTGTCACTACTATATCTCTGTTAGACATATCACTGAGGAGGAAGCAATTCAAATTCTTGAATGCTATTAATGTACCCATAACTTTTTATGTTATTCTGTAATTTTTAACATCTACTCGCAACTAAAATGATTAGAATTCTCGCATCATATGTTTAAGATTTGTATCATAGAATGAAGGATGGTATCGTTAAAAATAATCAGAATTTTCGACGACTCAACGTGAAGAATGTTTTAACGTGCAGTATTTTAAACATAAGGGGTGTCAAAAGTACAATGTACTTGACTAACAAAAAGTTGCTAAAAGTACTTTTTTCCTATTTTAGACGCTTCCACCCGTTATCTGATGATACCCATGTTCATGTTTCTGGTTGCTTTTGTCAGAAAAAATGCTAAAGGTACAAATTAAATAAATAGAAACCAAAAATTTATGGAAACTAGAGTAAATGATAGGGTGGTACCCATACGTATAGTACACAGCCCGGAGGTCATATTAAAGGAAGTATATAAAATCTTACTCTTTGAAGTGACAAGGTCAGCGTCTGTTTCAAATAGCTACATGGATACCAAAGTATAAAGTAAGTTGTCGCTACAACTTGTTAGCTAAAAAAATTTAGAGGAGGGTGGCGAGGCAAACTTACTAGATATTGTCAAATAATGAAAGGTTTCCCATATATAAATCACTTGATGTAGGAAGAATGAGAAAAGGATAGTTCAAGATAGGTATCCTCCGTATAGTTTTCATGACTGTCAGATGAAACCTACCCTCCATACATGACAAATATCCAGTGGATTTGTTGTCATTATATACCCTTTGAAACCACTCTTAGTTTGAGTTGGTGCTTCACATTTTAGCTACAAAAACAGATTCTTATAGGATAATGTAAGCATTCCAGAAAATTTCCCGCACATTATTGACATCTCGTGCTGAGTAATATATGATCCATTCGAGGCCTTCCTCTAACACCTTAAGGTTTTAAATGAGTTGGTTACTTAAAATGGTACGGTGCTCGGTTTAGGGATGGGTCTTGAGTTTATATAGAAGGGAAGTTATTTTGATTCCCTTTATATGAATAACAGTCAATGCCAACTTGGGCAGATTGTGAAGGAGATGGTTCCTTTCTCAAGTACATCCAATTTAAGTAATGAATAATATTAATCTCATGTTGTTTACATTAATGTCCAACACTTGCAATTTATTTACAGTATTCTACATAAAACTGGGCTAAAGTACATTACATGGGACCATGATTCCCAAATTCCAAATCATCCATATACACTCTCGGAGAAGACGGACCCTTACGAATAAATGTGGTGTTACTATGATAATCAGAGATAATAAAGTAGTTCAGACTCTAGGTTCACTTGGTAAAGGCTGAGCCTAGCCTTCACTCCTTTAAATATGAAAATAACTTTCGAGCTGCCTAACCTACTGGCATTCTAATTAGGACATAAATCTTACGTGACGAATCACAACTTAGTTAATTTAAAAAAATATTAATGGGCTCAATTACTAAGACTACCTGCTTAATATAACCTACAAAAACTGTCACTGGGATCAAACTGTAAAAAAATAAGTTTTAAATTCCTCATTATAAAACGTAACATACACAACATTATCTAAACCAAACTATAACCGTTATAAGGTATAATTTGATTCAACCTCTATTTTGGTTATCCACTCTCACGACATATATTAAAATAATACAATACTCAAGCTTCCAGGTTCGAATCTTTACAACAACAAACATTTATATTATTATTTATAAAGATACAAATAAGTTCTCAGGTTCAAATCTCTCCAACAACAAACATTTATTATTATTTATGAAGATACAAATAAGTTCTCAGGTTCGAATCCCCAACAACAAATTTTATTCAAAAATATTCTTACTTTAGTATTTAATTATTTATATTAAATTTTCGTAAAATAATTTATAACATAATTGTAAGTTTATAAATATTTATGAGAACCCGTGCAGCGCACGGGGTGTAAGCTGGTTTGTTTAAAACTTCATACTCCTACTTGTAAAAGTAATAAGATCTAGACTTTTTATAATTCGAACTCTTTTGTTGACTAAAGTATGCAGAAGTAGAAACTTTGTCCCGAATGCAAACCTAATCATAAATTTGTATGATATGCACCCTAAAAAATGTGCTGCAAATTACATGTGTTATATAAACTACCCTAATATTAGCGACCTTTTGTCATCTAGGCACTGAGGGAGTTTATTGGTACTGCTGAAGAAGAAGTTGTAGCTGTACAGAATTTGTATGCCATGGCGGTAATATTCTATATCGTGTTGGCTCCTAATAAAACAAATTGATAACATCACGGTGCTAGCTTCTGAAATTTTGTTTTTGAACAGGGTAAGAGTGCTGATGCATTGGCACTGTATTTTAATGAGGATCCTTCCAAGTGCCCTTTTGAGCAAGGTAATGCCAGCAATTATTACTGTTCTAGACACTTGCAAAAGCTTTCCAATTTATTTATATTTTTGCTGCGTATAGTAAATGCCACAATTGTGCTGGATCATGCACTAAGTTACCAAAAATGAGAATTTTGAGCTTCAAAATTCTGGATTACCTAGGTAAAACTAAGTTTTTCTCCTACACCCAATTGTACAGAGTTTATAAGTGTTAAATTTATATGGTGCGTCGGATGCACTCAGTCGTTCACCGAGTGCGTGACAAAACTAAATGCATTTTCCTGTTATCAGATTTCAATTTTGGTTGCTATACTTGAAGATGATGTATCTGTTAGAACAGAAAAATAAATTAAGAATAATCGATATAACAATAATTTTCAAGGAGATAAAAAACAGTGGTGATGTTTATAATATGATACCTGTGGTTGGGTCATGACACTTCGAATCTATGTTTCTGGAAAAAAAAATCTTTTTAAGCTGTTAAAATTCTCCTTTTAGTAAAATGGATTTGATTTGTTTCATACAAATACGAATATAGGCCACTTTGTGATTATTTGAATTAGCTACCTTGTTGTGAACAAAAGCCAAACCCGGGTAGTAAGATTTTATAACTCGGAAACTGTTAATCAGTCGCATCTCTCTTGGAAATGTATCTCTCTCTCTCCTCTTGTTCCCTTTGTTGGTAGTCATATGAGAGTATGAAGAAGTAGATACGTTGAAGTCTAATGGAAGACTCATTATACATAATTATGAATGCAAGGTCAATCTAGTAATTTTGGTTCATCTCTCGTTGTTGGTAGTCATTGATAGCATGAAGGGGTAGACAAGTGCAAGGTCAATCTAGCAATTTTACTACAATGTGTACGGTAAATAAGTATTGTTGATTGTTTATTGATGGATGGATAATTTTATTGGTAACCATTGGTGCAATCAATCTATTTGACAATCCGGGTTAAATCTCGAGTCTTTTCCCCGGCCTCCAAAAGATTATGGTTTGTTGGTACACTTAGTTCTAGTACTCTTGCTTGTATCCTCCTGAACAAACACTCCCCTCGATGTGGGATTGGGTGAAGTCTGTGACGTGAAACAAGGAATTTAGGATATATTTGTAATCTTTTTTGGTTATTAGTGAAGTTCAGTTATGACGAGATAACTAGTTTATAGTAGTAGTTGGATTGAGGAGTTGTTTCTTTATTTATTATGGCAGTGGATTAGTATCAGCAAGCATATTGATGTTGGACAAGGTAGGAAATTGGTTAAACAAGGGGATGATGCCCTATCTTCTTAGAGAATCAACAAAAGCATACAGTTAATTTGCAGACTTAATTTATATAATAAATTATATTCCAATATTGTACAAGAGCTTAAATAGATAAACAATTACTTGGAAGCTGTGATTTCTTGAAACTAAATACTTATCTATATATCGTACCATAATTATGGAAACAAATCCATTTATTTTCTACTACGTCTTCAAATAACTTACTCAATATAACTAAAATACCTAATCGATTATATTCAGTTTATTCCTAAATAATAACATACAATATATACAATTTAATTTTTTAATTCCTTATTTCTCATCATTCTCCTCTCCTTAAGAAAAACTCGTCCACGAATTTTTTAGTGTAGAAGAATACACAATCCTTAAATGGGACTGCATATGAGTTGGACATGAATTCTTGGAATTCATTGAGGTATATCATCACGTCTGACTTCATAAAACCATTTTACAATTACAAAATTGATAAGTTCAACCAAATCTACTTATCTTGAATTTCATTTTCACAAAAAACTCGTCATGCTCCATCTGTTGCTCGTTTTGACATACTAATCGTGCTCCATTTGTTGGTCATCATGTTTCATTTGTGGTTCAGGTTCAAGAGTCTGTATGACTTACCATCTCTGAATTTAACTCCAAAATCGTGCTTTTTAGTAATGCCTCGAAAACAGTAGAATCACAAGTTTGCTGCATTTTTTCCAATGTAGCACTCATGTCCTTCGATAACTTCCATAGTTGCTCTAATAATGATTTTTTACACTCATACTCGAGATGTCCAATTAAATCATCATAGTATTTTCATTTTTCATGTGATAGCCTATAATAAGTGCTAAAGGAATGAAGCAACGAACGTATAATTGATAGAGCTTAATTGGAGCTTAATTGATGTATTTTAAACACAAAATATCTCCTAATCAATTGCTTTGGGTGTTTATTGTGATGACATAGTTTTACGCAAGAAAATTAGGGAGTATGGGGCTGCTGTGAATAATTTTAGGGTCTTCAAAGCCTTCAAACCGTCTATCCACAGTGGTGAAAAGCATCCGCTAGTGGCCAATGTTGGTTGTTGGCTGCTGATGGTGGTCACTGGATGTTGGTGGTTATTGGATGATTGCGGAAGTAGGAGTTCATGGGTTTTGTGGGTGGAGCAAAGTTGCTCTTGATGCCACTTGATGTGGGACAAGGTTAGGAAAAGGGATAAACAATGGATAATGGCATATCTTCGCAGAGAATCAGCGAAAACACACCATAAATTTGCATATTTTAAGTCATATTATCATTTCTATTACAATAATGATGCATATTTAATTCATATTATCATTTCCATTCCAATAATGAAAGATTACGAATGGATAAAAAATTACATAGAAGCCAAGTAATTTCTTGAAAGTAAATACTTATCTATAAAAACTACCATAATTAGTTAAAGGAAACAAATTCTTTTGTTATAACTTACTAAACATAACTAAAATACCTAATCAATTATATTCAATTTTATTCTTAAATAATAACACTATGTACAATTTAATTTGTTAATTCCTCACATCATATATTCAATTTTGTTGTTAAAATTGGTTTTGGAGTTCTCCTTGTATAAAAGGAACTGTGTTCTCAAATAATCTTTAGAGTATAATGTATTTTCAAAATTTAAGTTGCTCTGTTGTCGGGGGGGTTGCTATCTAAACACTTTTCTCTCTATCATGTCGTTCACATGTTCATGCAACCAGAACAAGTCGGATCGCGCTAGTATATAGTCTAATAAGAGTATAATTTCTACAAAGAACCAAGATCAATATAAATTTCAAGTACTTTATTTCTTAAAATCTAGAAGTTTAGAAAATAGTTTGAGGGTTTGTTATCACCTAAATATTAATCTAATAAGTATATAAACAGTGAGGATTAAATATGAGAAAAGGCAATCCAGGAATGCCTAACGTTGTTCCCAGTTATTACTTTTAAAGCTTAAATGGATATTTTCAGCAAGATGAATAACAAGACCTATAAGAGAGGAACCTATCTGTCCCGAATCGGAATTCCATCTTGTCTGGATTAATAATGGAACATAATCCATTTCACCAATTTTAGCATCCATCATCATGTCTTCAATGAAAGAAATATTGAAGAACGACCTGAGATCATAGACAACTCTATAAAAAGTTTGAAAATGTTATAAAGTAGAAAACAGTTATCATAGTGAGGCCAAGGCCGCAAAATGGTGCCCTGTAATGTTTTATAAATTAAAGAAGTACTATTAACGGAGTCATTGTATTGATCCTCGTATCCAATTCACAGGAGACAAGAATCCCGTACCCGTACACAGTAACGGCCAGTGGTCTGTGCAACATTCTTATTTTGTTTAAGTTGTCCCGTAGGACACATACGTAGAAAGAGAAAGAAATGTTTTTTAAATAATCTAATTTGTTAGTAGTGTGAAATTTTAGATGTGAATTTTCAGTCAGTACTGATACATTGTAATAATCTCTATATTCTCGTTTAGTAACTGGTTGCAAATAAATCACATGGTATAATTTAGCCCTTCAAGTATAACTTGATGTACACATGATGAGCCCTTAAACAAATATATTATATATTTTTCCCCAATAACTATTAGTTTTGAACACTTCAATCATTTTACTGATTTTTTTCCAATATAACTCTTAAGGGTTGTACACGTTTGCCATGTATCTATGAATTTTGTAAATTTCAACCCTTTAATCTTTTTACACACTATTTTGATTCTTTTAATAAATTATTTAAATTTGCTTAATATATATATTTTTTAAAATATTATTATCATAATATTTACTTTATACTATTAAATAAGTTAAAAAAATTAAATTGGTTATAATTACATTTATCATGAGATATTAATAGTATATTATAATTGTGCAAGATCTTATTATAATTTAACTTAATAATTTTAATAATATTCATCGAAAGTAAAATAAAATATAATAATACATAGTTAATTAGTATATTATATATATTTGTATTATTTGATAAATTAAAAATGACACAAAAATGATTGACAGACAATGTAGCCCTTGAAGTTTATGATTGCGGACGTAATAACCCTTGAGGGCAATATTGGAATAAATTTTAAGAAAAGGGTTAAATTGAACAAATCTCATAGTTGAAGGGTTATAATACACGACTTTTTTCTTTAAGGGTTCGTGTGCACAACATGTCATACTTTAAGGGTTAAGTTATAATTAAGCCTAAATCATATAAAAGTACAGTAATTAAAAACCTAAGTACTGCATAGTTTATATCTTTTCTAATTGAAAATTTCAAGAAACTCGGAAAAGTATTTAAGACATGATTGGTACTTTTTTCTATAAACTTTGTTTAAATTTTGCATCTGCTACTTCTTTCTATAAATTTTGTTTAAATTTTGCATCACATGTGTCGAACACTATAAATGTATAAACTACATATTTTACAATTCCGCGCACACACAAGAGCTAATCAGGTATCTGGCTAGTCAGCTCATTCTGTGGGTTTCCCCCCTTTCTGTCTATTTAATTTGCCATTTTTCTCTAGAAAATCTTAGTACATTGTTTATTTCACACCTTTGGGACAATCAGATCTAGGCACTATTACAAGTAATTGCTTGCTTTTACTGGTTTATTCCCTTTTAGTTTCTCTATTATATGTGCAAGTATGTCGAGAGCTAACTCTGCTTCTTCCACCAAATGATTTGCCATGCAGTTACTTCAACCCTCTTAAACTTCGTAAGAATGTTCAGGAAAGCTCATGAAGAGAATTGTAAACAGGATGAACTAGAGAGAAAGAAAAAACAGAAGGAGGCTGAAAAGGAGAAGGCAAAGGGATTTAATCAAACTAAGAAAGGTGTGAAATAGCTAGTAATTGTTCACCTGGTTCTATGCATAGGGTTTTGATACTTCATATGATCCCCCCGACCCGGTGATTACGGCTTACGCCTAAATTATCTCGGTAACCAGAAACCTCCCTCAGTGGTGTGTACATAAAATGAACAGAATTGCAAAAGCCAGTTGTTCGAACTTGCAAATGTGGGTGGCTTGGGTTACAAGGCTGGTCGGAAATTCAGACAGCATGCCGGTTTTTTAAGCAGCGAGTGTTTGATGCGGTCTGAGCTTGGGTTTCACATTATTTATTCAAGGAATCCAATCTGGTCAGTCTTATTTGTTTCCCTCTGAGTGGTTTGATTTATATCAAGCCTGGAACACAAAATTTGCTTGTCTGGGCTCTTCGATGAAATTGTGGTAAGTGGATGCTATTGTTAACGGAGAATGACAAGACCATGTTGTACCATTAAAAACATGTACATAACACCAGAGCTATACGGTCTGATGATTTACTGTAACATAGAAATTAGATCTCAGTTGACCAACTCACTTTAATAGGAACCTAGCAGGAACATTGTTGTATATACATATAGTGAGGATTCAGGATTAGCACAGGAAATCTAGATGAATACATAGTTTTAGTTTTAGATGTATAGTCTACAGCAACTTTGGGCCGATTTGAAATCAGATAGATTATTGAAAAGCAAAGTATATTTAGCTTCTACAAGTTTCCCTGCTATTGTTAAAAGCCATTGTTGCTTTTGTATCTGATGTACTCGTATTTAGATCATGAGGCTAAGTTCTTTTTGTCTAAATCATTCTATTATTCTTCTGCAGCTTACTTGTTTTTTAGTCTTTCTGCGTGTTCTGTGTTGAAGCTAGTAGCTTCTCAATGCAAATGCTTAATAAAATTCTCATCCCTCTCTCATACACATGGCAATATATTAATAATAAGAAAATAAAATTATATAATACTGTCAAATTATAAGTTAAAACAGATATGGTAAAAAATCAATTGCAAACTTTAATATAAAAAGCTGTATAATAAATGTGTAAATAGTATTCGTTCGTATGGTATCTTATTTATCTATATGTTAAATTTTAATAAATAAAAGTCAAATGAAAATGAAAATATAATATTGTCACATAGATAATATCTGTAATCATGTTATTTAATTTAACTAGATACCTTATAAATTAGTGGCAAGTAGGAGCTGGTTTTTGGAAAAGCTAGGGGATGATTGATCCAGCTAATGTATCCTATAAAGTTGTGGTTACTATGCTGAACACTGCATGTGGTTGAATTCTAAATATATAATTGTAGAAACGGACACAGGCTAAAATCCAATACAACTCCCTATAATTCCATGCCTTGTAAGAGCTATATGGGGTATTTGTGTAGTTGGAAACTATCAAGTTGACATCATGTTGCAAACCATTCTTGGTTTTGTAGGTGCCGTTATTTCCTTCAGTTGCCGTAACAAGAGGTCAAGAGTTCGAGTATCAGAGTTTGGTTTTCCATCAGAGACATGGCATATACTGCCAATACTGAGGAGTTTGAAAGAAAGCTGCTGGTAGTGTTAAGTAACATGCCAAATTATCAAAAACTTATGCTTTTTTAACAATTGTTTGATAAAAAACAGTGTAGTTGTGTTTTTGTGTATAGCGTTTTTAAACCAACCCTTCACTACATGTTGCCTGTGATTTGTATGAGCTTGACAATCATTGAAAGATACTATCTTTAAATGGGGGCAGTTTATTGCATGATAACATCT
Organism: Apium graveolens; assembly: GCF_009905375.1. Taxonomy (NCBI): domain Eukaryota; kingdom Viridiplantae; phylum Streptophyta; class Magnoliopsida; order Apiales; family Apiaceae; genus Apium; species Apium graveolens. Next base: position 20,465,712 of record NC_133651.1, read on the forward strand.
TGGACTCTTATAAATCTTTGTTGTATTGTCTTTTCAGAAACAGCATGTTACATATAGCTTATCTAGGCTGTCATCGCAGCTATATTATCCGACGTGTCCACTTTGCTGACTTGTCCAATCCCACTTCATTTGCAGATATTAAACTTTTTGATGAATACATTTTGAGCATATCCTGGTCTGCTTCACTACACATTACACCTGAACAGACTTCTGAATGCTGCTTCGACTAGAAAACTATTAGCATTGTCGTAGAATGTAAGCCATATGTAAGCAATGTGATCCAAAGAAAGATGACCATTAACTAAATACTTGTTTGTCTTGAGGTAACATGTAGGCTGTAGTGATAAAAACATTCGCTTACACATATTAAAGGGTTGGATTTGTCAAGTTCACCTTCTAAGGGAATGTGTGTCCTTAAGACAACCCGCCTTCGGGCGAAGAGTAGATGTATATACAACCAGGTTTTCTATTACATTCTGTTCTTAAAAAAATAGTATGGTCTGAGGCCTCTTGGCATTGGATTTCCAGTACAAATACAACTAGGAACTGAATACAATGACATTTACATATATTTTTACAGTGTAAAAAACCCCTCAAATTCAACAAAGTAGACTTGTGTATAGAAAAAACATGTGAATGGAACAGAGCATTTTGTGCCTTTTTTGCTCCATTTCCAGCTTACTCCAAGTGATTGTAATGTAGCTTCTTGGCTTGACTTGTTTGACTTTATTTTTTACCTATGCATTGTCGCCTCTTGGAATTGAAATGAATGATTGTAGAAACTACCTACTAAAAAGTAATTATAAAGAAAATTCAAGAAAACTCAATTTCAAGTCTTTACATTTGCAGAAGAATTGCAGTGTTCTTCTAGTTCTGCAATGTCAATCCGATAAGAATATTTCCCCGCCTGGTCTTTAATCGCGAAAGATGCTGTGCAGCTTTTGTAAAACAGACAACTTACTATTGTATCAAGAACAATGAAGATAGAATATAGATATGCAATGAACATCCACTCTAAAGCCATGGAGGAAGTGGGAATTCCAGTTCTGTAATAAGCTCCGACAACGCGGTATTGGAACAAAGCTTCAATTGCAGCCAAAGTTAAGTTTAGAGGCAGAGCTAATGACAAAGCTGTTGAGTTTCTTCCTCTGATCAAAACACATGCCTTGATTATCGACATGTAACCTCCACTTTTCTCCATACCAGATGTAACCAATGCTAAATTGCAAATAATGATCGCATTAGCAAGAACTATGGAATAAAAAACAGCTGCAGTTGCTGATAAAAATAAAGTTGACGTGGGGGACAATAGTAGGCCAAAGGCTTCAAGAATGTTGAAGGCAATAAACAGGATTGAGAAGCAAGTCGCGTTTGCTGAAATGATGACTAACAGGTTGCAAATTTGAGTACTGAGAAGCGAGGCATAAAGGGAGACGAAAGACGAAAAATTGAGTTTTGAAGATGGTTTATGGTGATGATTTAGAGCTTGGATGATAAACGCTTTCGCGATCAGGAGGAATGAAAGGGTGAAAGGAAGAACAAGAATCGACGAGGTTATGGTTTGGGAGAGTTTTAGGCTTAGAATTTTGAACAATTCTGATGATGGAGGAAAGCCTGCTGCAAAAAATAGAGCTTGTAGCCTATTGTGAATTGATGGTAAGATAGATGCATAAGGTACAAGAGGTTGTGATAGTAGAAGTGGAGCTGAAAAGGGTAAGAGCAGAAGAGCTGTGCTTGTAAAATACTGATAATTTGAAAGAAAAGTGTAGATTGATCTCCTCAAAATCCTGCCTGTTTTCACCATTGGAAGAGATGAGGATTCTTCCATTTTGGATGTTTTCTCAAACAAGACTAAAGATTGAGTCTTTTAATCTTTTCTCTGTCTTTCAAGAATAGGACTAACGGTGCTTTATATGAATGAGTAGAGTGAAAGGCAATCATGCATTGATGTTTCTTCTCTCTTTTCTTGAAAGGTTCATTTGAAGGTTGTTTCAATATGTATGTAAAAAATGAAGATGAATATTTAATATATGTGTTTCACTCCATGGTAGTTTAGAGTTTTTTGGGGAGTTAGGAGAGTTTGGTGATTTGGGTGAAAAGATGAACTACCAACTAAATGCTAACAAACCATGAGGTGGATCAGTTGTTCCGCTTTGTTTTCACCTATGAGTTTAATTTGGACTTATCAAAGATTGTATCTTTGTTATTATCTCCTCATATTTTAAAACCATTTTTCAGAAATATACTCCATGTAAATTGCTTTTTGTACATTACAAAGAGGGCATGTCTTAGGTGGCTTAAAATATACACACTTTGCCATCACAATTATTATTAAGTTTTCTTTAAATTATTTAAGAGCTAAGTTTGTTTAGAGTTTGATTAGAGCAAAGTGGTCCCTTTATGTGTAATGATCACTTACCTTCCATGTAAGTTTGTATGAAATTCAATTTTGTTGCAAAATTAAGACTAAGATCTTGATAACCTTTGTATATCTACCACACAAATGACAAAATAATTAATTAGGCTAAATAATTCATACATAATCAAGTTTAGGTTTGGTGCATAATTCATTGACCTAATCACTTGCACAAAATTTGTTGAGAAATTTATATAAATAAAATTGTCTCTCTTTTCATGGTTGTTTAGGTTGGAAGGAATATAGGACAGTTCAGTTGTATCTTATCTCTAGGTAATGGGTCACTGCCATTTTAGGATTTGGACCTCCTGACCAATAATTGATTACTTTTTATTTTTATATTTATTTCCCCAAAATAACCATTAAAAAGTATGTGAAACTAAGAATTGTAAAGCATTGACTATTCATAATAATTTAATGAAATCACATTTATATATAGAGGTTGAACTCCTATATATAGTTATCATAAGCCCTATGGTGTTCCCGAAGACATGTGACAATGGTTGAAAATATGCAAAAATGTAACTTTACCGGAACATAGAATATCAAGTAAGCTACAACCTACAATACATACAAAAACCAGTTCCATTTGTTGTTTGTTTTAAAATTTTATTCTTTGTTTCACCTTTTACTTTTGCATACAGATTTTTTTAGGATAAGTAACCAACTTTAACTAGCACTCATGAAAAAATATTCATAAATTGGAAGTTCTAACTTACAAGTATTACTGTATACTATCTTTGATCGCACGGGGATGATTATATTTTTTATATATATTTTTTTTTAAATTATTTTTCTTTATTTAACAAAATTTTAATTTAATAATTTCATTTCCTAAATAAATTTTATGTCTTTCGTAAATAATATATTTTTCAAAAAAATATTTTTTTTGTTCTTTTATATTTAGTTATTATTGTATTTTTATATTTGACCTTATAACTTAAATATAACATATGTGTTATAATTTATCTTCTTTCTTCCTTATCATATTTTTTAAATTTGTAAAGAGAATACTTTAATTTCTGGAGTTTGATCAAAGATCGAAAAGTGGTTTGGGATTTGCAGCTTGCGTGTCTGTAACAATATTTTATAAAAATTTTAATTTTAGTAATGATTTTGAAAAAATACTTTACATTTAATTGTCATAGTACATTTAAATATATTTTATTAGATTTATATTTCAATTTTGAATTGTAATAATTTTGTATTATTATTATATTTCTTCCTAATTTTTATATTTTATAGGATTCATGTACCCCAATTTTTTTAAAGAAAATCCGTAATTTTCTTAATTTATAAAATGAAACAAAATATATTTAATATTTATACCTAAATACAATCTAAATATATTACTCATTTTATAAGATAAAAATTTAAATTATCTATTCAAAAATATTTAGAATCAAACCTACAAATTCCATTTTTTTAAGAAAATGATACTAATTTAACCCGATTAACAAATGATTTGTTGATTATTACTTATATTTATTTTTATTCAGATAACTGTTTGTTGTATTATATATTTAAAACTTTTAAAATTATTAATATTTTTTAGGAATATATAATTATAATTCAATTTCTCAATTAAATACCTATTATTTTTTTATACATATTATTCAATATTATAATAAAATAAATAAAATAAATATAATTTATAATGTATTTTTTAAGATTTATATTTCAATTTTGAATTGTAATAGATTTATTATTATTATTATTTATTCCTCGTGTTTATGTTTTATAAGATTCATGTGCTCTAAATTTTTTAAAAGAAAATCCGTAATTTTCCCTTTTTACAAAATAAAGCAAAAAATGTAATATTTATACCTAAATATAATCTATATATTTTTCCTTATTTTATAAGATACAAATTAAATTATCTATTCAAAAATATTTTAAAATCAAACATACCCATTTCAATATTTTTAAAAATATGATACTACTTTAACCCCGACATAAATGTTTGATAATTGTTACTTATATTTATTTAAAAGAATGCCCAAAATACACCACTTTTCACATTCAACTGCCCAAAATGCCCAAATGCGCGCGAACCGCCCAAAATACCCACGAAATACACATTTCCGGGATGCGTAGTCAACCTTTCAAATTTTAATAAAGAGTACGCATGTTCCAAATGCGTATTCACTTTTTGATTTAGGAAGAATCACTAAAATACAAAAAGTGAATCTGCATGTGCCACATGCTTAGTCTTTATAAAACATTGAAATAATGAATACGCATTCTTCACATGCGTATTCAGCAGGTATTTTGGGCGTACAGTCCGCCAATTGGCATTTTGGACATTTTTCCCCAAATGGTAGGTATTTTGGTTTTTGACCCTATTTATTTTTATTAAGATAATTGTTGCTTGTATTATATATAATATAATACTTTTAATATTTGTTATTCCCAGTGGACTAACAATGAGATTTACAGAAGGGGGGTTGAATGTAAATCTCAAAACTTTTTCAAGTTTTGAGCAGTTTGTAAGACTAAGTGTTTGAGTGATCAAATGTGTGTGAATTGCTTGGAGCTGATGCAGACAGATATATATTCAAACACAAATGTAATGAACACAAAGAACTTAAAAACTTTTCTGGTGGATTTGTTGTTCCACCAGAGATGTGTTATTTCAGAAAATCTGTGATTTAAAACTAAATCACAGCTGCTTCCTAGTACAAACTAGATGATTTTCTCTCTTGATATTTCTAAACAGCTCAGGGAAAATTCACATCTAATTACTAGCTACTACTTGGTTTATATAACACCAAGTTTACAAGTGAAGACAAAGATAAAGTACAATAAGACAATAGTTCTCCACTTGTTTCTGTTCCATTTTTTATCCAGTGTAATATGGAATTATCTGTTGACTTTCCATTTTGAACCAGACTAAAAACGGCTGTTTTTTCTGCTGTTCCTGAAATAGGCTACCACATCTCTGTCAATCCATGTGCCTCTGTCAGCTTTGTTAACTGTCACTATCAACTGCTATGAGAGTGAGCATCCGTTGAAGCTTTCATCCGTTGATGGCTTTATCCGTTGATGCTCTAGCAGTGCATCCGTTGAAGCTTTCATCCGTTGATGGCTTTATCCGTTGATGCTCTAGCAGTTGAAGCTTTATCCGTTGAAGCACTTATCCGTTGATGGATATTATCCGTTGAAGCGTTAGAGACATCCGTTGAAGCTTAGTTTCTTACCCGTTGAAGGTCTTCAATATCCGTTGACACTTCTTCACTTATACAAAATTATAAGACATGAAATATTTACAATTAGCCCTCCTATTTGTACATCCATTAGTAGTCAACATGACTGATTATCTCCTAACAACATCTAAGAATTACAGCTTGAAATCAGAGAGTGAGATGTGCTACAATACCAAACTTATTGCTAAGTAAGGCTACTCCTTCAACGGATAGCCAAGATGGTCTTATCCGTTGAGGCTACAAATACTAGATTTCTACTTAAGTGTTTTGCTGAACTTATCATCAAACTAATACACATATTCCTAACAATCTCCCCCTATTTATGTCTACTAGAACTGTAGGCATAAATTTGGGTTTAGCTTGATGATAACAAAACACTTAACAAATATATAAACTGTAACAAAGCAGAAATTCAAAAGTGCTACAAAAGTGTATATGCTGAGATGAAATTGAAGAAATACATTATTTCCAAGGGTGCTCCTTTAGCCTGAGCAAATTACTTTCTTTTCATTCAATCCCTAGTTTTCTTTCCTAGCCTCCTGTCATTCTCCTCTATTTGAAGTTGAAGTTGTCTGTAGAATTCAGCTTCATCTTCTTCATTGATATCTAACTTAGATTGCATATCCTTGAGAGTTTCATTACTGGCAATCTTTAGCTGATCTTCAATTCTGAAAAATCTTCTGACTCCTTTGTTGTCTCTGAACTCCATCAACCAATGAGGTAATTTGTGAATTGTAATACCTCTCTCTTGAATGAGTAAAGTTCTTGGCAAGGCATTGGGCTCCCTCCAAGTTTTCCTTATGTTGGCAATCTTGTTGAGAATCTCAGTCCTGGCAGTTCTGGTAAAGCCAGAATCCTTATGTATGGCTGAGTAGACTCTAATCAAGGTAGAGTAGCCTTCATTCAGAATTCTGTGAAGAGGCCATGTTCTTTCCCCAGCTCCTTTGTATTTGAACACTAGTCTTTCTGGTAGCTGTCTGTAGGCAGTTATTCCCCTTACATCCTCCAGCTCATCCAGATAGAGTTCAATGTCTGAAAATTCTTTTATGTCACAGATGTGAACATAATCATCTTTAGAGGTTTGAGGTTTAGGCTTATGCTTCTGTGTGAATTTGATTGAGGCTTTAGAGGGTGTTGATTTGATTCTTCTTTTCTGCTTCTTTGATGGTGGAGAAGAGGTTAGGAAGGTGGGCAATTTAATGGTGTCCCAATCAATTGGTTCCTCCTTGGGAATGATTGTTTCACCATGAATGTTCATGAAGGGGTCAGGTACAATGGGTTCAGGAATAGAGGGTAGTGGTTTGGATATTGATTGGGTTTCTTCAGTCTTATCTACCTTCTTTCTCTTTGCATTGACCTTCTTTCTTTTCCCTTTCTGCCATTCTTCCTTACTTATTTCCTCCATCTCAGTACCAACCATGTCCCCCATAGCTTCATCTTCACCTTTGTCTTCAATTTCTTTCTGTTCTTCAGCCTGACTTGACTTTAGCTGTTTTTCAAGCTTTGCTTGTGCTCTTTTGTCAGCCTTTAGCTGTTTGGCTTCTTCCTTCAACCTTTTGGTTTCTTCCCTCTTGGCTATTGAGAATTTGGGATGTCCTTGCATCACACTTATGCTCTTTCCCTCTCTGAAGATAATAGCCATGTTTCTCCTTACAGCCTCATCCATGGTCTCTTTGAGATATGCAATACTTCTACCTAAAAGCTTGTCCTCATCAGCTTTTGGAAGAGGAAAATTCACCTCTTTTAGAGGATTCTTTGTAGAGTCCTTATTGGATCTGTTGTTGGGCTTGAGAACAATAGGTTGCAGATCTTTGGAAGAAGTTTCTCCATCCTTATGCCTCCCTACTGGCTTGAGTACCATAATAATTGATTCCACTTTTGTGCTATGCTTCATAGATTGTGATTGAGAAGTTGTAGAACCAAATATTAGTTGCATCTTTTCATCAATCTTCTTCCTTTGCTCTTTGACTTGCAATTCAGCTGCTGCTATCTGGATTAGATCAATTCCATCTAGCTTTCCTTTGACTTGAATTGGTGGAGAAGTTGTGATGACAGGAACTAGCACTTGAGAAATCTGAACTGTTGTAGATGGCTCTCCTTCCCCTTCCCCTTTATTCTCCCCCTTTTTGTTATCATCAAGGATAGGGGTCAAGCCTTGTGTTTGTGCCAGCTGCATGAGTAGATTTGTTTGAGTTTGTTGATTTTGAAGAATGGTGACCATAGAGTCTTCAATGATTTGAACCCTATCTTCCAATCTGGCCAGCCTCTTGTCAGCATCAGATGCCTTCCTCAGTCTCCCCAACAAATCTTGCATAGTACCATAGGGTATAACTGAATCCAATTTCTCAGCATTGTAGGATTTCAGAACAGCAATGTCCAGCTTGAGCTCATCCACACTTAGATTTTGCTGGTAATGCTGCAACTGCAAGAGATGCAGAGATTCCAGATGAGCTTGAAGAATTGCCTTGGTACCAGCATCCTGAGTCTCCTGAATGGCCTGCTGAATTGTCATGACTTGTTTGACCAAAGTGACACCAAACTCTCCTGGTGTTGATGGTTTTGCCCATGCCCATGCAGGAAGATTAGGAACAGAACTTGGGCCTGCTACTCCCCCTAAGTTAATGCTCTCATTCAAAGAATTAGAGTCATCATCATTAGAATTTACTCCAAATTCTTCAGATGGCTCACCAGCTTGAGAAGGCAGCCTGTTGACAGCAGCTTTATCTCTGAGAAGAGATTCTGAAGTGTGTACAATGTGTAGTGTCTGTTCTGCCTCCACATTATCCTGTGCAGCCAATAATTGATAGGCTGAAACAGGGTGAGTAAAAGTGTCAGCATCCAAGGAAATGTTATCAATTACAGCTTTGTAGTGTTGCTGAAATTGTCTTTCCTTATCTGCAACATCCACTGTCATTAACTCACTAGCAATGGCTGGATCCACCCTTATAGCTTCTGTACCTGCCTTTCTCACAATTTCTCTCTGTTCTTGCATCAGGGGCTCCCCCTGGCTCACACACACCCTCACACCCTCACCTTCACCTTCTAAGGTGGTACTCCTCTCACTTACTTTTGCCATGCTGGAAGAAATAGCATGTATTTGGTGACTCTCAACCTCTCCTTTTGCCTAGGAGCAACCCAGCCTCTCACTTAAAAAATCACTCCCTTCCCTCAAGCCTAAAAGTGATTGTACAGTTGCCATGTCCTCTACAGTTGGAGTTGTTTCTGTTAAGTGTGTAGAGGCCATCAACGGATAGGGAGTATCCGTTGAAGTAGAAACTGATGGTATCAACGGATAACTGCTGTTAAGCTTATCCGTTGAAGAACAACCACTTGTCAACGGATGAGAGATATCCGTTGAGGAAGGAAATGATGTAGAGATAGAAAGTGACATAATTGTTGAATCTGTGTGGATTGATTTTAAGTGTGGTGACACAGATTCTGCAACTACATCTGAAAGAATTGGCTGATGATCCAACAAATCATCTAAAAGATGATGATCACCAGGTTTTGAGTGGGGCTCCTCCCTGAGTTTTAATGAGGGAGAATCAGGAATTGATGTGAATATCATATCCACATCCAGAGAGGGTGTTGGAGAGTTTGAGGAATGGTGTGTTTCTATATTGAGAGAATGGGGCTGTGATTCTACATTTGCTGGAATCACATCAAGCTGAATTTGAGAAGGCACAGATACTGGTGGATGTATCTGTACTGTGTGTGTCCCTTGTGTGAAAACTAGGGTTTTGGCCTTCTTCTTCCTTGAAAAGGCTTGAATTTTGAATATGTAGCTTCAGTGTCCCTCCCTCTTTTGTTCTGTGTCCCTGGTTGGGGACTATTTTCAATAGTTGCATCCTTTTGGGAGGATGCAACTAGGGATGTGCTGGACTCCTTTTGAACCACTACAGTCTTTTGAGAGACTGTGGCTTGGCTGGTTTGGGTACCACTCACCTCTCCCACCTTATCCTGGGGGGCTTTTTGATGTTCACCCCTCCCCTCACCACTCACACCCTGTTCACTCCCTTCAGGGTTTTTGGTAGTTGTTACAACTGTTGTCTTTTGAGAAACAACAGAGGTAGGTTTCTTTGACTTGACTTTGGAAACTTTAGATTTGGTGGCTTTGGTAGGAGCCTGTTTGGACAATGACACAGGTTCCATAGCCACACTAGAAGGCAAAGAAATATTGGGGTTGGAAATAGTAGGAGTTATAGAAACATTTACCTCACTTACCAGTGGTGCATTCATGATTGGCAAGTATACCAATGGCACCTGGCTGTTGAGGTTCATTCTCAAAAGGTCTGCAAGGACCCTTTTCTCTTGTGCCCAGCATTTGAGTTTATTATTCTCATTGGATATAACCAAACCTTCAGCAACATGGTTAGCCAATAACATAAAGAATCTAGCAAAGTAGATGTTATGTGGTCTATTTGCTTTGTTGCCTAATCTGGAACCTAATTCTAGCATAACACAGTTGCTAAAATAAAGTACCTATCAGAAACTAGCATATAGAGCATATTAACAAGAGATGAAGTGATAGCATCAAAATTGCTAATCTTCCCAGAGAAAACCTTAATAAAGGCATCTCCAAGAAAACTCCATTCTTTCCTAAGGCCTTTCCTTCTAATACTACATAAACTAGCAGAATCAAAAGCATAGCCTATGGAATCTAGCATTGCAGAGACATCTTTATCAGTATGTGGTGTCATGGCATTATTCTCAGGCAACTTAAAGCAAGATTGTATATCATCACAATTAATGCAATAGTCCTTACCTTTGACAGAGAAGGCAATAGTCATATCTGTGGAGTTGAACTCTGCAGTTGTCCAAATCTCTTCAATCACTTCACAGTAGATGGTTGGGGCTTCCAGCATTGCATAGCTCAGTTTGCAGTTCTTGATGAAGTCCATCATCTTGTGATAATCAGAATGGGCTTCATTCTTTTCAACCAAGACTATGAAATTATTCTTTTCATAAATAAATCCTGTTTGAGACATAATTTTGACTACTGGTGCCATTGTTGTGAGTAGAGATTGCAGAGAAAAACTTGAGAATTGAGAGAGAAAGAGAATGATAATTGCAAGAAAGCGTAAAGTGAAAATAAGAATTCAATTGGGCTTTTATACTTTCTTGAATTAAAACACAAATAAAATAATTAAATGATACTTTTAAGTAAGTGATAGCCGTTCAGGAATAAATGAAACTGTAGAAATTCTGAAAACTACCGTAAATATAAATATATACAACACTGTATATCTGTATCAACGGTTGAGTAAAAGAATCAACGGCTGTGACTCACTGACGTGACACATCAACGGATAAGGTAAATAGTTATCCGTTGATGAACAACACTATTTTATCTGTTGAAGGATAAAATTACCAGAAATGTATTTGTCTTTCAACGGATAATGAATATCCGTTGATAGAACAATTTTGGCTTTCAACGGATAGGGAATATCCGTTGATAGGATAAGTCTTGATTAAAGCCAACTTTGTTCTTGCAGCAAATTCATTTCAGGCTACAATACAGATTACATAGATGACATAGATTATGAATAGTTAAGCATACCTAACTCACTTACTAATCTTGTGAATGTTGATTCATCAAGTGGCTTGGTAAATATGTCTGCAATCTGCTTTTCACTTGGAACAAAATGAAGTTCCACTGTACCTTTCATCACATGTTCCCTAATGAAGTGGTACTTGATATCAATGTGCTTGGTTCTTGAGTGCTGCACTGGATTTTCAGTAATGGCAATGGCACTTGTGTTGTCACAAAATATTGGAATTTTGTCAACAGTTATACCATAGTCAAATAACTGGTTCCTCATCCACAGTATTTGTGCACAGCAACTACCAGCTGCAATGTATTCAGCTTCAGCTGTTGATGTGGAAACAGAATTCTGCTTCTTGCTGAACCATGATACAAGCTTGTTTCCTAGAAATTGACAGGTGCCTGTTGTGCTTTTCCTGTCTATTTTGCAACCTGCATAATCTGCATCTGAGTAGCCAATTAGATCAAAACCAGACTCTCTAGGGTACCAAATTCCTAGATTTGGAGTCCCCTTGAGATATTTGAAAATTCTTTTAATAGCCACTAAGTGAGATTCTTTAGGGTCAGCTTGAAATCTAGCACAGAGACATGTAGAAAATATAATATCAGGTCTACTGGCAGTTAAATATAAAAGTGAGCCAACCATGCCTCTATAACTTGTAATATCCACAGACTTTTCAGCCTTGTTTAATTCAAGCTTGGTGGTAGTGGCCATGGGAGTTTTTGCAGGTGAACAATCCATTAAGTCAAACTTCTTTAAAAGATCATAAATATATTTAGTTTGACTAATGAAAATTCCACCACTAACTTGTTTAACTTGTAAACCAAGAAAGTAAGTTAGCTCTCCCATCATGCTCATTTCATATTTACTTTGCATTAATTTAGCAAACTTTTTACAAAGTTTATCATCTGTAGATCCAAATATAATATCATCTACATAAATTTGTACAAGTATCTTAGAGCCATTAACATTTCTAAAGAAGAGAGTTTTGTCAACAGTACCTCTTGTGAAGTGATTATCTAGAAGGAACTTTGATAAAGTCTCATACCAGGCTCTAGGTGCTTGCTTTAGTCCATAGAGTGCTTTCAACAAATAATACACATGGTCTGGAAAATTTGGATCTTCAAAACCTGGAGGTTGGCTTACATAAACTTCTTCCTCCAATTTCCCATTTAGAAATGCACTCTTGACATCCATCTGATAGACTTTGAAATTGGCATTAGCTGCATAGGCTAGAAAGATTCTGATGGCTTCAAGTCTTGCAACTGGAGCAAATGTTTCATCAAAATCTATTCCCTCTTGTTGAGAATAGCCTTTGGCAACCAATCTGGTTTTATTCCTTATGAAAATGCCATTTTCATTTATCTTGTTTCTGAATACCCATTTTGTGTCAATAGAACTCTTGTTCTTTGGCTTGGGTACCAGCTTCCACACTTTGTTCCTCTCAAATTGGTTTAGCTCCTCTTGCATTGCTAAAATCCAATCTGGATCCAAAAGAGCTTCTTCCACTCGCTTAGGTTCCTCCTGTGATAGAAAGCTACTATACAGACATTCATCTTGAGTAGCCCTTCTAGTTTGTACTTTAGATTTAACATCACCAATGATCAGTTCAAAAGGGTGATTCTTGGTCCATTTCCTTTGAGGTGGTAGATTAGCCCTTGATGAGGTTGCCTTAGTATTGTCATGATGTGAGATAGAATGTGGATTTGTTGAAACTCCCCCCGAGTTGCTGATCCTTTGAAAGGAATTGGGAGTTCTATCAACTGATGAGGTGAATTGATTATCCGTTGACAGACTGTGATCAACGGATGCTTCGTTATGAACTTCAACGGATGATGCACTTTGTCTTTCAACGGATGCTGCATTGCTTCTTTCAACGGAAGCTGAATATTGTCAAATTTGAGTCCTTCATGATGTCCCTCATCTGTTAGTCCATCAATCTTTTTATCATCAAACACAACATGTACAGATTCCATGACAATGTTGGTTCTTAGATTGTAGACCCTATATGATTTTCCAGCAGAATAACCAACAAATATTCCTTCATCAGCCTTTGCATCAAACTTTCCTTTGTTATCAGATTGATTTCTTAAGATGTAACATTTGCAACCAAAGACATGTAGAAAGTTTAAAGTTGGTTTTCTTCTCTTGAATAATTGATAGGGAGTCATGCATTTTGCTTGATTGATTAGAGAAATATTCTGAGTGTAACATGCACAGTTAACAGCTTCGGCCCAAAAATAAGTTGGGAGTTTTGACTCCTCAAGCATTGTCCTTGCAGCTTCAATTAGTGATCTGTTCTTCCTTTCCACCACACTATTTTGTTGTGGAGTTCTTGGAGCTGAGAACTCATGCATGATCCCATTTTCTTCACAGAACATCTTCATGGTTGAATTCTTGAACTCAGTTCCATTGTCACTCCTAATATTTCTTACTTTGAAATCATGATGATTGTTGACTTGCTTGATATGATTGATGATGATTTCACTAGCTTTATCCTTTGATCCAAGAAAATAAACCCATGAAAACTTTAAGAAATCATCTACAATCACTAGGCAGTATCTTTTCCTTGAAATTGACAATACATTGACTGGTCCAAAAAGATCCATGTGTAGAAGTTACAGTGGTTCATCAATTGCAGATTCAAGCTTCTTACTGAATGATACTTTCTTTTGCTTTCCTTTCTGACAAGCATCACACAGTCCATCCCTTGTGAATTCCACTAGAGGCATTCCTCTAACTAAGTCCTTTTTGACTAGATCATTCATTATCTTGAAATTCAAATGGGACAGCTTCTTGTGCCATAACCAACTTTCAACTGGACTTGCTTTGCTGAGAAGACAAGTAATGGATTCTGCATCTGTAGAGTTGAAATCAGCTAAGTACACATTCCCTTTTCTAACTCCAGTTAGAACCACTTTATTGTCCTTTTTACTTGTGACAATACAGGCTTCAGAATTGAAGGAAACAGTATTCCCTCTGTCACATAGTTGACTGATGCTCAATAAATTGTGTTTGAGACCATCAACCAATGCAACTTCATCAATGATGACATTTTCTTTTGAAATCAAGCCATATCCCATAGTGAATCCTTTGTTGTCATCTCCAAAGGTTATGCTAGGGCCAGCTCTCTCCTTAAACTCTGTGAGCAGGGTGAAATCTCCTGTCATGTATCTTGAACAACCACTGTCCAAGTACCATAGATTCCTTCTTTGTCCCTGCACACAACAAAATCAATCAAGTTGATTTTGGTACCCAAGTGTCCTTGGGTCCAGTCTTGTTAGTCTTTTTCCTAGACTTCATTCCTCCTGCATCTTTTGACTTAGGTAACTTTGGGTCAACCTTGGTCTCAGATGTGGTTGGTTGAAGTGTAGGGTTAGTCACAGAATCATTTAACACATTTGATTGAATTTGATAAGGCATAGGTTGTGCAAACATGTTATTCCACATAGGCATATTGTATGGCATTTGAGGCATACTAAATGCAGTAAAGTAAGGATTGTTAATGTATGGCATGTTTGCAAAATGTGCATGGGGATTCTGGTGAGACATAACAGGCATAGCATGCAGAGGTGACATAGACATGTTAGGCATGGAGGTATTTGAAGGCATGGGAGCATTTTTAACAGATTTGCAATTATCAGATAGGTGATTAACACTTTTACAATGTACACAGCTTTTTCTAGGAGCATACCTATCAGGTGTGTAATTGTTATGTTTATTAATCCCTACCTTCCCATTTCTTTTAGATTTTTCTTTTAGTTTCCTTCTTATCCTCAACCAACTTAAGCCTATCTTTCAACTGATCTAAAGTCATGTGTCCTATATTCACCTTACTGACATCTCTGGATGTGCTAGCTCCTTCTTTGACAAAGTTCTTGAGAGTTGAATCATTCTTTTTATTTTTAAAAGAACTTGCCTGTTTTAATTGATGAGCCTTCAACGGATGCTCATTTTCTTCCTTCAACGGATAACTTTCATCATCCGTTGATTCCACATCCGTTGACAATCCATCAATTAATTCTAACTTCTTTTTGTTTTTCTTCCAGGCATCCTCACAGAATGATTCAATTCCCTGAACCTTGGCAATTTGAACACCAACATCCCTAGATATTTTCCAGGCCTTGATTACCTCTTGCTCACTTTCTAACTGTTTAGAAAGAATTTCTACTTTCTTAACAGTTTCTTCTAGTTCACTCTCAACAGTCAAGCATTTAAGTTTAATCTTTTCAAGCTCAATTACCTGACTCTCTAACACAACATTCCTATCACTTAAAAATACATTATTTTCTTTGATCCTAGTGTTTTCTTTAGCTAGTGATTTAAGAGAAACACGCAAATGATATAATTCATTGGACATATCATTTATGGCTTCATTGCATTCATGTTTAGAAAGCTGAGAGAGATCAGTAGTAATTATCTGGTTGCTTGATGAACTAGTTTCATTTTCATCAGAATTAGCCATCAGGGCTAGGTTGACATATTCCACATCATCATCTTCATTTACCCCATCTGCTGCCCAATCATCTTGAGTGAGAAAAGCTCTTTCCTTTTATTTGAGCAAATCAAAATACTTCCTTTTGTAATCAACTTGCTCAAATTTCTTTTTCTCAGAATTTGGCTTCCTACACTCACTTGCAAAGTGTCCACTAATGCCACAATTGTAACATTTGAACTTTGATTTGTCCACCATGTTTTTGTTTGGCTTAGTGAACTTTGTGTTTTTCCTGAACTTCATCTTTGCAAACCTCCTGGACAGAAAGGCCAGATGTTCATCAATATCATCAGATTCATCCTGACTGGAATTGTCTTCATCCTCAGCAACTTGCTCTTTACCCTTGCTTGATTCTGATTTGCTTGTGCCAATTTTGAGACTTGGCATTGTCTTTTCCTCATTTCTGGCTTCAACTTTTTCACTGTCAGCTACAAGTGCAACTGATCCTCCTTTTCTCTTTCCCTTTTCCAACAGCTCATCTTGCTCCATCTCAAGTTCATAAGTCTTCAATATTCCATATAATCTTTCAAGTGTGAAGTCCTTATAATCTTGAGAATTTCTTAGAGAAACAGTCATAGGCTTCCATTCCTTTGGTAGAGACCTTAGAAATTTTAAATTGGAGTCCTTGACTTGGTACACTCTCCCATACAGCTTTAATCCATTCAATAGTTTCTGAAATCTGTTGAATGTATCATTCAATGATTCTCCTTCTTCAAAATGAAAATATTCATATTGTTGAATGAGAAGCTGCATTTTGTTTTCTCTAACTTGCTCAGTGCCTTCACAGATAAGCTGCACAGTATCCCAAATTTCCTTAGCAGTTTGGCTATTGATGACATTGTCAAACATATCTTGATCCAGGCCATTAAACAAAATGTTCATGGCTTTCTTGTCCTTGTGGACCTCTTCAATATCTTCAACAGTCCATTCTGCCTTTGGCTTGGGAATAGACTGTCCAACAGCAACTGTAGCAGTAGCAGCTGTGGCCACCTTGTGTGGGATGTGAGGACCATTCTCAATGCAGTTGATGTAGCTTTCATCTTGAGAGAGAAGATGTAAATGCATCTTCACCTTCCAGTGATGATAGTTATCTCTTTCCAGGATTGGAATCTTTACACCAATATCCTTCTTACTCATGATGTTAGCAGAATAGATCTTTAAACTCTTTGTATGTTAAGAGCTTGCTCTGATACCAATTATTATTCCCAGTGGACTAACAATGAGATTTGCAGAAGGGGGGTTGAATGTAAATCTCAAAACTTTTTCAAGTTTTGAGCAGTTTGTAAGACTAAGTGTTTGAGTGATCAAATGTGTGTGAAATGCTTGGAGCTGATGCAGACAGATATATATTCAAACACAAATATAATGAACACAAAGAACTTAAAAACTTTTCTGGTGGATTTGTTGTTCCACCAGAGATGTGTTATTTCAGAAAATCTGTGATTCAAAACTAAATCACAGCTGCTTCCTAGTACAAACTAGATGATTTTCTCTCTTGATATTTCTAAACAGCTCAGAGAAAATTCACATCTAATTACTAGCTACTACTTGGTTTATATAACACCAAGTTTACAAGTGAAGACAAAGATTAAGTACAATAAGACAATAGTTCTCCACTTGTTTCTGTTCCATTTTTATCCAGTGTAATATGGAATTATCTGTTGACTTTCCATTTTGAACCAGACTAAAAACGGCTGCTTTTTCTGTTGTTCCTGAAATAGGCTACCACATCTCTGTCAATCCATGTGCCTCTGTCAGCTTTGTTAACTGTCACTATCAACTGCTATGAGACTGATTCGTTGAAGCTTTCATCCGTTGATGGCTTTATCCGTTGATGCTCTAGCAGTGCATCTGTTGAAGCTTTCATCCGTTGATGGCTTTATACGTTGATGCTCTAGCAGTTGAAGTTTTATCCGTTGATGGATATTATCCGTTGAAGCGTTAGAGACATCCGTTGAAGCTTAGTTTCTTATCCGTTGAAGGTCTTCAATATCCGTTGACACTTCTTCACTTATACAAAATTACAAGGCATGAAATATTTACAACTAGCCCTCCTATTTGTACATCCATTAGTAGTCAACATGACTGATTATCTCCTAACAACATCTAAGAATTACAGCTTGAAATCAGAGAGTGAGATGTGCTACAATACCAAACTTATTGCTAAGTAAGGCTACTCCTTCAACGGATAGCCAAGATGGTCTTATCCGTTGAGACTACAAATACTAGATTTCTACTTAAGTGTTTTGCTGAACTTATCATCAAACTAATACACATATTCCTAACAATATTATTTCATATCATTTAAGAATATATAATTATAGTTCAATTTCTTAGTTAATTAACTTTGTGTTTGTTATAGAGATTATTAGATATTATAATAGAATAATAGAATAAATGAAATAAATATAGTCCAGGACAACCAAACCATACCACCAAAAACCATTTCTCCTATTGTATTTAATATTAGATATCATAGTAGAATAATAGAATAAATGAAATAAATATAGTATATACTATACCTATACTTTTAACACGTGCAAGCCACCTCGACAGCTAAATCATGCCAGCTGTACCACCAAAACCCCTTTATTCCAATTATATAATTTTTAAAAGAAAATCTGTAATTTTCTCTTTTTACAAAATAAAGCAAAAAAATGTAATATTTATATCTAAATATAATCTAAATATTTTCCTTATTTTATAAGATACAAATGAAAATTATCTATTTAAAAATATTTTATATCAAACATACCCATTTCAATTTTTTTTAAAAATGATACTACTTTAACCCGATTATAATGTTTGATAATTGTTAATTATATTTATTTTTATTAAAGTAATTGTTGCTTGTATTATACATAATAAAATACTTTTAATATTATTTCATATCATTTAAAAATATATAATTATTGTTCACTTTTTTAATTAATTAACTATTCTGTTTGTTATAAAGATTATTAGATATTATAGTAGAATAATAGAATAAATGAAATAAATATAGTCTATACTATACCTATATTTTTAACACGTGACGACTAAACCATACCACCTAGAACCTCTTACTCCAATTATATTTAATAAATTTACAATCTTGACTTTCACGACTATGTCATCTTATCATACCACCTAAACTCCCTTAGACCAATTATCTATAGGATATAATATAATATAATTTCTGGCCTTGACGGTTGGCGCTACACAAGTCATACACAAGTTAAACAGTAATAACATATTTTATTTTATTTTTATTTTGATATTTTAATTTTATTAATTTAAATTTTAAAAAATATATAGTTTTAAATTTTAATTTAATTTAAAATACCTGAATTAAAATAATTATATTTAAATATTATTTATTTTAGTTCATTCTAGTAAAAGAAAATTTGACTTATATATGAAATTATCCAAAAAATTATATATCTTATAAGGATTTATCTATTTATCACTTTTAAATTAATTATTCATTTTAAGTGATTATTAATTATTTTAAAATTTCTCAGGCACTTCATATTCATTCTTAGAGTATCTGCAAGTATAATAGCTAAAAACGATAGCCAAATCATCATTATCTGAAATTTTATTGGTGATTAGCTATATCAAAAAATATTATTTGAATTCTATTTTTATGATTCTCAATATATTAGATGATAAAATAAAGTTGGTTAATATTTAATTCAATACATGTGAAAATAATATATATATATATAGAAAATATTGAATATAATTACAATTTAATCAATAATAAAATTTAAAATATAAACACATATTTAAATATGTAATTGTTTGTTAAATTAATTAACAAAATTTTGTTAATGCGAAAACAATATTTTTACATTTAATATTATTTAAGCTAAAATTATTAAATACAAAATAAAAATTTAATACATATATATTGAATATAATATAAATATATGAATACATTTATGTATAAACCTAATTTAAAATATGGCATAAAGCGTGGGGATGTGTTTTAGTTAATGGAACAAAATCAACGATATAAAATATGAGATAAAAGATATATGCATGTTCGGCCGACGACTTATGAGTCAGTTTATGACTTATAAGCCTGTAATAGCTAAAAACGATAGCCAAATCATCATTATCTGAAATTTTATTGGTGATTAGCTATATCAAAAAATATTATTTGAATTCTATTTTTATGATTCTCAATATATTAGATGATAAAATAAAGTTGGTTAATATTTAATTCAATACATGTGAAAATAATATATATATATAGAAAATATTGAATATAATTACAAGTTAATCAATAATAAAATTCAAAATATAAACACATATTTAAATATGTAATTGTTTGTTAAATTAATTAAACAAAATTTTGTTAATGCGAAAACAATATTTTTACATTTAATATTATTTAAGCTAAAATTATTAAATACAAAATAAAAATTTAATACATATGTATTGAATATAATATAAATATATGAATACATTTATATATAAACCTAATTTTAAATATGGCATAAAGCGTGGGGATGTGTTTTAGTTAATGGAATAAAATCAACGATATAAAAGATGAGATAAAAGATATATGTATGTTCGGCCGACGACTTATGAGTCAGTTTATGATTTATAAGCGTCATTCTTAGTGTATCTCCAAGTATAATAGCTAAAAAGGATAGCCAAATCATGATTATCTGAAATTTTATTGGTAATTAGCTATATCAAAAAATATTATTTGAATTCTATTTTTATGATTCTCAATATATTAGATGATAAAATAAAGTTGGTTAATATTTAATTCAATACATGTGAAAATAATATATATATATATAGAAAATATTGAATATAATTACAATTTAATCAATAATAAAATTCAAAATATAAACACATATTTAAATATGTAATTGTTTGTGAAATTAATTAACAAAATTTTGTTAATGCGAAAACAATATTTTTACATTTAATATTATTTAAGCTAAAATTATTAAATACAAAATAAAAATTTAATACATATGTATTGAATATAATATAAGTATATGAATACATTTATATATAAACCTAATTTTAAATATGGCATAAAGGGTGGGGATGTGTTTTAGTTAATGGAACAAAATCAACGATATGAGATAAAAGATATATGCATGTTCGGCCGACGACTTATGAGTCAGTTTATGACTTATAAGCGTCATTTTTAGTGTATCTCCAAGTATAATAGCTAAAAAGGATAGTCAAATCATCATTATCTGAAATTTTATTGGTGATTAGCTATATCAAAAAATATTATTTGAATTCTATTTTTATGATTCTCAATATAGTAGATGATAAAATATAGTTGGTTAATATTTAATTCAATACATGTGAAAATAATATATATATAGAAAATATTGAATATAATTACAATTTAATCAATAATAAAATTCAAAATATAAACACATATTTAAATATGTAATTGTTTGTTAAATTAATTAACAAAATTTTGTTAATGCGAAAACAATATTTTTACATTTATTATTATTTAAGCTAAAATTATTAAATACAAAATAAAAATTTAATACATATGTATTAAATATAATATAAATATATGAATACATTTATGTATAAACCTAATTTTAAATATTGCATAAAGTGTGGGGATGTGTTTTAGTTAATGGAACAAAATCAACGATATAAAAGATGAGATAAAAGATATATGCATGTTCGACCGACGACTTATGAGTCGGTTTATGACTTATAAGCCTGTAACAGCTTATCGTCATTCTTAGTGTATCTTCAAGTATAATAGCTAAAAAGGATAGCCAAATCATCATTATCTGAAATTTTATTGGTGATTAGCTATATCAAAAAATATTATTTGAATTCTATTTTTATGATTCTCAATATATTAGATGATAAAATAAAGTTGGTTAATATTTAATTCAATACATGTGAAAATAATATATATATATATAGAAAATATTGAATATAATTACAATTTAATCAATAATAAAATTCAAAATATAAACACATATTTAAATATGTAATTGTTTGTTAAATTAATTAACAAAATTTTGTTAATGCGAAAACAATATTTTTACATTTAATATTATTTAAGCTAAAATTATTAAATACAAAATAAAAATTTAATACATATGTATTGAATATAACATAAATATATGAAGACATTTATGTATAAACCTAATTTTAAATATGACATAAAGCGTGGGGATGTGTTTTAGTTAATGGAACAAAATTAACGATATAAAAGATGAGATAAAAGATATATGCATGTTCGGCCGACGACTTATGAGTAGTTTATGACTTATAAGCATGTAACAGCTTATCGTCGTTTGTCGACCCAATTTATAAGTCGAATTTACAACTTATAAGCTGATAAGCTGAATGTTAATAACGGCGTACTTTTTCTTAACTTATTTTGATTTTTTACTTTTTTTAATAAGTGTAATATTAAAATCTATGTTTTTAAATATTTTTATAACTTAAAATTCACGAATTATGAAAATTGTATTTAAAAAATATTTATTTTAGTTCATTTAAGTTAAAAAAATTCTAACTTATAAGTAAATTATCCATACACTTATATAACTTATAAGTTTTTATCCACTTATCACTTATAAGTCAGTTATGCATTTTAAGTTATAAGTTACTTATTTTAATATTTCTCAAACGGGCACATAGAATTATTACTAACAGGTCTCTTAGTGGGAGAGGTATATTTTTTTAAATAATATGCAATATTACAGGTAAAAAAATATTCACTTTCATTTAGCAAAAAAAAAAAAAAATATTCACTTTCGTCAGAAGGGCTCCGCTTGCTGCTTTTCATTTTGATCGGAGTAGGTGCTTGCTGCTTTTTTTCCCGAACATTCTTTTATGAGGTCATTTTGAAGCAACTAAATAGAAGGTTTGCACGCTCACTCGAACGAGCACCCCTTCTCCCGAAGTTACGGGGTCATTTTGCCGAGTTCCGCTAGTTCACGCAAATCTGAAAAAGTTATCACTATGTATGAATGGTTTGAACTGCCTAAACAAGAATTTCAACAGTACTTGAATCTTAAGTCGCAGTCATGTCTCGCCCCCAATAGTATAAGTGTGACGCCCTCAAACCCGGGATACTGATTTAGGCCTCACAACACAATTATTAAATAACATAATTAATATTATAAGTAACCCTGAGACTCATTACAAGATCTATACATGGTAAGGTATGAATAAGACTACAACTACCAACCAGGAGTTTAAAATTACATAACCAACTTAATCATTATCACAATTTACAATTCCGAGTTGAAATTGTCAGATAACCCAAAAGTATCTGGAACCAAAATATACATAACCAAAAGTCAAAGTGATCCTTCAACTTACCATCTACCTGAGCTGGGACAACAAACCTAACAGTCTGCAAAGGTCCACTAAATACACTCTTGCGCACTGTGCATCTAAGATTCGTTATCTTCTCGCTTAACTGCCATGGATTAGATCAAAATAAAATAAATGAGCCACAAGCTCAGCAAGTAACTAGAATAAATAATAACATTTAAACTTGGCAGTATAAATATAGCTAAACACTTCAACTCAATCTTATTATGGTTCAGGGTTTAGATTGAGGGTTACAAGGAAGGTAATACTCAGGATTCTACGATTCAATTCTTTTCGACAATTCTGTTCGCACTAAAACACACGTGAAAATACACGCAAGCGTACGTGATCACAAGTAGTATAAGATTTAAGTCGAGTTCGTTCCCACAGAGACTGGTTTAGGTTAAGTTTAGATTATGCACTTATGCAACAATATATGATTATCGTTCACAAGTAAGACAAGTAACAAGTTTGAGTTGATTAACTGCATTAACTAAGAGATTAAAAGTGATTTACTTATATGAGAATAAAACATGGGATTCTAACTTTATTAAATACTTCATTCAAAGTCTATGTCTTTAACCTTAGCATGTGATGGTGATGACAACTAATCAGATAACACGAAATTAGTATACGCCAACTTTCGTTATACGTATACCCTACTACTAAGCATCCACAATTAAGATAGAAGATAGTAGACACAAATTATGCTTAGAACCTATATGTCTATAAGATTTGAAAACATAACGGTTGAAGAGCAAGTTATCTATCTTGATTACATAGGGTGAATAAGATGGTTAAAATTACCCATGAATTATGCATGTCAATTCATACATAAACCTATGCTAGCATGGCAAGTTCTAAACCTCTATATCACTGTCGCTTCAATAGAGATTAACAAACAATCTTAGATGTTAGCTACGCATCAAAGACGAATAAGCACAATCAAACTTGGAAATCATAAATCACCACACACTAAATATTATAAAATAATTAACTATTAAAATTCATAGATAAATCCGTTAGAACCCAATGATAACGATTAGTTCATAATCGAACTCATCGTCACCATGGGTTCCAATGAAAATATGATAATAAACAATATAAGAGTACTAGGGTTCAAAGACAAATCGAAAATAAGCATCAAAGTATCGACTATATTAAAGAATATAAAAGTCTTCTTCTCCGTAGCCGTCTTGTGCTCTCTAGGTCTTCGTATTGCTCTCCCTTGGCTCCTCTGTTTATTAAAAATGAATTATTATGGGTATATATAGGCTTCTGGTGGACTTGGACTCTCAAAATCTCCAATTTCAACACAAAACAGGATTCTGGAACAGGGACCCCGCGCGGCCGCCCAGCTCTCCGCGCGGGCGCGCGCAACTTCTGCCCACCTGGCGCGGCCGCCCCGCATCTCCACGTGGGCGCGCCGTGCCTCTGCACTTTGACTCCAATTTCTTGTTTTGGCTGTAACTTGTGTTCCGCTTGTCAGAATTTGATGATTCAACAGTCCACGCGAAGCTATCGAGATGCTCTTCAACATGAACATGGCCTAAGCTTCCAATTCTAGTCTCTTTTCAACATATTTATTTGAAAAGCTCATTTATTCATCCAACTAATGCCTGTAATGCAGAAACATAAAAACACATCAAACATACCAGATACTTGAGTCGAAAACACTAACTTAAGTCTGTAATGAAGCGTTCCAAGTAGATATAAAATCCACTTATCGAATTCTTTCTTTCAAAACATTCTTTTTTTATTCAAAACTTCAAAAATTCATTCTCCTTTTAAATATAACCGGTGTTATTGCACACATATCACTTTTTGAAAACAAATATTAATATTTTCGATTAGAGTGTATATCAACTTTCATAAATAAATAATACGGGTTATCAACTCGTACCGACTAGGGGTGAGCAACGGGTCAGAACCGGACCGAACCGAACTGGAATCGAAAGAACCGAGAACCGAAATATGAATATTTTAAGAACCGAACCGGACCCGTTTATATGTAAAAACCAAACCGGAACCGAACCGTAAATTTCGGTTCGGTTCGGTTCTTAACCAAAAGAACCGAAGTTATTTATTTTTTTATTTATTTTTCATATTATTTTATATTCTTACTTTTTAAATTTTGACTAGTTTTGATTATTTATTAAGGGTAACTTAGTAAAAGGAGATTTTTATTATTGGTGGATCATTTTGGATTCGATTACTTTCTAATATTTAAGAACAAAAAATATTTATAAAAATATTCAAAACTCCATAAATATTTAAAGAAACGAGTAATACAATAAAAATCATATTTTTCTTAAATTTTATTAAAGTATTATATAAATAAGAAAACATAATACGTAATATATATACATATATTTATATATATTCTTGTATTTATTCATTTATATACAATTCGGTTCGGTTCTTACGGTTCTAGTATGTTAAGAACCGAACCAAGAACCAAAATTTCTAGAAAAACAAGAACCGAACCGGACCCGAATTAGTTAAGAACCGAACCAGAACCGCAAATTTTGATCGGTTCGGTTCTCGATTCCAAACCGGAAAATGCTCACTCCTAGTACTGACCTCTATCTGGTCATTAAAGGTACCTAAGGCACCGTTTGACCTTTAAATATATTTCGGTCCATCTCCGTATTCAATAACACACTGGTCCATCTCCGGCTCTATACACTTGGCTGGACCA
This sequence comes from Apium graveolens, assembly GCF_009905375.1. Lineage (NCBI taxonomy): Eukaryota > Viridiplantae > Streptophyta > Magnoliopsida > Apiales > Apiaceae > Apium > Apium graveolens. The sequence goes on from NC_133651.1 coordinate 20,491,399, forward strand.
TTATTACATGGCCACTTATGCCTCCAATCAATAGGATTTCAATGAAAACCTTTATATTGGAAAATCATTTCACTTTTCAAAACTAAATTCATTTAAAAATATTTACAGACCTTTGAAATCATTTAGACTCTTTCAAGTCAAAAAACTTTTTTATTTTTATTTCAAAGTATAAGAGTGTAACAAGAATCTCATGGGAATCTATTTATCAAGGTACGAACAAGGAATGAACATAGGTATTAATAGCTTGAACGGTAGACAAGCTTAAGGGTGCAAACACTGGTTACCAAATAGCGAGGTAGTATCAATGTAAAGTTATCGCATGAACACGGTTTTTAATAAGACAAAGGTATTCAATCATTATAAGTATTGTTAAGGCACAAGTTATGAATGAACGTAATGTTAATAGAGTAAAAGTATCAATATAACTTAAAGGTTATCAAGAGTGTAATGTTTAGGTTACAATTAAGGTTGACAAGTATCTATAAGTGAATCAAGGTAAACAGGGTAAATGTATGGCATTCATAAATTCATACTATCATTTAATCCATCTTTTCATTTCAATATCACAATCATTATCGTTATAAGAAGGGCAGAGTTACTTGCCTCAAAAGTTTTCCCTCTTAACCTGAATCGGTTCACTGTCACTTAGAATTCCTATTCCTTTCCTAGTCCGCGCTTCCCCGCTTTCCAAATCTACAATCAACAAACAAACCCTAATTAGGGACTCTTATGATTACAACCCTTACAATCAAATGACGTTCCACTGACGTCTAATTCTTCAACCCTTTCGTACCAAATAACATACGTATAAGTATACACATGTACTTATATTTATCTTATCACATATATATACGTAATCACATTGTCACGTTCATACATAATCATACCTATTATGTACTTATACTCAATCTTTATCTATTTCACTTCACTACTTATCAATTAGTCTTACAGATAAACCCTAATTACACATAACATGTAATCACATCAATAGCATTCTTATATACGTATGCTTAACATATCAGTTTTCAAACAATCACTATTGTTATTCATAAATCTTTACGTTTCTAATTAATAGACGATTACATTTCTATTGAAAATTTGACATGACGTATCCGTATATTCATACTTCCCAAACTTGACATTACCAATCAATTTCACAATATAATTTACTTTTTCAAATCAATTATCCGTATAACTATATTTTCTTCCAAATTCAGATTCACATCAACTAGACAGATAATCACATAATTTGAACCATTAAAGTAATCCAAGTCAAAAAGGTAGGATCTTAACATGCATTACTTTAATTCAGATTAAATCTCGACAACCACTCACATAATCAATTATGTCAAGTTTAACTACAGAAATTTGACTTAAAAATCTAAAATTTCCGAACCAAATCCTTTCGAAATTCACAATCATATAATACAAATTTACGAAACAAGTTCATATCAAGTATTAGCAACAAAATCAAATATCTCAAATCATATTAGACATGACATCTCAAATATATCTAACACAATACGCCCGAGCAACTAAACCTCCACATCAGACTATTTTTCATCCATTGTCATCCCTTAGAATTTGTACTAGAGTACGTATATAAACTTAGAGAGGATTGCATTTTGCACCCCTTATATTTGGCCAAAACTCAATTGTGTAAACCTATTTTAATAAATTGCAGTTTGCATCCCCTTACTTTGAAATCCGCTTCAACATGCATCATTTTTGCCTAATTTTTTAGCTCTAATTGATGTCTCCAACAATATATCTCATCTTTTCTCTTCAATAATAGATTATATATGTTGTTGAAACAATAATTTGGGCAAAAAATTGACAAAATTTAGCAAAAAGGGTGCAACTTGAAGCGAATTTCAAAGTAGGGAGATACAAAGTGCAATTTATGAAAATAGGTATACAAAATTGAATTTTGGCCAAATATAAGGGTGCAAAATGCAATTCTCTCATAAACTTATTACCTGAACATATCAATTGGATTAACTATGTCATGTTCTTATGTTTAGGCTATATTCAATTATTTTAAGTCAAAATAATCCACCAATTTATTAAGGGCCGTTTTATGGGATATTTTAATTTATTTTGAAATTTTATTACAATAATATATATATAAGTAATTTAATTAAAATTAATTTCAAACAGAAATATATATATATATATAAATATATGAAAAATATATTATAAAATTAATATAAAACACTCTGATTAATATATTATAAACTCTATATAATTAAGTAAATACAAATAAAAATTTAATTTATATATACTATTCATCCGCACTTCAAAAAATTATACCATTGATACGGGATAAAATAAAAAAATTAAATATAGTTGGTTATATAAAGATTCTTTAATAGATTAATATTCACAAAATAATTATAAATACAAATAAAATTAAATATGTATAATGGCCTCATGCCAAAACAAAATAATGTATGCTATTCACCCGGGCCAAAATTTGTTTTACTATTGAACCGTTTAAAACAAAATTCAAATCAAAAAAATAATTTGTTGGTAGGTATAATGGCTGCTATAAAATAAAATAATATAGTTATTCATCCAACCTTAAGCAAAATTATACCGTTGATCCGGACTAAAATAATAAATAAAAAAACTAAAATAGTTAATTGGATTTGTTGTATCGGGTTAAATGAAATAATACATACTACTAACATGGTTAAAAAAATTATAGTATTGGACTGAGCTAAAAATAAAATTAAAATTGAAAGATAATTCGTTGGTTGATATAATGACATTGAGCTAAAAAAATAATATAATACTCATCTGGGCTAAAACAAAATAATATTCAACCCCGACTAAAATAAAATTCAAAATAAATATAATTACTTGAATTTGGTTGATATAACTCACTTATATAGTTATGACTTTTCTCTATCTATCTATGAAATATAATATCCATATTATTTTATTAAAACAAAACTATGAATATACTTTGTACAATAGTGTCTAAAAAACAAAATAATATATTCTATTCACTAGGGTTAAAAAAGATTTACAATTAATCCAAAATAAAATTAAATTAAAAATAAAAATATTTAGACCAAGTAAAACAAAGTAATATATACTTTTATCCTGAATAAAATAAAATTGTTTAAACAAATTAAAATATACCTCAATATAATTAGTCAGATTTTGGGTGGAGAACCATTATTTTAAAAATATAAAATATATAATTTATTTCATTTTTCAACATATATATTTACAAATTTTAATTACCAAGTTAAAAATTGAAATTGCACAATATTTTATTTAAAAATTTATTAAAATTTAATGAAAAGGTTTAAATTATTTCTATAGTAAAATCACAGTAGAATTACACATATTAAAAATTATTACACTGTAGAATCAAATTTAAAATCCATTATATTTTTTAATTTTAATTGTTAATTTTTTTTATTATATTCAAATACAATTATTATTCTAGATTAGCATTGTATTATATATTTTTAAAATAAAATGATACAATTTGTGATGAGATTTTGTAATATAATCAATGTTTCTCCAAGTTCTTCATATAAGATGGTTTTTCATGTAATAATGCTTTATATATATATATTATCAAATCATATTATCATATATTTTAAGTAACAAATTTCATATATTAAAATTTTCAATTCAAAATAAATTTTATTTTTTTTATGTAATATTAAAAATAATTCACGCATCACATAAATTCTACGAACTATGATAATATAGTTAGACATAAACTTACAGTTTCATTTTTAAGTAAAAAAGTAGTCAACGATTGATTTAGATTTCATATGTTCTGAGTCGCATTGTTTGTTTTGAAACCGAAAACAAATCCAAAGTTTTTTAGAATATATATCATATCAACATTAGCGAATATTTGTCAAGCTAAACCACTCATAAAAAATCATTTCTATCTTCAGTAAACTCAGTTGTAGTTTGGTCGTTTAAATTATAACCGTTTAATACGATAAAAGATATATTCAACTATATTTATTCATACATACTTACTCCCTCCGTCCCACGGGATTGTTTACGTTATTTTTCGGCACGCTTTTCAATGATCGTTTAAATTATAGTTTCATAATATTTTTTTATTTTTTTTTGAATAAAAGTTTTATATTTAAATTTTTATTCAAGATTTTTTTTTTTTGAAATAACAGTATAAAACTATATTTTATAGAAGTCTCGAAATGCGTGCAGAAATAGTAACGTAAACATCCTAGTAACGTAAAGTCACCGCCACCGGTGATGAACTCCGGTGAACCAGTGGTGAGTGATGATGTAATTACTGAGCTTTAATACACTTAAAACTTAGTTTCGGTACTTGCATGTGGTGATTGTCTAAAAACCGAATGGTTTTGATTTTTGAAGTTATTGATTTGATTTTTGTTGAATAAAGTGATTGTGGATTGTTATTTTAGAATAATAGTGAGAAATTAGATTGGTTAGTGGTTTAAAAGAAGTGAAATTGTTGTTGCATGCTAAGGTTTGTTTCGGGTGTTGTACTAATGAAAGGGTATGGAATTTTGTGACTTGATTCTTAGTATAAACTAAGTTAATTAGCAAGAAATGAGATTGCATGTTGATTTAAAAGATAAATTAGTAATGCATGTCATTGTTTGATTTTTGATATATGATTTATGATTATAGCCGAATGAAAAATGAGTTTAAAGAGATTGGTTTGATGCTATTTTAATCGCACGGTTTTTTTTACGCAAGTTTTTTTCCTTATAACTTAGTATCTGTTCAGATAACGTGGTAGGGGAAAATCGAACATTGGTGGTTCGACAAGGCATAATCCTCATTTAACACATGAGCTACACCATCACCCCTAATTGCACGGTTTTAGATTTGTTCCAATAATATAATCAAAATCTACTAAAAATGTGTGTCGTAATATCAAATGCCAATTAGTTTAAAACTGGAAAGAGAATATAAAAGAGCAAACAAAATAATTAGATCAATTAATTAATTAATTGAAGGTGGGAGTTACTCGTAGCAACAACTTTTTATTTACATAATTAGCATATTATTGGGTAGAAAAACTAGTGATCAAATAGAAGCATTGTCAATCATTAAGGCCAAATTATTACTAGGCAATAATTCACAACTTGACCCGTACGTTTAAGTTGTAATCGTACAGTAATTATTCCCAGATGCAGCATCTCTATGCATATTAGAAATTGAAAAGCCAAAAAACTAGGGAGCTGTAAGGTTTTTTTTTATGGTAAAATAAATGAGGGTTATTCTAAATTTTGTCATTAGTTAATGAAACTACTCCCTCGCTGGCTCCATCAACGTGTCTTCTTTTGATTATTACGGGGTGAATTTGACAACCATAAATTAAAAGATTTATTAATTATTTTAAGAACCTGATAGATATATTTTAATAATTGGATTAGATGTATTTTCTAATAAAATAAGTTTTTAAAAATTTTCGCATAGAGTTCAAAACTCTGTTCTAAAAATTACCGATTTTACCGAATAATTATCGGATTAATTGTTTCAATATGTCCTTTTGATCAATTTTATAATTCGATAAATCACTACATTTTTTTCTGAAATCAATATTTTTAGTTTAATAAATTAATTATTTTTATACTTTATTAAAAATATTCAATTAATATTCTGATTAATCAATTCAATTAATTACCGATTATTTGATTAGTTACTGAAAAATTGATTTATCGAACAATATTGATTTCTGTTTTTCAAAATAATGGTCCAAACTTCTAAGTAATAGTCAAAAGACAAGAATATGAGGGGGAATGTTTTATTTGCAGCCAGCTAGATACGACTGTATGTTATTAGTGCATGAATTTTGCCGACAACTAATGATTGATCTATTTGCTAATTACTTAATTATTTTTTTTTATAGATTTGCAGGAGTATTAGATGTAATTATTTTTTTTATAGATTTGCAGGAGTATTAGATGTAGATGAAAGTTGAAACACTAATAAGCTACCAGCAAAAAGTCTCCTTTAGACGAAAATACTAGAACTCCCAATATTGTTACAATAAATTTTTTCAAATTTTTTATAATGATGGTAATTTTTTTAAAATACTTTATAATGATAAATATTTATACTACTTGCCTGAAAAAATTGGTTCAGTTGATTAAATAGGGAATAATTACTTTTTTCTCACGTCTTCGAATCTCACGGAAGGAGAATTTATAATTATGACTCATGAATCGGAGCATGTCGCTTAAATGCGGTTTATCTTAGTTTATTTGGTTTGCAGGCTATTACGTGAGCTCGTGCCATTTATCTGGGTTCACGCGATTTGCAGGCTATTGCATGAGCTCATGAAGTTTATACAGCGCTCTCCTGCGGATTTCCTACGATAAAAACGGTATACAATTACTCCTATATTGTTTGAAAAGTCAAACATTAAATGTAACCGGCAGTAATTTTATAATAATTATTTTTATAGACTAAAAAACGTACCAAAAAATTGAGCCTTCATTTTATTCAAAAATAAATATATAAAAATCGTAATTTTTGTTTTTCAGTACCATTCTTTCGCATTTGTTTTTTGTCATTTTCGATATAACATTCAACAACCCCCCGTTAAGTCCAACTTTTGTGTGAGTGAATAGTAAAAATATGGATGTAATCTGGTGCAAATTTGAGAAATTATTGAGATATGATATGGATTATCGAACTACTAAATCTGGTTGTCGTTTTCAGGAAAATATACTTAAAAGATAAGTGCAATTATCAAACAGAAAGCTGTGTGTTTGAATGATTTTATCGATTTATTAAACACTTTGGATTCCCTTAATAGCAGCTCAGCCGACAGTATTTCTTTTTATTTTTCGTCTTGCTTATGTAAATTAATCTTTTAAACTTGCGGGTTAGTACTAATTACTTCTATCATCCTCTGTTTTCACAAAAAAAAATTAGTTTCTCTTAATTTAATTGAAGGAGGTGGGAATGTCATTCAGATAATGAGAATAAAATTCTAAGTGTAATGGGAATGTGTTTAAATATCACAGGATTACCCATTAATCAATATAACGATACTCATTCGATTCAATTTTTATAATTCGATTAATCTCTGTATAATTTTATTTGGCTAATATATTACATTTTTTAAGAAAAAATAGAATCCTAAAGTTTACTTTAAAAAAGTTATCTAAAGTCAATAGAATTTTGCATATAAAAATTGAATAACATTTTTGTAGTGATATAATTAGACCCCTTCATTTACAAAAATAACCTTTATTTTGTATTAAAAATTGACTTAACTTTAGATTTTAGGGTCGTTACAGCATTTTCAAGGAATATAACTAAATTGGTTGATTAAAATGATATAAATTAATGATTAGCTAAAATTTGTGGTTGATTAAAATGATATAAATTAATGGTTAGCTAAAATTTGTCGAATATACAGGATATTCCTCTTTTGTTTGCTACAACTGTCCAACCCTGTTGAGGTTAGCTATACTTTAACAGCGCAGGCTCACACAGACCACAGAGCCACTACATGGTGAACAATATAATTATACATAAACTAATAATAATTACATAAGCTAGTATACAAATAAAAATTAAGTTCAGAACGTTCAAGATTTACTATTATCTGAAATCGGGGTTTTGTGAACTTGCACAGTTTGTTGCAGCATCACGTATATATCTATCTTTTTACCTCACTTTTCTCTCATTTTCTTTCTGTTGCAGGGGACCTTTACATGGGGGGCGGGTAGTCAAAAAAAATATATTAAATCACATAAGAAAAAAAATAAAAAAATAGCCTATTACAAAAAAATTGTAGAATACATTTACAATGTAATCACCGCACTCTCCAGCCTTCTTCCTCGGCTTGCATACAGAAGACAGCAAATCGTAATCTCTGCAGGCAATCATTTTCATTAATTAATCTACATGCATATAGCAAGATGGGGTCAGTAGGCCAAGCCAAAAGAACTGCTGCTCCTCTCACTTTCATGCAAAGAAAGTCATTTGATTATGTTTATGTACATGTATATTGATCTCCCTCAAGTGAATATACATCACTAATTTCAGGTTGCTAATAATCACATTCATGAATTCAATTATCAGAAAGAGAAGTCCATTTACATGTTGTAAATACCTACTTTGCGGAATCATTCCAACATAGAAGAATTTGTAAGTTAAATAACTTATATCTAACATGAATAAGCTGAGTTTATATCTTTCTTTTATAAAAACAACAATACAGAATAATTTTCTTACTATAGCCTACAAGGAAGCAACAGTAGTAACTTGATATACTAAAAAAACCATATTGTAGTTACCTTAAACTAATATAGCAAGAGGATTAGCCGTGTAATATCACAAGTATATAAACATTCATCAACTGGCATAGGAGTTTGCTCGAGTACAATGTAGTCAACATAGTAACAAATTGTCATGACTATTTCGAAAGGGCATACCTCATTTGTATCTCTCATACGAAGCACATTTAATCTTTCAACAGGCCTCCGGTTTGTTAGAGTTGTAAGCTGCAACCAATTATCCGTCAGAAACAGCTTTTGAAGATCAAATGTACACTCAGCTGTCAAATTTCGTAAAGATCAACTAAAGCACAAATAATTTTCATACCCAGAAACTAAAACGCTCTGGATCCCTAGTTGAAGGCATTAAGCCTTCAGCTTTGAAGAGTTGTGAAAGTCGCATTTGGTCTGAATAATTATAAAACAAAAAAGAAAGAAATATCAGTGTCAGCAAAGTACTTGTGTTTCAGATAATCATGGAGTGCATGATTGGCGGAAAGGGTGCTTCAATTGTCCCCCTTCCATACTAACTATGTATAAATCATAGGGGGAAAAAAGAAGTTTTGAATCTGTTTATGCAAACATATAAAATGAAGTCCATGGGATACTTCAGCAGCAATAGACACATGTTCCACTGATTTACTGAGAACTATATGTTAAATATATATGACCCAATCTAAGTTCCTTCCTGTGACCTTAGGGTTTATGAGTGCTGATTAGTTTACATGGTATCATCATTCATCAGAACACAGGGAAAGGTCTCATGTTTGCCCTTCCACCCCCATTATTTAATTAATTTGTCTCTTTGTTTGTCCCCTCATACGTGTGAGGGTTGAAAATAATATATGATCAAATCAAGGCTTGCTCCGGCAGTACACAGATCTAAGATCTTCAATGTACTGCACAGAAGTTTTCCTTTTGTGTGGCATCCTATTTCTTTTACGCTTTTGGGGAGAGGGGATTTTGGCCACCCCCAATCAGAAAAGCTAACAATAAATAATATTGTGGACAAACAAATATGGATCTCACAGGCTAAAACTACAATCTCGGAATTATACTTCTTAAACCTGAACATATATATTTGCCAAGAAACACGTCATTACTGTCAAAATGTAGGGAAAGATTGTTAACTAGAAAGTCTCATATTTCAAATAATATAATATATCCTAATTACAAATAGTTCCTTCCACCTAAATATCCCCACCACCTAATGAAGACTGGGAAATAAGTGCTACATGAACTAGATAAATGTTTTATTACCTCCTTGTGCTGCCGCTTGTGATGCCTTTAACCATGATCGAGCATATGCTGCTGCCTTATTCGTCATCTCCTGTAGCTGAAAGTTTTTATTTATTAATCAAGACATCCTATTGTTCATTTGAGTAGATAGTCATTTGTATAGCATGATGCATGCATAGAATGTGGTTACAGAAACAGATTGGCCTTGAATATCATATGTACTACGTACCCATTCAAGCAACCCTCTGCAGCAAGGGTAGACAGCACAGATATCTAAACCAATGATCTCAGGAAGAAGTATTAACCCCCCCCCCCCAACCATCTATTGACAAGCATTACCATGTGGCATATATAAAACATGATAGTTTTTTTTACATAGGATTTACAGCTACTAGAAGATATTAGGTCCCAAAGAGTCAAAGAAGCAAGACACCAAAAGTTCTGCCCTGAGTTACACCGATATAATCATGCAACTCTAACTTATCTTTTTTGAGCTCTGCTTAAATGTAAAAGCAACGACCTCCAGACAAGAGTTCCGTCACCACGGCCTCATATGCTAATTGTTTCTTAAGGTTTAAACAAATAAATTTAACACATAGATTTAAGTAAATATTGTAACAAATATACCTCTACTTTCTCTCGTGTTCCTTCTGCTGGACATACATCTTGTACCCATTCGATTTCAGCAACTCGGTACCTTTATGTATTTCAAAAATGGTTACAAATAATATTGGAAACCATACATATACGTGATAATGGACAGGCACCATGAGTTTAACTAACCCATCTTGATCCCAGTGGTTAAGGATGCGAAATCTTCTGCGACTTTCAACCTACAAAAGAATAGAAAATCACTGACTCACTAGGCAAATACTGATTTTTCACTGAACGGGTTCTACGATATGACAGAAGAAAGAAACAGAATGGTTTCATGTTCTTTCATCGATTTCTTCACTTTGTGTTCAGCTGCATCTCTAATTTGTCTTCCTAAATGGTACTGTGCTCTTCTATTCTCCAATGTTATTAAAGAATATGTATATGCTGGAAAAAAATATTCAAAGCCTAAACCCCTCCCCTAGTCTCCATCAAGTTTTTTGGTATCATATTCTAGGTCGAGCTAATCATATATACATTGCAGTGTTGCATAGTGAACATGTGCCTACTAACAACTGTGGAAGATACTGAAACTACAAGAAACATGAAAAGGCATATATAAAGTTGTCTTAAGCAGATGTGACTGGTCCGATTCTCGCTGATTCGTTGGAAAGCTGCGACATAGTAATATTGGATGCTTCTTACAGTCTTTACTAATTCTGCGATTGAAATTATAACAAGATATCTAAATATATAATTGTTTCTACTACTGTCAGATTTTAATCATGCAATCAACATAATTAGTTGTGTTGCTAGTACTGTTAGACTCAAAACTTAGGAAGCCACCTAACTTGTGTAACGTGAGCAATCAAAAGCAAACAGATAACAAACTGACAGAGAAATGGCCTTAAAATTGAATATGCTGTGTTCCAAATATATGTCCACCCAAATTAAAGACAATAATGAATAAAAAGAGTTAAAGAAATTAAATAAAACACTCATATCTAGCCAAAGGTATCTTTCCTATAAACCTTAGCCATTATTCAATGTACTTCAAGTTTTAACATAAAATAAAAGAGTAAAAATGAATTGATTTATTACTTAACAGCAGATTACTAAATTTCTTACAAAAGATATGGATCAGACTATGTAAACAGTGAGAAGTATGAAAATGAGCAAGATTATGTAATTATATCTAACCTCAAGAAAGAAACGACCATCTGGAAGTGGCTCACATCTACAAAATATAAATATAAGCTGATTACTTTAAATCAAATTAGAATCAACATTAACCAAGACCAAAATTGACAACAAAAAAAGAATCATACTCGGTTATCTCCACTTCACAAGCATAATCAGCTACTAAACCTGTGTTTTGATCAGTGACCACCTATAAAGCATTAATAGGCAGGACACAGTGGAGTAAGGGATTTTCAAGGTATCCAAATTTTGTTGAGGAAAAGTCTGAACAAGAAAGTAAGTTAAATCATAATGTATTTTACCATTCCCATTCTTCGATTTCCTTCCATTATCCTCCTTACCTGCAATGTGATTACCGTTAGAATAGAATACCATAATCAGTAAAATTAGAGCCCTTTCAAATGGATGTTCAACATCAGCGAGAAGAGTTTCGATCATAGAAAACCAAGTAATGTTACATGTGTCCATTATATAAAGATGTCATATTATCATATTTCTAAAATAGTATAGTAGTACAGTAGTACGTGGTAGTTGGTACAAGTCTATTTGGTATTTTTTTTGCATATACTGAATCACTGAATCTCTAAAGAACACTAGCACTGGACGTGTTAGGAGACGAGATACTTGAGATTGATTGATAAACACAAAAGAGAAAATACCAATATCTAGCCTCTTTTTCAACCAGTTAAGAATTACAGTTGCCACAGGTTCCTACAGCATGTCTACATTTTTACACAAGACAATATTGAATATCCCTTTCACACAGAATCATTATAACATTTTACCAAAATTGATCATCACATGCAGGTTGTTAAACCATAGAACTAGCCAATTCGAGACTCAATTATATCATACAACGCATAGCAACCAAAAGGAAACTAGCTACTCTGACCAACCCACCATCAGTCTATACCGGGCTTCAAATATGTTGAGTTGCAGCTTCTGGCACGGTAGAACAACATCCATTACAAAAAGAGGGATTAAATTGACACCCATGTTTGTCAAACTGTCGTTCTCTAATTTCCTTTCAGCATATTCTACAGGAAAGTTTCTCTGTATGATGTTGTTCAGTGTGACACTGTACATAGATAAGCAGAAGATTTTATACATGAAAAAATCAGCATAAAGAAACTACTTAATTATATAAAATAGTAATGACATAGGAGAATTTAAATTCAAAAAAACAAGTATTCAATGCCAGTGACAGTCCCAGTTAGCAACAAGAGCACGGATCTAAAATTAAAACAGAGTAAGCTTCCTTCAAAGAATAGTTGCCAACTAAAGAAAAACCAAGGAAAACTGTCTAGTGCTAAAAATATGATCAGCCTGTGTTTACATTGTTAATAGCATTATGGACCTTCTCATTTAGACGTGTTAAATTTATCTTTTTGGCCCGCCTGTTTTGGTTTTGCACCACTAGGGCTTTACTTCCGTGAATCTATGCATTATTTAGCACCATTATATGTTTGCATAAAAGTATCTGAACATCAATTTGATCACAATAAAACCCCGTTGAATATAGTTGGGACCGGGGAATTTTTTTGCTTCGGAGAGGTCATCAAATAAGAAAGCTTAATATTTTATTCATTTAAAAATAATTATAATATATCTTTAGCTGCTAATACATACGACATACCTAGTTTATTGGATTTCTGAATAATATGTTAACAATTACGCACTTCAACACTTCCATGTCAAAATTACCCATTAATTCAATCAGTCTTAAGTTTATGAACAATTTGCCTAGGTACTGTAACATCCCTTGAGGAGATTTGGCCTTTGGGAGTTCTGTTCAGTTTATAAGACAAAGTATTACTACTATGTGCACCAAAAAATCATGATCTTTTGGGTGCATGTGGTGGGTTTGTTCTTTACCCAAGTTGGTTGCATTCAGGACAGTAGGCTTCGTCTTATTTCAGGCTCAGAATCGGGACTTGACCCAGTTTTCGAAAAAGTCTCGGGATTTGACCGGGGTTATCACAGATACAACATGAAACATATCACAACTCACAAGAAATAAAGACAATAGATGATTATGAATGGTGTTGAAGTTATTGGATAGGAAAACCTAGCACTAAATTAGTACTTCCTCCGTCCCACTGGATTCTTTACATTGGGGGACAGGGGATCGGCACGTATTTTAAGGCTCCCGTAAAGCATGGTTCCCTAAATAATTTTAAATATTTTTTTCTTTTAAATAAAAATATAATGTTTAAACTTTTATACAGAGAAAGAAAATTCTAAAAATAAATTATAGAACTATACTTTATAGTTGCCTTAAAATGCATGCCAAACATCAGGAAAAAGTATGCAAAGAATTCAGTAGGACGGAGGGAGTAAGTATTATGAAATATATTAAAATGTGCATTTAATTGAAATTCATTATGCAAAACTTGGGACAGAGATTTAACACTATAATTAAGGTTATCACGGCGCCAAGTCGACCCTCGACGCCCGAGTACCTTCGTGAAGATTAGTCGATAAGTCGCCCGACTAGTCGTAAAAAGTCGACAAAATGTTCATTATACATATAATTACTTGATTTAATATATAATAATTGAACATGTTAGTTTTATAATTTAAATCAAAAGTGATAGAATAGTAAATTCAAAATATGCACGATACACCACAATTATTGTTATGAAGACCCCAAGTCGGGTTACAAGACTCTTGGGCGACCTTCACGTCAACTAGTCGACGACAAGTCGGGCTTCGAGACTCTCGGTGCCTGAGTACCTTCTCATCGACTAGTCGCTGACTAGTCGTCGACTAGTCGTCTTCGTGATAACAATGTCTATAATCTTCATGAAAAAATATGGATTATTATGATATAGGGGTTGTTAAATTTTAACACTGGACCTGACTATGGACCTCAGATATTTTTTCAATTTAAAGATGTGATCACTTTAAAGAGTATTAATTTAGAGAGGTTCTACTGTAATTTGAAAATTAGCTTGAGGTAAGAATTGTTCAGCAGTTCAATTTTCCAACGTAATTGGTATATTCAACTATTCAAGTGCTTCCGACATCATGTTATCTGCCAACTACTTCGTATTTGTAATTCAAACACAAGGATGGAACCCAAAAGGTATGGGTACAGCAGTTTAAGAAGCAAGCATGTCAAGTGTCAACTGTCAACTATCTGCATAAAGCCATAAAATAATCACTCACCTGATTGAACATGTTCTGGGACTAATAAAAAGAACTGTTCGGCATAACGGGCATCTGTTACCTAGCATTTACCATTAAGGGTCAGAAGGACATCCAGTTTCAACATGCTTAATTATAATATAATGGAGTGACTGGAAACCTATAGAACTCACATCTGTCCATTGCTTGAAATAGGCAAGAACGACAAAAGGAGTGTCCACAAGGAGTTGTTAGTGGTTCATACAGCAACTTTAAGCAAAGGGTGCAATCAAAATCATCACTTCGTGACGCTATCCCATGAATTCTTCTCCCAAATGTACTAGCTGTTCTCATTGCAAGATTCTGAAGAGGGGTGCTAATTTCACCAAACAAAAAGAGTTTCACAATTTCGCGTTGATAATTGAATAGCCAGTAATAGAAGAATACATAAATTATGTAATCATATAAGTCAAAACAGAAACATAGACTATATAGCTTCTGTTTACTTCGAAATAGAAAAAGCAACGAAAATTACCATAGTGGATCAACCTGGAGTCCTGACAAGATTACATCATGGGCCTGCTCAAACTTTTCTAACTGCCAATCGTACAAGAGCGATGGTTACTTTAGTAAACAAAGAAAAAAACGGATTAGCTAAAAGTCAGGTTGTTAGGAACATATAATCGATCACATACTTGGGCGAAGGGAACAAAAATACTAATTCATGTAAAATGACATATAAGCAAAACAGCGAAATGACAAGAAAGCTTTTTGAGGAAGTTTATCACACTGTTCCACCTAAAATTCAATCTGCAACATCTGACTCCATGTTAAGGAAACAGTCATAGCTCTGCATGCCTCATGGATCATGATACAGCTACAGAGATACTTATGTTCATAAAAGAGCAATATCTTCTAAACTACTTGACCATGATAAAAGAGCAATATCTAAACTAATTGACCATGATAAGATTGATTATCTCACCAATATGAGTGCATCGGCCTTCAAAATATATGATGCTAATGAATTGTTCAGTAAGTTTATCAACTTCTCAGCATCCTTCAGTGCGAGCTGAAACAAGTTACCACTAAATTCAATTAGTTCTTATTGCATTACTTTAGTTGGAAAAGGATAATTTTTACCATAAAACAAACAAAAGACATACTCCAGCATGTATTGTGGGATCAAGGCCACTTAATGGTCTATTTTCTGACTCTGAAGACTGTCTTTGTACCAAGAATTGGCAGATTCTGTGACAAGTATATATCAAATTTATGTTAAAAGAATATTCATGAGATAGGCACTAAATATATAAAACAACAAAAAAGATATAGTGATTATGCATGTGTCTTATAATAACTCTACCTGAGGTAAGCCGTGCATCGGTTACGAAGAATGACGGGATCGTTTGGTTTGATATTATAAGCTTTTGAGTAACAATTGATTGCCTAACATGAAGCACGGTCTGTCAGCAATTAATATAAGATAAAGAAAACACTCAGAATTACCCATTTCATACAATGCTGAGCTTATTTCCTTGTAAGAGAAACAATCATTGTAGCATCACTGTACCATTTAAATTCACCAATAAACCACGAGCCACGTAAGATTCGAATATCTATAAGTTATAGTAGTTCACCACTTTCTCTCAGAAAAAAAAAATCTAATTCTCAACCCTATAATCACACTTGCATATTGTAAGAGCCAACTAGCAACAACTCAATGCCTATAGGCCCTATACAGTATACATAGCTAAACAAAACAAACCTTCAAAAATAAAAGTGTTCACGACGTCTCTATATAAAATATAAGAAACACATATAGGCTGCAAAACAATAATTGTAATTCTGTAACATGTAAACACTGATACCTAGAAGAATTAAACAAATTGATCCAAAATTACGACAAAAAATGATTTAGTAGACTACGAAAACAAAATTAACCCAAAAAAACACAATTAAGCAATCCCTACTACAAATTATTATTAATACAAGAAAAAAATCAGTTAAAATAGTGAATAAAGGGGGGGGGGGGGGTAAGATTATATCACCTCCTCGAAACGATTAGCACGGAATGCTTTGTTTCCCATCTGCATAAGATCATAAAGATGACTAAATCTTTCCCATGACATGCTCTCTTCTTCATTTTCCTGCACACACACAACTTAATTCAATACGAAATCGAATAAACCTTCTTCTCAATCAATTCTAAAACCTCCTCAAATTCCATAATAATCAACAAATTACAATAAACCTATTCATAACCTATCGAAATTGTGTCTAATCACCAATAACAAAACTAATACAATTTCGAACAAAAAACAAGTAGTAATTAATAATATTAACTAAATTAAATTAATACTAACAATTAAATTAATTATATGATGATATTTTAATTTAAGTTTTAATTACCCAAAGGAAGTCTTCAACATCGTTAACACCTTCCAAGCTCAAACCGGAAGAAGAAGCTTCACTAGACATTTTGTAAGTATGTATGTATGTATAGGAGGAGAGAGATAATAGCAGGAAGGAAACAAAAGAGAGTGAGAAGATGAAGAGGTGGAGTGTTATAGAGTTACAAATATAGAAACGACGTCGTAAATTAGGAAAAATAGCAGCGTAGAAGAATCGTGTGTTGCCCTGTATCCTTCATTGTATATACGGACCTCATTCGTTTACGTGGTGGTTTTACCTCTCTCTCTCTTTCTCTTTCTCTTTCTCTCTCGCTACAGCCGCTTAATTATATATATATATATACATAAAATTAATCAACGCTTTCTCTCTCTAGAAATTATGAGAGATGGGGGAGGGGGTTTATGTGAGGGAGAGCGGGGATGAGAGCTTTCCTTCTCAGACTTTTAGAGAGAGAGAGTGGGTCCTGCTAACTTGCTCTTTTTAACACCCAGATTACTGGTTTAGTCAACCTTCCGTATATGTAAGCACCTTCTAATTACTTATCACTACAGGCTACAGCTGTAATTTTCAATACCATCCGCTTGTTTACGAGTTTTCGTTAGGAGTTCGAATTTTGTCTAATACACGGAACGTGCCCATATGTTTAAAGGTAACAAATGTAATAATTGTGTGATTAAATTGAATTAGCTCATTGTAGTTTAAATAAATATTTTTTTTATCTGAACATAATTAGATAACTCAAGTGCTTAAGATTATATTCTGTCGTTTTAGATACTGGGTTCAATTCTCGCTCATTCGAAAATTTATCGGAGCTATAAGTCATATTTGTCAAAAAAAAATATTCCTTTTGTCCTCCTAAATATAAATTGGGGGACGGGGTTCAGCAAGCATTTGAAAACTAGTTTAAAGGATATTTTCGTAAATAATTTTTAATTTTTTTTTGTACTTAGAAAAAAATTATTGTTTAAAAAGAAAATTTTAAAAAAATATATGAAATTATATTTTATATTTATCTTAAAATGTGTGTCAAATATTGAAAAAAAAACTGTACAAAACGGGACAGGGAGTATAATTTAAGCAGCTGCGAAGTTATATTTTCAGAGTTTGATTTTTCTTTTCGAAATAAATTTAAGTGAAAAGATAAAATTACTGCCAAGTTTTAGTCGTGGTGTGTTATGTCATGTGTGTGTTGAGCAAACAGGGGGGATAGAAATGATACAAATACATTTTATTATTTGAATTCAAAGAACCGGATATTTCCCATTTATACGAGCATGATGAGACTTGTTTGAGATTACATAATTCAGTTACAGTCCTTTACTAACTCAAATGTGACGAGTTTCAAACAGAAAATAGTGTTAACAATGCAGAGGCCTATAATGAATATTTAATCTGTATACCAACCTATAAACAAAAGATACCGTGAGACAAAAGAAAGAAGGCCGTCTTGGTTTAGATCCCATGAAAACGGCAACACCCACTGTCAAAACATAAGCACTACAAACAATAAAATTAACCGAATTACAACAAGTCATGCTCATATTTAGAGTATAATTTAGTATTATGCTCATATTTGTTTATATAATTAGTACCGGTATCATCTTTTTATTACGTATGATATATTGCTACATGTATTATTCAGGCATATCCATGTAGGGGTCAACTGAGACACATGTACTTATAAAATTAAAAATTAGAATTCTTTGAACAATTCCGGTATAAGGCGTTCTTCAAGTCGAGCCAATTTTGTCATAAAATATATGATATTGCATTTTTATTATATTTTTCATTTGTATCCTTTTATTTTATATACCATTATTTAAAAAAAAATGCTTCAACAATTGTGAACTAAGGGTTTAAGTTTTTAGCCTATACCCTCAACTTTTGATATTTTAAGTAAATACTCACGTTCAACTCAAGTCGATTGCTAATTTAAAGAATTTTATATCATGTAATGATACGTACACGAGATTTTAAGAAACTGTAATTTTTAACGCTTCTCATACTTTGACGGCAGAACATCAACTACAAAAAAAGGAACCGGATAGGAAGCAAGGCAGAAGGAGTAAGTGAAGATAGACAAAAAAATAAAGTGACTAGTCAAAATTGGAAAGGAGCCACGTTCCATCCATGACATCCACAACGTCAAATTGTTTTAAAATCCTAGTGCTTTGGGAATAAGGTCAAAGACAACTCACTTTAAGTGCCTTGCTACAAATTCTTCATAAATCTCTTTGGTGAGGGTATTATTTGTTTGGTAGCCAGCGTCTAAGCATAAGATTTGTAGATGGAGGGTTTATTCCTATGCTCCATGAATGCATATGGTAGCCTAGCTAACTGCTGGAACAACCATTTCATAACTAATCACCTCTATTGTTTCCTCCTCTGCAGTCTACTTGTCCCAGCCATTTCATGACTATTAGCTCATTACCATTGTTTCCTCCTTTGCAGCCTAGTTGTGTCTCATTCATTGCAAGCTAAGTTAATTTTCGACAATTAACCACAAGATTTGCACTAAATTTTGTTGTTAAGTAACCTGATTAATGATTATCTAAATTCTCAAAATTTTATTATTATTTTTCTCTCATTTGTATGGATCCAAGGGTGAATTAGGAACATAAATATTTCAAATAATAATTTGATTCCGTGTTCATAATATTTGGGTATGGATGGTGGGCTGATCAAGATGATATATTTAAAATAATGATTTGATTTCATGTTCACAATATTTTATTATCATTTTTATCTTGTCCTAAAAATAAAGATATTTGTTTACACTATAGAGAAAAATGTTTTTTGTAATTTTTGATTATAATCACGTGAAGATGTGTAGCTCAGTCGAAATTCTCATCATACAAATATACTGTATATTTTTACAGTGCTTCAATTTTTTTCTCCCCAACATAAATAGCACGGCCGATTACACCACGTTGTTGGAAATATTTAGGGAAGCAAAGGCAAACCGTAGTGTAAGTTCGAAGAACTTGTTCTTTTTGATTTAAATATTACTCCCTCCGTCCCTCCCAAATGTTTACATTTGGGTGGGGCGCGGAGTTTAAGAAAAATGATAAAATAGTGGAGCAAAGTTAAAAATGTGAGTAAAGTAGTGGGACCGATTAATATTATATGTATAAAGTGGGTATAGTGGAGAGAAATAGTGGATGTAGTTATTTTAAAAATTATAAAAACCTTACTATTTTTGGAAAGTTTTGAAATGTAAACAATTGGATGGGACATCCAAAAAAGAAAAGTGTAAACAATTGGATGGGATATCCAAAAAAGAAAAATGTAAACAAATGGAAGGGACAGAGGGAGTAGTATTTAGAATTTTTTACAATACAATAAGTGAATAATAAACGGCAAGAACAAACCTAAAATGATGTACCAACATAACGGGACAGATGTCAAACGGCTAACATTATAAAATGGCGGCCGAATCTACGACCGACCTAAACTTAACTCCATTTATCTAGGTAAAAGGTAGTACTAATGCTGGTATCATAAATAATACTCTCTTTCCCTGCCCTTCTTGTTTCTTTTTAATCTTTTTAGAACGTTACTCTCCTTTATTTACGCATCAAAATTTTCTAAAGGTCTTTTTAATCTGTTTTCAAGTACAGGTAATAATCACAAACTTCAATGAATTTGGAGTATTTTTATTGATGAAATTATTGTACAGGAAGGGAATTATCATATTAATAAATAACTAATATAATTAATATAATATATTAAATAATATTTTAATATTAAAATATATTTAATTTTTATTTCGATTAATCCTTCCGATTAATTCCTAATTCCTAATTTTTGAATAAATCCTAATTGAGTAGTTCAACCAATTGATTCTTATTCCGGATTTTTAAAACACGGACTAATTCACGAAAAGGAAGCCACAACTCACTTTCATCATACAAGGAAACAAAGAAAAACAAAAAGATTATCAGATTATTTATTGTTCCGTTATTCTGGAATATAAAT
Organism: Apium graveolens; assembly: GCF_009905375.1. Classification (NCBI taxonomy): domain Eukaryota; kingdom Viridiplantae; phylum Streptophyta; class Magnoliopsida; order Apiales; family Apiaceae; genus Apium; species Apium graveolens. The sequence goes on from NC_133651.1 coordinate 20,512,224, forward strand.
TAACCTAATGCAGCATTTGTATTGTGCTAACAGGAGATTTGTCTAGAGTCCCAACCCAACCGTTTCGGATCAGCTTATGCAAAAACAAGAGTACTGCCGTACGATAATTTGCGCGTGTTGAATTTAATTAAATCAATTATATATTTGGTTCTGTGAGGTTAGCCGTAATCAGAATCTAGCCGATGCAAAATCGACTTTATAAGTTTTAGTAATGAAGAAGATTAAACATGCTTTTATTATTGTTTGTTTTCCTGCTAAACACCTATTTTAAATATAAATTTTGTACTTTTTATAATTAGCCCCAGATAAATTATTTCGCCATTTCTTTTTATGATTTGAATATTTTATTTTTCGCTCAAAATCATGATGTCCAGTTTAGGTAAAAGTCTATCAAATAATATTGACATGAATAATTGCGGTATGATGTTAGTTTTATTTTTTTGTTTAAAATATATAATAGAAAAACAAAAAACTCAAATTAAACTATAACATAAATTAATTAATATGGTTTAATTTTATGAAAAAAGTTATAAGTCCCAAATTATGTCCAAACTAAAATACAATTGACACATCTACTATTCTTTTATCAGGCTTCATCACCAAAAAATTTCAGTTATCATTTTTTAATACAACTACAGAGTAATCATCACTTGAATCAGAAATGGAGGTAATATTGTTATTAATCGGGTCCATTCTGTTACTTCATCTTCTACATGTTCCATTTCATCATTTATTTTTATTCACATATGTTATTGTACATAATAGTTTTGTGTATATATTTATGTTTGTTGAACATTAGTAATGACTTTGATTAAGTAATTCTTCAAATCTGATTTCATTCATTCATACATTTTCTTCGTAGCATAAAATCAAATAGCTATTAAGCAAATATATAATGAGTTAACATTTAGAGATCAAAATGAAGCATATTTAGTATCCAATGTTACAATCATGCATTTGAACAATCCATAAAATAGTTAAACGCAAAACAAACATGTTGCTATCCAACTTCTACTTATAATACACATCTGATGTCTATATTATGACATAGGTATTTGATGAATCGAGTTTGGAAGAAAAAAAATTAAGTGCTACATCTCATAGATGTACATATTTGTTGTTTTATTAATTTATATGCAAAGTGTTTATCAATGAGACTACAACAACTGAGTACGATCTGACAACGTTCTATGATCTTGTATCGGAGGATTTGGAGAAGAACAAAACATGAATGGGTAAGAGAAAGATGTAAACGACACATTTTGCATTTGAGATACTAATGTAACATCATTATCTATTCCAAACTTCCTTACAGTACTAAAGTATTCTTTTTTATTACTGTGTGTAGATGAAAATTGAATGTTTAGATGTTACACGATTCATCGCTATTCTTGATCTTTATAAAGATAATAATAATGTTATAGTACGCCTATATGTACATTTAAGAAATTCCTATATGTTAAACAAATGTATAAGAAATCCCATAATTTAATACCTTCGAAATATGATCTAATACTATATCAAATGAAATTTTTTAAGTATCGTTAAAATATAATATTTAAGTTTTCAAGAAACAAAATAAGCGATTTTTCCTAATACATACATATATATGATGTGTGTGTGTGTTTTATTATATATATATTAATAAATATAATTGAAGTATTAAAATATGTATATTTAACAAAAAAAAAAGAAATAAAAAATAATGCAAAATTTTGTAGTGCATAATTTCGGTCATTACATTTTACATAAATCAAATCATGTCAATTTTTTGTTTAAATTTTTTTCTCAATAATTTTGAGATTTGACTAAAATCAAAGTAAGGTATTTATTGATAGTTATACGACGCCTAGTATTTTGCCACTAAAAGTTATGATAGAGGATGCACAATAATTTTAAAATTAAAATAAAATCAATATAAGATATTTATTAACAATTTATCAGCGTTGTTAGTCGACGCCTTATATTCTCTAACTAAAATAGAATAAAAGAGGAATTACAATAATTTAGAAATTGGAATAAAATCAAAATACTTTATTCATTGAGTGTTTCTCGACTTCGTTTTCAAGGACGAATCGTATTCTATAATTAAAAAGTATAATAGTGGATATACAATAAATTTAAAATTAGAAAAAAATCAAAAAAAAAGAAATTTATTGATAGTTTCTCGGCGTCGTCGAATACGACACCTCGTATTCAACAACTAAAAAGGTATAAAAGGGGAATACAATAATTTTAAAATTGGAATAAAATCAAAATAAGATATCAATTGACTGTTACTCGACTTCCTTTTCTACGATGCCTCGTATTCTATCACTAAAAAAAGTATAATGGAGGATATATAATAAATTTGAAATTATAATAAAACCAAGATTAAACATTTAATGATAGTTTCTCGGACGAAGACGATGCCTCGTGTTCAGCAACTAAAAAGGTTTAAAAGAGGATTTATAATAATTTTTAAATTGAAATAAATTTAAACTAAGATATTAATTGACTGTTTATCGTCCTCGTATTCGACAACGCTTCGTAATCTATAACTTAAAAGTATAATAGAGGATATAAAATAATTTTAAAATTGGAATAAAATCAAAATAAGATTTTTATTGACAGTTTCCCGGCATCATTGAAAACGATGTCTCCTATTCTGCAACTTAAAAGGTATAAAAGAAGATATATAATAATTTTGATATTGGACTAAAATCAAAATAAAATATCCATTGAATGTTTCCCAGCTTTTTTGTTCGACGACGCCCCGTATTCTATAATTAAAAAGTATTATCTAGTATATACAATAAATTTGAAATTAGAATAAAATTAAAATAATATATTTATTGACAGTTTCTCGGCGTCGTCTTCGACAACGCTTCGTATTCTGTAACTAAAAAGATATAAAAACATAATATACAGCAATTTTGAAATTGGAATAAATCAAAATAAGATATTAGTTGACTGTTTCTCGACTTTCTTTTCGACGATGCCTCGTATTTTATCACTAAAAATTATAATATAGGATATTCAATAATTTTGAAATTTGAATAAAATCAAAATAAGATATTGATTGACAGTATCTTGGTGTTGTTTTCGACGACGCCTCATATTTTAATAACTAAAAAGATATAAAAGAAGATATACAATAGTTCTGAAATTGGAATAAAAACAAAATAATATATTGATCGATTATTTCTAGACTTCGTATTGGACGACACCTCGTACTTTATAACTAAAAACTATAATAGAGGATATAAAATAATATTGAAATTGGAATAAAATCAAAATACAATATTTGTTGATAGTTTACGACGCCTCGTATTCTTCTACTAAAAAGGTATAAAGATATAAAAAGTAATTTTTTTAATTTTAAAATTATTGAATTAAAAAAATAACACATTCAATTCTTTTTACGTGTATTTTACAAAAAGTATGAATTAAAAAAGACTCTGAAATTAATAGTGCACAATTTCAGTCATTATATTTTACAAAAGTCATATCATATTAATTGTTTTTAAATATATGCTCATTTCTCAATATGTATATTTAAAGTAGAATAATGCATATTTTTTGAAAAAGTATGAATAGGAAAAGGATGTGAAATTAATGGTATAGAGTTTCACTTATTATACTTCACAAAAGACAAATTAGATAAGTTTTTTACTTAACTTTATTTCTGAATAATTTTAAAATTAGAATATAATTAAAATAAAATATTTTATTGACGGTTCCTCGATTTCGTCTTCGACGACTCCTCGTATTTTATAACTAAAATGGTGTAATATAAAATATGTATATATTATAATTCGTTGCAGTATATAAACAATACCCTAATATTAAAGAAATAACACAGCAGAGTTAGTTTAATCTCGTAGTATGTCAAATGAAAAATTATAATTACCGATGAAATAAAAAATTAAGTTATAAAAAAATATAATTAGTTATTTCTCCTAGTAAATGTATTTATTTCTCAATCTGTATGTTTGAAGTTGAAAATATGAATATTTAATGAAAAAATATCAATTGAAAAAGGATGTGAAAATAACGGTGTAGAGTTTCATTTGTTAACTCTTATGAAAATCGGATTAGATTAATTTGTTGCTAAAATTTATTTCTCAATAATTCAAAATTTTGAATCAAATCAAAATAATATTTTTATTGACAGTTTCTATTTTATAACTTAAAAGGTATATTAGAGAATATTTATATGTTATAATTTGTTGCACAATGTAAACAATAACCTCAAATGAGATGAAAGAACAAAAAAGAGTTTGTATAATTTGTCAAATGAAAAAATATAATTACAGATGGAATAAAAAAGTTAAATTACGATGAAACATCATTAAATGTTTCTCAAAGTAATACATATTTTACATTTATTATTACGAATAGCATTACAACAATTTTTTATTGGTGATTTATTCCGAGATAAATATTAATTTATATTGTAACATTGAAAAATATACAATAAATACTCTTGATTACGAAAGATTTAAGCTAAAAATAAAAATATTAGTGGCCTCTCCTTATAAGATTCTAAATTTTACATGTATAAAATGAAAATTAGTGGACTAAAAGATAGATAAATATTTATCTTCTTAGAAGATAAATATTAATGTGTATAATTTATCCTAATTTCTTGTTTACAACGATAATTAAGCATATTTGATACTCTAAAGAAAGTTTTTTTAAAAGCTATTTTTATTAAATAAATTTTATTTCCACGAAGCATAACTTTTAAGTGCTAAGAAATAAGTGATATAATTACATTTTTTTTGTTTTAATAAGATATATGTGCATATTTCAAAAAAAAATTGTTTCACTTTAATTTCTTAAAGATGTTTGCAACCAATAAACCTTAAATAGTAAAATGAAAAATGTGAACTTGTTCAACAATATTTTTTTCTATCATATGATAACTCTATCTTTATTTTGGTTTTGAGCATTTTCTCTTAATCATGAATTTTGTATCATTTTTAATGATTGAAATACATGTATACCTATTTATATATACATATTCAATTACTCTAACTCAAGTTTTAATATCCACTTTGTTAATTGTTTAACATAAAACTTCCATTTATCTTGAGGTATGTTAAAATGAAACAAATATATATATATATATATATATATAAATTTACTTTTGAAAATATATTATAGTTAAAAATATAAATATTTCTACTTTTATCACACACACAAATATATATATATATATATATTAGAATAGAAACTAGAAATTAAATAATTTTTTTAAAAATTACTTCGAAATATATCATATATGGTATGTAATATATCTATATATATAGCTCTATTATATTTATGTATAATAATTAAAATTATTATTTTTTTATTTTTAATTAAATTATATGTAATATGATTTAAATTCTGATTAAAGAAAAAATTGGAATTATTATAAAAGGTGGCTTTATAATATCTAAAAAACACCAAACTACTTGATAATGATATTTTGGTCCATTTATATTAATATTATTAAAATTTTACATTTGCGAGGTGTTGAGAAATTTAATATGTACCGATGGTAACCGATCAAAAATGAAATATTTATTATTTTAAAAAAAACAAATTTTGAACTTGATGTATATTTTTTTAAAGATAAATTTAAAATAATATTATTATTTCCTAATTTACTTTACAAATTCTCATTTTTTATATGTATTAAATAAGTTTATAAAAAATCTTTTAAAGTGGAAGTATATTTAAGTTCTAAAAATAGTAGTGATTTTTTTTATTATATGTATAATTATCAATAAGTTAGAAAGATAGTTGTGAAAAAAATGATTATATATATAATTATCAAACAAAAAAAAGTTTGTGCTCAAGTGTCATAGATTTATATAATTTGCACAAATAATTATCGTCCAAGAGTAAATTTGCTGACAACATTTGTAACTTTGTTCATATTCATTTGAAAAACTTTTTGTCATTATCATTATTTTCTATTATAAGTTAACTGTATTTGCACGAAAACCATCATTATGAAAAAACAATCATTTTTCCATAATGGCAAGGAGATTTTTGTATATGCTCATACTCTACAAACTCAAAATTTGGTGAATAACTTCCATTGTCGAGTCTAATCTTTAGGAACATTACTATACAAAAATCTAACTTTCAAACCAACTTCACTCGTAGAGTCTATCTCCGACAAATATCAAATGACAAAATCAAAGTAATGTTAAAAAATTAACTAACATCATATTAATACGGTGTTTGTGTTTGTTACCAAAAATAAAAATAATACTAATAGAAAATACAATTAATTTTTAAAATATTTAAATTATTGTCCAAGAAATTTATGTGAACCTCATTACAAACATTTAAACTGTTTTAATTATTGTCCAGAAAATTTATCATAAGTTTTGGTCATGAACAGAGCAGCCACACTTTTAGCTTAAATTTACAGAATAACAAACTCGACAACTTGTTTTTATTGATATTAAAAATAAAAAAAAATACAAACTCGACTAAAACACAGTGAAACTAAATAGTTATATATACCCGACTTAATAATTGCTGAAAACATGGTGCGATTTATCCTCCGTCATTTAAATGTTAGTATTTTGAAGTAATCTAAACATATGAGTGCAACCAAATTTAAAGAAACAAATTCAAAACATATACATGTTAGATTTTAAGTAATCTAAATTGAGCCGGAGGATTAAAAACAAATCTCTTTTAGAAATTTCATCAAATATGTAAACCCCATTAACAAAATTAATATAATTGTCTTCGTTTAAGAATTTTTATCCGATTTAATAGAACCTAAATAAAAAAACCTTCATCCTGCATAGATCAATTACATTGGCATACGTTTCATCCTGCACAAATTAAATAAATTAAACAAGGCGACAAAAAATGGGAAAAAGAAAAAAGTCTAAGAAGGAAAAAGAAAAAAAGAAATATATTAATGATTTTGTGTGTCTCGCCATTCTTGAAAGAGTTCTGAGAAAAGATATACAATCAGTTATTATTTTGAATTTTGAAATTTGTCTAAGAATAATGAAAAAATATTATTGCTATAATAGGGAGCTGTTTAGGTGTATAAAGTGATTTGTTAGGTTAGTTTTTTATGGGTTAAGATGAATTTAAAGAAAGATCCATGGATACATGTATAATATAAAGTTTTTACGTGTAAAAAATAAAGTGGGTCATGGATTATGGGTAATGGGTAAATTAGTATGTAAATGCTAAATGAGCAGTAGTAGTCTTTAAAATAATATAGATATAGATTTTATATAGTAATATTTAATTTTGCGTTGTTAGCATATAATCTCACAATTACAAGTAAAATGGTCCAAAATCTCATATTTCAGAAAAATTATCTTTTGTATCACATGAAAATGTATTTTTAAATTGCGTTTTCATAAAACGCTGTTTTATTTTTCATTTATATTAATTATAAAATTTAAAATTGAAAACTAGAAATTAAAAAAAATGAAAAAGCATTCGGCTTGTTACTACGTCGTTGCAAAAGCATTGCATGTATGCGTTTTTTGTGCTAAAAATATATGGTTTGCTGCAGGTTGAATTCGAACATGCGACCTTCAGCGCTAGGCTCTTATTAGCACAGCTAAACCACTACAGAAACTAGCACATTTGTTAAAGTATAAAAACATTTTTTATGAACGTTTCTTTGCGAGAGAAATGACCATCTTTTTATATTATGATATTAAGAGCATTTTACTCCAAAATTGTGAAAATTATGGACATTTTTCTTAATTTTGAGGGTACGTGATTGCAGAAAGTTGTTTAAAATGAATATTTAAATAATATAGAGGTATTTTTTAATATATTTTAATCAATGAATATTTAAATTTATTCTTTTATTTAAATTAGAATTTGATATAATTTTACCTAAAATTACTAAAAGTATTTCTCGAAAGTAATTTTCCATGTACTAGTTCTCTCATTTGTACCGTGATTTTAAAGATCCCCGATTTTATCGATTAATTCTCGATTAATCATCTTAAAAGTACGTGACCGATCCGATTTTTTTAAATCCGATTAATCTTTATGTATTATCTTGATCTGTATGTTGCAAATTAATTATTATTTATAATATATAATTTCTATTAAATTTTAAAAATTATTAATTATATAATATGATAAATTTTCATTAACTTATAAATTACTACTAAACTAAGGATGTTAAAATTAAATATAATTAAAAATATAAAATGCATCCGCTTTTTCTCCGATTTATCCTTCCAATTAATCGCCAATTTTTCAATTAAATATAAATCATTACTTCGACCGATCTCTTCAGATTACCAATTTTTATAACATTTCTGCGGACATTATTGTATAACATATGCGTATATTGTATTCTATTTAATTAAAAATGGAGCAGATATTGTGCTGAAGAGTGAAGTGGGGCAATAAGAGGAACTCCAAGGCATGACACTCTTCGATGTTAACTTATTAGAGTATCAAGGGTGCTTGAAGAGTGTAATACCCGAGAAATTTTGTGACCGTAATTACGTGTTTAATATATAAATATATGTTTCTTATTCTAATTTGGTGCATTTTTATTTTTCTGAATTTCAAAAACGCAATTTAAAGCATCATTATTACTACTTGTTACGTGTTATCCATTTTTGTAGCATGTTATGTGTTTTAGCATGTTCTGTAATTGTTTTCAGGGTTTGTTATTATTTTAGAAAATATTTTGTTTTAGAAAAGTGTATCGAACCGGGCCCTTACCGGGACGTCAGAGCCCTCAAAATCATGTTTTTATTTTTATAAAATTATGGGTATTTCAAAGATTCGTTATTTTTATATTTTTTAAAAATCCGTATTTTTTTGGGAATTTTGACATATATATTGTATTTATTTAATAATAATATTTTTAAAATTATTCCCCATAAAATAAATTTGGGGTCAGATATTTTAATTAAGGGATTAAAAACACCCTTAGATGATTTTTGGATATTAATTTTCTGATTAATATATATAGCAGAAGTTAATCTTTTTATTTTCATAATTATCCATAAAATTCAAATAATTACAAAATGATTTTCAGAAATTAGGGTTTTAAGTTCATTGTGTTATTGAAGTCGGATTCAATCGTTCAAGGTGATATGATTGGTTGTTTTTGAAGTTCAAATAACAAAATCGAAGCTTAAATCGCCCTCTTCCTGTTCATAACCTGTGAATTTAACAAATGCTAATCAAATTTTAATCTCGATTTTGTTCTCCATAATCGAATTTTGGGGTTTCATAATTGTTGATTGTTTGTTGTTTTAATTGTCGCAGTTACCTGTTATTCCCAAGGAACTAACAATGAAATTTACAGAAGGGGGTTGAATGTAAATCTCAAAATTTTTTCAAGTTTTGAGCAGTTTCAAAAGCTAAGTGTATGATGAACAGATGTGTGTGAATTGCTTTAAGCAAGTGCAGACAGATGTATATTCAAAACACAAATGTAAAGAACACAAAGGCTTTAAAAACTTTTCTGGTGGATTTGTTGTTCCACCAAAGATGTGTATTTCAGAAAATCTGTGATACAAAGAATTGATCACAACTGCTTCCTAGTACAAACTAGATGATTTTCTCTCTATGTTTTTATAAACAGCTCTGGAAAATTCACATCTAATTACTAGCTGCAACTTGGTTTATATATCACCAAGTTTACAAGTGAAGACAAAGATAAAATATAATTATAAAATAGTTCTTCACATATTTCTTCTTCATTTCTCTATCCAATGCAATCTAAGATAATTTGTGAATCTTTGAATACTTCCTTGTTTGCACCAGAATTGAAATGCTGCTTTTTCTTGATTACTCCAAGAGGCTACCACATTCCAATTATCTCTGTCAACCCATGTGCCTCTGTCAGCTTATGAATTATCACTATCAACTGCTATGGAACTGAGCATCCGTTGAAGCTTTCATCCGTTGATGGCTTTATCCGTTGATGCTTTAGTGACATCCGTTGATACTTTAACAGTTGAAGCTTTATTCGTTGATGCACTCATCCGTTGATGGATGTTATCCGTTGAAGCTTTAGAGACATCCGTTGAAGCTTTGTTTCTCATCCGTTGAAGCCCTTTAATCTATCAGTTGATACTAATTCATTTACACAAAATTAGAAGGCATGAAATATTTACAATTAGCCCTCCTATTTGCATATCCACTAGTAGTCAACATGACTTATAATTTCCCACAACTTCTAAAAATTATATCTTAAATACAGAGACTAAAATGTGCTACAATACTAAACTTATTTCTAAGTAAAGCTACTCCATCAACGGATAGCCAAGATGGTCTTATCCGTTGAGGCTAAAAACACTAGATTTCTACTTAAGTGTTTTGTTTAACTTATCATCAAACTAATATATATATTCCTAACAATCTCCCCTATTTATGTCTACTAGAGTTGTAGGCATAAATTCAGGGTTAACTTGATGATAACAAAATACTTAACTAATATATGAGTTGAAATCAAGTAGAAATTCAAAAGTGATGCAAAAGTGTATGTACTGAGATAGAATTGAAGATTTACAGTGTTTCCAAGGGTGCTCCTTTAGTCTGAGCAAATCATTTTCTTTTCCTTTGTTCCCTTGTTTTCTTCCCCAGCCTCCTGTCATTTTTCTCTACTTGGAGTTGGAGTTGTCTGTAGAATTCAGTTTCATCTTCTTCACTGATATCCAACTTAGATTGCATGTCCTTGAGAGTTTCATTACTGGCAATTTTAAGCTGATCTTCAAATCTGAAAAATCTTCTGACTCCTTTATTGTCTCTGAACTCCATCAACCAATGAGGTGATTTATGAATTTTAATTCCATGCTCAGGGATGAGTAATGTTCTAGGCAAGGAATTTGACTCCCACCAATTCTTCCTTATGCTGGCAATCTTGTTGAGAATCTCAGTTTTGGCAGTCCTGGTAAAGCCAGTATCCCTTTTGATAGCTGAGTAGATTCTAATCAAGGTAGAGTAACCCTCACTTAGAATTCTTTGAAGAGGCCAAGTCCTTTCCACACTTCCTTTATAGTTGAACACTAGTCTTTCTGGTAGCTGTCCATAGGCACTTATTCCCCTTACTTCCTCCAGCTCATCCAGGAAGAGTTCAATATCTGTATGTTCTTTTATGTCACAAATGTGAACATAATTATCCTTTGAGGCTTGTGGCTTTGGCTTAGGTTTATGTTTCTGAGTGAATTTACTTGAGGTTAGAGCAGGTGTTGGTTTGGATTTTTTTTTCAGTTTCTTTGGTGGTGGAGAAGTAGTTAGGAAGGTAGGCAATTTGATGGTGTCCCAATCAATAGGTTCCTCTTTAGGGATGATTGTTTCACCATGAATATTTATACTGGGATCAGCCACAACAGGTTCAAGGATAGAAAGTAGTGGTTTAGATTTTGATTGGGTTTCCTCAGTGTCATCTTCTCTCTTCCTTTTTGCCTTGACCTTCTTTCTGTTCCCTTTCTGCCATTCCTTTCTTTCCTCACTCCTTTCCTCCACACTCTCACCAACCATATTCCCCATATCCACATTTATGCTTTCAGTCTTGTCTCCTTCACTCTTATCTTCAATCTTCTTCTTTTCTTCAATTTGACTTGACTTTAGCTGTTTTTCAAGCTTTGTTTATGCTCTTTTGTCAGCCTTCAGCTTTTTAGCTTCTTTCTTTAGCCTCTTGGTCTCTTCCCTCTTGGCTATTGAGAATTTGGGATGTCCTTGCATCACACAGATGCTCTTTCCCTCTCTATAGATGATAGTCATATTCATTCTTTCCACTGCATCCTTGGTCTCTTTGTGCTTTATGATGTTACCACCCAAAACTTTGTCTTCATCAGGCTTTGGAAGAGGAAAATCCACTTCTTTTAGTTGAGCAAAGCTTAGAGGGTTCTTTGTAGAGTCCTTGTTGAATCTAGTGGTTGGCTTGAGTACCATGGGCTTCAGGTTCCTGAAAGAAGTTTCTCCAACCTTATTCCTCCTTACTGGCTTGTGCTCCATAATGATTGGCTCAACTTTTATGCTATGTTTCACATACAAGGATTTTGTAGTTGAAGAGCCAAACACTTGTTGCATCCTTTCATCAATTTTTCTCCTTTGCTCTTTCACCTTCATCTCAGCTGTTGCTAGCTGGATTAGATCAATTCCATCAAGCTTTCCTTTGATTTGAAGTGTTGGAGAAGTAGTGATGGTTGGAACTAGCACTTTTGATATTTGTATATGTGTAGATGGCTCCCCTTCCCCTTCCCTTTTATTCTCCCCCTTTTTGTTATCATCAAGGAGAGGGGTCAAGCCCTGTGCTTTAGCCAGTTGCATTAGAAGACTAGTCTGATACTGTTGATTGTGAAGAATGGTGACCACAGAGTTTTCAATAGTTTGAACTCTTTCCTCCAATTTGGCCATCTTCTTTTCAGCATCTGATTCTCTTCTCAGTTTCAGTAACAGTTCCTGCATGGTACCAAAGGGCATGCATGAATCCAGTTTCTCAGAATTGTAGGACTTCAAGTCAGCTATATCCTTCTTGATTTCATCCACACTTAAATTCTGTCTTAATTGTTGTAGCTTCATGATATGTGGAGAATCTAAGTGGGCTTGAAGAATAGCCTTGATACCAGTATTTGAAGTTTCCTGAATTGTCTTTTGGATAGCCATGACTTGTTTGACTAAGGATACATTGAAATGCCCTGGTATAGACTCCTTTGTCAATGCCCATTCAGGTAACTGTGGAATAGAACTTGGGCCTTCATCTCCTCCTAAGTTCATGCTTTCATCAAAAGAATCAGAGTCATCATCATTAGAATTTACTCCAAATTTTTCAGATGGCTCACCAGCTGTAGAAGGCATCATATTGACAGCAACTTTATCCCTTTGTAGAGATTCTGAAGCATGTACTAGATTTAAAGTCTTTTTTGCCTCCTCATTTCCCTAAATAGCCAACAGTTGATAGGCTGACACATGATGAGTAAAAGTGTCAACATCCAAGGAAATGTTATCAATTACAGCTTTGTAATGTTGCTGAAATTGTCTTTCCTTTTCAGCATCATCCACAATCATTAACTCACTAGCAATGGCTGGATCCACCCTTATACCTCCTGTACCTGCTTTTCTCTCAATTTCTCTCTTTTCTTGCATCAGGGGCTCCCCTTGGCTCACACTCCTCACACCCTCACCTTCACCTACTAAAGTGGTACTCCTATCATTTTCTTTTACCATGCTGGAAGAAATAGCATGCATATTTAGACTCTCAAGCTCTCCTTTTTCCTGGGAGCAACCCAGCCTCTCGCTCAAGTTTTCACTCCCTTTCCTCAATCCTAGAAGTAATTGTACAGTAACCATGTCTTCTACACTTGAAGTTAATTAAGTTGTTTGTGTAGAGACCATCAACGGATAAGGAATATCCGTTGAAGTTGAAACTGATGGTATCAACGGATAATTGCTGTTAAGCTTATCCGTTGAAGAACAACCACTTGTCAACGGATGAGGGATATCCGTTGAAGAAGGAAAAGAAGTAGAAATTGAAAGTGACATAATTGTTGAATCTGTGGATTAATTTTAATTTAGGTGACAGATTCTTCAACTAAGTCTGAAAGAATTGGCTGATGATCCAACAAATCATCTAAAAGATGATGATCACCAGTATTTGAGTGGGGCTCCTCCCTGAGTTGTAAATAGGGAGAATCAGGAAGTGATGTGAATATCATGTCCACATCCAGAGATGGTGATGGAGAATTTGGTGATTGATGTGTGTTAATTTTGAGAGAATAGGGCTGTGACTCCACATTTGTTGGAGTCACATCAAGCTGAATTTAAGAAGGCATAGATACAGGTGGTTGTATATGTACAGTGTGTGCACCCTGTGTGGAAACTAGGGTTTTGACCCTCTTTCTTCTTATGAAGGCTTTTACAGGTGAGTGTGTGACTTCAGTGTCCCTCCCTCTTTTGTTCTGTGTCCCTGGTTGGGGACTATTTTCAATAGTTGTACCCTTTTGGGAGGATGCAACTAGGGATGAGTTTGAATCCTTTTCAACCACCATAGTCTTTTGAGAAACTGTGGCTTGGCTAGCTTGGGTACTACTCACCTCTCCTACCTTATTCTGGGGGTTTTCTTGATGTTCACCCCTCCCCTCACCACTAACACCCTGTACACTCCCCTCAAAGTTTATGGTAGGTGTTACAACTGTTGTCTTTTGAGAGACAACAAGGGTGGCTTTCTTTGACTTGGATTTTGAAACTTTAGATTTGGTGGCCTTGGTAGGAACCTGTTGGGGCATTAACACAGATTCCATGACCACACTTGAAGGCAAAGAAATGATGGGGTTGGAAGTAGTATGATTTGAAGAAGTATTTACCTCACTTACCTGAGGTGCATCCATGATTGGTAAGTATACCAATGGCACCTTATTGTTGAGGTTAATCCTTAAAAGGTCTGCACGGACCCTCTTCTCTTGTGCCCAACATTTGAGTTTATTACTCTCATTATTTATGACCAAACCTTCAGCAACATGGTTAGCCAATAACATAAAGAATCTAGCATAGTAGATGTTATGAGGTCTATTAGCCTTGTTACCTAACCTAGTACCCAATTCTAGCATAACATAATTGCTAAAATTAAAGTACCTATCAAAAACCAGCATATAGAGCATATTAACAAGAGATGAAGTTATTGCATCAAAATTACTAATTTTCCCAGAGAAAACCTTGATAAAGTCATCACTAAGAAAACTCCATTCTTTCCTAAGGCCTTTTCTTTTAATACTGCCTAAACTAGTAGAATCAAGGGAATAGCCTATGGAATCTAACATGCTAGATACATCATTATTAATGTGTGGTGTCATGGCATTATTTTCAGGTAATTTAAAACAGGACTGTATATCATCACAGTTAATACGATAATCCTTACCTTTGAGAGAGAAAGAGATGGTCATATCAGTGGGGTTGAACTCTGCAGTTGTCCATATTTCCTCAACTACCTCACAGTAAACCATTGGGGCTTCCAGCATTGCATAGCTCAGTTTGCAGTTTTTGATGAAGTCCATCATCTTGTGATAATCTGAGTGGGCTTCATTCTTTTCCACCAAAGCTACGAAATTGTTTTTCTCATAGACAAACCCAGATTGGGACATTATCTTTACTACTGGTTTTATTGTTGTGAGTAGAAATTGCAGAGAAAGGTTGAGAGTTTTGGGAGAGAAAGAGAGTAAAAGCTTTTGAAAATTGCAAGAAAGCGTAAAGTGAGAATAAGAATTCAAAGGGGCTTTTATACTTTCTTAAATTAAAACATAAAGAGAATTATTAAACAATATTTTTAAGTGAATTACAGCCGTTTGAGAATAAAAGAAAAACTGTATGTATTCTAAAAACTGCCTTTAATACAAATACATACAACTGTGTGTATATATATATGTATCAACAGTTAAGTAAATAGAATTAACGGCTGTGACTCACTCAAAATGACTGATGTGACACTTCAACGGATGAGGTAAACAGTTATCCGTTGAAGATGAACACAGTTTTATCCGTTGAAGGATAAAATTATCAAAAATGTATTTGTCTTTCAACGGATAATGGACATCCGTTGATAGAACAATTTTGGCTTTCAACGGATAGGGAATATCAACTGATAGAATAAAAAAGCCAACTTTGTTCTTGCAACAAATTCATTTCAGGCTACAAGACAAATTACAATTAGGACATGAATTTAGGAATAATTAAGCATACCTAGCTCACTTACCAATCTTGTGAATGTTGATTCATCAAGTGGCTTGGTAAATATGTCTGCAATTTGTTTTTCACTTGGAACAAAATGAAGTTCCACTGTACCATTCATCACATGTTCCCTTATGAAGTGGTACTTGATGTCAATATGCTTGGTTCTTGAATGTTGCACTGGATTTTCAGTAATGGCAATGGCACTTGTGTTGTCACAGAATATTGGAATTTTGTCAACATTTAGCCCATAGTCAAATAGTTGATTCCTCATCCATAATATCTGTGCACAGCAACTACCAGCAGCAATGTACTGAGCCTCAGCTGTTGATGTAGAAACAGAATTTTGCTTCTTACTGAACCATGACACAAGCTTATTCCCTAGAAATTGACAGGTGCTAGTTGTACTTTTCCTGTCTATTTTGCAACCTGCATAATCTGCATCTGAGTAGCCAATTAGATCAAAACCAGACTCTCTAGGGTACCAAATTCCTAGATTTGGAGTCCCTTTGAGATATCTGAAAATTCTTTTAATAGAAACTAAGTGAGATTCTCTAGGATCAGCTTGAAATCTAGCACAAAGACATGTAGAAAACTTTATATCAGGTCTACTGGCAGTTAAATATAGAAGTGAACCAACCATGCCTTCATAGCTTGTAATGTCCACAGACTTTTCAGCCTTGTTTAATTCAAGCTTAGTGGCAGTGGCCATGGGAGTTTTTGCAGATGGACATTCCATTAAGTCAAACTTCTAAAAAAGATCATAAATATATTTAGTTTGACTAATGAAAATTCCACCACTAACTTGTTTAACTTGTAAACCAAGAAAATAAGTTAGCTCTCCCATCATGCTCATTTCATATTTACTTTGCATTAACTTATCAAACTTTTTACAAAGTTTATCATCTGTAGAACCAAATATAATATCATCTACATAAATTTGAACAAGTATTGTAGAGCCATTAACATTTCTAATGAAAAGAGTTTTGTCAACGGTACCTCTTATGAAGTAATTATCTAGGAGAAATTTTGACAAAGTCTCATACCAGGCTCTAGGTGCTTGCTTTAGTCCATAGAGTGCTTTCAACAGATAATACACATGGTCTGGAAAATTTGGATCTTCAAACCCTGGAGTTTGGCTCACATAAACTTCTTCCTCCAATTCTCCATTCAGAAATGCACTCTTGACATCCATTTGATAGACTTTGAAATTGGCATGGGCTGCATAGGATAGAAAAATTTTGATGGCTTCAAGTCTTGCAGCAGGAGAAAATATCTCATCAAAGTCTATTCCCTCTTATTGAGAATAGCCCTTGGCAACCAATCTAGCTTTATTCCTTATGACAATGTCATTTTCATCCATCTTATTTCTGAATACCCATTTTGTGTCAATAGAATTCTTGTTCTTTGGCTTGGATACCAGCTTCCATACTTTGTTCCTCTCAAATTGGTTTAGCTCCTCTTGCATTGCTAAAATCCAATCTGGATCCAATAGAGCTTCTTCCACTGTCTTAGGTTCCTCATGTGATAGAAAACTATTGTATAGACATTCATCTTGAGTAGCCCTTCTAGTTTGCACCTTAGATGTTGCATCACCAATGATTAGTTCAAAATGATGATTCTTGGTCCATTTCCTTTGAGGTGGTAGATTAGCTCTAGATGAGGTTGCCTCAGTATTGTCATGATGTGAGATAGAGTGTTGATTGGTTGAAACTCCCCCTGAGTTATTGGTCCTTTGCAAGGAACTGGGAGTTCTATCAAATGATGATGTAAATTGATTATCCGTTGATGAACTATGATCAACGGATGCTCCATTATATACTTCAACGGATGATGCACTTTGTCTTTCAAGGGATGCTTCATTACTTCTGTCAACGGATGCTGAATTATGACTTTCAACTGATGCAGCATTTTGTGCATTATCCAAAGGCAGATTTTGAATCCTTTTTGAAGTGTCTTCTCCATCATTCTCAGCTTCACTATCATCACAGTATATCTCAATGTTGTCAAATTTGAGTCCTTCATGATGTCCCTCATCTGTTAGTCCATCAATCTTTTTATCATCAAACACAACATGCATAGATTCCATAACAATGTTGGTTCTTAGATTGTAGACCCTATATGATTTTCCAGCAGAATAACCAACAAATATTCCTTCATCAGCCTTTGCATCAAACTTGCCTTTGTGATCAGGTTGGTTCCTTAGAATGTAGCATTTGCAACTAAAGACATGAAGGAAGTTTAAGTTTGGTTTTCTTCTCTTGAACAATTGATAGGGAGTCATGCCTTTTGCCTGATTGATTAGAGAAATATTCTGAGTGTAACATGCACAGTTAACAGCTTCAGCCCAAAAATATGTTGAGAGTTTTGACTCTTCAAGCATTGTTCTTGCAGCTTCAATTAGTGATCTGTTCTTTCTTTCCACCACACCATTCTGTTGTGGAGTCCTTAGAGCCGAGAACTCATGAATGATCCCATTTTCTTCACAGAACAACCTCATGGTAGAATTCCTGAACTCAGTTCCATTGTCACTTCTGATATTCCTTACTTTGAAATCTTGATGGTTATTGACTTGCTTGATATGATTGATAATGATTTCACTAGCTTCATCCTTTGATTCAAGAAAATAGGTCCATGAAAACTTTGAGAAATCATCTACAATCACTAGGCAATATCTTTTTCTTGAAATTGACAATACATTGACTGGTCCAAAAAGATCCATATATAGCAGTTGTAATGGTTCATCAATTGCTGATTCAAGCTTCTTACTGAATGATGCTCTCTTTTGCTTTCCTTTCTGACAAGCATCACACAGTCCATGCCTTGAGAATTCCACTAGAGGAATTCCTCTAACTAATTCCTTTTTGACTAGATCATTCATTGTCTTGAAATTTAAATGGGACAGCTTCTTGTGCCATAGCCAACTTTCATCTTGACTTGCTTTGCTGAAAAGACAAGTTATTGATTCTGCATCTGTGGAGCTGAAGTCAGCCAAGTACTTATTCCCTTTCCTAACTCCAGTTATAACCACTTTGTTGTCCTTTTTACTGGTGACAACACAGGCTTCAGAGTTGAAGGAAACAGTATTCCCTTTGTCACATAGTTGACTGATGCTCAATAGATTGTGTTTGAGACCATCAACTAATGCAACTTCATCAATGATGACATTTTCCTTTGAAATCAAGCCATATCCCATAGTGAACCTGAAAGGCATATGTCATAGCCTATTTGTTTATTCGAGGATTTAACTCAACTCAAATAAGGATGTAACAAGTAAATAGTGGTTCTATCGTCAGAGAGATCTCTCAAAGTAACATATATCAAAGGATTAAGTAACATTGTTCATCTACAGACTTGAGGACTTAATTAACTGGAAGAAGCTCAAGAAATTGATCAAGCCTCGGTGATATAAATCAAGATTGTGGAGTTAATCAAGTGACAGAGATCTCGTCAGGGTATCAATTAATTACAGGGATTTAATCTGAAGAAAATCAAGACATGAAGAAACATCACAGATGTTAGTCATTCATGAACCAGACAGTACATCGAGTGTCAACATTGAAGTGGTGAAATGGATTCATAAGTTTCAGTGATTTTCAGCAGATTGTCAGAAGAGTGGTTGCTGTTCAAGATTAGTATTAATTTTCTATTAATTAATTAATTCATATAATTTAATTAAGAAAATAAATTAAATCTGCAAAGATTAATTTATTGATTAATTGAATTAATTGGTTAATTAATTCTGAATTAATATTATGCATTTTTCAGAAATGATTTTGGATTAATATTCAAAATTAAATCAGCAAGATAAATATTTAACTGGTATGACAATTGGATTGTCATACCGAAAGTCTTTCCAAGCCTTTTAGATAGTCCTACCGAAAGTTCTACCAGTTCAATAGATTGTCCTACCGAAAGTTCTACCAGTTAAAAAGATTGTCTTGCTGAGCTAACAGGATTGTCTTGCCAATTAAAAATCATAGGTTGATTGAATATAAAAGAGCAGCAGCTAATTTTTAACAGACAGTGCATTGAATATCAAATATACAGAAGAACACAGAACCAAGAAAACAACAGAGAACTTATTGCAATTTCTCAGATCATTAATTTCTAGTATTCATTGTTAAATCTAAACCACTAGAAATCCTTTTCTTGTTCTTGCGTAACTATCTAGCGGATCAAAATCCCTAGAACTTAATCTCAAATTGCTTTTAGCATTTGATCCTTTTTATTTCAAAAATAGAAAAAGTTCATGTCGAATTTATTCTAGATTTGGAATAATTTATTTAAGATTAATCCCTTGTAAACGATACCGTTGTTGTAACACCTTTCAAGTTTAATAATAGTTTTATTTAACTTGAATTTTGTTTCACCTTTTTTTATTCCGCATTTTATTCGATTAAACGGTATAATTTGTATTCAACCCCCCTTCTAGAAACATATTGAGACCTAACAGAACCCTTTGCTGTCATCTCCAAAGGTTATGCTAGGGCCAGCTCTCTCCTTGAACTCTGTGAGCAGGGTGAAATTTCCTGTCATGTGCCTTGAACAACCACTATCCAAGTACCATAGATTTCTTCTTTTTCCCTGCACACAACAAAATCAAATCAAGTTGATTTTGGTACCCAAGTTTCCTTGGGTCCAGCCTTGTTAGTCTTTTTCCTAGACTTCACACTTCCTGCACCTTTTGACTTAGGTAACTTTGAGTCAACCTTGATCTCAGATGTAGTTGGTTGAAGTGTAGGGTTAGTCACAGAATCATTTAGCACATTTGATTGAATTTGATAAGGCATAGATTGTGAAAATATATTATTTCACATAGGCATGTTGTATGGCATTTGAGGCATACTAAATACAGCAAAATAAGGATTATTAACATATGGCATGTTTGCAAAATGTGCATGTGGATTCTGTTGAGACATAACAGGCATAGCATGCAGTGGTGATATAGACATGTTAGGCATGGAAGGAGTTAAAGGCATGGGAGCATTCTTAACAGATTTACAGTTAGCAGATAGATGATTAACACTACTATAATGCACACAACTTTTTCTAGGAGCATACTTATCAGGTGTGTAGTTGTTGTGTTTGTTAATCCCTACCTTCCCATTTCTATTGGATTTTCTTTTAGTTTCCTTTTTATCCTCAACCAACTTAAGCCTATTTTTCAACTGATCTAAAGTCATATGTCCTATATTCACCTTACTGGCATCTTTGGATGTGCTAGCTTCTTCTTTGACAAAGTTCTTAGAAGTTAAACCAAACTTCTTACTGAGATTTTTCAAATTATTCCTTTTAGAATCATTTGCCTGTTTCAATTGATAATCCTTCAACGGATGCTCCTTTTCTTCCTTCAACGGATGACTTTCATCATCCGTTGATTCCACATCCGTTGACAGTCCATCAATTAATTCTATTTCCTTTTTTTTTCTTCCAGGCATTCTCACAGAGTGATTCAATTCCTTGAACCTTGACAATTTGAGCACTAAAATCCCTAGATATTTTCCAGGCCTTGATTACCTCTTGCTCACGTTCTAGTTGTTTAGAAAGAACTTCTACTTTCTTAACAGACTCTTCTAGTTCACTCTCAACAGATAAGCATTTGATTTTAATCTTTTCAAGCTCAATTACCTTACCCTCTAACACAACATTCCTATCACTTAAAATAAATTGTTCTCTTTAATTCTCGTGTTCTCTTTAGCCAGTGATTTAAGGGAAACACGTAAATGATATAATTCATTGGACATATCATTTATAGCTTCATTGCATTCAATTTTAGAAAGCTGAGAGAGGTCAGTAGTGATTACCTGGTTGCTTGATGAACTAGTTTCATTTTCATCAGAATTAGCCATCAGGGCTAAGTTGACATACTCCATATCATCATCTTCATTAGCTCCATCAGCTGCCCAGTCATTTTCCTGAGTCAGAAAAGCTCTTACCTTTTGTTTGAGCAATTCGAAATATTTCTTTTTGTAATCCACTTGCTCAAATTTCTTCTTTTCAGAAGTTGGCTTTCTGCACTCACTTGCAAAGTGTCCACTTGTGCCACAGTTATAACACTTGAACTTAGATTTGTCCACCATGTTCTTGTTTGTCTTAGTGGCTCTAGTGTTTTTCTTGAATTTCATCTTTGCAAACCTTCTGGACAGAAAAGCCAGATTTTCATCAACATCATCAGAGTCATCTTGACTGGCATTGTCTTCAACCTTAGCTGCTTGCTCCTTTCCTTTGCTTGATTCTGATTTGCTTGTGTCAATTTTGAGACTTGGCATTGTCTTTTTTTCATTCCTGGCTTCAGTTCTCTCATTTTTAGCTACAAGTGCAACTGATCCACCTTTTCTCTTTCCCTTCTCCAACAACTCATCTTGCTCCATCTCAAGTTCATAGGTCTTCAAAATTCCATATAATCTTTCAAGTGTGAAGTCCTTATAATCTTGAGAATTCCTTAGTGAAACAGTTATAGGCTTCCATTCCTTTGGTAGAGACCTCAGAAATTTTAAGTTGGAATCCTTGACTTGGTACACTCTGCCATACAGCTTCAATCCATTCAACAGTTTTTGAAATCTATTGAAGGTATCATTCAATGATTCTCCTTCTTCAGAATGAAAATATTCATATTGTTGAATGAGAAGCTGCATTTTGTTTTCTCTAACTTGTTTAGTACCTTCACATATAAGTTGTACAGTATCCCAAATTTTCTTAGCAGTTTGGCTGTTAATGACATTATCAAACATATCTTTGTCTTGGCCATTAAACAGAATGTTCATGGCTTTCTTCTTCTTGTGAACCTCTTCAATATCTTCATCAGTCCATTCTGCTTTTGGCTTGGGAATAGACTGTCCAACATCAACTGTAGCAGTGGTAGCTGTGGCCACTTTGTGAGCGATGTGAGGACCATTCTCAATACAGTTAATGTAGCTTTCATCTTGAGAGAGAAGATGTAGATGCATCTTCACTTTTCAGTGATGATAATTAATTCTTTCCAGAATTGAAATCTTCACTCCAATATCCTTCTTACTCATGATGTTAGTAGAATAGATCTTTAAACTCTTTGTATGTCAAGAGCTTGCTCTGATACCAATTGTTATTCCCAAGGAACTAACAATGAGAATTACAGAAGGGGGTTGAATTTAAATCTCAAAACTTTTTCAAGTTTTGAGCAGTTTCAAAAGCTAAGTGTATAATGAACAGATGTGCGTGAATTGCTTTAAGCAAGTGCATACAGATGTATATTCAAAACACAAATGTAAAGAACACAAAGGCTTTAAAAACTTTTCTGGTGGATTTGTTGTTCCACCAGAGATGTGTATTTCAGAAAATCTATGATACAAAGAATTGATCACAGCTGCTTCCTAGTACAAACTAGATGATTTTCTCTCTATGTTTTTCTAAACAGCTCTGGAAAATTCACATCTAATTACTAGTTGCAACTTGGTTTATATATCACCAAGTTTACAAGTGAAGACAAAGATAAAATACAATTATAAAATAGTTCTTCACATGTTTCTTCTTCATTTCTCTATCCATTGCAATCTAAGATAATCTGTGAATCTTTGAATACTTCCTTGTTTGCACCAGAATGGAAATGCTGATTTTTCTTGATTCCTCCAAGAGGCTACCACATTCCAATTGTCTCTGTCAACCCATGTGCCACTGTCAGCTTATGAATTGTCACTATCAACTGCTATGGAACTGAGCATCCGTTGAAGCTTTCATCCGTTGATGGCTTTATCCGTTGATGCTTTAGTGACATCCGTTGATGCTTTAACAGTTGAAGCTTTATCCGTTGATGCACTCATCCGTTGAAGCTTTAGAGACATCCGTTGAAGCTTTAGAGACATCCGTTGAAGCTTTGTTTCTCATCCGTTGAAGGCCTTTAATCAATCAGTTGATACTATTTCATTTACAAAATTACAAGGCATGAAATATTTACAATTAGCACTCCTATTTGCATATCCACCAGTAGTCAACATGACTTATAATTTCCCACAACTTCTAAAAATTATATCTTAAATACAGAGACTGAAATGTGCTACAATACTAAACTTATTTCTAAGTAAAGCTACTCCATCAACGGATAGCCAATATGGTCTTATCCGTTGAGGCTACAAACACTAGATTTCTACTTAAGTGTTTTGTTTAACTTATCATCAAACTAATAAATATATTCCTAACAATCTCCCCTATTTATGTCTACTAGAATTGTAGGCATAAATTCAGGGTTAACTTGATGATAACAAAATACTTAACTAATATATAAGTTGAAATCAAGTAGAAATTCAAAAGTGCTGCAAAAGTGTATGGACTGAGATAGAATTGAAGATTTACAGTGTTTCCAAGGGTGCTCCTTTAGTCTGAGCAAATCATTTTCTTTTCCTTTATTCCCTTGTTTTCTTCCCCAGCCTCCTGTCATTTTCCTCTACTTGGAGTTGGAGTTGTTTGTAGAATTCAACTTCATCTTCTTCACTGATATCCAACTTAGATTGCATGTCCTTGAGAGTTTCATTACTGGCAATTTTAAGCTGGTCTTCAAGTCTGAAAAATCTTCTGACTCCTTTATTGTCTCTGAACTCCATCAACCAATGAGGTGATTTATGAATTTTAATTCCATGCTCAGGGATGAGTAATGTTCTAGGCAAGGAATTTGACTCCCACCAATTCTTAGCAAGCAGACTGTGCATACCAGACAAGTATTTCTACCTTGACTCGATATTTTAGCAATTGCATTTCAATAATATTTTTAGTTCAACTTTCATTGTGATACAGATTGAGATACAATTCTAATAATTATTTTGCTAAAATCCAGATTCATATACTATTTTCAAACAATAATTTATTTATTATTTGTTGAATAGTGAGATACACTATTTTATATAAAAATTGACTTTGTGACTATTCCTGATAGATAGGAATAGTAGTTATTGTTGTATAAGAATTTCATTTTTACTGAATTCTTATATTTGAGATTGGATGGTTGCGTAGGAAGCCGTGGCGCCGGTCCAACATGTGACTATATTACAACATGCTATAATATATATGATTATTATTATAGGCCAATGTATTGCCTTTTTGGGTACCCTTGTTTTTTGATATACTTCGACATACCGGTGTTGCTTCGCGACTGATAATTGGAGGCATCACAGCGTCTTGAGGATTCCAATCTAATTTATTGATAATCATAAAAGTCTAAATGAAAGTTTAGTTTTTGATTTTTTGATATAATTTGGTTACAGATTGTGATAAAGTCTCTTTCACATGTTACATACTCTACTATTTAGGTTCATTAAGTTAATTATAGGCTTTACAATCTAGATTTCTTCTGTTATTTCATATTAATTTTATGTTACATTGTTATTGTTGCTTGTTACGAGATTATCTATATGTTGAGCATTTCATTGGCTCATACTTGTTTTATTACTCTGATTCTTCAGCTAGATCAGAGCAAGACTCTTATCCGATAATCTAAAGAGAGTTTTGACCCAAGATCGTCAGAAGATCTTTAGTTTTGGTGTGCTTGTACATGTAGAGGTTTTGTGACGTTTGAACTAGTACAATAGTGTGTTGTTATAAAATTTGGAATAGTTGGTAAAACTAAATTTGGATTGTAATAACTTATTATTTGTAATAGTGCCTACTATAACCTGTGATCAATCCAGTTGCATGAAGGGGTAATATTTATTATTTTATTCCGTTGTGCATATCAGGTTATTGTTTATCAGTTAGTGACTTCTAAATCCAGACTCCGAATTTGGAGAACGTCACAAAGAGTACTAAGAGAAATATCCAACTTTTGGCACCCCTCAGTATAACTAATCCAATTCTTGGAAAAATTGTATATATAAATTTTGATTTATTTATTTATCTATTATTGATTTTATTTAAGTTAGTGTGGAGACTAATTAAGCACATTGAGAGAATACTTGTTATTGGAGTTAAAGGATGTCAATTTTGACATGGATAAGAGATAAATTAAGAATAAATATTTTAACCGAATTAACTTGTCAGTGGTTGACATCCCATTAGAGATGCTATGAGATCACTATGAGTTTACTGCCACGGTGGCGTACCGACTTTGACCGGCACATACCATTGTATTTTAATCTAACCATGTAGTATCACTACAGTAAATCTGTAAATGAAATAAAATATGATTTATCTCAAATAGTCCTCCTTGTAAAAGAATTCCATCGAAATTTGTTTTCGGGTAAATGAGTTAAGCAGGCTTTCTTGTTTTAATTGTTTGACTTTGAGTTCATCTAAGATAAAGGTTATACCTGGCCCAGTACGTTGGTAGGAGTATGCCCAATCCATCAGCAAAGTTTCTTATCCATAAACCTAGGAAAAGAAAGAGACTTCTGAACATTTGAATGTGAAATCGAGATTCAAAATGTTTGGGAAAATTATTAAAAATGGATAAACATTTGTATATGTCAATTTGGGGTTTGAACAAAAAAGGTAGGTACCGCTGGTCATGAGTTGAGTAAATCGATCAAATTGATTTTTTTTTAATTCAAAAAACCTGATCCAACACCAACCGAATAATAGATGGGTTATTATTTGATCAACCCGACATAAATGGGTTAGGTACGCGTTATAATTTTTTTTATCAGATGAGTTGGTATGGGTTACAATTTTTTTTATCCTAACTCAATCCAACCGAGTCATTAATATATTATCCATAATTTTATATAAAATTTTAAGTTTGACATGTATTTACACTTTTTTCTTGTATGTTTTCATGCAACTCCTATGATATCTTAATTGGCTTGTGAATTATCTTTTTTTTCCTCACCTTCAATATCTTATTAAAATTCCTTATTATAATTATTATGACAGAATTTTATTTATTCAATTTATGGTTGCATATTTATTTTCGTTTACAGATGTATGTTTACTTTTTTTTGGATGTGCATATAATTTATGATATGATATACATTACTAAAATTATAATATTAATCAAATTTAAATATTAGTCCTACCATTGTATGTTATACATTTTTTATTTTTATTTAAATTTTCAAAATAAGCGATAAGATATAGTATTAAAACTTTTTTATATAATGATTCAACCCAACCCATCCCAACTGACCTAACTCGATCAAAACCGATATCGCGGATACGATTGGGTTACAAAATTATATTTTACGGATTGGTTTAAAAAAAATTCAAATCCATTTAATTTGGCCGGGTTGTAAAATCGCTTTTAATCCGCTCAATCTGACCCATGTCCCTAGATACTGTGATATACTATAGCGGTACGGGAGGGATAAAAATATATTTTACGTAACCGTGTTATTATAACACAGTACTGTATTAGTCTTGTCATCTGACACGGTGTGATATGTGTTAAGTTTTTACGTCTGAAAGTATTGTTTTTTTGTCTTCCTTCATTATCATGGAGAATACGTTATTACAAAACATGAATTCGATTTCTTTGGAGGATGAGGAGGAGGGAGGCTTTGCAATTGAGGAAGAGATAGGAGTCAATGTTGGAACACAAGGGCAGGGTATAGACCCAAAATTGTGTGTGGTTGGTAGGTTCATTTCTGAAGGAAAGGTGGATTTTGTGGCAATGCAACATACCATGGCCGCGTTATGGAAGCCTGGAAGAGGTGTATTCATGAAGGAGTTAGATATGAATCTCTACCTGTTTCAGTTTATCATGAAGTGGATGTTAAACGGGTAATGGAGGGATGTCCTTGATCCTTCAACAGACGAGCACTGGTTATGGCACGCCTTAAAGAAAGGGAGAATCCTCGCTGTGTTGATCTAAATTTTTTGGAGCTATGGGTGCAAGTGCATGACCTGAGAATTGGTTTCATATCTGAGAAAATCCTTACAGGTATTGGTAATTATATTGGCAAATTTGTTAAAAGTTGTCCGAGTAATTTTACAGGAGCCTGGAGAGATTACATGAGAATAAAAGTTTCCATTGATTTGCGTATGCCATTAAAGCGACGTATGAAAATCAGAATGACTGGTGATGATTGGTACTGGGTGAATCTTAAGTACGAAAATGTGCCTACGTTCTGTTTTATCTGTGGAATAATTGGACATTCTGATAGATTCTGCAGCAAGCTCTTCGAAGTAGCAGGTGATGACATTGCTAAACCATATGGTTCTTGGATGAGGGCTCTATTCAGAAATCAAGTCAAACCAATAGGTGCAAGATGGCTTCGCAACGGGACAGACATTGGTGAGACTAGTGCAGGAACGGAAAGGAAGGATAACGATGGCACTAATCAAGATCCAAAATCAACTCCAGAAAACATGGAGATAGTTGGGCATGAAGGAAATTCAGGGATTAGCAATATTCAAAATTTGAATTCAGAAGCGGGAAACACTTATGGTAACAATATCGTAACAGATCCTCAGAGAATTTCGGAGCATTTAAATAAGAGGGACACAAATTTTATCGAAATAAAAAAGAGGAGAACATATGATGGGCTGGATACTAGTAGTAATATGGGCCTCAACAAAAATGTATTTATGGAATCTGAGAGTGCAGAATTAAAAGAGGTTCGAGATGGAAGTTTGGATAATAATAACGGGTCAAAAAACGTGTATTTGGCGAGTATCCATGGGGGTGCTCGCCTTCCATCATGAGTATTTTGAGCTGGAATTGCCATGGGCTTGGGACCCCGTGGACGTTTCAATTCCTAAAGGAGATTGTTCTCCAAAAGAGACTCGATTTTATCTTTTTAAGTGAAATTTTATGCAAGCAAGTAACAGTTGAGAAGTTTCAGCAGGCTGTAAATTTTGAAGGAAAGATGGTAGTGGAAACTCAAGGTCATAGTGGTGGAATTGCATTGCTATGGCGATTTCAAAATGAGGTGACTTTGAGAACTTTTAACAAGAATCATATAGACGTTTTTGTGAAGAATAAAGCTGGAGATGAATTTAGATTAACTGGTGTGTACGGAGAGCCTGACAGACAGAAAAGGAAAGAGACATGGGATATGATTCGTATGTTATCAAGTATAAACACTGGTCCTTGGTGTTTAATTGGTGACATGAATAATGTGCTCTCTCAGGCTGATAAGCAAGGTGGTAGACCTTACCCTCAGTGGTTAATACAGGGTTTTCGTGATGTAATAGAAGATTGCAGCTTAATAAATTTGGACTTGGATGGCTACCCGTTTACTTGGGAGAGGGGAGCTGGAACTGTAGATTGGATAGAAGTGAGACTGGATCGAGATTTAGTCTCGACTAGTTTTTTGAACATCTTTCCAAATGTCAAGTTGATAAATATTGAGGTTTCAACATCAGATCATTGCCCTATTCTGTTGGAAATTCATAAGGCAAGCATTGTAATTCAAAAGCGAGTTTTCAGGTTCGAGAATGCTTGGTTAAGGGAGCCTATGTGTCAGAAAATAGTGGAAGATGTTTGGAGTAGTGGTGCGAGTGTTTCTTTTTATGCAAAAATTAAAGAATGCTCAGAAATTCTGTCAAGCTGGGGTCGTGAAATAACAGGAAGCTTTAAGAACAGAATTAATCAGTGCAAGAAGACTATAAAATTGTTGAAGGGTAGGCGTGACAGTAACTCGATAGCAGTGTTAAAGTGTTAGGTCACACACACACTGTAGAGGGGGTGAATACAGTGTATAGTACACTCAAATCGAACTTTAAGAACTTAAGTAACAGAAAACAAACTTTATTGAAACAATAAACTCTGTTACAGTATGGAACTGTTACCTCTCAGTGATGAACAATATCACGAGAGCTGCTAGGGTTACAATGAATAATCTTCTCGAATAATGATAACACTTATAGTGTAAACCCTATGTCTGTGTTTATATACTACACAGTTACAAGATAATCGCTAATTGATATGGAATATAATTCTGCTTCCTAAAATATATCAATCAGATATCTTTTCTTCCAAGTATTCCATTCTTCACGGAATTCCTTCTTCATGCATATCTCTTCTTATGTTTATCTTGATCTTCTTTCCTTTAATCTGCTACTGTCCTTATCTGATCATCCTTCAGCACTTAAGTTCTGATATCTAACTTCTGATGATTATCTCCTGATAATATAAGTACTGATATCCTTAAGTCCTGACTTCCAGTATAAGTACTGATCAACAGTTAAGTACTGATTTATCCTGTTCAAATAAGATCTGAAAGCTAAACATAAAACATATTAGCCATGACATTATCAAATATATCTAACAATCTCCCCCAACTTGTAAATTAGCATAATATACAAGTTTAACAGATATTTGATGATGTCAAAAATATTAAGTACAAATGCATGAGAATTAGACTAGATAACTACAACTTACAGTCCTTAAAACTTTACCAATATTCAACTTCTGATAACAACTTCAGTCTATACAAATATCAGAATATAAGCAGTTGTAGATCTTCGACTTGGTTTCATCATCTTCTGATCTCTCTGATGTCAGGAGTTGTTCTGAGATAGTTCTTCAACAAATATTTCTCAGCATATCTGAGTTCATCAATCATTCTCCTTTTGACATCTTTAAGCTCTGTAGTATCTTCACCAGTTTGAAAGATTACAGCTATGAGATCATTGATCTTTGCTTTTCTCAACTCCTGATCCAGTCTTATGACATAAGATTTGTCAGACTCCAGATTGAATTCAAGTCCTTTAATACCAAGATATGTTCTGATCTGTGCAGTATTAGGCTTCATATCAACAATATCACCATTGTGATCTCTGTACTTTGGAACATATGTGCTGTCAGACTTAACAGGATAAAGCCTTTTCTGTCTCTGAATCTATTCTTTTAAGTAGTTTGCAGCAGTCCCTGTTATTCTGTCATCCACTTGAAGTAAGAAAAGTACATGCTCCAATTCTTCAAAATACTTCAATGGAATGGCATTTTGTCTTATATGATAAACCCTACCATCTGTCATGAAATACAACATGATGTATTCTTTCAAGTAGGTATGGTAAACCATCTGTACAGATTCCAGTTAATTCAATCTCTCAGGAGTTGCTCCAATACCTGGTTCACTCAAGGAAGTTGGATCATTGGTAGTGTTGTGTACTCTTCTTTCATCAGCACTTCCCAATCCAGTTTTATCTTTTGCTTCCTTTCCAGTAACTACTCTTGCTTCAAAACCACTTACAGTAGTCTTCAAAGATTGAGTCTGTTTTGCTTTAGTGAATCCTGGTAGGAGTGTCTTTGGTCTATCTTCTGATATCAAGTTAACTTGAGCTATGTCAGAGGTTACTTGCTTCTTTTGAATATCAGAACTTACAATTTCTTGACTCTGAACAACTTGAGCCATGTCAGAGGTTGTTTTGAGAACTTTTCTTGAAGTCAGAGCAAGATCATTCTTTTCATCAGTAATTTCTTCTTCCTCAGAAGGTACATAAACCTTGATAGGTTCACCAACCTTTTCTTTACCCTTGGATCTTGGATCTATCTGTGGTTGTGATCTAGCCAATGTTGCTTCAGTATGTGTCCTTTCTTTGATCACAATGCCTTTGAGTTTTGGAAGTGGCTTTTTACCAGAAGCTTCAGATTTAGATGTGACTTTCTCTGATTTAAGTCTGGCTTCTTCTTCCTTTAAACTTTCCAAGTCCATTCCTGGATTTTCTTGAAGAAATAACCGTCTTGACATTTCCTCATCAAGATCCAAAAGTTCATCAGAACTTAACTTTTTACCAGCAGCAGAACTTATTCTTTTCCCAGTATCAGAACTTGTCCTGTGACTAGCTTGTCTTGATGTGAATCCTCTACCTTGACTATGACCTCTACTCATTCCACAGCTTCCTTGATCATCTTTTTCATTATCCTTTCCTGTCAGTGTCTTGTCAGTCTTGCATTTGGACTTAATCACTTTCTCCCCCTTTTTGGCATCAGCAGGTAGTAGAAGAGAGATAAGTAATTCCACTGAGGATTGGATTTCAGTTAGTTGTGATTGCTGAGAAGCTTGATTTTTCAGAATTTCATCAATCTTAGCTTTTTGATGATCTTGAGTCTTCTCAATATAAGCAATCCTGTCAATGGTAGGTTGGAAGAACTTTTTCTTATCAATTTTCCAAACTTGTTCTTGTTTGATAAAGTTCTCCTGAATCTTGTGTAGCTCTGCATGAGTAGTTGAATGAAGACCTTGTAAATGTTTAGTACTCAATGCAGTGACTCTAAGCTGAGTTTTGAAATCATCAGAATTTAACATTTCATCAGCTTTAGTCAAGTGCTCAGCAAGATGCTTGTCAGTTGGAACACATGAAACTGAGTTCCATTCCTTAGTCCACTCCTGACCTGCACGAGTTTCACTCCAAGGTACTGGTGCTTCCCCGGTAACAAACTTCTTAACCAGTTCAGAATTAGGAAGAGTCTGTTGAGGAGTATGTCCTGAAGGACCTGCTTCATCAGCATCTACAGTTGGAGCAGCATCACCAGTATCTCCAGCATTTGCAGCATCAGAACTTAAAGAATCAGTATCTTCTGATAAGACAACAGCGTGAGTAGCAATGGAGGCTTCAGCATCCTCTAATTGCTGATCTTGTTCTAAGTTCTGATCAACAGCCATATCCTGATGCTCACCTAAATTCTGATCATCAGCATCTTGATGCAGAGAAGGTGTTGTTGATAACTCTGGAATTTGAACAGCATCAGTAACAGGTGTTGTGGAAGGATTTGGTGCTGTTGGAGCTTCTAAGAAAAGTACTGCAGGCACAACCAAGTTTTAAACATCAATATCAGCACTTGTGCCTGGATCAACAGAAGACACATAAGGTGTGTTAGCCTTTTCAGAAACAGCTTCCTGAGATGGAGTTGATGGAGAAGAAGTGACTGGAGCAAATTCCTTGTCTTGTGAGATCAGAGATTCCTGATCCCCTTCCTTAGCTGCTTCCTCTTCATCATCTGAAACTGGCCTGTTTGCCCTCTGTTTCTTGTACTTCTTTGTTAATTTGGATTCCTTGGGAGTTTCAGGAACTGTCATTCGTCTAAGCCTCTTGAGAAGCCTAGAACCCCCAATTTCAGAATCCTTCTGAGAAATCTCTTTCTCAGCTTCAGAAACAACAGGTTCTCTAGAAGAAACCTGTTCCTCAGAATCAGATTCATCTCTCAATGCAATCTTCCTTCTCTTTTGAGATGTTTGAGGAACATTCTTTGTCCTCTTTGGCTTGGAAGATGAAGGCTTCACAGTAGGTGCTGAAGATGAAGGTTGAGCAGTCTGTGAAGTGGAGAGATAGGATTTGAGATATGTTCTGAGGGTAGGTTGAGTAGAATGAGTGGTAGGTGCTAAGGATGATGGTTGTTGGGTGTTTGTGGTTGGTTGGACATCAGAGTAAACAGATCTATAAATATCAGGATCAGCATTTACTAGGATCTGTTTTACAGACTGAGGAATCTGTAATGGGCTAACCACTGTTTTCTTAGTATCAGCATTTACCAGATCATTAAAGTATCGTTTTGCAACTCTAAAAGGTGGGGTTGAGGAACTGACTAATTGAGGTTCATCAGTACAATAAGTGTAAATAAGTTGACAGAATCTAGCAAAATAAACAACATCTCTATCCTCTGTCATCCTATCCCCAATAAAACCAATTATTCCAGTTGCAAAATCAAAATGAGTTTTGATGAATAATAGCATACCCTATATGCTGACTCAGAATTGGGATAGCATCAAAATTCGAACATTTGTTCCCAAAAGCTTTGGTGATGCAATCAAAGAAGAAACTCCATTCTCTTCTGATATTAGCCCGTTTCAACTGCCCAAGTTTCGTCAGACTCTTTTCATATCCCAATTCAGCCATTAACTCCCGAAGTGCTGAGTCCTCTGGAATTGAGAAAGTACAATAATCTGGAAGATGTAAAGCCCTGCGTACTGTACCAGGAGTGACTACAAAGGATGAATCACCCACTTGGAAGATAATACTGGGAGTTCCACGTTTACCACCATCATCAAAAAGTCCAGTCCTCCAAAACCTCAGAACTTGTTGGCTTGAAAAGAATTCAGGCTGTGTTAATGCATACCCAACCTCACTATGTGCAAGAAGATCTTGCACAAAGTGCAATTCAGATGGAGGTTCAGTGTGATCAAGAACTGCAGCATAGTTGTTGGGGACAAACTTAGCTCCATCAATGATTAAATCCTTTGGTGCCATGTGAAAAAATTGAGATTCAAGTATGCCTGTTAGGTGTTTGATATAATGTCTGTATGAAAAACCAACGTGAGAAATAAAGAGAAAGAGAGTAAAAGTAAGGAGAGAGATAAAATATGAAGAAAATAAAAGATTAAAGAAATCTTCTCTCTGTTGTAGTTATACTCTGAACAAAAAGTTACCGTTGGACACCTGTCAGACATGCAGTAATAACGGACAGTTACTGGGCTCGAGAAAACAGGAATCATTACTTACCCATTTGCCTAGTTTCAAGGAAAAACCGTTCCATTTATCAAGAGAAACAGTTTTTATTCAAAATTTAAACCGTTAGCACTGATTGAATTATTTTTCACTGCATCATTAATATTCTGAAAATAAATCACATGAAAAATGACCAAGATAAATTAGATAAGTAAGTGCTGAATCAGAACTTAATATAAAACAAAATTTATATGGTCATCAGAATATCAATCAGGATTTATCAACACAAGATAAAATAACTCAGAGACAAAATCTTGAAGTAAAAATAACTTTCATTAATATATCAACACAATACATTCATGAAATGAAAATTACATCAATACTTATACAAGATTTTCCCTAAGCTTCTAATCCTAACATCAACAGCCTTAGTCCTAGCTAAGAAGCCTGACAAAGCTGATGATGAAGAAAAACAGGAAGAAGACGAGATTAAGTCATCTTCTTCTTCCTATTCTCGACAAACAGAATGGCGAGTCGGATGATTCGCTCTTGCTGGCGGAGAGCTACCAGTCTTTCCTCCTCCAATCGCTCCAAATGGTGATGGTAATCCATATAGAAGAACAGGAGGTGGGTCAGTACCTCTTGTGGGACAGAGTCCCATATCTCCTCAGGAATGGCTGCGACATGCCATTCCTGCTGCTAGTCGGCACAGCTTAGCTCCATATTGAAGTTTTGGTAGTTCAAAAACATGTTGTATCTGACCATTGTGTTTTTGAAAGAAAAAGTATGAAGATAAGTGTGTGAGAAGAATTTGATGGAAAGGCTGATGTGAAGTGGTTGTTTATAAAGGCAAGAGAATGCTAGGAGACGTAAAGAAATTGAATGCTGACAGGTAGAATTAATTCTACCTCGTCTCCCTAGACTTTGAAAAAGAATAACATTCATTGGAAAGAGGAATCATGGTTTAAAATGCACAAGAAACAAGAAACAGTGGACTGTTCAAGTACGAATACCATTAATCCTAATCATAGTGACTATTAATCTTCCACTTCAACATATTCTAGTTCGAACTGAGACTGTTACCAAATTTTATTCACAGATAAGCCAAGTAAAGGATTAGACTGAGAAATCAGAACTTAGACCTATACCAGAACTTAACAGTCATCAGAACATAATTTCTTAACTCGAAAAAGGAATGCCCATCTTAGTAAATCCTCATACAAGTTCTGAGTTATACACTTCAGAACTTAATCATCATAACGTGTAACTAGAACTTATCCTCAGAATTTGTGCAAAGTGACACAGTGACTGTTTATCTAAAATAACATAGACCTCCACAGAAATTTTCATCATTCAGATGGAGTGATTAGTGTGTGCATTTAGCTAAATAACAGACAAAGAGTAAAGTCTGATTCACTTAAGGACATCTTAGAAATAAGGCATAATTAAAATTTTGCTAAAGAGCTGTCATTATCCTGAAACCTACTGATGAATGAGGTCATGCATGAGTCCACCTCAACTATTTTGTGCTAATTTTATGCATCTTTTGAAATTCTATTTTACAGTGGCTTCTCAGTGTAAGTGAGTCACGACTGCTTATCAGAATTTATGCTATTATCAGAGTATTTCTCCAGTAATCATAGAGTGTGAAAAGTCACCAAGAAAATATTTTGCTTTTCTAATGCATATTTACTTAATACCAGCAATGCACTTGGGTCGTCCCTTCCATATTTTTACTCTAGATCTCAAAGGAGTACCTGATTTTATTCTTTGATCTTTTTGCTTTTTCTTTTGATAAGTGAGGTTTATCAGCACTTAGTACATTCAGCAGTTTTACTAGTATCAGAACTTAACAGATGAGTAGCATTATTCTAATTTGTGACTTAGTAATAAGATATACAAAGTAAAATTAACTAAGCTCAATTATCAGAATTTGCTAGTGTCATAAGATTTCCACTGAAATAATTACTTCTTACATGGAATCATTTGTTTATTGAAGACTACTAGGTCAGTATCTAGCACAGTTATCCTCATAGGATTGAATAATTACTTAAACAGACATATCACTTATCAGAGTTTAGAAACATATATCAGACAACAGTCAGTACTTAAAAACATTTATCAATTAAGCACAGATTACACAATGAGATTAATTCTGTAAATAATGAGCATAAAGTCTGATAACACAGAACAAGACTAAGCAGATTTAGAGAAAGAACCTGAAACCATTCCAAGTTCATTTACCAATCTTGTAAAAGTAGCTTCACATAGTGGTTTTGTGAAGATATCTGCTAGTTGTTGATCTGTGGGAACAAAATGTAATTCCACTGTACCTTCATCCACATGTTTCCTGATGAAGTGGTACCTGATGCTGATGTGCTTTGTCATAGAGTGTTGAACTGGATTACCTGTCATAGCAATAGCACTTTGATTATCACAGTAAATAGGGGTTTTGAAATATGTTAACCCATAATCCAGTAACTGATTCTTCATCCAAAGAATCTGTGCACAACAGCTTCCTGCAGCAATATACTCTGCTTCTGCAGTTGATGTGGAAATTGACTTTTGTTTCTTGCTGAACCAAGAAACCAATCTGCCTCCAAGAAATTGGCAGCTTCCACTTGTGCTTTTCCTGTCAATTTTGCAACCTGCAAAATCTGCATCTGAGTAACCTATTAGTTTAAAGTCTGATTCTCTAGGATACCACAATCCCAGATCAGCTGTTCCTTTAAGATACTTAAAGATTCTTTTCACAACTGTTAAGTGAGGTTCTCTTGGATCTGCTTGAAATCTTGTACAAAGACAGGTAGCATACATGATATCAGGTCTACTAGCAGTTAGATAGAGTAGAGAGCCAATCATACCTCTGTAATCAGTAATATCTACTGATTTACCAGTATCCTTATCCAGTTTTGTTACAGTGGCCATGGGAGTGGATGCACTTGATCAATCTTGCATTCCAAATTTCTTCAGCAAGTTTCTGGTGTACTTAGATTGACAAATGAAAGTGCCTTCTTCATTCTGCTTGACTTGAAGGCCCAGAAAGTAGCTAAGTTCCCCCATCATACTCATCTGATATCTTGACTGCATCAGTTTGGCAAATTTCTTGCACAGTCTGTCATTTGTAGATCCAAAAATGATATCATCAACATAAATCTGGACCAGAAGTAAGTCCTTTCCATGGTTGAGGTAGAACAGTGTTTTGTCTATTGTTCCTCTGTTGAATCCACTTTCCAGAAGAAACTGAGCTAATGTCTCATACCATGCTCTAGGAGCTTGCTTAAGTCCATAAAGTGCTTTATCAAGCCTGTAGACATAATCTGGATGTTTGGTATCTACAAAGCCTGGAGGTTGTTCAACATATACCTCCTCCTCCAATTCTCCATTGAGAAAAGCACTTTTCACATCCATTTGAAAGACAGTAAACTTTTTGTGAGCAGCATAAGTCAAAAATATCCTTATGGCTTCTAACCTAGCAACTGGTGCAAATGTTTCATCATAATCAATTCCTTCCTGTTGAGAATATCCTTTTGCAACCAGCCTTGCCTTATTCCTTGTAATTATGCCATCACTATCAGTTTTGTTTCTGAATACCCATTTTGTACCAACAACAGATCTATTCTTTGGTCTTGGCACTAGGGTCCAGACTTTGTTTCTTTCAAATTCATTTAACTCTTCCTGCATTGCTTGCACCCAATCAGCATCTTGAAGAGCTTCTTCAACTTTCTTTGGCTCAGTCTGAGAGAGAAAAGAATTGTAGAGACATTCATTTGAAGTACCTGTTCTAGTTCTGACACCTGTATCAGGATTTCCAATTATCAAATCAGGTGTATGTGATTTTGTCCACTTCTTTGCAGATGGAAGGTTGTCTCTAGAACTGGATGCTCCCCCATGATCCATGCTATCTTCATTTTCATTTTCTGATGCTCCCCCTGAAACTATGCTCTCTGAATTGGATTCTTCAGTATTTAGATTTTCAGCACTATCAGAACTTGGCTTATCAGAACTTGACGAATCAGAACTTGAAGAGCCAGATGCATGTTCTGATGTTTCTTGAGATGAGGTAGGATCTTGAGTATGCTCCCCCTGCATAGGTGCATCTTCCTTTGACGTATTTACCACAGTTTCAATAACATCAGAGTTTAATCCATCAGAGTTTACAGTATCAGGACTTAAACTGTCAGGATTTTCAGTATCAGAATTTGAGTCTTCATTTTCAAATCTCAGATGATCATGGTCAATGAAATCTTCAAGACCAGTAATCTTCTTGTCATCAAAAGAGACATTGATAGATTCCATGACCACTTTTGTTCTCAAATTATAGACTCTAAAGGCTTTTGTGGAAAGTGGATATCCAACAAAGATTCCTTCATCAGCTTTTAGATCAAACTTTGATAGCTGTTCAGGATGAGTCTTGAGAACAAAATACTTGCATCCAAATACATGAAAGTATTTCAGATTTGGCTTCTTTTTCTTCACCATCTCATATGGTGTTTTTCCATACTTGTTAATAAGTGTTGCATTTTGAGTAAAACAAGCAGTCTGCACAGCTTCAGCCCAGAAATAGGTTGGAAGCTTCGCTTCTTCAAGCATTGTATGTGCAACTTCAATGAGAGTCCTATTTTTTCTTTCAACAACTCCATTCTGCTGTGGAGTTCCAGGAGCAGAAAATTCCTGCTTTATTCCATGGTTTTTGCAGGACTCTTCCATTATCAAATTCTTGAACTCAGTGCCATTATCACTCCTTAAAATTTTCACAGAATCTTTGACCATTTTATCCAGCTGTTTGACATGATCAATCAAGATAGATGCAGTTTCACTTTTTGTGTGCAAGAAATACACCTATGTGTATCTGGTGAACTCATCCACTATGACCAACACATACTTCTTCTTTGCAATAGACATGACATTTACTGGACCAAATAGATCAACATGTAGTAGATGATAAGGCTCAAGAATTGATGATTCAGTCTTGCTCTTGAATGAAGATTTTCTTTGTTTGGCCTTCTGACAGGAATCACAAAGACCATCAGGAGCAAATACTGACTTTGGCAATCCTCTCACGAGATTTTTCTTGACCAGTTCATTTATATTGTTGAAATTTAAATGAGAGAGTTTCTTATGCCAATTCCAGCTTTCTTCAATTGATGCTCTACTCATCAGACATATTGCAGAACCATCAGAACTTGTTGAAAGCTTAGCTTCATAAATGTTACCACGCCTGTATCCTTTCAGAACAACTTTGCCTTTAGATTTACTCACAATTTCACAGTGTTCTTCAAAGAAATCAACATGATAACCTCTGTCTCAGATTTGACTTATACTCAGTAGGTTGTGTTTAAGTCCTGAGACCAGAGCTACTTCTTTAATTATGACATTTCCAAGATTGATATTGCCATATCCCAATGTTTTTTCAATGTTGCCATCTCCATAAGAAACACTTGGGCCAGCTTTCTCCACAAAGTCTGATAGCAGGGCCTTATTTTCAGTCGTATGTCCTGAACATCCACTGTCCAAAACTAGAATATTTTTCCTGTTGCCCTTTGTTTCAGCAGCTTCAGAACTGCTCTCAGCACTTTCTTTATCAGCATTTGCCATCAATGCATAGTTTTCCTCACTTTCAGAGTCTGAGGTGTCTGTCCAACTTTTCTGCTTTGTGACAAGAGTCTTGCCTTTGTCACCCTTTACCTTCTTGCAATCAGGAGATATGTGGCCTTTCTCACCACAGTTATAGCATTTAACATTGGTGTAATCTCCTTTGTCAGACTTTCCTCCTCTGCCTTCAGATCTTCTGAAATTCTTCTTATCAGAACTTATGCCTTTCCTGGAAAACTTCTTTCCCTTCCTGAACTTCCTGTATGCAATCTTTGTGATTCCTTTCACCATAAGAGCACACAGCTTCATCGTCTCCTCATCAGCATCAGTCTCAGGAAAGCTTTCAGAATCTGAGTCATCATCACTCTCAGAACTTGATGACTCAGTATCAGACTTTATAAAAAGAGCTTTACCCTTGTCTTTCTTTGAGGAAGCTGCTTTGGGGGATTCTTCTTCAGCCTTAAGAGCAACTGTCCTTGACTTTCCTCCTTTTCTCTTGCTTCTTTGTTCCATCTCAAGCTCATGAGTCTTGAGCATACCATAGATTTCGTCAAGAGTTGTTTCATCAAGATTATAGTTGTCTCTTATTGTCGTTGCCTTCAAATCCCAGCATTCAGGAAGAGCTAACAGGAACTTAAGATTTGAATCTTCAAGATCATACTCTTTATTAATCAATGACAAATCATTCAAGAGTTTGACAAATCTATCATATAAATCATTCAATGACTCATTAGTCTTTGAGTCAAAGTGTTCATACTCTTGAGTGAGTATTGTCTTCCTGTTCTTCTTAATTATCTCTGTTCCCTGATACCTTGTTTCCAGAGCATCCCATATCTCCTTAGCAGTCTTGCAGTTGATTACCCTGTTTGACATTACATTATCAATGGCACTATGCAGTAAGTGTCGTACCTTAGCATCCTTAGCAATTGATGCTATATCTTCAGCAGTATAATCACTCTTCTCCTTTGGTACGGTCTTTGCTGCTTCACCTGCAACTGCAACAGCGAGCTTGGTTGGTTTGTGAGGGCCTTCCTTGATTCTATCAAGGTATTCTGGATCTGTTGCTTCCAGGAACATGGTCATCCTTACCTTCCATATGGGATATTCAGATGGTCTCAGTATGGGAACTCTGATGGTCTCATACCGACTATGAATTTGTGTCTTTGGTGGTTCCTCAGTTTTGGTAGGCTTAGTTGGAGTTTCTGTGTCCGACATGATTGTGTTTGGATCTTTAACTGTATGTGTGTTAACAGATAGGCTCTGATACCACTTTTTAGGTCACACACACACTGTAGAGGGGGTGAATACAGTGTATAGTACACTCAAATCGAACTTTAAGAACTTAAGTAACAGAAAACAAACTTTATTGAAACAATAAACTCTGTTACAGTATGGAACTGTTACCTCTCAGTGATGAACAATATCACGAGAGCTGCTAGGGTTACAATGAATAATCTTCTCGAATAATGATAACACTTATAGTGTAAACCCTATGTCTGTGTTTATATACTACACAGTTACAAGATAATCGCTAATTGATATGAAATATAATTCTGCTTCCTAAAATATATCAATCAGATATATTTTCTTCCAAGTATTCCATTCTTCACGGAATTCCTTCTTCATGCATATCTCTTCTTATGTTTATCTTGATCTTCTTTCCTTTAATCTGCTACTGTCCTTATCTGATCATCCTTCAGCACTTAAGTTCTGATATCTAACTTCTGATGATTATCTCCTGATAATATAAGTACTGATATCCTTAAGTCCTGACTTCCAGTATAAGTACTGATCAACAGTTAAGTACTGATTTATCCTGTTCAAATAAGATCTGAAAGCTAAACATAAAACATATTAGCCATGACATTATCAAATATATCTAACATAAAGGAAGAACAGAAAAAGCTGTCTGAAATTTATACTCAACAAGAAGTCTTTTGGCGCCAAAGATCTAAGCAATTGTGGCTTAGAGAAGGGGACCAAAATAGTAAGTATTTTCATGCTTCGGTGAAAAATAGGCGTTCTATTAATCAAATCAGAAGTCTCAGGAACAATGAAGGCCAAGAGGTAGATTGGAATTCAGGAATGGAGAATGTCATAACAGAGTATTTTTCAACTCTGTTTAAGGCTTCTGTTACAGAGTGGAGCGAAGTGGTCCAGGGCATGAACAATAAGGTTACTGCAGAACAGAATGAATTCTTGCTGAGTCCCGTGACAGAGATCGAAGTTAAGAGAGCTTTGTTTCATATGCATCCGGACAAAAGTCCAGGTCCAGATGGTATGACACCTGGGTTTTATCAGAAGTATTGGGGTGTGGTCAGTAAGGACGTGGTGAGTGTGGTTAGACGATTTTTTGATACTGAAATAGTGGATGAAAAGCTGGTGCATACTAATATAGCTTTAATCCCAAAGAAAAAGAATCCACAGGTAATGACAGATATTCGACCAATCTCTCTTTGTAATGTGATTTACAAAGTTATTTCGAAGGTATTGGCGAATAGACTTAAAAGCATTATTGATTTTGTCATTTCTGATAATCAGAGCGCTTTTATACCTGGGAGACTCATAACGGACAATGTTATGATAGCTCATGAGCTAATGCACTTTATGAAAAGAAAGTCTACAGGTAAACAAGGATGGATGGCCCTCAAGGTGGACATGAGTAAGGCTTATGATCGTGTTGAATGGGGATTCCTTGCAGCTGTTTTGGCTAGGCTGGGTTTTGATCCAAAAGTTGTAAGATTATACATGGCATGAATATCCTCAGTAACTTATCAAATAGCTCATGCTGGAAGAGTTTTTGGTTCGATTACACCATCACGAGGCATCAGACAGGGTGACCCTCTTTCTTCATATCTATTTTTAATATGCATTGAAGGCCTCACTTCTCTTATTCAACGGTATGAAAGCAGATGTATGATACAAGGAATTAAGATAGCTCGAACTGCCCCATCTGTTATTCATATGTTATTTGCAGATGATTGCTATATCTTCTGTAAAGCAAATGTAGATTGTGCCAGACAAGTTCAAACAATGCTCAGTATTTTTGAAAGGGCATCGGGGCAGCAAGTTAATATTGATAAGTCCTCTGTCATTTTTAGTCGAAATGTTTGTGCTTCTTTGAAAGAGGATTTGTGTTACCAGTTGGGATTTAGGGAGGTAAGTGAAAACAATACGTATTTGGGTCTCTCCTGCTTTTTACACAGGAAAAAAACTGCAGTATTCGGGTACATTAAGGAAAGATTGCAAGATAGACTACAGGGCTATGATAAGAAAAATCTGTCAAAGGGAGGCAAGGAAATTTTGATCAAAACAGTCGCACAAACTTTGCCTAACTACACTATGAGTATTTTTCTTCTACCTGTGGAGACGTGTAAAGAACTGGAAAGGTCTATGTGTAAGTATTGGTGGAGAACAAACTCATCCAAGGAGAGGTTGATTCACTGGATGTCATGGGAAAGATTGGGTTTGAGAAAAAGCGAAGGTGTAATGGGCTTTCGAAATGTTAGAGATTTTAACGTCGCTTTGCTTGGTAAACAGGCCTGGAGATTACTAGTTCACCCAAATAAACTGGTATCTCAAATCTTTAAGGCCAGATATTATCCATCAGATTCCTTTCTCACAGCTCAAATAGGCAGCAATCCAAGTTATGTTTGAAGAAGTGTGTTTGAAGCCCAGAGTCTAATCAAGCAAGGTTGTTCTTGCCGTGTTGGAGATGGACAATCTTTATTCATCAAGGATGTCTCTTGGCTTCGAGATGTTAATGATCCATACGTTCAGACTAACAGTGAGGCTTTCCTGCATCAAAAAGTGTCTTCTCTTATGGTTATAGGTGACAGACAATGGGATGTAGACCTGATCAATGACATGTTTAACGACAGAGATGTTAATCTTATCTTTTCCATCCCTCTGGGTGACGAGATTGAAGATAATTGGTATTGGAGACATGAAAAAATGGGCACTTACTCAGTCAAAAGTGCTTATGCAGTTCTTCAAAATGTAAAGAGGGGTATCCAGGAAGACAACTCAGGCTTTTGGAGAAAATTGTGGAATCTAAAGTTACCACCAAAAGTTAAAACTTTCTTGTGGAGAGCTGTGAATAACTGTCTGCCTACTAAAGATTTGCTGCGTGCTAAACAGGTTCGTGTTAATAATGTTTGCCCAGTTTGTAATAATGCAGCAGAGTCAATATTGCACACGTTTGTTTTGTGTCCGTTTGCAGAGAATTGCTGGCAGTCAGTTGCTCTTCCATCTATACGCAATGATCTTCAAACGTTTGGAGATTGGCTTCACACAGTCTTCGAACATGGCACCAAGGAAAAAATCATATCTGCAGTAATGGTTTGTTGGATGTTGTGGAAAAATGGAAAAATCGCACCGATTTGGTGTGGAATCAAAAGATGCTTCAGAAGTGGTTTCGTCGGCATTATCTGTCCTTAATCAGTGGCAATTCGTCCAAGACTTTCGATGCTTCTTTAGGGTTTATGACACCTGAAGATGGTCGAGTAGCTTGGCAAGCTCCAACGTATGACAGAATTAAGGTTAATACTGACGCAACAATTTTCAGTAGTCTGCACAGATACAGCCATGCCCAGGTTGTTCGAGATCATAATGGTGCGTTATTCGAAGCAATGTCCAGGTGCAATCCAGGTATTGTATCTCCAGATTTGGCTGAGGCAACGGGGATACGCGAAGCTCTTAGTTGGGTAAAAAAGGAGCAAAAGCAAGAT
The DNA here is from genome assembly GCF_009905375.1 of Apium graveolens. Lineage (NCBI taxonomy): Eukaryota > Viridiplantae > Streptophyta > Magnoliopsida > Apiales > Apiaceae > Apium > Apium graveolens. Next base: position 20,556,512 of record NC_133651.1, read on the forward strand.
GTTATCGTCGAAACGGACTGCCTAGCAGTGGTTCAATGGATTCGTAGCTCTTTTGTTGCTCTTTCATACTTGGGGAGAGTAATTAATCAATGTCGAGAGCTTTTACTAGGCTTGAAAAATCAAAACGTGATGTTAAGATTTGTAAAACGATCTGCGAATAACGTAGCTCACTATCTAGCGAGTTATAATTCTTCTTTAGCTGATCGTAGGTGGAGGAAGGAAAATATCCATCAGGAGTTCCTTTCTATTTTATGTAATGATTTGATTCAATAAAATCATTTTCTTTTGTGGCAAAAAAAAAATAACACAGTACTGTATGAAAGAAATCTTTTCTCATAATCATTAAAAAATTGTTCATTGCGAAAATCGTCATGACAAACGGTTGCCTGGACCCCGAGCCTGCGCAAGGACCCCGGGCCTTTTTTATAACAATCGAGAAGAAATTAATCTTAAACACCTTGCAATTTAAATCTGCGTAATCCTTTGTTTTTTAATGAAATTCAGCCGAATCCTTTAAAATTTGATCATAATTATTATAAAATGAAAAATAATTAAATTAGAAACGAAAATGAAAATCCAGGAAAACACAAAAAATAAGAAGAGCGGGACGATTTCGCAGCTCAGCCTGTGTTTTAATTCATCCTGCAAATTCTATAACAAATTATAGCAACTCACCCAGCTCTCTCTTTCTCATTTTCTTTTTTAGATTTAGGAAAGTGTATTTAATTATCTAAAACACCCAATATAATAAACAAATGAAAGAAAATGGCAACAAATGAAAATGAGGAGGGAGAAGAAGATGAAGAAGAAAAACAAGTAACTGAAATACCCCTCGTACCCCAAAGCTTAATTAAATCAAACCCCCGAACTCATAATCACAATCATAATCATAATTACATTTTTCCCAGCAGCTCCACCAGCATGATTAACATTTTCCCTCCAATTAATCACGAAAACCTCCGTCCGGAGGCTCCTGATCAATCTTTGCCTGATGAGGACTCCGAGGTTTCTGCGTCTCCTGGAGCTGATTTGGGCGTAAATGGAGTTACGGATACCTGGTGGGATTTCGGGTTTGGTTATTTACGCTGGAAGGTTTATTCATTTGTTTCGGGTTTTTGTGATCATTCCTCGTGGTTTTGCTCTCGATTTAGTGTTGGCGTGGTTGCAATGGTGGTGGCATTGTGGTATTTAAGGGTGCAGAAGCAACGGAGAAGGCGGAGGATCATGCATAAGGAAAGTAGGGACCAATTGATTCGTGTTATCAAAGAAAAAGATGAGGTTTGTTATTTGTTTTGTTTAGGTTTAATTTAAAAGAATTGGTGGGAAGGTGTTTGTTGAAATGTCCCAACTAACTAACTAACTAACTAACTTTGGGTTTTGCAGAAGATAAGCACGCTATTGCGGCAAGTGGCGCAGATGAATGAGATATTGCTGGGTTTATACACCACGAAGGGACGCCCAACAACGTGAAGATTATGATCATCTTTTATTCAGGCTTCGGGGGTACGTGGTGTGTTGTATTTGAGCATGTATTATTTGTGCATAATTCATATCTCTACTAAATCGCACCAAGAAGGGGAATGTAATGTGCCTAATTTGTTGATGAACCATTTTTGAATGCACAACTACTTGTTAGCTCAACATTTTCACATTTTCCTCCATTTCACCAAATATTAGGAAATCCATTTTGCAAGAATATTTACAGGGGAAGATTTAGACATCATGGCATTATCAATAATTCTCGGAAACGATCTTTCCAATGCTCCTAACGTAGGTAGACATGCCTGTCTAATTTGTTTAGTGATCGAGTTTGTTTAGTGATCATTTTGGCATTGACAACTCGTTAATCATAATCACCAAGGAATATCTTATCTGGAAATAAGTGTGTCAGATATATAGATGCCATATATTCATATTTATATTTTACTTGCAATTCAACAATATATTTGATGATACAAATACAGGCTTCACGACTTCATTCATCCATGAGCCTTTACCAACCAGTAATATATTAAATTACAAACATTACATTGCAAGTGTGCAACTTCATTCATCCATGCACTTGCTCTTCATTTTTATATGGATGCATCATCTTCCACATGGCGAGGTTGCTTTAACACCTCCGCAATTTAATGCATTTGGGACCTTAGCTGGTAATACTAATTGCCTGGGACCTTGCTGGCTTGTTGGTATGTATACTCAATACTATAGGCAATCAAGCAAAATGAGAAGAATTGTATATTGGTCGTCAACTCGCACAGTCGTCATTACAAGTAGTTAACATTTTCAAATGGATTAAAAACACTTGCAAAACATCCGTATCGTGCTGTGGGGTATTCCAGAATTCACGCACCCAACAGACAACATGCTGGTATACTTGAAAGAACTAGTAGTTGAATGAAAATTGCTGAGAGATGCGAAGTAGAACAGTATATACCCTTAAAAAGAATAACTGATTAGCTTTAAATCTATCACAACACATCAGCCGATGAATGAATGTCATAGCAGGCTGCCCCTCCTATATCAGGCTTGGTGGTTAAAGTTAAACATGTCATACACATATTAAGTAGCATTTACAAATAATTAGGTCATCATACAATCGTGTTGCTCACACCTGAATCCCAATTTCCTAAGATTTCGTGGGCTCTGTAATGCCCACTTTTGTTCACCCATTGCTCTTATAGCTGAGCAGGTACAGACTACATAGTAAAACCTACATTAAAAGTATAAATGCATCAAAGTGTGTATCAAACACATCTATTTATAGACTATGCCCAATATTTACCTACATATTTTTTTTTGTAACTCCCTAAGCTACACGAAGTCAAACTATACATCTGTGATTAAGAGGGTTTTAAAAATTTAAAAGAAGGGTCAGAATTAAGATGTGATTAAGAGGGTTTTAAAAATTTAAAAGAAGGATCATAATTACGGCACTTCTCACAAATTTTTAAGACCAGTGAAGAAAAGAGGAAAAAAGCCAGAAGAAAAGAAGAACATGAAAAAGTGTGCCTTCTCATGTTTTATGTCAAGTAGAGGGAAAGATATATGGATATGAAATGAATAGTGAATTTTATATAAATGTAGGAAATGACATATGTAGAATATTATCCCAATTTTAGGTAAGGAAAATATTGAAAATGGTATCTCCTCTTTCTTTCATTTCTCTCATAAAATACTGGGGAACATGACAAGAAGAAAAATTAGTTATAATCATTTTCTTTCCTCTCCCCTACGCTCCAAAACTCAGAAGCATATTAACTAAATGACACAGTATAGAAGAGACAAAACCACTCACGTTAATTGCTACTCCTACCACAAACCAATCAACATAGAACCGAGCACACAAGGACACTACAGTGGATAGCAAAAACTGTTCTCAAACGAGCACACACTAATCCATACGAAACAAGGTAATGCAAATCAATTTGATCAGTTTGACATTCTGGAAAAATATGAGTAAGAACGATAAAGGGCTGACATATGGCAAAAGAAAAATGTCCACAGCATCATTTTCGCTTGATCAATTTCTCCTCATATATCACACGATACATAACCTTGACATACTAATAAGAGCCGAACTTCATTGAAAACTACACTTTAAGTCCTATGCCAGAATGGCTAATTTCACTCTACAACAATCCAGGGGTAAAATGATATCAAATGGCTTAAACAGGAAAATATCTAGAAACAATTTAAGCAAAGCTGATGAACAAAGTTTCTTACTATAAAATTCTCATTATGTTTTAACGAACAAATATTCCTAAACTGCCTTTTCTGAAGAAGATAAAACAATTAATTCTATCCTTAAAATGAAAGTAAAATGCATAAAGAACGGACTGTATAAAGAAAAGACTTCAATTGTAATGAAAGTAAAATCTGAGGTTGAATAAATGTAATAGATTACCTAAAGATAATCTTTGGTTGAAGATAGCTTACAAGCTAGCCTCTTGATCCACTATATTTATGTGCTGAATGTCGAATATCATATTGCTCTACATACTGCAAAGGAGTAATAGACTCGTTTCTAGTTCTTTTGATCTTTGGACTCAACAAACCCCTATGCCTAAAGCCATAAAGCTCGATAACCTGGTTGTCAGCAAAATTGAACGCCCTCTCCATACTTTTCAAGCACTTCTCGACCGCGTAATCCCCATAACTCCCACAAGGTTTGCAACCCACAAAATGTGTCACAAACGGCCACCTCTCATCACCCAACCCCGGATGATACTTTTCAATCATCTCCTCATACCTATCCACCAACCCTTGCCAAAACCCATGCAAATAATAAGAATTCTCAACAAACACTTTATTCATCCACCTATCCTTCTGCGAAATCAACAAGTATATCAACGCAGACTGATCATCAGCCTCAAATGCAGGTCTCCCTTTCAAATTTGCTGTCAAAACTTTCCCCGCCTCATCCCTAATCGGACCTTTTGGACCCATCGGAGCCCAAACATCCAACAAATCCAATGACCACTGACAATTCCTAAACAAAAAACTCCCCGTATTCAACGCAATCCACGACTTTTGATTAAACAACAAATCAGGGTACCCATGAATCACCATATTATAACCCTCATACTTAAAATACGGAATCTCAAACACCATATCAGTAAACCAAGCATCACTATCCATCCACCAAATCCATTCCACTTCAGGATGAGACAACATTAGTTTCCGAATCAAAGGCAATTTCGCCCAATAACCAGCCAATTCCTTATCCAAATGAGCCATATTATACACAATCTCAATTCCATGAATTCTACAATAATCAATCTTATTCTTCACAGCTTTCAACAAATAATGATCCCCAATCGGGTTATCACACGGACCCGGTGGAGAACCCGTAACCAATAAAACCCTCGGTTTCCCATTAACCCGATTCGAGAACTCAAGGTGTTTCTTCAACCACAATCTCCTATCACCATCCCAAGACTTAATCTTAGGTCCAAGACTATAAGTCTCATTTAAACTCATAACATGTTGTTCATTTTCATCAGTCGGGTCATACCCGGATCGGATCTCCGCTAAGATCCGATTAGTTTCTTCAATTAGATTCTGATTATCTAATTCAGAGTCAGTAACAAGATTACCAAGACCAATAGTGCCACGTAGGACAAGAATAGTGACAAAGCCACATAGGATAGTGATTTTAATGTTGTTGAAGGTTTTGTGGATCTGACGGTTACGAGGATTAGTTGTGGGGCGGCGGACGGCGGAGACATTAGTGACGGCGGGGGTGACGGTGGTGGGTAAGTGAGTTGAACTCGCTCGTTTCTGAGCTGCGAACGATTCACCAACCATAATATAAATAAATAAATTAGTTGTATGAGTCTGTAAAATTGAGCTGAGGGTGGTGAAGAGTGAGTCGAGTGACCCTCCCGGTGTTTACGCAATTCCGGTTACATAAAAACCACAGTCGAGGACTGTATATAAAACAGTGTAGTGTGGATATTTGTCATGTATGGAAAATGAAACAGAAAAAGGGTATACTAGAATTATTTTGAGATTTTTTTATAAATTATGATTTTTTTTACTTTTGTACTTTTTTTTTTGTAAAAATATGATTTTATAACTGGATCCAATCAGATGTAAACTCGCATGTAACAAAAGCAAACCAAAATCAATATTAGTAATTTTTCAAAAAAATATAAAAAGTTGCTTTTTAATTGCTTCTGCTTAAAAATTAAATTTTTCAAAATTTTTACAAAAAAGAGAACAAAAAAAGTAGTACTCATTTTAACTGTCTCTTGACTTTTCTGCACAAGATGTTTTGACCGCATAGTAAAAATTATTATTTTTAAAATTTTTCTTTTGTAAATAAAAGTTTAAGTTATATATTTTTATTTAGAAAAATAAAATTTTAAAAATTATTATTTTAACTATACGGTCAAAGTACTTCGAAATGAGTGCAAAAAAGTCAAACGACTATTAAAATGAAACAGAGGGCGTAGTATTCTTTTCTCTTTTTTGATAATTTCTCCTTTTTTTAAGTAAAAGGTACAAAAAATGTTACAAAATATCCTATGCATATTAAATTGGGTTACCAGTACGATTATAATAAATATTGGTGATATTCTAAGGCCATGATTGTTTGTAGGGATTATGATTCCCGAAAAACAATTTCGCGATAACTAATCTTATTAATATAATTTTATGAATTAAATAAATATATACTGTATATTTTTTGAAGGACTAATTTTAGGATTGGACAATAATCTCTTATAATTTTATCTCATATTTGTTTTGTGATATAGTCTTACGAATTTGACTATAGTCCTTTAAATTTTAAAATCATATATTTGCTTTACATGAGATTATAACGAGAGAATTATAATCATTTAAAAAATAAATTATTGGAAAGGATTAAATATTGTCTCCTCCGACCATGTATACACAATCATGTATACATGGGATTATAATCTATCTATTATATATATAATAGAGTAAATAGGGGATTGTATTAGATATTTTATTCCACTTAAAATTACTAAATTACCCATCATTAATAAATATAAATAATTGTCAAATTTAATATATTAATTACACCTAAGTCATTATTAATCCTAATTAATAAATACAAATAATTGTCATATTTAATAACATATGTTAATTACACTTAACTCATTAATATTAATAATATGTTACTATTTATTATTGAATATTAACAACCTATAATGAAATAATCATATTTGTTTCTATATATACTAAATTCTTATTTTTTTAAGATTCCATGTAAAACAAATTGATTTTCTATAAATAAATTTGATATGTTAGCTAATATCAAAATGACAATGTTAGTGTATCAAGCATTAAATTCAAAAAATATGAGAGATATTCTCTTTATATACTAATAAAAGAGTGGGTTATGAGGGGTTTTATAATAAAATTGAGATTCTTATTATACGACAAACTCGAATATAAACTAATATTGGTTTGAAGATTTTGAATATATACGATAAAATATTAAAATATCAAGTTTATTGCGGTTACAACAATGTTTTAAAATAGTAAGGCAGAATCATATTTCTTATATTTACCGGTTTAAAGATTTTTTTTCAGAGGTATAAGTAAAAGATTTATAAAATTACTGCAGTGTTACAAAAATCGTCAATTTTGCCGATAAATCCCTGTAAGGCAACCAAACAATGTAATAGAGCAAAATCAGAGCATAAGACATTTTTGACATTTTCGGTCAAAATCGGCAATTTTGCGGTTAAAATTCGACGAATCAATCACATGATTTTAGGCTTTGCAGAGAAGAAAAAGAAGAAGAAATATACTCAGCTTTGAGTTGATGAAGAGCGTAGATTTTAAATGAAGAAACCAGATGGCCGCCGAATGGAAACTGGAAAGATAAGTGAAGAAGACAAGGAAAATGAAGAGAGAGGCATAAAGTTTATTAAGACTCTTATTATTTTAACGAATAATGCACACAAAATAATGTTATAAGTTAATATGGATGTACAAATGACAACATGAAAGTTTTAAACATCTTAAGTATAATTATTTTACATATAAATTTTAGAAATAATATAAAAAATATGTCTGATTTTATTCTAATTTAACATTCCGATAAATTTCCGATTTTTGATAAATCGTAAATCGATAGTTCAACCGATTTAGTCCAATTTCCAATTTTTATAACTATGAATCATTGACATAATTATTAATATATTCATCATATAAAATGAAGTATATTAGAAAATATATTCACATTGTCAATTGTACAATATTATATTTTATATGTCGGCTTTCATATTCAATCATTACATTTTCTACTAAGGAACGTAAAAATGAACTCATATTCATTGTATCACTAATTGAACATGTAAACAACTGTAGTAACTCTTTAATTAACTCCGTAATATTTGATTATTATGAGTTGTCTCTTTTGTGTAGTAATCACTTTCATAAAAAGTGTGTGCTTTCATTTGCATAATATTTTGATCGTATATTTCAATTTCATTATCGCACATTCAATTCAGTTTGAAAGAAAACACGTTAATTATGTCATCTACTCAATTCAATAAATATAGATATTTAGTTAATCGATCCATCAGGAAGCAACATGAATCTATCGTCAATAATTGCAGTCAAAATAACATCATTTCACGTAATATAGAACATGTTCGTGCACGAGCTATAAAGTTAGTTCTATCTAGTATTCCAACGTAACAAATATGGAATAAGATAATTTAAAGGATTATATTTCTTAGATTAAGGAGGAATAACTTTTTACAAAATAAATATGAGATTGGAAAATTTAAAGAATTATAATCTTATCAGATACTTAGTACTATGAAACAAACATGGCGTTAAGGGTAAAATTTTGGTTTTGACTTTTTTTATATAGGATCATTGCATACTTTTGACTGGTACCACTGTGCTTCTGACCCTCTAAAAATACCTTTCGTTATATCAAACGTTAACGAAATGCTAAAAGCTAAGCAAATGATCAAAACTTCGAGAAAAATTCAAATTTTCTGCACTTTTAACGATTGCACTAATATAATATAATATAATATAATATAATATAATATAATATAATATAATAAAAGATGACTAATACATGAAATTAGGACAAAATTTCATAAACAATCCCAAAAAAGCTGCCATCGGTACAAGACATTGTTTCACAAGAAGAAATCATTAGCTAATATTTTTAAAAGGGGTAACATCAACAAATAAAAGATGAATAAATTTGATCTAAATATGATCAAATTTCTTGTTGAGACATAGAATCATGTGATTGTGAAATGTTTAAAGATGTCTGGGTTCATCCTGCAATCTTTGTTGCTTTGACTCTATTGGATTGATCCCTTATCTTCGAATATCTAATTATCGATGGCACATCACTTGCCTTTAACTCCTTCTTCTCCTTCTCAGTTAGCTCTCTTTACAAGTTCTCGCATTATGTCCATAACAGTCACACTTTATGTACTTACCAATCATGGTTTTTTTTTGATTTCTGATCGTCTACTTCTTCCCTCTTCCTATTTCCGCTACATCAACTCTTGTGCTAACCTCCTTACCCCTCCAATGAAGTCTCGAAATTTTATGACTTTCATCCATTCTATATAATACAATGTTCTCACACAAACATGAACAAAATGACACATTTATATAAACCCTAAATGTGCCGTTTATATACGTGTACCGTGCATCAAAAATATGTATATATAGGTTAATGATAAAAAATAAACCAATATTAGAATAAAAAATATAAACCAGTGACCAAGTAATGACTAATATAAAGTATAATTGGTGATTATTAACTAATTCACTTATATATTTATGACGGTGGCACCACTCATTTACTGATCAAGTATTATGTAATTTAGTGATTATTTATGTGTAATTTAGTGCTAGCCACTAAATTATTAATATATAATTTGTTTTTATATTTATCGATTTTCAATATGTAAATTAGTGATTTACAGAAATTTGTAGTTTGTATTTAATTTAGTTTATATTAGAGTACTTATATATAAAGCGATACATACGAATACGAATATACATGTGAATACACACAATTTATACAAATTTTAAATCGAGAGAAGTAACAAGGTAACAGAGAGAGATGAATGATCAATACTTCAACGTTGTAATTGAGATTAGTTTGATGGTAAACTCTAATCCTCAATTTTTTTTGAAAACAAATAGCCTATCCTTTTTTGTGTTTACCCGACCAAGTGTTATAGCTCGATCTTTCTTTCATTCATTTATATTTTTTTGGGTGTTATAATTTCATTTTCAAATGTTATATGTTCAATTAAAGAAAATGAAGGATCTTAACCTTTCAGTAATGTTTGATTTAATAAAAGCGTATTTTTTATTCAGAGCCATAAACACAGCGGTACAAGTCGTAAGTCAGAAAAATGTAAGGGTAACATTTGAAAAAAGTAAAACGAGAATGGTATCATTGAGAACTTTCCTGAATATTAAATAAAAGAGAGAATTGCAGTTTGCATCCCTTATCTTTGACCCAAAATCATGTTGTATACCTATTTTGAGAAATTGCAGATTGCTACCTGTAACTTCCAGTTCGTATGCAAAATGCATCCCTATGACAGTTACAACTAAAATAATGAAGGGTAAAACATGAATTTTAATATAAAATATAAATAAATTATGTAGTAATAATTTGAAAAAAGCTAAAAATATTCGTAATAATGAAATTTCCCCCTTAAATACACACTTACATAATAATAAAGTCAAATAATTAAAAAAAAGTGAGGTAACGAATTTAATACTAAAATTTAATATATAATTAATGATTAAATATATATTAAAAAATCATTTAGTTAAATCAAATTTTTGGAATTAACACCATATAATAAATACTGAAATTTTAATTACTAGTATGACTTGAAAATTAAAAAATATAAAAATTATATAAATTTTAATTTTTAATACAATTTAGAATAGATAAAATATATGTTAATTAATTTTTCAAGCTGAAATTCCTATTTTTCCCCTGCCCAATAACCAAAATTAGGCAAAAATGGTGTTATTTGTATCGGGTTTCAAAGAAGAGTGATGCAAATTGTAATTTATGAAAATATGTAAACAATATTGATTTTGGATCAAAACTAAAGGATGTAAAATGCAATTCTCTTTAAACAAAAACAATATTATTTATGGTTGATTCATTTCTCTTACTTTTGTATTTATTCCTATAAAGGATAAAATCGGTAAATGTCCTTATTAACCATTTTTGGGAAAAATATAGCCCAAGTATCCATTCGCAGCATCTACCTCCCAAAATACCCACAAGACACAACAATCCAAGCGGCGTGTCCATCACACACGACTATGACAATAACGTAACTCCCAAAATATCGATAAAAATGATATAATCAGTGGCAATACATCTCTTCCAAGGGCGCATCAATCGAGATGCGCAAGTATAACATGACCCATTAATACGCCAACTTTTGAACAATCTAAATTTGGAATCTAGTCCAACCAAATGCTTTCTAAATAACCTACATACGGATACACACAAATGCTAAAGATCAAGTTAAACAATAATCGATCGACTAATTTGTTTATGTGTGCGTTCTATTCGAGAGCCAGATTGGGGGGGGGGGCGCAGAGAGATTGCTCATCATCTTGGGGTTTTCTTACCCGAAGGAATTTTGGGATTTTTTTAACCAAAAGGATGTTGATGGATTATATTTATATGTTGACTAATCTTCGCTCAGAGTCAAGATGTATACATATTGTATTAAGTATGTAATGTGCATCCTAGACTTGAGAGGAGACACTTCTCAAAAAGGCGTGATCGATGGTTATTTTGGACACCCATACTAGTAATTGGGTATATAAAGCAAAGTGGACATAAAAGAGGGCATTATTCGGGATAAAATTAAAAATATTTACAATGGTAATACATAATAAATATATTTGAGATTTTGTTTTTTAGATAAATTTAGCTCCCGATTGTTAAATTAAGAATTTTTTTTCCTAGAGATGCACAAAAAGCCCGGGCCCGAGAATCTGGCCCGGTCAGATTTGATCAAATCCCGGTCAAACCCGGCCCGGTCTTGGATCGTGATGTAGGACAAGAGGCCCATGATTATAAAGAGAAACATCACACGCATGGACTTTTAAGGAAGGAAGTGAGGACAACAGTATGATCATGCTAAAAGACTGCATGATCATGCCAAAATAGGGAATTATTCAAGAGAGCAAGGGAGAATAATAACACGAGCATGCTGACGGGCTGCATGATCATGTCAAAACAGGAAAATGTTCCAGTGTGTTGAGACTGTGGTGCGTGAGCATGCTCAATATTGCATGATCACGATACCTTATAATAAATATTTAATTCTAATTAGGATTTTGTTTTATTTTATTTAAAGGTTTATTATCCCTTTATAAACAATACTATGATGTAACAAAAAAATCTTTGATTGAATGAAACCTCTAAGAGTTTTCTCTTATCTTTCTTGTGGATTCAAGAATTATTCCTCGTGAATTCGAGGTTTGCCTTGTAGATTCAAGGTATTTCAGGAATTCTCATTTGAGAGTCCTTGCAAGGATTAACATTTAATTTCCTTCGCTTCCGTCCTGGCGTCAAGTGGTATCAAAGCAAGATTTCACCTTGTTCTATGATGACCGGGAGAGGCACGACGGAGGTTCTAACGATGGTGATAGCAATGTTGTTAATATAAGGGCAATAGAAGAGTTAAGGAAGTCTATGACAAGATTAAAAATGATGTTTCAACAATATAGGAAGGTCAGAATTACTAGAGCCATTAAAAACCGTGTTGAAGGATTTTGCCTCAACACGTATAGTGGTTCTGGTCATAGCAACAATCAACATCGTGATGATTACGGGATTTGGGTTGATATTTCATTATTCTATGGGAGGTCAAGGATTGAGGATTTCTTAGACTGGATTTTAGAGGTTGAGCGTTTGTTTGAGTTTACAGAGGTTGCTGAATATAGATAGGTGAATCTGGTTGCTAGTAAACTAAAAAGTTATACTGCTGTATGGTGGGAGAAGTTGCAAACGGATAGGAGGCGTAAAGGCAAATTAACAATTCAATCTTGGAGGCGGATGAAGCGATTGATGTTTGAGAGGTTTTTATTAGAGGGTTATGAGTCTTAGATGCATATGGAACTCAAGCACGATGATGATACAGTTCAACATTATGAACCCGATAATGCTTACAATGTGTTTGATGTTTGTCCTCAACCAAAACATGGTAGCTTGTTGATTTACAAATATGATGATAATATGGTAGATCATTATGGGCCTGGAGATAGTGTGTTTGATGAGTGTCCTCAATCAAAAGAGGATAATTTATTGAATATAGAGGTTGAAGGAGGTCAGACAACAAGTGGTGAATTTTTTGTATCTTCTCAAGTGGGCGAAGATGATACAATGATAAAAGAAGATAAGAATGAAGATATAGATGTTGAAAATTGGCTAAGTCGAGAATCAGGATCTGTCTAACAATCAGGATATGGTCAACTATTGTGATATGATTATCCGTTGGAAGCTTCTTTATCATCCGTTGACAATCTTTACTCATCCGTTGATATATACAAATGATTATTAGTTGAAGCTACAGTATATATCCGTTGATCAGGCTATTCGTTGAGAATGACTTGGATGATAAGTCAGGACTGCGAGATAAATCAGAATGTGTTGATTTATAGGATCATAGTTGATTTAGGTATGTGTGGAAAGTGTAAGAATTATACTGTAACATATCTTGTAACTGATAGATGACTGATTGTAGCTGTATAGTATATAAACATAGAATAAGTTATCACAATGTTATAAGAGCAGTACTCGAGTATTTGCATAACCTAGAAGCTCTTAAGAATATTGTTCTTGAGAGAGTTTTGTAACAGTTTAATAAAGATCAATATAAACTGTTATTTGATTCATTTGTTCTTACTTTACTTTCATAATACATCGATTTTTTTAGTAATTATATCCAACTCCCCTTAAACAATTACTTTACTGGGCAACAAGTGGTATCAGAGCGGTCAAATTAACTTTTAATTTGCAAAGGTCAAGATGTCTGGAAGTAAGCATGAAAGCATGAAAATTCCCATCCTAAAGAAAGCTGATTACTCTACATGGAGAGTAAAGATGTTGATGTTCCAAAAAGCTATTGATGATGCATATGTTGATATCATCAAAACTGGACCTCCATACCCAATGGAAACCGTGGAAAGATCAAAGTGATCAGATCCTGAAAAACATGTAATGGTTAAGGATGCTAAAGTTAGGAATATTCTGCACAACAGTTTGGACAATGTGATGTCAAACAGAGTGATTTCTTGCAAGACTGCAAAGGAGATCTGGGATGCCTTGGAGACACAGTGCCAATGTACAATGGCAATAAAGAAGAACAGAAGAGCTGTTCTTGTGCAAGAATATGATCAACTTGATGCCATGGATGATGAGTCAATTACTGATATATATGATAGATTTCTGACACTGTTGAATGATCTATCTTTGATTGGAAAATAATATGAGAGAGAAGACTCAAACACCAAATTTCTGAGAGCTCTTCCAGAAGATTAGGATACTCAGGCCTCAATAATCAGGCATCAATATGATCTTGATTCTCTGACTCTGGATGAAGTGTATGTGATACTGAAAACTCATGACTTAGAGATCCAGCAAAGGAAAGATGAAGACTGTGGCTCTTAATGCTGAGACTCATAAGGGCAAAGAAAAGATGAGTGAGAGGTTAAGGAAAAGGAACATTGTGGAAGAGTCAGATACTGATGATGTATTGAATCTTGACACAAATAATGATGAGGATTCTGAGATTGATATGGCTGATTCTCAAGTGGTTGAAATGGCTGCAATGCTTGTGAAAGGCTTCAGAAGGATGAGGTTTGCAAAACCACAGAGAAAGGGTGGTTTCAACAGAAGGTTCTCTAGTGAAGGCAAAGGCAGGTTCATAAATAGTGATGGTCTGTACACAGAGGGAAGGAAGTTTGAAAAGACCAAGGTGACATGTTACAACTGTTATGAAAGGGGACATCTGGCTACTGAGTGCCCCAAGACAACTGAAAAGGCTTTGGTCACAACAAACTCCAACAAAGACTGGATGGATTCATCAGGAACTGACAATGATGATAAATGTTATGCACTCATGGCAACTCATGAAGAGAATGCCTCAGGAACTTATAAGGTACCTTCAGTTATATTTCCTGTTGATATTGATAATTTATCTGAACCGAAAACTTTCTTATACTCTTTGCATGTTACTTTTAAAAGTAAGACTATTGAATGTGATAGCTTGATTACTGATAATAAGAGGCTTAGAGATAAAGATGATTTTTTAGAAGCTGAGTTAGTTTGCATGCATGAGAATGAAAAAGCATGTAAGAAGGCACACCATAATGAAACTCAGATAAATATCAGGTATGCCAGACTAGAGAAAGTTCAAGAAAAGGAAAGAGAGGTGTTTAAAATATGGATGACCTCAGGAAAGAAAGTTCATAATTTCATCAGTGATAAAAACTGGAAATAATGTCTAGGTTATAACAAATTCACTGATAGAAATATCAATAAATCCATCAATAACACCATTCCAGTTAAGTTTGTTGGAATTGATGAAAGACGAGTAAAGTGTGTCTATGAATTTGGTTCCAATTCTAAGAATAATGCTAAAGAGAAAGCTGAACCTAGAGTCCCTGCTAAAAAGAAAGAAGATCCTAAAATGCAAGAAAAGAAAAGTAAAAATATAGGACTTCTCTCTAAGAGTTAGTTAAACAAGAATATTTGTGAGGTCACTGCTAAGACTCCAAAACCCAGGTCTAGGAGAGGTAGAAATGGAAAACAAGGAATAAACAAGTCAAACAACTATAAGTACATTCCTAATGCTCCTAGGAAAGCTTGTTTTAACTGTGATAATACTAATCATATTGCTATTGATTGCAAGAAGCCTAAAAAGAAAGTGTCTAAGATTTCTGAGTCTGATATTAGTGGTAGATCAGTGTAATACAAACCACAAAATCCTTGTTCTCATTGTGGTAGCAGTTGGCATTCTATTTACACTTGTAAAGATTATCATAGTTTGTATCACAACAATTACGATCCTTTTCCAAAATTCAATAAAATTGTTATTTCAAATAGAATTGCTAAACTGAATGTGCATACATCTTATAGAGTCAAAAATGTCAAGACAAATCCCGATGGAGTAAATCCTAATGGATCAAATCCTGAAAAAAGTCTGCTAATGCAAAAACACATAAGATGTCTAAAAGGACCCAACAAGTGTGGAATCTTAAAAATTCTGATTGATTTCCATTTACAGGGAAACAAAAAGAATGTGGTTGTCTTGGATAGTGGCTGTTCAACACATATGTTAGGAATATGTTGTAGACTTGATGATATGCTACAAAAACACCTTAGTATATTTGATTAAGTGTAATTATAGCTCTCAACGGATAATTTTATTAGTCATCCGTTGAGAGAGTAGCTTATGTTTAAATAAGTTTTTTTAGCATATTGTAATGCCTTTGGGAACTAGAAGTTGCAGGATATTCTAAGTCATGTTGACTACTAGATTGATATACAAGATAGGTTGGCTAATTGTAAATATTAGATACTCTGTAATCTTGCATAAGTGAAATAAAGTTAACTGCTATGAAGATACTCTCAACAGATGTTCCACAAGGTTTCAACGGATGATCAACCAGACTCTCAATGGATGATCTAACAAAGTCTCAACGGATGATCCAATAGAGTTCCGACGGATGATCAAATTCAAAAAGCAGTTGATAGTGACTTGACAGTCACATGGGTTGATTGTATGCAAATGGAATGTGGCAGCCTATTAACAGGTTTTAGAGAACAAAGAAGCATTTCCATTTCCATGCTAACTTGAAGATATTCAAAGATGCTGGATGGAGAAATGGAGCAACATGAAATTTGACCAAGACACTTTTATCTTATTAGTTTGTCTTTTTATCATGTAACTTGGTGATATATAAACCAAGTGTAGCAAGTTGAAAATTAAGAGAGCAAGAACTGAGAAATAGAAAAAGCTGTATCTGTTAAGAATTTCTCTGTTCTAAGTATTTCATACTTGTAAGCAGCTGTGTGCATTTTTGCATCACAGTGTTCTCATCAATATATATCTCTGGTCGGTAAGTTCAATCCACTAGAAAGTTTTTAATCATTTTGTTTAATTACTTTGTGTTCGAATACTTCTTTATTTTTATTTCGCACTTTTGCATATTCAACATTGATATATTTATATTTGTGAGAAGTTCTTAAAATCAAAAAGAAACCAAGAATTACATTCAATCCCCCTTCTGTAATTCTAGTTGTTAGATTGTTTGGGATTAACAATTGGTATCAGAGCAAGCTCTTGACACACTAAGAGTTTAAAGATCAACGCAACTAACAATATGAGCAGGAAGGATGTTGGAATAAAGATCTCGTTCTTGGATAAAGACAATTATCACCATTAGAAGGTGAAATGCACCTACATCTTCTCTCTAAAGATGAAAGTTATGTTGATTGCATTGAGAAAGGCCCTCATGTTCCTCGAAGAGCTGCTACAGATGTTGATAGTGCTGTAGGAAATGAGCAAAATGTTCCAAAGCCTCGAGCAGAATGGACAGATAATGACATTGAGCAAGTACATACAGATAAAAAGGCTATGAATATTCTGTTCAATGGTCTAAATGGAGATATGTTTGACAATGTCATCAATTGCAAAACTGCTAAGAAAATTTGGGATACAATTCAAATCATATGTGATGGAAAAGAACAAGTGAGGGAAAACAAGATGCAACTTTTAATCCAGCATTATGAACACTTTCATTGTGAAGATAGTGAATCTTTTGTAGATTTCAAAAACTACTGAATGCACTGAAACTGCATGAAAGGGTCTATCAGATAAAAGATTCAAATCTGAAGTTCCTTACATCTCTACCAAAGGAATGAAAGCCTATGACTTCCTCTCTCAGAAATTCACAAGATTACAAGGAATTCACATTGGAGAGATTGTATGGAATTCTAAAAACTTATGAACTTGAGTTAGAACAAGATGAGCAAATAGAGAAAGGAAGGAAGAATGGAGGATCCATAGCACTGGTAGCTGAGCAAAAGAGAGGGAAAGAGATGAAGGTTGAAGCTGTGGAATCTGCACCAAACTCTAGGGTTTGTGAAGGCAAAGGAAATGGGCTAGTAGCTGAACATGAAGATCATCTTAATCAAGATGAAATGGAGGATATAGATGAACATCTAGCTTTCCTGTCAAGAAGGTTCACCAAGCTTAAATTCAAGAAGAATTTTGGAGAAACCAAGCCAAGTAGAAACATGGTGGATAAATCCACATTCAAGTGTTTCAAATGTGGCTTGAGTGGTCATTTTGCAAGTGAGTGCAGAAAGTCTGATTCTGAGAAAAAGAAGTTTGAGCCTGTAGATTACAAAAAAGAAGTGCATTGAACTGCTCAAATAAAAGGAAAGGGATTTCTTGACTCAGGAAAATGACTGGGCTGCTGATGGGATAGATGAAGATGAAGAAACCAACTATGTTAACTTAGCCCTGATGGCTAAATCAGATGAAGCAGAAGTCAGTTTTTCAAGCAATCAGGTAATCACCACTAACCTAGCACATCTTTTTAAAGATGAGTGTAATGCTGCTATAAATGACATATCCACATTTTTTATATCATTTGCGTGTTACACTTAAATCACTCACCAAAGAGAACACAAGAATTAAAGATAATAATCTGTCCCTAAGTGAGAGAAATGTTGTGTTAGAAACTCAATTTATTGAGTTTGAGAAACTGAAATTAGAGTGTAAAATTGCTAAGGAGGAACTGACTGAATCCTTAAAGAAAGAGGATATTTTAGGAAAGCAACTTGAACGAGAACAGGAGGTAATTAAGGCTTGGAAATCATCTAGAGATATCCATGCTCAAATTACCAAAGCTCAAGGTATAGAGTCTTTCTGTGAGGATGTCTAGAGAGAAACTGGATCCTGGTTTGGTAGAAGGACTTTTAACGGATGTGGATTCAACAGATAATGATGATTATCCGTCAAAAGATAAAAAGATTTATCCGTTGAAAGATAGAGAACCACATTCGTCGTGTGAAAGAAAGCCAGTTAGCAAAGTCAAGCTAGCTAAATTAAATAAAAAATATGGATCAGTTTCCAAGAACTTTGTTACAGGAGAAACAAGTCAAGTCAAGGAAAATAAGAGAACCAATGTAGGACATCTGTCAATCAAGCAATTGAATGACAAATTGGAGAAAATTAAGGTTAAAGCAGAATAAAAAAAAGAAGAATAATAGGAATGGAAAAGTATGAATTAACAAACATAATAACTACACACCTGACAAATATGCTCCTAGAAAAATTTGTGTTAAGTGTGGTAGTGTTAATCACTTGTCTGTTAATCACAAATCTGCTATACCTGCATCCATGTCTGCACCTCCCTCATGTCCTAGCATGCCCACAATGCCTATGAATATTATGCTTGCACAGAATCTGAATGCACAATTTGCTAATATGCCATTTGCACAAAATCCTTACTATGTTGCATTTAGTATGCCTCAAATGCCATTTAGCATGCCATAATGGAATAACATGTTTGCACAAAATATGCCATTTAATATTAATCAACCTGTGCATGATAATTCTGCAATTATGAATGGTTTTCAAATCCCTACTCCATTGACTGAGGTTGAATCTCAATCACCTGAGTCAAATGGGGACAAGCCTAAGAAACCTAAAAAGAAGGCTAACAAGGCAGGACCCAAGGAAACTTGGGTACCAAAATCAACTTAATTTGGTTTTGATGTGTGTAGGGAAACAGAAAGAATCTTTGATATTTGGATAGTGGTTGTTCAAGGCACATGACTGGAGATTCTACCCTGCTCACTGAGTTCAAGGAGAGAGCTGGCCCAAGTATTACTTTTGGAGATGACAACAAAGGGTATACTGTGGTATATGGCTTGATTTCTAAAGACAATGTCATCATTGAAGAAGTTGCTCTAGTGGATGGACTCAAACATAATCTTTTGAGTGTCAGCCATCTATGTGACAAAGGAAACTCAGTAACATTCAATTCTGAAGCCTGTGTTGTTACAAACAAGAACGAAAACAAAATGGTTCTCACTAGAGTGAGAAAAGGAAATGTGTATTTAACTGACTTCAACTCATCAAGTGCAAATTCTATTACTTGTCTTTTCAGCAAAGCAAGTCAAGATGAAAGTTGGCTATGGCACAATAAGCTGTCTCATCTGAACTTCAAGACTATGAATGAATTAATCAGGGAAGATCTTGTTAGAGGCATTCCTCAAGTTGAGTTCTCAAAGGATGGATGGTGTGATGCCTGCCAGCAAGGAAAGCATATCGAGGCATTATTCAAGAAGAAGCTTGAATTAACAATTGAAGAACCACTACAACTACTGCATATGGATTTGTTTGGACCAGTCAATGTGTTGTCAATCTCAAAGAAAAGATATTGCCTAGTGATTTTTGATGATTTCTCAAAGTTCACTTGGACATATTTTCTCAAATCTAAAGATGAAACTAGTGAAATCATTATCAATCATATAAGATAAGTCAACAATCATCCCGATCTCAAAGTTAGAAGAATCAGGAGTGATAATGGAACTGAGTTTAAGAATTCTGTCATGAGGTTATTTTGTGAAGAAAATGGGATCATGCATGAATTTTCAGCAGTAAAGACTTCACAACAAAATAGAGTGGTGGAAAGGAATAACAGATGCCTTATTGAAGCTGTAAGAACAATGCTAGAAAAATCAAAGTTACCAACTTACTTTTGGTCAGAAACTGTAAATACTGCATGCTACACTCAGAATATTTCTTTGGTCAATTAAGCAAAATGCATGACTCCATATCAATTATTCAAAAACAAGAAGCTAACAATAAGCTTTCTTCATATCTTTGGCTGTAAATGCTATATTCTAAGGAATCAAACTGAGCAGCATGGAAAGTTTGATGGCAAAGCAGATGAAGGTATTTTTGTTGGGTATGCAGTTGGAAAAGCATACAGAGTCTACGATCTCAGAACCAACATTGTTATGGAATCTGTACATGTTGTCTTTGATGACAAGAAGATTGAAGGATTGCAAGATGAAGGTTTCCATGAAAGCCTCAAATTTGACAATGTTGAGATGATTTGTGATGATAGTGAAGATGAAAGTGATCAAGAAATAATCTCTAAGGATAATGCAGAAAAGTCAGCAACAAATGACGCACGTAATTCAACATCCGTCGAGAGACCAAGTGCATTATTCATTGAGAGACAAACTACATCATTCGTCGAAAGGCAAAGATCAACATCCATTGAGCCATCAATAGGAGTTGAAAGTCAATACATATCACACTCAGAAAGGACCCCAACTTCAAGTCAAAGATCCACAAACTCAGGGGGAGTTTCTTCTAATCAAAACTTAGTCACACATCAAGAAAACTATGAGGCCTCTTCATCTAGAGCCAATCTACCACAACAAAGAAAATGGACTAGAGATCTCCCATTTGAACTGATTATTGGTGATGCTTCTTCTAGAGTGCAAACAAGGAAAGCAACTCAAGAAGAGTGTCTATATATCAGCTTTCTGTCTCAGGAAGAACCTAAAAAGGTCGAAGAAGCTTTGTTGGATCCTGATTGGATTTTAGCTATGCTGGAGGAGTTAAACCAATTTGAAAGGAATAAAGTCTGGAAGCTGGTACCCAAACCTGAAGGCAAAAATCATATTGACACCAAGTGGGTATTCAGAAACAAGATGGATGAAAATGGCACAGTGGTTAGGAATAAAGCTAGATTGGTTGCTAAGGGCTATTGTCAACAAGACGAAATAGATTTTGATGAGACATTTTCTACTATTGCAAGACTTGAAGCCATCAGAATCTTTCTAGCCTATGCAGCCCATGCCAATTTCAAAGTCTATCAAATGGATGTCAAAAGTGCATTTCTGAATGGAGATTTGGAGGAGGAAGTCAATGTCAGTCAGCCTCCTGGTTTTGAAGACCCCAACTTTCCAGAATATGTTTACTATCTTTTAAAAGCACTTTATGGCTTGAAGCAAACACCTAGAGCATGGTATGATACTTTGTCAAAGGATATCTTAGAAAATCATTTCACAAGAGGTACTATTGATAAAACTCTTTTCTTTAGAAATGTTAATGGCTCTAGTATACTTGTTCAGATTTATGTAGATGATATTATATTTGGCTCTACAGATGAGAAACTTTGCAAAAAGTTTGCCAAATTGATGCAAAGTAAATATGAAAGGAGCATGATAGGAGGAATAACTTACTTTCTTGGTTTACAAATTAAGCAAGTTAGTGATGGAATATTCATTAGTCAAACCAAATAAATTTATGATCTTTTAAAGAAATTTGACTTAATGGATTGCACATATGCAAAAACTCCCATGACCACTGCCACCAAACTTGAATTGAACACTACTGAAAAGTCTGTGGACATTTCAAGCTATAGAGACATGGTTGGCTCACTTTTATATTTAACAGCTAGTAGGCCAGATATAATATTTGTTACTTGTCCTTGTGCTAGATTTCAAGGTGATCCTAGAATCTCATTTAGTAGCTATTAAGAGAATTTTCAGATATCTCAAAGGAACACCAAAACTTGGCATTTGGTATCCTAGAGATTCTAGTTTTGATCTAGTTGGTTATTCAGATGCATATTATGCAGGTTGTAAAATTGATAGAAAAAGTACAACAGGAACTTGTCAATTTCTAGGAAACAAGCTAGTGTCCTGGTTTAGTAAGAAATAAAATTCAGTCTCTACTTCTACAGTTGAGGCTGAATATATTGTTGCTAACAGTTGTTGTGCATAGATTTTATCGATGAAAAATAAATTATTGGATTATGGTCTACAAGTGGGCAAGATTCCAATTTTCTGTAACAACACAAGTGTCATTGCTATAACCGAAAATCCTGTGCAGCATTCAAGGACAAAGCACATTGACATCAAGTACCATTTCATTAGAGAACATGTCATGAATGGTACTGTGGAACTTTATTTATTTCCAAGTGAGAAGCAACTTGCAGATATCTTTACCAAGCCACTTGATGAGGCCACCTTTACTAGGTTGGTAAGTGAGTTAGGTATGCTTAATTATTCCTAAATTGTTTTGATGTTTAAGCAATTTGAAATGCAGCCAGAATCAAATTTGATTTTTCCCATAAAGATGAAATTTTGGCTAAGTCAAAATTTACATCTCGACGGATGTTCATTATCCGTCGAAAATGAATATCCGTTGAATTTTATTATCTGTTGAAAAATCAAATATTATTTCGGGTACCTTTTTATTTCGACGGATATCTTTAATCTTCATCCGTCGAATTACTTTAATCATCACTGTTAATTCTTTCTCTTATCCATCGAATTTACTTACAGTCTGTAAGTATATCTCGATGGATAACCTTTAGAATTTCTACAGTTTACTTTATTTTTAAATGGCTATTTTGGGCAAATTTCATTGGGTACTTTATTTTACTTTTTACTTTTTACTTGTCTATTTCTGAGAAAGTATATAGGCCCCATTTAATTTTCTATTTTACTTTTATCTTTCTCAAAGAAATTTCTACTCTCTCTCCCCATCTCCAAACCAAAACCCCTATTTTCTGTAACTGTTTTCATTCATAACAATGGCACATGTAGTCAAGATAATGTCTCAATCTGGGTTCATGTTAGGGTTTATACTGAACTATTCGTTTGAAGTATATACTATTATGATAATTATTTGAGAATCTTGAATGTATGTTTTCACATTGTCTATATATTATATATTGTAGACAATCTAGTATCAAATGGGATAGCAGAAGATTGGATTGTCAATCTCCTTATATAATATAATAAAGGTTCACAGTCTAAGTGGTGTTAGACAAACCACTGGAAGGGATGAAGTATTATTTAGAAATATTATATCTATACTATTGAATAATGCTTGTATACTTTGTGTATATTGAACAGGATCAAAATAGTAGAATAATTCTTTCTTTTATTTTGACAATAAAGAAGAACTAAGATTCTATGATATTATTATTGCTTAGGTTCTTAATCTGGATATAGTGATTAACACTTGTATATAATACACATGCCTTGATTCATACATTAAGTAATTTATTTTAAATTGCGAATTTATGTATTGGGCAATGACATTATATACAGAGTGGGATATTGACTATAAAAGGAAATCGTGTCCGAAAAATATATTCGGGTGATGATGTCCTCTTGAAAGCTCATAAAGATAATTGTGCTTTAGTCCTGCAGACAAATGTGTTCTTGCACAATTATAAGGTTGAGTGGATGATCAAGGATAAAAGATATTTATTAAATTAATTATCAGAAATTAATTTAATTAATGGACATGCGACATCTTAAACATGGGGAATTTAATAAGCAAATAATATGGGAGCCGAATTAAATAATTAATGTACGGAATTAGGAAAGATAGTGCAAATATTAATTCTTTAGTGGATTGAATTAATATTTAATGACATTGGGCATGGTCCAGAATGTCATTGGGAGGCCCAACCTAATTGTCCATGATCCCTACTGTAGCCTATAAATATTCTAATTCTCCTGAAGCTAGTGGTAGTGAGAACGTGAAAACGAGAGAACACGAGAACACAAAAATGAAATAAGATCCTAAGGTTTGAGAGAGGCAACCGTTTTTCTCAAGGATCCAGCTAGGGTTTTGGATTTTCGGAGCTTTAAGGAGAGGTACACCTTGGGAGAGCGAAGCCCGCACTTCGTCCAAGGAGAATCAGGGAATATAGTAGAAGACGTGGATTTGAATCGCTTGCGTCGTAGCGATTAAGGTTAATGTTCTGTTCGCACTCTTTAGAGATATATCATAAAACACAGGGCCGAGATCATAATGTTCCAATAGTTCGTGTATGAAAAGAACAACTTTGTAGCACTAGTGAACAGGGGTATTGCTGCTTCTGAGGCCTATCATAAAATGATGGACTTCATTCAAGGCTGCAAACTGAGCTATGCAATGTTGGCATCACCAGTAATCTACTGTGAGGTTGTGGAGGAGATATGGACTACAACAGTTTATAACTCCAAACACAAAACCATTGCCTTCACTCTCAAAGCTAATGAGCATACTATTAATTGTGATGTAATTCAAGCATGCTTATAATTGCTTGAAAACAATACACTAGTTCAACACACAGACACAGATGTCAGTGCCATGCTTGTATCCATGGGCTATGCTCTTAACCCTGCCAAGTTAGGTGAGGTTAGGAAGATGAGCCTTAGAAAAGAATGGAGCTTTCTTTGTGATTCTTTCATTAAGGTATTTTCTGGTAGGATAAGCAACTTTGATGCAATTACATACTCACTTGTTAACATGCTATATATGCTACTTAGTGATAAGTACTATAACTTTAGTAAGTCTTTCATGCATGAGTTAGGTTTCAAATTTGGAGACATTAAGAAGAGAAATAAGAACATCTATTATGCTAGATTCTTCATGATGATTCCTAATCATGTTTCTAAGGATCTCTCTATTGAGAACCCAAAAAATAAGCTTGATTGTTGGGTCCAAGAGAGGAGAGTTATTGCTGATTTAAACAGGGCAAATCACCATAGTGAGGTTCCCCTCATCTATTTTCCAATCATGGAGGAACCTCAGGTAAGTGAGGTAAACACTTTTGTCTCTACTACTTTCCAACCATCAGTTTCTTTACAAACCTATATGACAATGGCATCTGTGACAATGACCAAACAGATGCCTACCCAAGTCACACAACCAAAAATTTCAAAGTCCAAGTCTATGAAACCCCACTCTAGTTCCTCACAAAAGAAACTAGTTTCAAAATCTACTAAATCCAAAGAGGGGAGTGTGAAGGGAAGTGAGTTTTGTGAGGGACAGGGTGAATACCAAAGAAACCCTAAGAATAAAGAGAGAGAGGTTTGTGTAACCCAGCCTAGCCACACTGCAATTTTCCAACAAACTGTAGTGCCTAATAAGGATTCTAGCTCATTACTAGTTGCATCCTCTCAAAAGGATGTAACTATTGAAACAAGCTCTCAACCAGGAGCACATTCCAAAAGGGTTAGGGACACAGACCAACCTCAAACTTACACTAGAAAGAAGAAATTTAAAACAATTAGGGAGTCACAAGGTGCACACACAGTGCCAACTGCAGTCAAAGTCTCAGTTACTGCACCATCTCAAAGTCATATTGATGTGGCTCCAATAAATGTGGAGTCACAGCCAAAATCTCTCTTAATTGAAATACCTCAAACACAAAACTCTCCCACAAACTCACTTGATGTGGATATAATAAACACATCAATTCCAGATTCTCCATCTTTAACTCTCATGGAGGAGCCAAAATCTCAAGCAAGTGAGCATCATCTTTTAGATGATTTGTTGGCTCACTTGCCATTTCTTTCTGAAAATACTGAGAAATCTGTGAATAATCTCAAATCAATCACCACAGATTCTACAGTAGTTTATACTCCAAACCCTTTTATTTCTACTTTCTCAATGGATATTGTTCATCCATTGACTAGTGATTGTCTCTCAATAGATGTGCTTAACAGCAATTATCCGTTGAATTTCTCAACTACTATTTCGACGGATGTTTCTCATCCATTGAAAGTATCTGCACCACTTGAAATTTCAACAAATGTTACAAGTGCAGATGACTTAGTGGTTGTTCAATCACTATTAGGATTGAGGGAAGGGAGTGAACAGAGTGAGAGGCTGAGTTGCACTCAGGCAAAAGGAGAGGAAATGAGTATTAAAATACATGCTATTTCTTCCAGCATGGCAAAAGTGAGTGAGAGGAGTCCCACCTTAGATGCTGAAGGTGAGGGTGTGAGGGTGGGAAGCCAAGGGGAGCCCTTGATGCAAGAAAAGAGAGATTATGAGAGAAAAGCAGGTATATCTGAATGGGAATATCCCATTATTAGTGAGTTAATGGATGTCAATGAAGCGAAAAAGGAGCATCTATTTCAGCAAGAATATCAAGCTGTATTAGACTCTGTCTCTTTTGATGCTGAGACATTTACTCATCTTGTTCCAGCCTATCAAGTTCTTGCTAGACAGGGCAATCGAGGATGCTGAAAGAACATTAAACTTGGTGCACACAACAGCTTCAATGCTAAGGGCCAAATATGCAATCAACTCACTTCCTTGCACAGCTGGTGAGGATTTTGAGTCTAATTCTGAAGACTCTGGTGAACTATCTGGTGATGACTCTCTTGGAGAGGATGATGAGGAAATAGGCATGAACATAGGGGGAGAGACTGAAACTCAAGATTGGATGTTTTCAAAGGATTGTAACCTTCATCATTTCAAGTCTACATTGTTCAAGCTAGTTCATGAAACTCAAGCTGCCATTCAAGCCACCAACAACACCAGCACCAAGAAACTTCTGCAAGCCCATTTGGAGTCCCTACAGTTGCATAAAATCCAAGCTCTTCAGCATCATCAAACTTTAGATGTACTGAAACATGATTTGGCTTAAGTCAAGGAGGATCTCTACAAGAAACTGGATGCTAAACTTCCTGATACTACAATGTTAGGAGAAATTGATGATATCAAGCAGAAACTATCAGAAATTCATATTAAAACTTATATCAACGGATGATGATGACATCAACGGATGTTGATATCGATGGATAAGGACATCAACAGATGTTGATAATCGATGGATAAGGATATCGACGAATGATGATGTCAACGGACGATGAAATCAATATTTGTCATATCAGTTGATCTTTGATAAGGAAAAGGAAACAAGAACTCAAGGCGGTGAAAGACTTTATCTCAGAAGCAATTGTATAGGTTTATTTGTTGTTGATAGATTATGATTCCTTATACATTGTGTAGCTATACTCTATATAAAGCACAGATTAGGTTCATGCTATATGCATTATGATATTGTTATATCTTTCGCATAACCTAGCAGCTCTCAAAGATATTTGTTCATCCTTTCAAGAGAGTACATTTGTAATAAGTTTTTATCAGTTAATATAAAAACTGTTGATTCTGTTGAAGCTTTGTCGAATTGATTGTATTAACTGTATTCACCCCCCTCTACAGTTGATTAAGGGCCTAAAAATTGGTATCAGAGCTTGCTGTTAACGTACAAACAGTTTAAGATCTGAAAATCAATCAACCATGTTAGACAAAGAAGAAGAAACACAGAATCCGAAGCCACAACCCCCAACCACATCACAGATAAGCAGCAACATGAGTAGGTATGAAGCAATCAGGGTGTTTATCCTGAAGATACATGAATATCCAATCTGGAAAGTCAGGATGGCCATGTGCTTGGAAGCCACAGATCCTGAATATTTGAACAGGATCTATGATGGCCCTCATAGACCAATAAAGGTAGTTGTTTCACTTGCAGGAGAACCAGAGAAGATGATAGATAAAGACAGGATGGACTACTCTCCTGAAGATATCTCATCTATCATGAAGGATGCTAAGGTCAGACACATCTTGCATAACAGTCTTGATAGTGTTATGTCCAATAGAGTTATTGGATGTAAGACAGCAAAAGAGATATGAGATGCTTTAGAAGTAAAATGTCAAGGTACAACTTCTATCAAGAAGAACAGGAGGACAATACTTACTCAAGAATATGAGCACTTTGACTCAAGGGACAATGAGTCCTTAACTGATATCTATGACAGATTTCAGAAGTTGCTAAATGACTTATCCCTTGTCAATAAAGAATATGATTTGGAGGACTCAAACCTGAAGTTCCTACTTGCTCTCCCTGAAAAGTGGGACTTTAAAGTCAGATCAATAAGGGACAACTATCAACTTGACAACACACTTCTAGATGAGATCTATGGAGTTCTAAAAACTCATAAACTAGAGATGGAGCAAAGAAGCAAGAGGAAAGGATCAAAAGCTAGACCAGTTGCACTCAAGGTTAAAGAGAAGCCAAAGAAGAAAGCTAGGAGGAAAAGCTACTCCAAAGGGAAAGCCATGATTGCAAAGTCAGATACTGAATCATCAAATTTTGATGATAACTCAAATACTAATACTGAATCAGATGCTGACAGTGATCATAACAACAATGAAGATATGGATCAAATGGCTGCCATACTGGTTAAAAGCTTCAAGAAGATGGTCTACAAGAACTTCAGGAAAGGGAGAAGATTTTCCAGAAAAGGTTCCAGTTCGTCAAACTATGATAAGAGGAACAACGGGAAAAATACTGATGGGAAGAAATCAAGAACCGGAAAACTTGACAAGTCAAAAGTGAGATGTTACAAATGTGATGAAATTGGACACTTTGTAGCTGACTGCAGAAAACCCAGAGCTGAGAAGAAACAAGCCTTGATCTCAAGGAAGAGAAACTGGGATGATTCATCAGATTCAGATGATGGAGTCAATTATGCTCTCATGGCAAAAGCTGATGCTGAGGATGACAATGCTAAATTAAAGGTACCTCAGACTACTCTTGCTTTTGATACTGATGATATCTATGAATTAAGATTATTTCTTAAGTCTCTGCATGTTAGTTTTAGGGATCAAACCTTAGAGAATAATAGAATGAAGAGTGAAAACTCTGTGTTAAAGAAAAGGAATGATCACCTAGAAATTGAGTTGTTTTCCATGCTAGAAATTCAAAAAGAAAGAGATAATGTTGTTTATGTTAAGGACAAATTGTTAGAAAAACACGCTTATCTAGAGAAGGAGCTAGCAAAAGAAAGAGAAGTCATTAAACTTTGGACTAACTCAGGAAAGTCAACTCAGGAAATTCTAGAGAATGGTTGTTGGGGATCAGGATTAGGATATTCAGCTAGATCTAATTTTGATAAGAAAAGTGGAAAAGAAACTGAGAGAATGAAATCAATAAAAACTGATATCAAGGTCAAACTGAACAAGGTTCAAATAAAGACCATTAAGTTTAATCCTAGTGCTAATACTGTTAAGTCAATCCATGAGGAAGGTACAACCTCATCACCTAGATCAAACTTAATTACTAATAAGAGTGAACAAGTTCACACAAATTCAGTAAATATTGGTTCAATGACTCAGAAATAGCTTAAGTAAAAGCTGAAGGATCTACACATGAAAGACAAGAGGAAAAGGTCTAGGAAGAATAGGAATGGCAAGGTAGGTGTTAATAAGAACAAAAATTATGTAACCCCGCCCAATGCACCTAGAAAGACCTGCTCAAACTGTGGTAGCACTAATCATCTTGCTAACTCTTACAAGAAGAATAAAAAGATAAATACCGTTTCTTCCAAATCAGAGTTTAGTGTGGAAGTGTTTGGCATGCTATTTATACATGTAAAGAGTATCACAGTTTGTATTCTGATTATTATAAACTGAAACCCTCTTTAGTTAAAGCAAAATCTATTTCTGCATGTATAAATACTGATATTAAGGATATTAACATAAACTCTGATAAAAAGTCTTCAGCTGCATATGTTAACAAACTTAAAAAGGCCAAAGGATCCAAGTAAGTCTGGGTCCTTAAAAATACTAACTGATTCAAATTACTGATTGTAGGGTGACAGGAGGAATGCTCTTGTCTTGGACAGTGGATGCTCAGGACATATGATTGGTTATAAATCCCCGCTATCAGAATTTGAGGAGAAGGATGGCCCAAGCGTTTCTTATAGAGATGGCAACTTAGGAAAAATCTTGGGATATGAAAAAATCAAAGTTGGAAATGTCATCATTGAAAATGTAGCTCTAGTTGCAGGACTCAAGCATAATCTGATTAGTGTGAGTCAAATCTGCGACAGAGGTTACCATGTCAACTTTTATGAGGAGCATTGTGAAATTGTCAGTAAGTCTGATGGCAAGATTGCATTGACTGATGTAAGACATGGTAGTTTAAATGAAGCCAGGGTCTCCACAAGTATTGATAATTCAAAAGTTTGTCTACTGAGTAGAGCATCTGTGGAAGACAGCTGGAACTGGCATAAAAGACTTTCTCACCTCAACTTCAACAATATCAATGAACCAGTGAGGACAGATCTTGTTAGAGGATTTCCCAATGCAGTTTTTACTCCTGATGGCTTATGTGACTTATGCCAGAAAGCTAAGAAAAGGAAAACTTCTTTCAAGAGTAAAACCGAATCCTCCATTCTTGAACCATATCATCTACTTTATGTTGATCTCTTTGGTTTAGTGAATGTTATGTCAATTGCCAAGAAGAGGTATGCACTCGTAATTGTTGATAAATATACAAGATACACATGGTTGTATTTTCTGCACACCAAGGATGAATCTCCATCCACTCTTCTTGATCATGTGAGGGATCTGGAAAAAGGATCAACATACAAAGTGAAGATCATCAGAAGTGGTAATGGAACTGAATTCAAGAATAGCTCTATGGAAGAGTTCTGCAAACTCAAGGGGATAAAACAAGAGTTTTCTGCTCCTGGAACTCCACAACAAAATGGAGTTGTTGAAAGAAAGAATAGAACTCTGATAGAAATTGCAAGAACCATGCTAGAGGAAGCAAGATTGCCTACCTACTTCTGGGATGAGGCTGTGCAAACTGCTTGTTTTACACAAAATGCAACATTGATCAACAAGCATGGAAAAACACCATTTGAGATGGTGAAGGGAAAGAAGCCAAATTTGAAGTTCTTTCATATTTTTGGTTTTAAGTATTTTATTCTCAAAACTCAACCGGAGCAGCTGACCATGTTCGATCTGAAAGCTTATGAAGGAATATTTGTGGGTTATCCGTTGACCATAAAAGCCTTCAGAGTTTACAATCTGAGAACAAGAACAATCATGGAATCTATAAATGTATATTTTGATGATACGAAGATAACATGTCTAGAAGATGCAGATGACTATGACAAATTGAGATTTGAAAATGAAGTACCTTATGCTAAACTTTTAAATCCTGTCTCTAATACAGTAAGTCCTGATATCACTCAAAGCTTTGTGATTCCACAAAACAGTGGAAATACTTCTAACACTGAAGCATATGTTGAGGGGAGCAACATGACTCAAATCCAGAGACTACAACAAGTGATTCATCTCAAGAGACATCAGTAGAAAGATCATCAGATTCATCTTCCTCAAATTCCGATGAGTCAAATACTGATAACAATGGGAACATTAATTCAGGGGGAGCATCAGGCAACAATAGTGGTACTAATCAAAGAAATAACAGAGAGTTCATGGATAAATGAGGAGGTTTGTCTTCAAGAAGTCAACTTCCATCTGCAAGAAAATGGTCTAAGTCACACACACACCTGACTTAATCATTGGAAACCTTGACAGTGGTGTAAGAAAAAGGAAAGCCACTCAGAATGAATGTCTCTACCATTTTTTTCTATCTCAAACTAAACCTAAGAAGGTTGAAGAAGCTCTGCAAGATGCTGACTGGGTCACTGCAATACAAAAAGAGCTCAATGAATTTGAAAGGAATAATGTTGAGCAAGATTGAAGTTGTATGTATAACTCAACAATACTGATTTGGATAAATCAATATAGAACAAGGACTTTGAAATATTCTATATTCCATCGGAATCGGTACAGATTATTTATTGGGCATATATATAAAAGGTTTTGTTAGATGCAGTGAAGAAGACGTCAACAGTGATCCGTATGAAGTTAATTTAATATGTTCAGACATCGGAGGAATAAGGTTGGAGGAGTCATTCGAAGCAAGTATCAGAATCAGTGTGAAGACCTCAAGGATTCCTGGTGAAGTTGGTTATATATGGTAGAAGACTTAACAGTGGTTTGTACGGGTATAATACGAAGGCCTGAGAGCGGAACTAGTCGTCTGTGAACCAGACCCTTGCACTAGACGTCAGTGATCCATGAAAGGAAACATAGTATTATTTTTTGGAAATACTGTTAAGTGATTTTTGTACTCGAGAAGACCGGAAATATTTTAAGGTACGAAAATCCGGAGATTAGAAGGCTTGAAGATACAAAGGAGTACAATCCCAGGATTTACAGGATTTATTTTTAATCAATGGCTGATTTTAAAAAAATGAATAAATGGAACAATTCATTTATTTATTTAATTATTACATCAACAATTGATTTTAAATAAATGAATTAATATTTGATATTTAAATTAAATAAATAAATGAAAACCAATTTATTCATTTGTTTATTTATTTTTTAAACATCAAATATTTATTTATTTAAACCTGCCAGTCGGTTTATTCATTGCATGCATGCATATCACCATTCGATTTATTAAACAAATAAACGAGTCCATGAGTTGGTTTTGTCTGATGTAGAAAT
The DNA here is from genome assembly GCF_009905375.1 of Apium graveolens. Classification (NCBI taxonomy): domain Eukaryota; kingdom Viridiplantae; phylum Streptophyta; class Magnoliopsida; order Apiales; family Apiaceae; genus Apium; species Apium graveolens. The sequence continues at coordinate 20,589,253 of NC_133651.1, forward strand.
CAGTCAAGCTATAAATCAACGAAGCAACAGAATAGAAAATGGCAGGTTTTTTGTTGATTAGTTGATCTTCAGCGTGGGACCCACCTAAATTGCTTGATCAAAAAAGAAACGAAGTGGATGTCTGTGTGTACAGGTTTTGCAATTGATAAAAGAAATCAGAACACAGAATTTGCAAACAAAACAAACTAGGAAATGGCAAGTAATATGTGTCTCATTTTGTAGTCATTCAACGCGCGCGTGGCTCACACCGTCTCTCCCTCCATTCGGTTTTGGCGCGTGCATCCACAACTCCTCCTCATCCCTTGTCTGCATGCACTTACTCTGCCACTTTATTTTACAAAAGAAAATAAACAGTCTAGTTGGAGTACTACTTCTAAGTCGCAGGTTGTTTGATTTAGTTGAACAAATATATAAACGAACCGAGTCCTTGTATCTTGTGGAAAGAAAAAGATCACTCTATTTATTTTTCAGTGATAAATCGTGATTACAAGAGAATTTTAGAGAGTGGTCCGTTTGTACCAAGAAAAGACAATTCTGTACCTACAAATTTAGACAGTAGAGTTTCTCAAGAGTTTATCCCAAAGGATCCGTCTGAATATACTGATAGGGATAAGGAATTAATTTCTTTGGATGCAAGTCTTCGATCAATTTTAGTCGAGTCAATGGATTCCAACATGCGTCATCGGATTAAGGATTGTGTTAGTGCTAAACACGTGTGGGCAACCATTGAAGCTATAGTGGAGGGAACTGAAGATAAGAACATATTGAATTTTCTGATGTCTGAATATAAGGAGTTTAAATCTCTTTCCGGCAAAAGTATCAAACCGTTGCTTGGAAGGTACACCCAACTTCTGGATGAGATGAGTACGCTTGGGAAGAAATACTCACAGAAACAGATAAACAGAAAGTTTATTCTTACTTTGCCCGATCATTTAAAAAATAAAGTGTCATCCAACAGAGAAGGATTGGACTTCAATACAATGTCATTGGATGAGCTTTATGATAAGTTGAAGACCTATGAAGCTGAGGAAAAGCAGAGAAATGTCAACCATAGGTCTGAGACAGTGGACAGCAGGAACAAGACCATGAAATAATCAACATGTCATGTAGCAGAGGAATATAAAATTCCTGAAGAAAATGTCGAAGGATCACTGACTTCGGAAGCTTCTACAAGTGGATCAAATCTGACTGGAAATGAAGAAGCTACAGATGACTATTATACTTTGGAAGAACTTAAGAAATTAGAAGATCAAACTATTTTTGAGATGACTTCTAAATATAGTGTAATTAAATTCAGAAGAAATACCAAATATAAGGCTAAGTCATCTAGTGGAGACAGTCAAGATCTTAAAGTTGGAGAATCTACAAAGCCAGTATCCAGTAAATGCTGCAAGGAATAGTTGATTGAAGGAAGCACACATGAACTGTGTGATGGTGAAGAAAAGGGACACTCTAACAGTGAAATAGAAGAGTCCACACAAGAAAATGAGAAAGAAGCTTGTCTGAGAAGGAATGAAGATGGACAGAAGAAGCATTTGGACAAAGAATTAGTCACTGATGAAAAACACTGGAATGGTACAGATGTAGAGGAAGAAAAATGCAATGATCCAACATCAATGGAAACCTCTTCATTTCAGGTATCTTCTGAGACCACTACTAATATATCCTGGCGTGATTGCAAATATTGTGATAAGGATAGAAGAGTAGAACTGTTTCAACTTCAACTATTTCAACTGCCACTAGACAAGAAGAACTAGGCCTAATTACTGTTGAATTAGATAATCTTAAGAAACATAATGAATGTTTAAAGAACATGGTCAAAGCCAGTGAGGATTTAGATGTTGTCCGTAGGAGTCAGATAGTTGAGTTAGAATCTAAGTTGAAAGATTATCAATACTCTGCTATTAGTGCAAAGGAAATTATTGACAACCAAATTGGTGGAGCCATATTTGACATTGGATCCAGTGATGTTGGACAAAAATATGTGATAGAATCAGAGAGTGTTGATAATGGTAAATCAAACTCTTCAGATACATCACAAGCTTCTGAAAAGGTCAGTAATTTGTTATGCAAAGATGAGGTGCTTGTTGAGGATTATGTCTCTAGTGATGAGGAGTCAACTGTAGAGTCATCTGAGGAATCAACTTCTAGTGATGAACCTAAAACTCACTTAGATGATAGAGATGTTCACAAGGCTAAAAAGAAAAACAGACGCAATAGAAATGGGAAGTTAGATGTTAGCAATAAAAATGAAGATCTGCTAAAACCTAATTCTTCTCGGAAGTTATGCTTTAAATGTAATTCTTCTTCGCATCTTGCATATGCATGTACTGTGAGTAAAGTAGACAAAGGTAAAGTTCATAATAAGCATAACATGCCTACCATGCCTAGTTCTCATATATCATGTCATAAATCTAAATGTATGCCATGTGCTTTTAATACCTTGTCTTCTTATCTTAACTTGATGCATTCTCCATCCACTACTTGTAAGCATAATGATAAGAACATGAGTAGAAAGCATAATAGGGCAAAGACTGTCAGTCCTCCTAAGGTTAGGAAGGAAACTCCTACTTGGAAGCCGAAAGGCATTCTTAAGGCTTCTAAAGAGAAGAATGAGACAGTCGATGAGAAACAAAATCATGTTAAATTTGTATTTGATATTGCTCAAACAGTGAATCTCTATAAGTCCCCTGGACCCAATTTAGTTTAGGTACCAAAGAAAACTTGATCCATAATATAGACAGGGCAAGAAAAAGTAAAGCAAACCATGTGGATTGTGAACATTCGATCTTTAATACACAAGAGTTCGAGGATAGAGCCCTGCTATCAGAATTGGACAAGTGAGCTGGCCCAGTAGTTACCTTTGGAGATGACAACAAAGGAATCACTACGGGATATGGCGTGAAATCAGGAATGTCATCTCTCACTCAATATTAAAATGCATATATCTGTTGAATATCTGTTGCGGTTATTTGGTGAGTTTCTACTTTAATAGTTTAATTTATGGACCTTGAATTAGTTCAACTTTACTATTTGCTCCATAAGTCAAATTGTTAAAGTATTAGCAGCATCACACCTCTGATAATTTATTTTAGTGGTTTGTAATGAGTTTGGTAGCATTACACTATTGAGAATCTTCTTCAGTGGTTAGTGATAAGTTTTGTAGCACCATAAACTCTTGATAATTCATATCATTAGTTAGAGGTGATATATGTAGCATAATAAACTCTTGATAATTCATATCATTGGTTAGTGGTGATATATGTAACATCATGAACTCTTGATAGTCATATGATTAGTTGGTGGTGATATTTATAGCACTATAAACTTCTGATAAATCTAGTAACAATTCTTGTTGATAGTTTTATCACTAGTTAATGTTGAGTTGTGTAGCACTACATCCTTGAATAAATTTGTTGACAAATTTTGTTAATATTTTTATCACAAGATAGTGGTGAGATTTTGATAATAGTGAGATCTTTTAAATTGCCTTTTCCGAAAAACTCACAAAGATCAAAATCTTGTGTGTAGCATAGTTGGACATAATTTAATTTCCATGGAGTCTAACAATTAATGAGTTCTTGACTGAATACCATAATTGGTAGTAGACTTAATGGATAGTGAATCATGTTTGATTATGAGATTTTATTTTTGTCATTATTAACATTTAATGACAATAAGCTCTCAAGCAATCAGAAGGAAGACAACTTAGACAATCTAGATTGTTAGGTCACACACACTGTAGAAGGGGGTTGAATACTGTGTCTAGCACAATCAAATCGAATTAAGAACACAAGTATGAAATACAGAATAATATTATTATTAAAATAATATTACAATGGAACCGTCCTCTCTCAGTGATGAACAAATGTCACGAGAGCTGCTAGGGTTACAATGAATAATATTCTCGAATTGGATAACACCTATACTGTAAACCCTATGATGTGTTTATATAGACACGCAGTTACAAGATAATCTTCTAATTGATATCGAATATGATTATGCATCCTAAAATATATCAACTAGTTATCTTTTCTTCCAAGTTTTTATTCTTCATAGAATTCTTCTCCATGCATATCTCTTCTTGCTTTAGTCTCGATCTTCTTTCCTTTCGATCAGCCGCATTCCTTACCTGAAAGTCTCCTTACGTCCTGATATTATCTCCTGATAAATATCTTCTGATAACTTAAGTTCTGACAACTTAAGTTCTGATATCTTAAGTCCTGACTTCAGTATAAGTACTGATTTCCAGTTAAGTCCTGATTTATCCTGTTAGTTAAGATCTGAAAACTAAACACAAATCATCATTAGACATGACATCACAAATATATATAACAATCTCCCCCAACTTGTAAATTAGCATAACATACAAGTTCAACAGATATTTGATGATGTCAAAAACATTAAGTACAAATACATGATAATTTGACTAGATAACTACAACTTACAGTCCTTGTAGCTTTACCATCCTTAAAGTTTGATATCAGCTTCAGTCTGTATACACTTCAGAATTTAAGCAATTGTAGATCTTTAACTTGGCTTCAATTTCTGATCTCTTTGATGTCAGGAGTTGTTCTAAGATAGTTCTTCAAAAGTGTTCTCTCAGCATATTCAAGTTCATTAACCATCCTCCTTTTAGCATTTTTCAGTTCAACTGTATCTTCTCCAGTTTGAAAGATAGCAGCCCTAAAATCATTTATTTTAGCTTTTCTTATATCCTGATCTAGTATGATGATATAGGCTTTATCAGACTCTAGATTGAATTCAAGTCCCTTAATACCTGAAAATGTAGTGATGATTTTAGCAGTATTAGGCTTCATTTCAACAATATCTCCACTGTGAGATCTGTACTTATGACAATATGGGCTGTCAGACTTTACAGAGTAAAGCCTCTTTTGTCTTTGAATATTTGATTTTAAATAACCTGCACCACCTTCTGTTGATGTATTTTTCACTTGAAGTGGAAATAAAACATGTTCCAGTTCTTCAAAATACTTCAATGGAATATCATTCTCCCTGATCTGGAATACCCTCCCATCTGTCATAAAGTATAACATGATATCTTTTTTCAAAACAGAGTGGTAAACCATATGTACACATTCAAGTTGATTCAATCTTTCAGGAGTTGTTCCTACTCCTGGTTCACTTAAGGAAGTTGGATCATTGGTAGTATTGTTTACTGTCTTCTCTTTAGAAATACCCAATCTTGACTTGTCTCTAGCTTCCTTTCCTCTAATAACTCTTGCATCAAAACCACTTGATGTAGTCTTCAAAAGTTGAGTAGATTGTTGAGCTTTGGTAAAACCAGGTAGTAACATCCTTGAAGGTTTAACATGAGCAATGTCAGAGGTTTCCTTTTCTTTATCTTCTGATATCAAGCCAACTTGAGCTATGTCAGAGGTTGCTTGCTTCACTGTAATATCAGATTTTACTAAGTCCTGATCTTGAACAACATGAGCTCTATCAGAGGTTGTTTGAATATCCTTTTTCTTCAAAATCAGACTAGTATCTTCATCATTAATTATTTCTTCATCCATGATTGGCATGTATACCTTTACAGGTTCATCAATTTTTACTTTGCCCTTGGATCTTGGATCTACCTCCACTTGTGATTTGGCCTTGGTTGCCTCAGAAATTGACTTTTCTTTTATCACAATGCCCTTAGGCTTAGGTGGCTTCTTTTCCATGACTTGAGCTTTAGACTTTAACTTAACATTTTCTGCTTTAAGTCTGGCTTCTTCTTCCTTCATATTTTCAATATCTATGCCTGGATTGTCCTTTAGGAATAGTCTTTTGGAAATCTCTTCATCAAGTTCCAGAGTTTGATCACTAGAACTTATTCTTTTACCAGTATTAGAACTTATTCTTCTCCCAGCATCAGAACTTGTTCTTTGACTTGTAGTTCCAGCTTTTCTTGATGAAAAACCTTTGCCTTGACCATGACCTCTACCCCTTTCAGAGTTTCCCTGGTCATTATTTCCATCATCCTTACCCTTCCGTACTTGACTAGATTTGCATTTGAACTTAATCACTTTCTCCCCCTTTTTAGCATCAGCAGGTAGAAGAAGAGAGACAAGCAATTCCACTAAGGATTGTATATCATTGAGTTGAGTTTGCTGAGAAGCTTGATTCTTTAGAATTTCAGAAATCTGATCTTGTTGCTTCTCCTGAGTCTTTTCAATATACCCAATTCGGTCAAAGGCTGGCTTAAAAAACCTATTCTTTTCCAATTTTACATTCATATCTTGCTGGATCAGTGTTTCTTGAATTTTGTTCACCTTGTCATGAGTTATTGAGTGTTGACCTTGAAGGTGCCTAGTACTCAATGCAGTAACTCTAAGCTGTGCCTTGAAATCATCATTTATCAGCATTTCATCAGCTTTGGCCAGGTGCTCAACAAGTATTTTTTCAGTAGGAACAAAATCAACTTTGTTCCACTCCTTCGTCCACTCCTTAGTCCACTCCTTTCCTCTAGGAGTTTCACTCCAAGGTACTGATGCATCCTCTCTAACAAACTTCTTGATTAGATCAGATTTGCATGGAGCTTGTTGAGGTGCATGTCCAGATGGACCAGCTGCATCAGCATCTACATTTGTAGCAGCTTCACCAGTAATTTCAGCATTGTCAGCATCAGAACTTACAGAGCCTGCAGTATCAGCATCCTCTGATAGAATAACAGTATGTGAGGCTATAGAGGTTTCAACATCATCCTCTAAATTCTGATCTGCAACTAAGTTCTGATCAACATCCAAATTTTGATGCCCACCTACAATCTGATCTTCATCATCAAGATTCAGAACTGGTGTTGTTGGAATATCTGTATTGAAATCAGCATCCAAAATTGGTGTTGTTGGTGAAGTGAGTTGAGTTGGCGGAGCTTCCAAGTACAAAACCTCAGGCACAACCAAGTTATGTATGTCTGTTTCATCACTTGTAACTAGATCTTCAGCATGTAGTGGATCATTAATAGGAGACACAGGAGGTGTAGACACTTTCTCTGAAATATCCTCTTGTTCTTGAATAGGAGACTTGTGAGCTGATTCAGCAGTAAGAAGTAATTCAATTACTATAGGTTCTGTTGGGATCAGAGATTCCTGACCCCCTTCCTTAGGTGCTGCTTCCAGGATTTCTTCAGAGTGTGATGATTCACTTACAGCCCTCCTGGATCTTTACTTTTTAAGTCTCTTTGCTGAAGTAGATACTTTGGGAGCTTCATCATCAGAATTTAGCTTTCTAAGCCTTTTGAGGGGCCTAGAACTCCCAGTTTCAGTATCTTTCGGAGAAGAGATCTTCTCAGCTTCCATAGCAACAGGTTCTGATGATTGAACCTGTGCCTCATCTTCTGATTCATCTCTCAGAACTATCCTCCTTCTTTTCTGCTGTGACTGAGGTACTATCTTAGTCCTCTTTCCTCTTGAAGAAGAAGGCTTCACTGAATGTGATGAAGGTTATGGTTGAGTTTGAGGTTGGTGAGAGATGGTATGTTTTGATGGCTGTTGTGTTGGTTGTAATGAGTTGGTGGGTTAGACATCAGGATACACAGATGTATAAGTTTGTGGATCAACATTTACTAAGATTTGTTTTACTGACTGAGGAATCTGTAAGGGTCTCAGCACTTGTTTCTTATTGTCAGCATTTAACAAATCATTAAAGGCCCTTTTTGCAAGCTTAAAGGGTGAAATTAAATCACTGGATGGTTGGGGTTCATCAGCACAACAATAAGTATATATAAGCTGACAGAATCTAGTAAAGTATACTACATTCCTATCCTCTATCATCCTATCCCCTATAAAACCTAGCACAACACTTGCAAAATCAAAATGAGTTTGATGGATAAGGGCATACCCGATTTGCTAACTCATGATGGGAATAACATCAAAGTTGGAGCATTTATTGGCGAATGCCTTGGTGATACAATCAAAGAAAAAGCTCCATTCCTTTCTGATATTTGATCTTTTCAGTTGAACCAGCTTTCCCAAACTTTTCTCATAGCCCAGACCGACCATAAGCTGCTGTAAAACGGGATCCTCCACTGTTGAGAATGTACAACCTTCAGGTAAGTGGAGAGCTTTACGAACTGCTCCTGGAGTCACCACATGCTCGACATCTCCTGATGTGAAAATTATGCTTGGTGAACCAGCAGCACCACCATTATCAAAAAACCCAGTTCGCCAAAATGTCAGCACTTGTTTGCTTGAAATAGATTTGGGTTCAGTCAGAGCATACCCAATCTCACTATTAGATAAGAAATCTTGTATAAAGTGCTTCAGCCTTGTTCAAGATTGCAGAATAGTTATTTGGTACGAACTTGGCTCTATCAACAATTAAATCCTTGGGCGCCATCAGAAATAAGTGAGAAATAAGTGTGCCTGAAAGGTGTTTGATGAAATGTCTGTATAGAAAACCGTCATAAAATTTAAAAAATAAGAAAAAGAGAGAGTGAATAGAATAGAAATGTGAATAAAAGATTTGAAAATCTTTTATCTCTTTTACTTACACAACCCAAGTGACAACAGTTATTGAGAAGTGGAACAGACCTTACACCTCTCAGCCATGCAGCAGTTAAGACAAAAGTTAATGAGCACGGTAAATAAGTAATGATTACTTTGCACGTTCAGTTTTTCAAAAAGAAACCGTTCCCACTAAACAAATGATTATTACTGCTTTATCTCACATAGTCCAAAATTCTGAAAAATATAACCGTTCAAGTATTGACTTAAAAGTAAACCAAGTAAATAAATACGGCCACGTCAGCATCAGAACTTGATTATTATCAGAATTTAAAAGTCATCAGAGTATGGCTTCTTAACTCAAAAGGTGAATGTTTATTTCTTTAATTCTTCACACAAATACTGATATGGTTACAACAGAACTTAATCATCAGAACTTCCATCAGAACTTGTCCTCAGAATTTATGCAACTGACACTTAAACTGTTCATCTAAAACAACATTGATCACCACTGTAATTTTCATCATTCATATGGAGTGTAAGTGTGTGCATTAAGCTAAATATCAGAAAAAAGTAAAGTCTGATTCACTTTAGTACATCTTAGAAATAAGGCATAACTCAGAACTTTGCTCAAAATCTGTCATAAGTCTGAAGTCCACTACAGAATGAGTTCACGCATAAGTCCACCTCAACTGTTTTGTGCTCATTTTATGCATCTTTTGAAATTCCTTTTTACATTGGCTTCTCAGTGTAAGTGAGTCACGACTGCTTATCAGAATTTATCCTATTATCAGAGTATTTCTCCAGTAATCAGAGAATGTGAAAAGTCACCAAAAAAATTTTATTTTTCTTTTCTAATGCATATTACATAATACCAGCAACACACTTGGGTCTTCCCTTCCACATACATTTTTCTCTAGATCTCAAAGGAGTACCTGATATTTATTTCTTTTCTTTTTCTTTTTCTTTTAATAAGTGAGGCTTATCAGCACTTAGTACATCCATAAGATTTACCAACATCAGAACTTAACAGATAAGAAGCAATATTCTAGTTTTTGACTTAGTAATAAGATACACAAAGTAAACCTAACCAAGCTCAGTATCAGAATTTGCTCGTGTTAAAAGATTTTCACATAAACAATTACTTCAAACATGAGATCTTTAGTATATTAAAGACTAATAGGTCAGCATCTAGTACAGTTATCCTCATTGGATCGAATAGTCACAGAAACATTCATATCACTATCATAGTTTAGAAATTCACATCAGACAACAATTAGCACTTAGAAAATTTCAATTTAAGCACATAATACACAAAGATAGTAAATTCTGTAAATACTGAGCATAAAATTTGATGTATCAGAACATTACTAAGCAGATTTAGAGAAAGAACCTGAAACCATTCCAAGTTCATTTACCAATCTTGTAAAAGTAGCTTCACACAGTGGTTTTGTGAAGATATCTGCTAGTTGTTGATCTGTTGGAACAAAGTGCAATTCCACTGTACCCTTCATCACATGTTCCCTTATGAAGTGGTCCCTAATGCTGATGTGCTTTATCATTGAGTGTTGAACTGGATTACCTGTCATAGCAATAACACTTTGATTATCACAGTAAATAGGGATTTTGGAATATGTTAACCCATAATCCAGTAACTGATTCTTCATCTAAAAAATCTGTGCACAACAGGTTCCTGCAACAATGTCAACTGCTTCTACAGTTGATGTGGAAATTGACTTTTGTTTCTTGCTAAACCAAGAAACCAATCTGCCTTCAAGAAATTGGCAGCTTCCACTTGTGCTTTTCCTGTCAATTTTGCATCCTGCAAAATCTACATCTGAGTAACCTATTAGCTTAAAGTCCGATTCTCTAGGATACCACAATCCCAGATCAGCTGTACCCTTAAGGTACTTGAAAATTCTTTTCATAGCTGTTAAGTGAGGTTCTCTTGGATCTGCTTGAAATCTTGCACAAAGACAGGTAGCATACATGGTATCAGGTCTACTTGCAGTTAGATAGAGTAGTGAGCTAATCATACCTCTGTAATCAATAATATCTACTGATCTACCAGTATCCTTATCCAATTTTGTTGCAGTGGCCATAGGAGTGGATGCACTTGAACAGTCTTGCATTCCAAATTTCTTCAACAAATTTCTGGTGTACTTAGATTGACAAATAAAAGTTCCTTCTTCATTCTGCTTGACTTGAAGGCCCAAAAAATAGCTAAGTTCTCCCATAATACTCATTTGATATCTTGACTGCATTAGCTTGGCAAACCTTTTACAAAGACTGTCATTTGTAGAACCAAAAATGATATCATCAACATATATCTGCAACAAAAGTAAGTCCTTTCCATGGTTGAGATAGAATAAAGTTTTATCAATAGTCCCTCTGTTAAATCCACTTTCCAGAAGAAACTGAGCTAATGTCTCATACCATGCTCTTGGAGCTTGCTTAAGGCCATAAAGTGCTTTATCAAGTCTGTAGACATGATGAGGAAATTTGGAATCTACAAAACCTGGAGGTTGTTCAACATATACTTCTTCTTCCAATTCTCCATTAAGAAAAGCACTTTTCACATCCATTTGAAAGACTTTAAACTTTTTGTGAGCAACATAAGCCAAAAATATCCTTATAGCTTCCAATCTAGCAACTGGTACAAATATTTCATCATAATCAATTCTCTCCTGTTGAGATTATCCTTTTGCAACCAACCTTGCTTTATTCCTTGTAATTATGCCATCACTATCAGTTTTGTTTATGAACACCCACTTTGTACCAATAACTGATCTGTTCTTTGGTCTTGGCACTAGGGTCCAGACTTTATTTCTTTCAAATTCATTTAACTCTTCCTGCATTGCTTGCACCCAATCAGTATCTTGAAGAGCTTCTTCCACTTTCTTTGGTTCAGCCTGAGAAAGAAAAGAGTGATAGAGACATTCATTTGATGTTGCTGTCCTAGTTCTTATACCTGCTTCAGGATCTCCAATAATCAAGTCAGGTGTATGTGCTTTAGTCCACTTCCTTGCAGATGGAAGATTATCTCTAGAACTGGATGCTCCCCCTTGATCCATGCTGTCTCCATCAACATTCTCTGATGCTCCCCCTGAAATTATGCTTTCTGAGTTGGATCCTTCAGAATTTGAGTTTCCAGAATTATCAGAACTTGGCCCATCAGAACTTGATGAATCAAAATTTGAAGAGCCTGTTCTAGGTTCTGATGCTTCTTGAGATGTGGTTGAATCTTCAATATGCTCCCCCTATACAGGTGCATTTTCCTTTGGCGTAGTTACCACAGTTTCAATAATATAAGAGTTTAACCCATCAGAGTTTGCAGTATCAGGATTTAGACTGTCAGGATTTAGACTGTCAGGATTTACAGAATCAGAATTTAAAACTTTATTCTCAAATCTCAGCTGATCATGATCATTGAAATCTTCAAGTCCTGTAATCTTCTTATCATCAAAAGAGACATTGATATATTCCATGACAACCCTTGTTCTTAAATTGTAGACTCTGAAGTCTTTTGTGGAAAGTGGATATCCAACAAAAATTCCTCCATAAGCTTTTAGATCAAATTTGGATAGCTGTTCAGGATGAGTCTTAAGAACAAAACACTTGCATCCAAATACATGAAAATACTTCAGATTTGGCTTCTTTTTCTTCACCATCTCATATGGTGTCTTTCCATGCTTGTTGATAAGTGTTGTATTCTGAGTAAAACAAACAGTCTGCACAGCTTCAGCCCAAAAACAGGTTGGTAACTTTGCTTCATCAAGCATAGTTCATGTAGCTTCAATAAGAGTTCTATTCTTTCTTTCAACAACTCCATTTTGCTGTGGAGTTCCAGGAGCAGAAAATTCCTGCTTGATTCCATGGTCTTTGCAGAACTCTTCCATAATCAAATTCTTGAACTCAGTGTCATTATCACTTCTTATGATTTTCACAGAGTCTTTAACCAATTTATCCAGTTGTTTGACATGATTAATCAAGATAGATACAGTTTCACTTTTTGTGTGCAAGAAATACACCCATGTGTATGTGGTGAACTCATCCACTATGACCATAACATATTTCTTCTTTGCAATAGATATGATATTCACTGGACCAAATAGATTAACATGTAGTAGGTGATAAGGCTCAAGAATTGAAGATTCAGTCTTGCTCTTGAATGAAGATTTTCTTTGTTTTGCCTTTTAACATGAATCACAAAGGCCATCAGGAACAAACACTGATTTTGGCAGTCCTCTCACAAGATCTTTCTTGACTAGTTCATTTATATTGCTGAAATATAAATGAGAGAGTTTCTTGTGCCAATCCCAGCTTTCTTCAATTGATGCTCTGCTTAATAGACAGATTGCAGAACCATCAGAACTTGTTGAAAGCTTGGCTTCATAAATGTTACCATGCATGTATCCTTTCAGAACAACTTTGCCTGTAGATTTGCTTACAACTTCACAGTGTTCTTCAAAGAAATCACATGACAACCTTTGTCACAGATTTGACTAACACTTAGCAGATTGTGTTTAAGTCCTAAGACTAGAGCTACTTTTTCAATGATGACATTCCCAAGATTGATATTGCCATATCCCAGAGTTTTTCCCATATTGCCATCTCCATAAGAAACACCTGGGCCAGCTTTCTCCACAAAGTCTGATAGTAGGGCTTTATTTCCAGTCATATGTCCTGAATATCCACTGTCCAGAACTAGGATGTTTTTCCTGTTGCCCTGCAATCACAAAGACCACTAATGATTAGTTTTAAGGACCCAAAATTGCTTAGATCCTTTGGCCTTATTAAGTTTGTTAACATTTGCAGCGGATTTAACATCAGAGTTTATGTTATATTTTTCTTATCAGAATTTACAGTATCAGACTTTGCATCAGAACTTACACTAGAAGGAATAATGCTAACTTTCTTTAAAGAAGGTTTTATTTGATAATGATCATAGTACAAACTATGATATTCCTTACAAGTATAAATGGAATGCCATAAACTACCACAATGAAAACAAGGATTTTGTGGCCTATATCTAACAGACTGACTCTTAACTCCTGATTTTGAAGTTAAGGAGTTTATGTTCTTATTCTTCCTGCAAAAAGAAGCCAGATGGTTAGAATTTCCACAGATATAACATTTCTTTCTAGGAGCATTATGAACAGGCTTATAATCATTGCTTTTATTCACACCTTCCTTTCCATTCCTATTTTTCCTAGGTGGCTTTACCTTGTTTACATTCTTAACATCTTTCAGCTTAAGCTTAAGCTGCTTCTTTGTCATTAAGCCTATATTAACTTCTTTGTCAGTTGGCTTATCCTATTTTAGTTTGTCAGAAGTTAATTTCTCTTTAACTTGTGATTTATCAATATCAGACTTTACAGCTACAAACTTAACATGATTTACCTTTGGCTTTTGTTTAACAACTATAGGCTCAATTTCTACAGTTCCTTTATTATTCTTATCATCTCCATAACCTAAGCCCTCTTTCCAATTTTCACTGCTTAACAAATTCTGAGTTGTTCTGCCAGAGTTAGTCCAAGTCCTGATAATCTCTCTTTCCTTTTCTAACTCAGTTTTTAGAGATTCATTCATTTTAAGCACTTCATCTCTAACATAAAAAGCATCATCTCTTTCTTTCTGAGTTTGATGGAACATAACTAACTCTTTTTCTAAATAATCATTCCTCTTTTTATAAGCAAGATTTTTAGAAGTTAATCTTTCACATGTTAAAGTTTGATCTCTATAACTAATGAACATGGTTTTAAGATATCTTCTCAACTCAGTTATATCATCAGTATGAAAAGCATAAGTTGTTTGAGGTACCTTTAACTCGGCATCTTCAGAACTGCTATCAGCATTTACCATCAAAGCATATTTCACCTCACTTTCAGAATCTGAAGTGTCTGTCCAGCTTTTCTTCTTTGTGACAAGTGCCTTGCCTTTGTCACCTTTTCCTTTCTTGCAGTCAGGAGATATGTGGCCTTTCTCACCATAATTGTAGTATTTAACATTTGAGTAATCTCCTCCGTCAGACTTTCCAGCTTTGCCTTCAGATTTTCTGAATCCCTTCTTATCAGAACTTCCACTTTTCCTGGAAAACTTCTTTCCCCTTCTGAATTTCCTGTAAGCTATCTTTGTGATACCTTTCACCATTAGAGCACACAGCTTCATCATCTCTTCATCAGGGTCCATCTAAGATAGACTTTCAGTTTCTGAATCCTCATCACTATCAGGACTTGATGACTCAGTATCAGACTTTGTGATGAGAGCCTTTCCTTTGCCTTTCTTTGAGACAACCACTTTAGGGGAATCCTCCTCAGCCTTAAGAGCAACTGTCCTTGACTTTCTCCCATGCCTCTTGCTTCTTTGATCCATCTAAAGTTCATGAGTTTTGAGCATACCATAAATTTCATCAAGAGTAGTTTCATCAAGAGCATAGTTGTCTCTTATAGTAGTTGCCTTCAAATCCCAACTTTCAGGAAGAGCTAAAAGGAATTTAAGATTAGTATCTTCAAGATCATATTCCTTATCCACCAGTGACAGATCATTCAAGAGTTTGACAAATCTGTCATATAAACCAGTTAATGACTCATCAGGTTTTGAGTCAAAGTGCTCATACTTTTGAGTGAGTATAGTCCTCCCGTTCTTCTTAATTGAATCAGTTCCCTGACATCTTGTCTCCAAGGCATCCCATATCTCCTTTGCAGTTTTGCAGTTAATTACCCTGTTTGACATGACATTATCAATGGCACTATGCAACAAATGTCTTACCTTTGCAGCCTTTGCATCCTTTACAATAGATGAGATATCTTCAGCTGTATATTCACTTTTCTCCTTTGGTACAGTCTGTGCTGGCTGATCTGCAACTACAAGAGAGCTTGGTTGGCTTATGTGGTCCTTCATTAATTCTGTCAAGGTATTCTGGATCTGTAGCTTCCAGAAACATAGACATCCTCACCTTCCATATGGGATATCCAGAAGGTTTCAGTATGGGAACCCTAATAGTCTCATATCGATTATGGATTTGAGTATTTGGAGTTTCTTCAGTTTTGGTGGGCTTGGTTGGAGCTTGTGTTTCTTCAGACATGATTGTTTTTGGATCTTTACTGTATGTATGTTAACAGATTGCTCTGATACCACTTGTTAGGTCACACACACTGCAGAAGGGGGTTGAATACAGTGTCTAGCACAATTAAATCGAATGAAGAACACAAGTATGAAACACAGAATAATATTATTATTAAAACATTATTACAATGGAACCGTACTCTCTCAGTGATAAACAAATATCACGAGAGCTGCTAGGGTTACAATGAATAATATTCTCGAATTCGATAACACCTATAGTGTAAACCCTATGCTGTATTTATATAGACACACAGTTACAAGATAATCTTCTAATTGATATCGAATATGATTATGTATCCTAAAATATATCAACTAGTTATCTTTTCTTCTAAGTATTCTATTCGTCATAGAATTCTTCTCCATGCATATCTCTTCTTGCTTTAGCCTCGATCTTCTTTCATTTCAATCAGCCGCCTTCCTTATCTGAAAGTCTCCTTACGTCCTAATATTATCTCCTGATAAATATCTTCTGATAACTTAAGTTCTGACAACTTAAGTTCTGATATCTTAAGTCCTGACTTCAGTATAAGTACTGATATCCAGTTAAGTCCTGATTTGTCCTATTAGTTAAGATCTGAAAACTAAACACAAATCATCATTAGACATGACATCACATATATATCTAACATAGATGTTGAAGATCTTTCTGATGATGAAGACGAACCTGAGGTTGTTCCAAATGAAGATGTAGATGCAAATGATCTTGTCAATGATCACAATTCCGATTCAGACTCTGGTGGGAATGGTCCTGAGACAAGCAAATATAGTCAATCTATTTCTGGAACTAGTTCTCAAGATTCAGATTCTGAAGGATAAATTGACATTGGTGATAGTGGAAATGGTTCAGATGCAGTAATGATAGTGGAAACTGGAAGAAGCACAGTCATACCATCTTTGGAACCAATACACAAGCTTCAGATTCTATTAAGATCATGCTGACAATAACTCATGGGGAGCAAAAAGAAAATCAAAGATCCGCTAGTCAGACTCAACATAATTCTGAAAATGCCGAGTCATCAAGAGCTAGTCTACCTAGATGTAGGAATGGAGTAAAAACCATCCTTGGCATATGATACTTAGTAATTTTGATACTGGAATAAAGGCTAGAAGATCATAAGAAGAAGAACAAGGATCTACTAGTCAGACTCGACTTAATTCTGGAAATGCTGAGTCACCAAGAGCTAGTCTACCAAGACGTAAAAAATGGAGTCAAGACCATATTTGGCATGTAGTACTTAGTATTTCTAATACTGGAGTAAGGGCTAGAAGAGCTGCTGCAAAAAAGTGAATAGATTCTGGTTTTCTATCACCAATGGAACCAAAGCAGTGAAACTCTTGGAGATCCAGATTGAGTGATTGATATGCAAGATGAATCAATCAATTTGAAGATTAAATTTGTGGAGGCTTGTTCACAGATTCAAGGATAGATCATAATTTTTAAATAGTGAAGATCTTTCCAAGAGTGAAAAAAACCTGAAACCGCATCTGAATATAATAGGGGTTGATCCAGATCCAGATTCTGGTACAAATTCAAAATTTATTCCCCTCAAAGTGCCAAATGTCAGATTTGATTCAGCAATAACTCAGGGGGAGCAAAATAAGAAATATTCCATAAATCTAAGCTACTAACATGGGAAAGTAAGTTTACATATCTATTCATTATATATATCCATGTCTGTAAACTTATTTTGAAGCTAACTGATTACCATGCGGTACATGTTATATGCTAGTGGTAAGTAAGTTAGAGTTTTTGATGCAATATATGAGTTGTTTGAATGTTTACATGTTATATGTTTACTCTGATGCCAATACTCATGATATTGATATTTAGTTTAGCATACACACACATCTCAATATTGTTTGCACTCTAATCTAAGACCCTGTAATCTCATTTGTGATCTTATCATAACTCTAATTTATAAGTTTAGATCCTGCTTAAGATTATGTGCAACTAGCTTGAGTACTCTGATTAGTTTTATTGTGATTAAATCATGTTTTCTGAGTAATTATGTATGATTTTTTAGCTTCAAACCCTAGATAACTCTGACAACAAATTTCTTGGTCACTCTGATTCTCTGTTTATGCTAGAATAACTATGTCTATCTTGTGCTAAAATAAATATGCAACATGACTAGTGATAGTTGTGATATAATTATGTTAGGAGTATATTTTAATTGGATTAGTCTTATGATTGACTAATCAATTGGTGCATACTCTTGGCATAAATGATTAATTTTATGACTTATATGTTGATCCTGTTTGTAACTCTTATGATCTTGCTATGCTTATACTCTGTTTTGGATATTAGATCCTGATATATTTCTTATACTCTGATTACCTTGTGCAAGTCTTATAAGTTTGGAACAATGTTCACTCCCTTTCCTCCTATAGTGTTCTTCTGTATTGGACTAACTTGAACTGTTTTGAGCTAATGAGATTTGATTAAGTAGCATTGTCAAAAGAATCAGAAAGCATGATCATCTGAGACATCCTTCATGAATCCATAGTGTGGTAAGTAAAGGTAAAAAGTTCTATGGTTCTGAAATCACTCTGTTCTTGATCATTAAATTCTCTGATATTGTACTTCGGATGTTTGTGATCTTCAAAACCCTCAGCGGTTTTAGGAACTGACTATGAGCCTATCGAACCTCATAGGTTCTAACCCAAGTCATTAGAACCAAACACTTCTCAAACAATATTCCCTTACCTTACTATACTATATTCCCCATATTTTATTCTGATTCACTTAATTTTCTTGAGATATCAACTCAGTGATCAGACAAAATTACCATTTGGTATTGAAGTTGTGTTGAGAATGAGGGAGATAGTGCCAAGAAACACCACATAAGGAAGGAAAGGTCAACCCTACAGCTCTGTCTCTCACAAAGAAGTGGAGTATTTATAACCTGAGACATCTGTAAGCCCATCTGTATTCTCTCAAAAGAATATAGAGCTAAAAAGGCATAGAAAACAGTTACTAGGCGCATTCTCCCAATAGAATGTTATCTATTAAAAATTCGCCTATCAGCCAGGGCATCTGTATAAGAGTCACTACCCCTTGGTTAAAATATTTCCAATGCACTTGTAAAATTCACACACACAAGGAAGGTATTGACGCATCAATCGTTGTCAAACCATATCAAGGTCAATGACAATGGTTGAAATCCTGGATCATGTTTCTGCTCTTTATCTCTGATCTTGAATGAGAACATATGATCCTGGAAGTTGCTCGATCTTAATTCTCAGATCATAGTCTATGATATGTGAAATAATCTTGGACTCTGATCTTTTGGATTAAGATATTGGAGACTCTAATAAGTCCTCACAGACTTTGGAAGAAATCTTTGATCCCTAATGGCATTTCATTGATCATTGGTTATCTTCCCAGAATTCAAATCTGGAAATGATTTTGACTTTGTCAAAATTGCAGCTCATAAATAAGGACTCAAATATTATCTGACGAGTTTATGAGGTATACTTCTTCATGGAAGTTGAGGGATATCAAGAATTTTGCCACTTAAAAGAATCTTAATTTCCCCTCTCAGAAGGAACATTTCTGAATCTCTTGACTGAGAGTTTCCATCATTGAAGGTGGAAGGAAACTTTTCTATGAAAAGGATTTTCTCGCAGGTACACTTGGATGTTTGGAGCTTTGAGTGAGTGACACACTGTGAGACTGAGTGACAAACACTTGAGTGTAGAGTGGAGTGAAACA
This sequence comes from Apium graveolens, assembly GCF_009905375.1. NCBI lineage: Eukaryota > Viridiplantae > Streptophyta > Magnoliopsida > Apiales > Apiaceae > Apium > Apium graveolens. Next base: position 20,608,546 of record NC_133651.1, read on the forward strand.
CAATGTGAGTTCACTAAACATGAATCACACAATTGCACTGTGAGAATTGGTTACCAAATAATCTTTTCACTTGGTTGGTTGATCGTAAGGTTTTACTCTGAATACATTTTGAAGGATTACTCAACTAAGGGGCAGAGATTACACAGAGATTATGGACTGATAGTCTTTCTGAAGCTAAGAAGAAGGATTTTTAACTTTATTGTACTAAGGAGGCTCTTCATCTTAGGGGGGAGATTATTGGGTTTCGTTTCTGGATTCCAAAATGTTTTCTATGTGCTTTATGGGAAGATCTGAAGATTGTTGAAGACAGTATTTGGAAGACGTATCTATCTGCAACTTTACACAAGGGAGAGAAGAATTTTTTCTCCGCTGAAGCTGAATGCATATTTGAGATGCGGTAGATATAAGATAGTATTATTTCCAAGTCCAGGATTGAAAGTTGAAAGCTGATTGAAGATTTTTTGGTTATGGTTAGTTGAGTTATCCTCCAAACTGTTGCTTTTCCATTATTATTTGACTAACGGGTGTAACCGTCAAATAGGGGGAGATTGTTGAGCAAGATTGAAGCTATATGTATAACTCAACAATACTGATTTAGATAACTCAACATAGAATAAGGACTTTGAAATAATCTATGTTCCACTAGAATCAGTACAGATTGTTTATTGGGCATATACACAATAGGTTTTGTTAGCTGCAGTGAAGAAGATGTCAACAATGATCCGTATGAAATTCATTAATATGTTCAGGCATCAGAGGAATAAGGTTGGAGTCATTCGAAGCAGTTATCAGAATCAGTGTAAAGACCTCAAGGATTCCCAGTGAAGTTGGTTATATTTGGAAGAAGACTTAACAGTGGTTTGTACGGGTATAATACAAAGGCCTGAGAGCGGAACTAGTCATCCTAATTGGCCCAGAGCAAATTCTTTAAAACAGACCCTTACACTAGACGTCAGTGATCCGTGAAAGGAAACGGAGTATTGTTTGTTAGAAATACTGTTAAGTGGTTTTTGTACTCTAGAAGACCGAAATTATTTTAGGGTACGAAAATCCGGAGATTAGAAGGCTTGAAGATACAAAGGAGTACAGCTCGAGGATTTACATGATTTATTTTCAATCAATGGCTGATTTTTTAATAAATGAATAAAAGGAAATCAATTCATTTATTTATTTAATTATTACATCAACAATTGATTTTAAATAAATGAATTAACATTTGATTTTTAATTTAAATAAATAAATGAAAACTATTTTATTCATTTGTTTATTTATTTATTTTTTAAATATCAAATATTTATCTATTTAAACCTGCCAGTCGATTTATTCATTGCATGCATGCATGTCACCATTCGGTTTATTAAACAAATAAACGAGTCAATGAGTTGGTTTTGTTTAGTGTTGGATAGAAGAAATCAGTCAAGCTATGAATCAACAAAGCAACAGAATAGAAAATGGCAGGTTTTTTTGATTAGTTGATCTTCAGCGCGGGACCCACCTAAATTGCTTGATAAAAAAGAAACGAAGTGGATGTCTGTGTGTACAGGTTTTGCGATTGATAAAAGAAATCAGAACACAGAATTTGGAAACAAAACAAACTAGGAAATGACAGGTAATAGGTGTCTCGTTTTGTAGTCATGCAACGCGCGCGTGGCGCACACCGTCTCTCCCTCCATTCTGTTTTGGCATGTGCATCCACAGCTCCTCCTCCTGCCTTGTCTGCATGCACTTACTTTGCCACTTTATTTTACAAAAGAAAATAAATAGTCTATTTGGAGCACTAATTCTAATTCGCAGGTTGTTTGATTTAGTTCAACAGATAAACAAACGAACCAAGTCCTTGTATTTTTTATGAGGGTCACAGGTTGGTTGTTCAAGGTCGTAGGTTGTACAAAACCAAAAGAAATGAAATTCAATTTCCTGAGTTGCAAGTTATGTATTATTGTTGTCGCCAGTTGAATCAAAACAGAAAATATTTCGTGTGCAAAAGACAATTTCTAAGTCGCAAGTTACTACACTCTGAGCCGCAGGTTAGCATATTTACAGGTCGCAGGTTACAATTTATATAATATGTCAATTCAAAATGTTTGGACACAATTAAGCCACATAGTCTCCTTCTATTTAACAGCCTATAATTTTATATAATCAACAGCAGCAAATAAGATCTGTATCTCCTCCATTTTTAACAGTGCGAAGCTCTTGCAAAAGATTTTCAACATTTTCTTAAAAGCTTAATTTGATAAGGGGAGTACATGTCCAGTTTATTCCATTCCATTTAAAGCCTTAAAAACTTGTAACACTCATTATTATTGTATTTAATATCATTTGATAAGAGTTTTAAATTCTTAGAGTGATAGATAGAACCCTATATTGATAGTTATTATTTTTGGTTCATTCTATATTTGTTGCTTCGAATAATTTATATTCGGAGTTGTAAGCAACCCTTTACGGTTTAATTTCTTAATAACAAGAATTATTCCGTGAATCTCATTGTGTTTGTTTATTTCATTTTCGAGTTTTATTTTTCGCTGCAATTAATTTTAGAAAACGAAGAATATACATTCACCCCCCTCTGTATGTACCTTTTGGACCTAACAAACAAAATCTGAACTCTTGTGCCAAGACCAAAAAACAAATCTGTAGTTGGCACAAAGTGGGTGTTCAGAAACAAAACTGACAGTAAGGGCGTGGGTGTTCAGAAACAAAACTGACAGTAAGGGCATTGTTACAAGGAATAAAGCAAGACTGATTGCAAAGGGATACTCACAACAAGAAATCATTGATTATGATGAGACATTTTCTCCAGTTGCAAGGCTTGAGGCAATGAGAAACTTTCTTGCCTATGTTGCTCACAAGAAGTTTAAGGTGTTCCAAATGGATGTGAAGAGTGCATTCTTAAATGGAGAACTCGAAGAGGAAGTTTATATCGAACAACCTCCAGGGTTCATTGATCCAAGGTATCCAAATCATGTCTACTTACTGGATAAAGCACTCTATGGACTAAAGCAAGCTCCAAGGGTCTGGTATGAAACATTTGCTCTATTTCTGCTAGAGAGTGGTTTCACAAGAAGTACAATTGACAAAACTCTCTTTTATAAATATCATGGTAAAGACTTGTTATTAGTACATATATATGCTGGTGATATCATATTTTGATCTACTAATGATAAACTTTTTGAGAGATTTGCAAAGCTATTGCAGTCTAGGTATCAAATGAGTATGATGGGAAAACTGAGTTATTTTCTGGGGTTACATGTTAAACAGACTAATGAAGGAATCTTCATAAATCAATACAAATACACCAGGAATCTACTCAAAAGATTTGGAATGCAAGACTGCTCTACTGCATCAACTCCCATGGCCATTGCAACCAAGTTAGATTTAAATACTGGTTCTTCAGTAGATATAACTAACTACAGAGGTATGATTGGCTCACTCCTGTATTTAACTGCTAGTAGACCTGATATCATGTATGCAACCTGTCTCTGTGCAAGGTTCCAAGCTGATCCTAGAGAACCTCATCTATTAGTTGTGAATAGAATTTTTAAGTATCTCACAGGCACCATGAATCTGGGATTATGGTATCTTAGAGATTCAGACTTTAAGCTAGGATATTCAGATGCTGATTTTGCAGGATGCAAGATAGACAGGAAAAACACTTCTGGAAGCTGCCAATTTTTTGGTGGCAGATTGGTTCCTTGGCAAAACAAGAAACAAAAGTCAATTTCCACATCAACTGCAGAAGCATAATACATTGCTGCAGGAAGCTGTTGTGCTCAGATTCTATGGATGAAGAATCAATTATTGGATTATGGGTTATACTATTCTTCTATTCCTATATATTGTGATAATCAAAGTGTTATTGCAATGACAGGAAATCCAGTGCAACATTCAATGACTAAGCACATCAGTATCAGGTACCATTTCATAAGGGAACATGTGGAAGCATGTACAGTGGAATTGGTCTTTGTTCCAACAGATCAACAAGTAATAGATATATTCACCAAGCCTCTCTGTGAAGCTACATTTACAAGATTGGTGAATGAATTGGGAATGATTTCAGGACAATTAGGGGTGATCATCAAACCGCATAAACCGCACAAACCGCCCGCACCGCACCACAAAATGCGGTTTTTAATTTTTTGTGGTGCGGTTGCGGTTTGAGTTTTCGAAAAACTGCGCGATGCGGTTTGACATTTTAACATTACGGTTTAAACCGCACCGCATTTTCATATATATAAATTTATTTATAATATTTATATATATAATGTACATATAGATATATTTATATATTATAGATTCATTTCTTGTTTCTTATAATTTTGTATTATAAATACTAGTTTTAATATTACAAATTACCGACATATTTTTATTTTTAATCAAAAACATATTATTTTTAACTTTCTTATTAGATAAATTTTTATTATATTTGTATGCCTATATTAGTTTTTTTAATTAATAAACTGCACAAACCGCACCACACTGCACTATTTTATGATTCTGCTTTGTATTCATCTTCTTCATGTTTAATGAAAATCTTTAAGCTTCTTTGCTATCTTATTTGACTACTTGTTTACCTTCTTGTGTGTGTGCTTAAATGCTTTTAAATGTTATATCCAAACCAGTACCGCATGCTTAACTTCAGATATTTTTAATAGTACATGTGATTAAACTAATCTCTGTTTAAAGTTCATGTGATCACTTCAATATAGATTGAGCATACTACAGGAGGTAACTGTTGTTAAAGAAGAAACTTATGGAATATTTAATTCTTAGTCAATGAGGATTATTATCTTTGAGTTCTACATTCTATTTAGAATCTTTGAAACTTTCTTTTTCTCATCAAGAAAGTTGTTCACACTCATTTCTTAACATTACACATCTTACATCTTAAATTTCTTCTCAAAATTGAAATACTTGTATTCTTTTCTCAAATGTTGTCAAAAATCAAGTGACATAATTCTTGAATTGTGATTACCACTCAGAAACAACATTTAGTTGGTTAGAGACTACTTGCTGAGGTAGATCTTAATGATACTAATAGAGACACAGATGTTTCATCAGTGAAGACTCTGTGATAGCTTTCAATAAATACAATCAAGTGTTAGTTCTTTGCAAGAAAAACAAGGTTTGAGATCATGGTACATGACAGTAACCTGATCAAATCCTCTCCAATTCAAATGGAAGTTCTCATTATTGATGAACAACAACTGTCATAACCACAATATCAACTGTGAGCTTAATTGTGTATTCACAAGGTATAAATATTGTTATTACTTTATCAGCATTTATTCTAAATACTAATCTAGTTCTTTCAGCCTTTATTATATTTTTCATGATATAAATCCTGTTGGCATGATTACTCCTAGACCTTATTTAAGGACTACCTCTAGTTGTATGACCACAGATCACCCTTCTTCAGCCACCTCTTATTTCTGTAGGATAATCTTTCCGAGCCTTCATCTGTGAGATGTGTGAAAAGATTGAGAGAAAAACAGAATTTAAGAGAGGCATGATCCATCCTGGCAAAAGGAGAGGTAGATGAGAGATATGATTTAGTAATCCTTGTGACGAAGCTCTGACTATTAAAAGTCATGAGATGTGTGGTGTGAGGAGTAGTGAGACTACTTTAAAATAATAGAGAGATTAAGTTTTATTTGGTACATATTTGCAGGTGCTCAGAGTAATAAAGAAATAGACGCTAAACAACAGTATGTTGAACATCAAGAAAACTCTGATGTACCAAGAGCTAATAATCTCCCTGCAAGTCTAAGTACTAATACTTTCTTGCAGTCCATACATTCTACTATTCCACCACATGATACAATCCCTATTTTTGTTGAAAAATAGTCCATTTACTCTACTTTTCCATCACCTGAGGAAATCTATGTTGTTGCTGAAGATGTAGCAGCACAACAGTCCATTCATAAAGTTTTATCCATTTCAGAATCACCACAACATTCTACAAGAATTGAAGTCCTAGAAGTTAATCTCGAAGCTCCAATTCATTTATTTACAATACTTGAAGATGTGGAGTTAACGGTTGAAGCTTCTGAAGCCACTGTATCATATACTGCACCAATTTTTAATTCTATTCTACATGTTGAAGCTGGTGATGAAGTTTAGCAATTAGTGCAAAATCCGGTTGCTGTTGAAGAATCTAATGATGGTGAAGAAGCTACTATTTCTAATGCTATTATAGATATTGAGGATGATCTTTTCTTCCCTGAAGATATGCCTGTGCATGTGAGACAACAGAAACTGGAATAGTTAGATGCTAAGAAGAAGCAGGATTATTCTGATAATCTCTGGAATGCTCATTGGAAAGACAATACATATCCTATTTCCAGAACACAAGTTGTTGCACATTTGGAAACAGCAGAACAGAAGATTACAAATCCTAATATGCTGAATCATCTGAAGGCATCAACTTTAGTTGTCAGATCCTTACACACAGCTCATGAAGCAACTACTACTCAAATAAATCAGATCAAAGAATCATTGATTGCTTCAAAGCTGACTACTCATCATGAAATTCAGAAACAAATTTAACCAATAGTTGTCAGGCAAACTGAAATTGAAGCCAGTCAAGCTAGATTAGAAGCTAAACAAGCTCAAATGTCTGTTCAACTTACAGAAGTACATAATTCAATAGAGTTGATTCTTTCTCAACTGCTTGGTGATGATGCCAAAAAGGGGGAGAAAATTATTAAATCTAAATACAAGCTGCTGATATTGACACATACTGATGATGAAAATCCCGATGGAGGTAATAAGGGGGGACAGAAGGACAGTAAAAGGAGAAAAGGTGAAGAGCTAGTTGGAGTTAGTGGTTTATCAAAAGTAATCACTAGATTTCAATCTAGACAAGGTGGAGAAAGTAAGAGGAATGAAAGAAGAGTAGAAGATTTGACTATGAATACAAAAATGCCAAATTCTTCACAAGTCATAACTATTGCTGATGAAGACCAAGGTATTCCGTAGAGAGAAACTGGTGCTGAAGCAAGTCAATTTCTTCAAACTCTGAAAGTTAAAGGAAGAAAAACAACCCTGTTCTACAAGGATCCAAAGATTTAATTATTTGACTCTGAGGTGAGTAGAAGAATATTTGCAAAAGAAAATCCTGGAGTTGATCTTGAACAGCTAAGGCAATTGGAGGAAGACTTCAAGAATTCCATAAAAATAACAAATGCTGATATTGCTGTAATTTCGCCGGTGTGGTAATGTTTTGGAGAAAAAGTAAAGATAGAGAGTAGAGTAAAAAGTTAAAACTGAATGATTACCTATATTTATAAATAGAAATTATGTGGGACAGCTGTCAGTCCCATCAATCACGTCGGCCACGATTCCCGAGAAATAAGGGGAACCATTTTGGAAACGTTTGAAATTTCGGGACGCGCCCTCTTGACAGCGCACCTTATCTAGTTATCACGACAATTTGAAATTCTGAGTAGAAAAAGATTGGAATTATGAAAGACGCGTCCAGTTGACAGCGCGCCCTGTAAAAAATAAAAATACTGGTAAATAAGTTTATACGAATTTTGGTGAGGTTAAGTAAAAATTCCAATCCCATTTCCAATGACATATGGAATTTGGGGGGTAGTTGTTATAGGGGAGGACGCGCCTTGAATTATGAACAGTTGATGGAAATGTGTCCCTGTAGATATGGAAGATGCGCCGTCACCAGATGAGGGAGGCGCGCCTTGGTGGTGGAAAGAAAACACTCAAAAATTCATTACAGGGTTGACCCTTTTACCTTTTGAAGAACTTAGGGTGCACCCTAAGGTCAAGAATGACTAAGAAAAGGTTCAACATGGTTACATGGATGGGACCTTTGGAGGATTTGAAGAAGATGGAGATTATTTTTACTAACCTATTTGGTGCAGGTACTTTATTAAAGAACTCCTTTCTGTAGTGCATCTACAGAAAGGCGGTGTCCGTGGTTAGAGACCTCCAGGGGTATGCCTGGATGGAAGGCCTCCTCCTGTAGTCAATGAGTGTCCTCATTGGGGATGCGGGGTGAACTTTAGTGTGTGCTTTGGGAGCTCTGTCTCTGTAGTCAACGGGTGTCCTCGTTGGGAAACTTTGGAGTATCCTGCACTTTGCACCCAAAAGCTTTGGATCACTTGTCCTGTAATCTGGTAGGAGCTCCTTATCGGGGCACAAGGATGCATCTAACATTTGGGGTGAACCACAGCTATACCTGCGTCCACGGACTAGAGAAACAGCTGGTAGCGGAGGTTATCCTTGGCCAGGGAGATGCCTTATCCGTGAAGTCTCGAAGCCGTGGACGAGCCTTGGACCTTTGTGGTTGGGCCTCATCGGCGGACATTTTTAAAGCTAGTAGAAGACGGTTTCCAGTGGGTTTCTCATTGGGCCTCGGGACAAGAGATCTAAGCCCATTAGGTTTCTTGTTCCTCAAGAACTAGTTGGCTTGATTACCTATAAATAGGGATACATAGGTAAATTGCAAGGGGTAAGAAGCGAGAGCGCAAAGGAGCCACCACTAACCCTAAGCAATCTCAGCCACCAATAACCACCACCAAATATTGTTCATATTTTCTGACGAACATTGTTCATCAAATCCACCGGTTAATGTTCATGTTTCCAATAAAGAACCACCGTCACAGATCTTGTTTCCGGCTACAAACCTCAAACTTTGTTGCTCCCAAATTCCTCCGTCAACAAATTGGCATTAGAGGGAGGGGCTAATCAAGATCTGCATCTAGGAGGAAAGATGTCTCAATACCATGATGCAAGTGTTGTTTCTCTACTCTGAATTACGTTGTGCTGCGAATTCCTACTCTTCTTAATAGGTTTTCAATTTGGGGGTGAATTTATTGTACTTTTTCCAGTTATGGTCAGTTACCAAAATATTACTCTTGAGCATATTGTCTTTGTATCATTAGAATAACAACCGTATACGAAGGGTAATAGCTGTCTAGACCTTATTTTAAGTGACTTACAACATCAATATCAAATTTAACAATTTGCTTCTATAATAGGAAGATCCTCTGTTTTCCTCTTATCAACGCCTCAATTATGATTTGCTGCCACTTGAAGTCGATTCTAAGGAGTTCTCCATGGTATAAATTACTGCTTTTAACTTGTTATGCAGAAAGTTCTATATATCTTGTATTATTGGGTTAATGTTAGCTAAGTGCTCTTCTTATCCTACCTTGATTGGTTCATAGTCCAAGTAAATAGTATTTTGTAGTCCTGATTTAGTTTTCCTTGTATAGCTGTTGAATTTTTGTTTATGTACAGGTTTCCAAATATATGAAGAACAAAGAAAAATTCAAATTATACTGTGGATATTGTCCAGATATTAAGAGTCTCCAGGAAGGGTGAAGCAGTTCTCTTGTACGAAAAATAGAATGCTATTGTGGCATGGTTCTCGGCTTACAAACTGGACTGGAATACTGAAACAAGGTAATCCTCCCTCATCTCTATTTCGTTTGTTGTTGATTGTAATTTTTCTCACTTCAGTTTACCCAATGGGTAACCATTAGGTCCCGCGCATTGCCCCTTCTGAAGCACCCAGTACTGGATCTATGTTTGGAAAGGGTGTCTATTTTGATGACATGTTCTCTAATTGTGCAACTTATTGCCGCTCAACCCCTATGGCTACATCTAGAGTGCTGCTTTTATGTGAGGTGGGCTTCTAGAATTTCCTAACCATATTAAGTAATAAGAAAAGGTTTAAGGCCTTCAAGCACTTTAATGGATGAGCCGTGTTGGTCTATGATCTTAGCTAAATTCCTTGATTTTAGTGGGATGTGAATTGTGATGCTTTCAACTGTATTTCTATGGTATCATAGGGAGCTTGGATGAGGATGGCTAATTGTTTTTTTATAAATTACATAAACCTCTTCTTGCTATCTGCTAGATTTACAAGTTCGAACCCTTGAAATGGCCTCTTTAGACAGACCTTTACTTTGAGAACAATGTCTTTATGTCACTACCACTTGTGCTTCTGGTTGGGTTGAATGAAATGGATTGGGATGGGAATGACAGATTATTAGACTTATATAGTTTTTTACTTCCATTTCATATGTCTATCTTACATTCTCATTTTCAACAAACATCATTCACAAATTTCATCTTCTTCCTCCATACATGCCTATATTTCATCACACGGTCTTTTTTGTCCTTTCTTTTAATTTTTAAAGTTTGTTCACGACTCACGTTCAATTCCCGCACAGTGCATTTCCAGCTAAACAAAGGCAACAACAGACTATACAAAAGCTAACACTTAACAAGCTCATCTAGCAGAGAGAAATATAATACACCTCCACACTCCTAATGAGTATATCAAGATTCACAATTGTTTAATATTTCCAAATCACTCTACCAGAAATCTATATAAAATCTGTAGTCCTATAAATTCTAGCCTCTTACAACACAGATAAGGTCGAACCATGGATCTCATACATTTTGCTCATATCAGATATTCTCAATTGTTTGAAAAATTATTTTGCAAATAATTTTGTTCTGTGAAACTATGAATTTCTTGTAGTTTACTGTCTTCATTGTGATCTTATTTTATAGGCTGCATTGGGTGACATGGTTGAGCTACTAGATGCAAAATGTGACGCAGATAAATTGCCAGATTAAAAGCTAAGGTTCGATTCCTTGTTGAAATTGCCAATCTTCTTTTCCATCTCCTTAATGATTCATCATATAAAGCACCTTGAGTCGTACTGACCTTTCGTCCTCTAAATGTTTCACTTTTAATAATCCAATTTTTTGACGCAGCACAAAATGAGTTGGTGCGACTGCCTCAGATTTTTCAGAGGTTGAGACACTTGAAAATAGCGTAGTTGTTCCTCTAGGAAAGCCAAAGCAACGTTCAGATGTGAAGGTTATACTCCTATACCAATTTCCAACCCTAATGATTTTCTTTAGTAGTGTTAACTTCAAGATAATTAAAAAAAGTAGACTTTGCATATATCATCAAAATTAATCAGAATTCACTTATATGTGGACTTTCTCTTCCAGGCTAGCTTGCTGTACAACGAATATATCATCTATAATCCTGAGCAGGTAAAGATGCGCTACGTCCTGCATGTTAATTTCAACTTCAAGAAAAGGGATGTTGTACAAACATGTAACAATAGTTGATTCAGTAGTACTTACGAGGAGTTGAGGAACAATAGGCATCAAAATATAGATTGTTGGCGGGGTGAAGGGGACAAAAATATGCAAAGGTGTGTGTATTTTTTTTAAATTTGCCTAAAATGTCCGATCTTTTATACTAGTGTTTGTTCTAACTTTTAGAATGAATCTCATGAAAATTTTTAGTAGAGATTCAATGGGACAAGTGCTAAGAGAATTTTGTGAACATTTTTAATTATTAACTAGTTAAGTACTCGTGCATTGCACGGAAACCTTTAAATAATTTCAATTTTTTTTATGTTTTTTCTTATTTTGTTTAAGTATAATGCATTTTGGTTTGCAATGATCATTATCATAGAATACACCCTGTTTGGCTACCTATTTAAGTAATTTATTGACTTATAAACCGAAAATATCTTATTGAAGAGTGTTATTCGACCCAATTTATAAATTGAATTTAAAACTTATAAGATGATAAATTGAGTGTTAGTAACAAAATTCAATAAATTAGGTATCTAAACTTATTTTGGGTATTAGCTTTTTTATAAACTTAAATTTTGAAATGAATGGTTTTAAATGTATTTTCTAATTTTAAAATCATAAATTAATATAATTATATTTAAAAGTTATTGATTTTAGTTCATTTAAATAAAAAAATTCTAACTTATAAGTTAAATTATTCAAACACTTTTACAACTTATAAGTATTCATCTAATTATGACTTACACGCCACTTATTCATTTTACGTAATAAATTATTTATTTTAAAATTTCCCAAACGGATGCCCTTAACTCTTAACAATCGAACATAATTAGGCATCTCAAAACAATAAAAAATTTCAAACTCCTTTAATTGGACATTATAAAATATTATTAAAACATCAACAACTTGCTAAAAATTCAATAAATTATAATTCTAGAATTAAATATGATTAGAGAAGAAAAAGAAAAGAGAAGAGGAGGGAAAGGCAATGAGAACATGATGGAGAAAAAAAGAAAAAAAAAAGATGGGGAAAAAGATGATAAACAAAATCATATTGAAGAGTGAGTTTAAGAAACTAGGGTTCATGTAATTGGATTTTCAAATTTATTGATTAACATTCTTTATCACTAAACTTTCAAGATACATATATCTTTTTTGTACACTTTATCTTCGTATCATTACCCAAAATTTATACTTATATATAACAATTCTCATTTCTTGTAAAAGTCATGTTTGATTCATTATTTGTTGGAATTTTATGATTTTGGACTTAAAAAGATTTTCTATTATCTATAGCTTTTGTTTTCTGTATTTTTTTAAGTATGAATGTAAATATTCATGTCAAAATCTATTGTTTGTGTAACTTGCTCAGTAAATTTGTGTTGATACGTCCTAACTTGGTAAATTCAAAATAAATTGAATAATTGTTTAAATATTTACGAGCAATGTTATTCTTGCAAGATCTTCTCCACCTCTGCATTTTTTATTTATATTCCGCTGCGAAATTTCGTGATTTTTGTGTCTTAAACATCAAAATACAACTGTAATGAGAGGCCGATTCCCTTTTGCATTCCAGAAATCGTTATTTTATGAATTCGTTGCTTGTTCGTTTTTAACGACTCTTACCATTATGAAAGGTCTCAGAATTTTCTACGACTTTCATGTTTCGTTCTTTTTCATTTAAATTTATCATTATGTAGTAATTTGACATTTTTTTAGAACTGATCAGATTTGACCTGACCTCAATAGTAATTAGTGATTTTGTACGATATTTGGTTTCGTTATATTGGATTAATGTGCTTTGATGTTATTTTGATGTATGTGTGTGTGTATATATATATATGATTTTACAGATGTAAGCACTATGTATTCTGAGTTATTTATGATATTTGTATGACTTGAGGGTTCGCAGGACATCCGTCACGAGTCGGTAATCTCGTGTTTGGCACCTGGTATGCGGTGCATTTAAATTGTTGGGACGTGTCACCTAAGTAGTGGGACATATGTAATTATGACTAGTTTGTGTATGTTTTGGCTAATCGGGTAAGATTTGCTTTTTGTTGTGCAAGATGCAAGCCCCTATAAGTAAGTTATTTTGTGTGTTATTTGTAAGTGTAAGAGTATGTGTAAGAGTAAGACTATATTTTAGCGGTTGTGCTTTGGATTATATTATTTGTGAAAATAATGCGTAAGTGATGTGAATATTTCTTAGAGTAGGATTATTTTAATTTGAAAGTATTTATATTTATTTTGTCAGTCGAGCATCAATTTTTATGTTGTCGCATTAAGTATCTATTATTTTTCACCATATATTGTCTTTATTCAGATATTCAGTTATGTTCTTGACCTCGCCATTTTTAATCTTTGTTCAATTATGCGTTGTTTTATATCCTTGTATGAGTCTTTCGCTCACCGCATGTCCTTTGTTCTATTTATTTTCCTCCGACATATATTTATACTTAGGTGGGCTACTTACATATGGGAAGAGTGCGAATTTCGTATTTTGAAGAGTTTGATTTCACTACGCCATAAGTGGCCTACTGTAATGCAAGTGTTACAAGGAGCGTTACATTAGCTAAGAGATTATTGCGGAGAATTTCCGGTGTTGCACAACATGTAACACCAACAACTGGTGTTACATTAGATATTTTTTTATACTTTTTAGAAATATTAAAATAGAAATATTATGATAAATTACCATTAAATTATATTCTGATTTACTAGTGAATGATCAATGTGACATATAATATGATTTAAATCTAGAATTTCTTATACATAAATTTAAAGACTTTTTTTTATTTTCCTATTTATCTGAAATTACTTATATATTTTTTATTTAATAACTAATATTTTACTAATTAAAATTAAAAAGTAAAATGAAAAAAATTAAAACATGGTATACATTTTACTAGGTGAATTATTGGGCGGCATATTTCCCACCTAAATAAACTATTGGAGTTAAACAAAACTCAGACTTCAAGACTCTCTCTCTCCCCAACTCACTCACTCTCTCTCTCTCTCTCTCTCTCTCTCTCTCTCTCTCTCTCTCTCTCTCTCTCTCTCTCTCTCTCTCTCTCTCTCTCTCTCTCTCTCTCTCTCTCTCTTTCAAACCTCACTGACCACTACACAACGCCTCTTTTCAATCTCATCGCACTGTCTACAAACTTGTCATATGTTTAGGATCTCAATTAATTAATGGAATGAGGCTGGTTTTTGAAATTAGGGCTTTGAATTTGAGTTCAAAATATGGGTTTCTTCAATTTTGAATTAACTAAGGCTTATATTTACTTAAACTTCAACTAATCGCTCTCTATTTATATGTGCAGGGCTTCTTCAGATCTTTGAATTTATAGTAGAGAGTGACGAAGTTGGAAGAGTCACCCCATTCCACCATCAATTTGACAAATAAATTGCTTCTCAAGTACTCTCTCTCTCTCTTCTATATTTTTGTCTCTCTCTTCTTCCCTTGTTTTTTATATATACATATACACACAAAATTATATTCCGCCCCTTGTTTCTTTTTTATCAGAATATAGTAAGCCGTAACCCCCCCTTTTTGTTTCCCAGAGATAGATACCCATATAAAGAATATACATACATATTTAACATACAATAGCTTTCTTGACTTCTCTTGCAATTTCTTTTCTCTTGCTTGATTATAGATGGTTATATAATCAATTGATATTCAAGACCCTTCATTTTTTTTTATTTTTTTGTTGAACATAGAGCATATAAAATTTACATATCTTTTTTGGGTGTTTTAACTTTTGATTTTGATCATCTTTCTTTTGCAATCATAGCTTATAAAGTTGATAACTTTTGGCCTTGTTCTTATCCAATTTACTCAATTTGTTTAGTCAACAATAAGAAATTAGTTCTCAAAACCTGGGATCAGTTAGTTTGATTTGTGGGTGGCATAAAAACTCAAGGAAGATGAGGAAGGATGTAGCTGTACTTGTTCTTATCCTATGTCTGGTTTATGATCTTGAGTCGACGCTCCCACATATCTAGCTGTACTTGGATGAAGGTGAGGAAGGATGTGTTAGAATATATTAAGTCAGTGTACTGATAAAGTACAACACGATACCGTCCAAACTGATTGGAAATCAAACTTTCTTAAATAAATGCAAAGATGATTGCATGACTAATCAACGAATGTTTGTTTGTGCCTGTAAGTCGTGACCACCAAGTTTTTAATTAGTTTAGGTGCTAGAATGGGTAGTTACAGATCTGTAATGCTAGCTTATGAATATATTTATTTTAATCATTTGTCATCATCTTGTAGGTACGTTAAAAAACACACAGTTCTTTATCCAAATGAAGTGATCAAGGCAATAATGACACATGTGTCACTCAAGAAGGCGAACTTCTTAGATATCGTATTGTTTATCGTCAAAATTTATGGTTGTCTATGTACTTTGGTTGTAATCTAGCACTTTTATCGTAGTTGTAATAAATACTGGGTTATAGTAGTTGATGTTTGGGGTAGTTTGGATGTTATATAGTAGTATGGTTTAGACTTGATACTGTTGCCTAGTAGTATGGTTTGGAGACTGTAATGGGATTGGTATTTTTAAACAGATCAAATATTTTAAAATATTTAAAATTAAATATTACATTTGCCTATTTTAATGTGATATATGTTTATATATAGTGTTATATTTATATATGCTAGTGTTTAATTACAGAAAAATGGTTTTACAATTGATAAAACATACTATTACATTAGGCTATATGGCCCCACAGGAGGTCACATGCCACGTGGCCCCACCTGTGGGTCTCACTTATGCAATCTTGATCAAGCTGTTGTATAACTCATTTTGCTTTATATTTGGGTCTTTTAGTGTTACAGTAGTTGCCTATTGTAACATTTTCTTCTCTATTACAATAAATTAGTGAAGTGTAACATTCAGGGGTCTATTGTAATGTTCGTATACGTAACGCCCCTTGGTGTTATAATAGACCTAATGTAACACTTTTTGGGCATATTGTAACACCATTTAGGCTTTACAATAACCCACTTATGGCGTAGTGTTTTTTTCTTACTTTTCTTTAGAGTTTGTTGGTGTGATTGGATAATTTAGTTGTATTTTAATTCAATATTGATAAATTATTGGATTTTTGGGAAATTATTGATGTTTTATTGGATTTTGGTGGAGTTTAGTTAATGGAGTTTGAAATTATTTATTATTTTAAGATACCTAATTATGTTGGGTTTTCAAATAACCAGTTGAGCTGCGGGTTTGTTAACCATATATTTATTCATTTAGCAACTATATAAAAATACCTAATCTAGCTAATAATTTTTGTAACACCCCCAGATCCGGGGTCGGGGATCCGGGTCGTCACGGTCTTTCTTTCCACAATATCACTTAACTTAATTAATAATAAATAACCTCATGTTGTGACCCCACACTAACACACACCACAATCCGATATAGTCTCAGAGATGAAATTAAAATAAGTACAAGTCCTTGAATCCACAATTTAAAAGTTATTACAACCCAAAATGATTACTTGATAAGTTTACAGTTAATTGCCATTATCTGCCACAAGTTATAATTATACAATATTTGGTTCCCAAAAGTAGAATGACTGATCTACCAATAGATCTACCTCTGCAGCTATAGTAGTTACAACATCAACGGGAAGACGCGGGACGCTTCCCACGCGCTTGCGCTGGGTCTGCTTGAATCTGGCCATCTTTCCTAAGTGTTGTTGTGTGATGAAGAAATGAAGTAAGAGTGAGCATTACAGCTCGCAAGATAATATATAGTGTAAACAATAATGCAAGTATCTAAATGGATAACTTACTAGAATCCTTTATCAAGTGTAAGGTAATTACTTACTGGATATAAGCTTAAAGGAAGATGAATTTACCAATTACTTCACTATACTTATACCATTTTTAGAAATCTACTTGAACTACCACTGTTCAAAGTATAATAAGTTTCAAAAGTTCGTCCCATAGATGAGACCACAAGTTAAGACTTGAATAGATTCAATCTTTGAATTAATGTTTAAAGGAAATGAAGTTGTGAGATACTTCATTCAATGGAAACACCATTATAACTGTTTGACCCTTGTCAATGCTTCGGCAATCACCCATTCGTAACCTTTCGATCGAAATGCTCCGGGTAGTGTTGCAGAAATATCCAACGGGATGATGAACTCATTACGGGAGTTTGTCGCTCCAGGAAGACCACTTACGATGATCAGTCGCAGTAGTGCAACCCCACCATTTTCAACATGTAGAGGAGAACCTGTCGGATTTACTTGTCAACTGAACACTGGACTCCTAAGGAATGGACCGTCTTAGCGGAACTTCCGGGCCATTTGGGCCAATATAATAAGGCTGGGCCGACGCCACTCGACCACTTACGCCACTCCTAGTTCAGATGAAATCCATGACTCTGAAACGTAAAGCTCGTCCCCACTTTCCCCAAGTAGAAACTTGTTGATACGGCTCCACCAAGAAGTCGTATCTAGTTGGAAAGGAAAACTCACCGATATTTCCCAGGCGATGCCTGTTAATGGATTAACTTGTTCCGAGAATTTTACTTCCCGAGTGTTGGGTAAGTAATCAAAAACTCTTTTATCAGAATAGCAACCTTGTTGCGAATATAAAATACACCACAGAGTCGGATCCCTCAGATTTTGAGCGAGTATTTAAATCCCTTCGAAAGGAGGATCTTAAATATAAAAATGAGTTTTGGGATCCGCCCTAACCTTTAAAATCATTTTGAAGACTCGAAAATATTTTTAAGAATGTTTGGAGTGATGCTGATTTAATAAAATAAATCAGTCCCAATATATTAGAAAATATCTGAATATTATTATTTAAATAATATTCCCAGAAAGAATAATCTTTATAAAAATAATTGAAGTAGAAGTTGTAAAACTTATACTTGAAATGAATATTAAATAACCAAAGATATACTTATACGAAAATAATATCTTTATTTGAATAATCAAAAGTAAGTTTGATTATCGACACATTATTTTTTAATAAAATAAAGAATATTATTTAGTAAATAATCGGAGTCATAAGTCCTCGAATGAATATTCAAAATAATATTCATTAATAAAATAAACGGAGTCATAAGCCCTCGAATGAATATTCAAAATAATATTCATTAATAAAATAAACGGAGTCATAAGCCCTGGAATGAATATTCAAAATAATATTCATTAATAAAATAAAGTTATCGAATAAACCTTATTCGAATAATAGTTTTGAAAACTATATCTATATATATATAAATATATATAATATACTCAGGAACATCGACTCCCGGTTTTAGAAAAATGTTCACCTTTGGGTCCCCTATACTAAGGGTATACGCAACTACTGCTTATCTCTAACATAGGTATTATGCAACTTATAAGCAATTGAATCAACAATATATATCAAGATTATGAAACAGACATGCATATATACCATATCACATGCTCCAATATATCGCAAAATTTGCTAATTAACCACCATGCATCTATCACAAGATAATGCATATACATATGTATACATCACAACAACAGTATAACGGGTAGAAAACTTGCCTGAGCGACTGGGGGTGATAAATGGCTTGGTACGAGTCTGGTAACCTATAAACAACATATAAGTTGGAATTAAACCAAAGACGCTTATGAATCTATACTTTAACAAATTAGACCCTAACGTTCGCTTTTGCGCTTAACGATTCACTTAAGTCGCTCGAGTACCCTCAGCTCCACCAATTTTAATAAATTAACCATTAAGGGTTTTAAGGCGATTCTTTCGCGAGTGCCTTACCAACTGCATAATACACTTCGCATAAATGTTTCATACTCCAATTAATCCTTTAAGGTCTTTAACCTATGTTTCAAAGTAAGGCGAGTGGTAATGGTTCGTTCGTGAAACGCCGTTACTTAAAACGGTCGTTTCTCCTAAACCGTATATCGGATTCAAACGAACCACATATCAAAACAAAGCTCATAACATGAACTATCTAATCATGGCAATGGTCAAAACCTAACAGTTAGTTCTCGGGTCCTGATATTAAGAGCAAAAACAGTCTAAAGTAAATCGGACATTACGATGGCTATGTTTACGCGATTACCAATTTTTATTCTACTCCAAATCAACCACAAACCAACCACAATTCAACCATACAACCAAACTCCATCCATACATCACTACAACAGCCCCAAAACCTCAAGTTTTTCCAATTTATAATAATCTCAAACATGAACTAAAACTATTCTTAAGTTCTTTAACTAATAACCAAGGTTTACAACTCCAAAAAACATCACAAAACCAACTAATCTCTACATACACAACAATCAAGCCTCTTATGAACTATAATACTCATATTAAGCTCTTAACATTCAATAACAAAGCTAGGTTAAGAGATTATACCTTCCTTGTGAGTGGGAGTAACTAATTAGCTTGGAATCACCCTTGAAAGTCCTTACCCAAGCTTAATCTAAACAAAAACTCAAAAACAAAATTTTAAGTTCTTGAAAAACACTATTCACCCTCTTCTTCCATGAATTTTAGGAAGAGATTGTGAAGGAATTTGAAGCTCAAACTTATAGGATTGCTATATCTATGCATAAGGAGTATTAGATAATTACCTCACTAATTAACAAGGCTTGGATCTTGGATTTTGGATTTTTCTTCTTGAAAAAAAGAGAAAGGCCGAGAGCTTTCTTGAAGAAAATGAAGTCAACTTTATGTTTTTATGATTTTGTGATTTGTTTTGCTTGGTTGCTTGCTTTTATTTTGATTTATTACTTCTAACCATGGTGAATTTTGTGTGGTTCACAATCAACCAACAACACCCTTCTCTTTGGTCATGCTTAGGTCATCATGTTATGTCATCCTCCCACACTTGTCCTCTTCTTGTTGGTTTGATGACATCATCCTCACTAACCTTTTTTATTAGCTTCTAATTACCTGACTAATGACCGCTGATCTGTTATACGGTTTGCTTAACTTTCGTTTTCGTTTATCGTTTGAGGGATCATACCCGGGATTTCATTACTTGGGTTTCCTTCTCTTTGGTCATGCTTAGGTCATCATGTTATGTCATCCTCCCACACTTGTCCTCTTCTTGTTGGTTTGATGACATCATCCTCACTAACCTCTTTGATTAGCTTCTAATTACTTGGCTAATGACCGCTGATCTGTTATACGGTTCGCTTAACTTTCGTTTTCGTTTATCGTTTGAGGGATCATACCCGGGATCTCATTACTTGGGTTTCCTTAACCTTTCTCAATACATTATATTGCTTTTATGATCCTCTCTTATTATCCTTGAATTTAAATCCTTTTTATCCTGTTACCTTATACTCAATTCTTTCGGTATCTGGTGGATTTTCGGGAAAAATCAAAGTTTTTGAATTTGGATTTTGACTATCTTTACATACACTTATATATCATATAGAGTGCTAATAAGATCTTAGAATAACAATAAAAGAACCCCTACATAGTGTGGCATGAAAAGTTTTCTTATTCAGCAATATCTGCAAAAACACTATTCATAAGGGTTACAAAAAAATTCCAAATTTTGGGATTATTACAGTCTCCCCTCCTTAAAAGGATTCCGTCCCGGAATCAAATAGAAAACAAATGGGGGTACTTTTCTAGCATTGCGCTCTCTAGTTCCCAAGTTGATTCTTCCACATTATGATTCTGCCATAGCACTCTGACTAGCTTGATTACTTTGTTCCGAAGCACCTGCTCCTTCTTATCCATAATCTTTACTGGTCTTTCCACGTAAGTCAGATCTGGTTGCATATCCACCTGCTCGTACTCCACTATGTGCCTGGCATCCCGATGATACTTCCTTAGCATTGACATATGGAACACATTATGAACTTGTTGTAGGTTCAGGGGTAAGGCTAGCTCGTAAGCCAACTTTCCAATCCGTCTTAGTATCTCAAAAGGTCCAATGTATCTTGGGCTTGGTTTCCCTTTCTTTTCGAACCTCATTAATCCCTTCCAAGGGGATACTTTTACTAGTACTAAGTCCCCTACTTCATACTCCTTGTCCTTTCGGGCTAGGTCTGCATATTTCTTCTGTCTGTCTTGGGCTGCTACCAGCCATCCTCTGATAAGATCCACTATGTTTTTGGTCCTTTGGACCACTTCGGGTCAGAGCATCTTCCGCTCTCCTACTTCATCCCAGTATAAGGGAGATCGACACCTTCTTCCGTACAGGGCCTCATAAGGCGGCATTCCGATGCTAGCATGAAAGCTATTGTTATAAGAAAACTCGATCAACGGCAAGTGATCATCCCAACTTCCTTTAAAGTCTATTGCGCAGACTCTCAACATATCCTCTAGTGTCTGGATGGTCCTTTCACTCTACCCATCCGTCTGGGGATGGTAAGCGGTACTCATATTAAACTTGTTCCCCGCACATTCTTGAAAGCTCCTCCAAAATCTGGAGTTGAACCTGGGGTCTCGGTCTGAGACAATGGACGCTGGGACTCCATGTCGCGTCACTATTTCCTTAAGGTAAATGTCCACCAGTCTATCGACTGTGTATCTCTCATTGATATGAATGAAATGGGCTGACTTTGTCAGTCGGTCTATATTCACCCATATGGCATCATGGTTGGCTTTCGTCCTTGGTAAACCGACAACAAAATCCATGGCTATCTGTTCCCATTTCCATTCGGGAATCTCCAGGGGTCGTAAAAGTCCACTGGGTCTCTGGTGCTCTGCCTTTACTCTTTGGCAAGTCAAGCATTTGCTTACCCATTCTGCTACGTCCCTTTTCATGTTGGGCCATCAGTAATACTCCTTCAAATCCCTATACATCTTGGTGCTTCCCGGGTGAATGGAATACCTTGAACTATGGCTGTCATCCAAAATCTCGTCTTTAAGCTCTTGAACGTTCGAAACCCAAATCCGGTAGGAGTACCTCATTATCCCTTTATCATCTTTCTCAGTATGGATCTCTTCTCCAGTCATTGACTCTCTGCCTTCATTCATTACTTTCTCTCGGCACAATCTGATCTTTTCCAATAACTCTGGCTGCATCGAGATCTCAAACAGTTTTTCAGTTCCGGTTCCGATTACCTTTACTTCTATTTCCATTCTCTCGAAATCCTTTATCAATTCCTCCGAAGTCATTATCATTTTGAGTCTTTCCTTCCTGCTAAGGGCGTCAGCCACCACATTGGCTTTCCCTGGATGATAGAGAATCTCACAATCATAGTCCTTGATTAGTTCTAACCATTTCCTCTGGCGCATATTGGGCTCTTTCTGCGTAAATATGTACTTGAGGCTCTTATGGTCTGTGAAAATCTCGCACTTCTCTCCATACAAGTAGTGCCTCCAAATTTTTAAGGCAAAAACTATTGCCGCGAGCTCAAGGTCATGAGTAGGATATCTAATCTCGTATTCCTTCAGTTGTCTCGACACATACGCAATCACCTTACCGTGCTGCATAAGCACACACCCTAATCCTTTGTGCGACGCGTCACTATATATCACAAAATCTCCTTTTCCGTCTGGCAATGCCAACACTGGGGTCGTTACCAACCTTTTCTTTAATTCCTGAAAACTGTTCTCGCATTTTTTTGTCCATTCAAACTTCTCTGTCTTACGAGTAAGTCGTGTCAAAGGGGCTGCGATCTTCGCAAAGTCCTGTACGAATCTACGATAGTAGCCGGCCAATCCTATGAAACTCCTTACATCTGTGGGTGTGGTTGGCCTTTCCCAATTTGATACCGCCTCTATCTTGGAGGGGTCGACCAACACTCCTTCTTTATTGATCACATGTCCTAAAAACTGTACTTCATTTCGCCAGAATTCACACTTCGAGAATTTGGCATATAACTGTTCCTCTCTGAGTATTCCTAGAGCTATCCTCAAATGCTCTGCATGTTCTGCCTCAGTCCTTGAGTAGATTAAAATATCATCGATAAAAACTATCACATACTTGTCCAAGTACTTCTTAAATACTCTGTTCATTAAATCCATGAAAGCTGCTGGGGCGTTGGTTAATCCAAAGGACATTACCAAGAACTCATAGTGCCCATACCTGGTACGGAATGCGGTCTTGGGAATATCTTCGGGTTTAATATTTAGCTGGTGATATCCAGTTCTCAGGTCAATCTTGAAAAAATAAACAGCATCCTTTAGCTGGTCGAACAAATCATCTATTCTAGGTAATGGGTACCTGTTCTTTATGGTTAGCTTGTTCAACTCTCGGTAGTCGATGCACAGCCTCATGCTCCCATTCTTCTTCTTAAAAAATAACACTGGTGCTCCCCACGGAGACACACTGGGTCTTATCATACCCTTATCCAAGAGTTCCTGCAATTGAGTAGCTAATTCCTTCATTTCTAACGGAGCTAACCGGTAAGGTGCTTTTGAAACTGGCGCCGTCCCTGGGGCCAACTTAATAGCAAATTCAATCACTCTATCGGGTGGTAATCCCGGAAGGTCTTGTGGGAATATATCTTCAAATTCGTTGAATACCGGAATATCTTGTAAGTTGGGCACCTCCTTCTGCGTGTCCACCACATAGGCTAGGTAAGCCTCATTTCCTTTTCGTAGCATCCTTTTGGCCTGGGCCATAGTCAAAAATTTCCGCGTCTGTCTCTTTCCTCTAAATATGACTTCTTTCTTTCCTGGGATATTCAACTTAACTTTATTCCCCTTACAGTCTATCTGAGCATCATTGCTAGATAGCCAGTCCATTCCCAAAATTACATCAAACTCCCCTAATTTAAAAGAAATCAGATCAACACTAAAAGATTGTTCCCCTATGCCTAACTCACAGGCGGGGTGAATCTGGTTAACAGGAATAACTTCATGGTTGGCTATTTCTACTTGTAAGGGTTCTATCAAGGGTTCAGCCTTAAGTCTTAATTTACGCACAAAGTCCTTTGATATAAAAGATTTAGTTGCTCCCGAATCAAATAAAACGTTTGCACTGACTGAATTTAGAGAAAGGGTACCTGCTATCACATCCGAGTCTTTCATATCATCCTAGACTGTCATGTTGAAAGTCCTCGCAGTCGGTGGCTTATTAGAAGCAACTCTGCTTGCTCCTGAAGCTGTTGGTTTGTTCATTGGGCATTCCCTCTTCCAATGACCCGGGCGTCCACACTGATGACAAGTGGTGGTTGGAATGGCGGCAGGGGCTGACGAAGGGCATTTGTGGGAATAGTGGCCCACTTGTCCACACTTAAAGCAGGTTACTGGCTTTTCCTTACACTCCCCAGAATGAATCCTTCCACAAGTGTTACAGGCTGGCAATGGGGGTCGAGACTGGTTGGAATAGGACATTCTTGACTTCTGGCCGCTCTGGCTCACATTCACACTCATTGGCCGCTTAAACCCAGTGTTCTTTCCCGGTAGGGACACTACTCCTCGATTAAATCTAGTTGGGAAGCTCCTTCCTGCGGAACCTCCACCCATACTCATACTTTTCCTCTTTATTCCCTTCTTCTCTCTTTCCTTCTGTATCTGTTCACTTCCGGCTTCTACAATTGTTGCCTTTTGCACCAGAGTGGCATAATCAGTAAGCTCAAGGATTGCCACCCTATTCTGAATCCACGGTTTCAGTCCCTGCTGAAACCTCCTAGCTTTCTTTTCCTCGGTGCTCACAAACTCCGGCATAAACCTTGATAACTCAGTAAATTTCGCTTCGTACTCTGCTACAGATAAGTTATTCTGCTTTAGCTCCAAGAACTTGAGCTCCATCTGGTTTTCCATAAACCTCGGGAAATATTTTCCCAGAAACAACTGACTGAATCTCTCCCAGGTTATAATAGCATCTGTCTCCATGTTTTTCTTGGCCTCCCACCAGTAGTTAGCCTCTCCTTTCAGAAGGTAGGTAGCAATTACAGTCTTCTGTGCCTCATCGATACTCAGAATCTCAAAGGATTTCTCCATTTCCTTTAACCATGCCCTTGCCTCAACTGGGTCGGCTGATCCGTGGAACTCAGGGGGCTTAAGGGACTTGAAAGCCCTGAAGGAGTTTGCCACAGCATTGTTATTTTCTTGAGGGGGTGGGTTGGGTTGACATTCCAAGTTCTGCCTTAGTAATTGCATGAACTGTCCCATGGGATCCATGCCTTGGTTTGGTACTGGTTGCTCAACCTCAGTTTCTCCTTCTTCAGCCTCTATCTCAAATCCCTCAACATTATATGTTTCCTCCTCCTATTCATACAGGTAGTCATCCTGTTCAACATAATCCTCATCTTCCTCTTCACTGTGTTCTTGGTTCCTATCGTCCTGGTTATGGCTTTCCTGGTCCTCAGATCCAGGGTTCGCCCTAGTTCCAATCTTTCTTGGCGGCATGATACTGATAAAAAAAATTTGTGGGAAATTCAACGTTAGGTCACAATCATACACAAAATTGTGCCTTGCACAGTTCTATAATGGGGAGAATGTATCTCACAATTCTATTATTTTATGACAGTTCTAATAAGAAGTGCAGTAATAAAAACAGTGATCTCGTCACTAAGGAACTGAACTGAAAGGAAACAAATATATACATAATGCGAGAGATACATAGTTTGATCTGGTCAAAAGTACAACAGTGCTATAGCCATCTGCCCAAAAGTGATACACAAGAGTCTATCTGTCTAGTCAGAAAAAGGGATGCTATATACAAGTCAACTATCCCGGAAAATTGGCTCTTACTATGGCCTCGACTAACTAGACAACTAGACTATCCCATCATCGGTCCTGAATCACACACCGGAGTGGGTCAGCTCCCATACCTTTTCCATCGCACGACGCAAGATATAGTCGGCCTGCCGCCTGGAGATCCTACCATGCCTGTCCCCCTGGAGCGATCAGAGTCTTGCTTGGGACGTGAGCTCTATCCCCATCAGCTCCCTCCTCAAGGATCGGGGTATAGTAGCCCTAGTCTTATAAGCTCGGGCATGCCTACCCGCCCTCTCCGCATCCAACTCCCTCCTGACCTCATCCAGCCGGGCCTCAGCAACAGCTATTCGGGTCCTCAGTACATCCTGAACATAGCCGTGAGCTAACAAAGACTGCCTATGGGCAGGGTCGAGAGGTGGCGAATCCGGAGCCGCTGGGGGTGCCTCCTCGGTCTGCCTAGGCTCGAGAGTATGGGTGTTGGGTCCCAATGTGTTTGTAGAAGGGGGGTTGAATACAAACAGTACCGAATAATCGAATTAAATGCGGAATAAAAAATGTGAAACAAAATTCAAGTTAAATAAAAATATTATTAAACTTGAAAGGTGTTACAACAACTGTATCGATTACAAGGAATTAATCTCAAATTAATTATCACAAATTTAGAATAAATTCGACATGAACTTTTTCTATTTTTGCAATAATTAGAATCAAATGCTAAACGCAATTTGAGATTAAGTTCTAGGGATTTTGATCCGCTAGATTGTTACACAAGAACAAGATAAAGATTTCTAGTTGATTGGATTTAACTTTACAATCTAGAAATTGATCTTGAATTAAACAGATGAAAAATGTAATATTTCAAGGCGGCTGCTTTTCTTGTTCTTTGTTCTTCTGTTTTAATGATTGAATGATATGCTGCTAATCTGCTTCTATTTAAATCAACAAACGAATAGAATTGACTTGGCATGACAATCCTATAGCTGGCAAGACTTTCGGTGAGACAATTGAATGAACTAGCAAGACAATCTGAATGAACTAGCATGACAATCAGAATGAACTAGCAAGACAATCATCCTCCTAGAGTAACTTTCGGTGTGACAATTGAATATGGCCTAGCATGACAATCGGTATGACAATCCTGATTGTCATGCTAGTTCATTTTCAATTGTCTTGCTGATTTAATGCTTGAATTTAATCCAATTAAGCTTCTGAAAATTCCTAAAATTCCTAGAATTAATTCAGAATTAATTAATCAATTAATTCAATTAATAATTAATTATTCTTCGCAGATATAATTTATTTTCTTAATTAAATTAGATGACTTAATTAATTAATAGAGA
This sequence comes from Apium graveolens, assembly GCF_009905375.1. Taxonomy (NCBI): domain Eukaryota; kingdom Viridiplantae; phylum Streptophyta; class Magnoliopsida; order Apiales; family Apiaceae; genus Apium; species Apium graveolens. Next base: position 20,635,603 of record NC_133651.1, read on the forward strand.
ATTAATTCTAGTCTTGAGCAGCAACCATTCTTCTGCAAATCTTCTGAAAATCACTGAAAATTATGAATCAATTCCATCACTTCAACGTTGACACTCGATGTACTGTCTGGTTCATGAGTGACTAACTTCCGTGACGTTTCTTCATGTCTTGACTTTGACACTTTGATTTTCTTCAGATTAAATCCTTGTAATTAATTGATACTCTGACGAGATCTCTGTCACTTGAATAAATCCACAATCTTGACTTATATCACTGAGGCATGATCAATTTCTTGAACTTCTTCCAGTGAATTAACTCCTCAAGTCTGTAGATGAACATTGTCTCTGAATCCTTTGACAGATATTACTTTGCGAGATCTCTCTGACGGTAGATCCACTATTTACTTATTAAATTCTTATTTGAGTTGAGTTGAATCCTCGAATATACAAATAGGTCTATGACATATGACTTACAATCTCCCCCTATTTGTTTGTTAGACAATAACACACAAATACCTAGAGGATAACTCAACTAACAAATAAGAAAAAGATATAAAGATACATGCAAAGTAAATAACAGAAAAGTTCTGGATGAGATTTAACATTTTCCAGATTCCAAGTAGATGTTCCTCTAGACTGAACATATCTTCAAGTAGTTCCATCTTCTTTTGTACAACCACATTTCCTGTTGAGAAGCCCATATCTCTTGCTTCTCCCCCTATGAGAATCAACTGATTAAAGAAGATCACCTTCGTTTTACCACCTCTCCCGTACAATAGGATCCGCAGATAAAAACCAATGGTACTCCCCTAACAGCTTCTTCCCTTACTAGGAAATCACCTTGTGTTTACCACCTCTCCCGTACAATAGGATCCGTAGTTACAAACAACAATGGTGTGGTGTAGTGTACATTTTTAGGATCTTTTTCTTCCTCCCTGCTATTTCTCCCCCTTAGTTGAGGAATCCTCCAAACTATTACTTAAGCTTTTATCTCCCCCTTAAAGAAGGAATGTATGCCGTCGTCTGAAGGAGTTCTCATATTTCACTTGGTTGGAAAAGAAATAACAAGTAGTTTCTTTTTCTTCCTCACTGTGAGTGTGTGATTGTGTTTTAGTGTACCTCACATGTGTTTCACTCTTCTCTCCACTCGTGTTTACACTCATTCTCACAAGTGTATCACTCTTCTCTCATAGCTCCATAATCCAGCTGTACCTGCAAGGAAAATCACCTTAGCCATCCTTTAAGGAGGTCACAGGTGGTGCAATGGGAGTTCACAAATCCCCATCCTTGTTAAACTCGTCAGATAAATCTGAGTCATAATCTATAAGTTGCTAGTTTCCCTTTTAGGGTTCCAGATTTGAATTCTGGGAAGGTAAACAATGATCCAACGATTTTAGCATAAAGATCAAGGTTCCCTTCTAATGTCTGTGAAGACATTTCCTTGTGACTCATCAGGTTATATCTGAATCATTGTCAACAAGTTGTCGATCTGCGCCTATGTCAGATCCACTATCCGCAGATGCATCCAGGGGATTTAAGCCTGGGGAGGTAGACACTGACCACTGACATATGGCTTTTGGATCAGTATCCTCTCCTAACACCTGTAAAGGCAATTGGTCCACTAACGAACCTTGAACAATCGAATCTGACCTTAAAATGGTCGAAACTCTTGTTTCTGTCAACTCATCCTTTGTGTGTGTAACCTCTCCTTGTGCATCAAGAATTGATTATGTTTGAAGTGGTGACACTACATCGGATACCTTGGCCGACAGGCAAAATTCAATAGACTCACCCTGTTGAGAGAATGAATCTAGTAACTGTTTTTGTGCCTTTTCAGCCATTACATCTTTTTGAGAAGATGTATGGGGGCTAGCAGTTGTCTCGGTTTAAATACTACTCATCTATGTAGGAGACAGAGCTACTGGGTTGACTACAGAACCTTCCTTATGTGGTGCACTAGGCACTATCTCCCTCACGCTCATTCATACTACTTTTAGTGGTAAAAGAGTGTTGGTTGGTTCTGTTTTTGTGTTTGTCTTTACAGTCTGGGATAGACGTTGTGGGTTTTCAACCTCATGACTGTCAATGAAAGAAAGTCATTGGAGACTGAACCTGTATCATAGAACATATGGTAATAGAGAGAAAATGATTTATAATAGTGATTTCAAAAGATTTTACATGAAATAAGAAATCACTAATGTAGAAAGAAGTTTAATTTTTGTTTTTCAAAATGAATGAGTTTTTGATAAAACATTGATCACTTAGGGTAAAGTCTAAGTAATTCTCATTCATGTCAAAAGCTTACAAATATCTGCAACATAATGTTAACAAGATATCATTGACCGATACTTGTCAAGTACTTTAGATACTAATTGTTATGTTGCATTACTATGACGACTCTACTAGTTCATATAAAATTACAATTTCTGTTAGAGTGCCATACCATGTCCTTGACGATTGCTTGAGCAGTATACTAGTTCATACCAACCTGAAGTGAGATTGTGAAGAAGAAATTGCATAGTCCAATAGATCTGCAGCTGCAAAGTCCATGAACTGTGGTGCATTGACTTCCTCTTTTGACTTACAAATCAGGAGTACACTTGTACACATCTTACTAGAGTACAATTCCAAGTGTAATGTGCAGCAGGTGCTTGATATGTCGTAATATTCTCAAGTCTCGTCACTGGTGCTATATGTTGGATACTGCTTCCTGATAATAACCTAGCACAATATACAAAATTACAATGATAACATTCCCAGCTTGCAAACAGCCATATCCCTCAGATAAACCTTTGCTGTTATCTCCAAAGGTAACCAGGGGGCCAGCTTTCTCACTCCACATTTGATAGCAGGGCTCTATCTCCGGTCATATGTCTTGATGATCCACTTGTCAAGAATCCACACTACCGGTTATACCTGTATACTGCCCTGCACTTCAAATGGATTAGACCTTCTTCGGAACCCAAACTTGGTTGGGCCCGGCATACTTGTAGAACTGTCCTTTGTCAGCCAAAACAACATTTTTAATTTTAACGATCTCAACATTCTCAATGACTGAACATTTGACCTTGTAAACAGCCTTAACAAATTTCTGTTTAAGCTTAGGCACAAATGTCTCCTTTTTAGCCTTAGAAGGACTAGCAGTCTTAGACCTATCATGCTTCTTGTTATTCACATGCTGACGAGGAGTAGTCTTATCATTAGACACATACTTACCATTAAAATAAGCATACATCATATTAAAAGCACAAGACATACAATTAGCAACACCACATGCTTTATGAGAGTGATTAACAGCAGGCAATTTATGCATGGTAGACATGGCATTATTGTTATCCAACTCATGTGTGTCTGAGTTAGTCTCAGTTGCTTTCACAACTTTGACTGGAACTTTCGACTCACTTGACTTGGAAACAATCTTCTCATAAGCATGATCCTCAGCACGTATTTCTTCTTGAATAACAGAAGAGGTCGCATCAAATGGTTCAGCAATTGATGCTTTATAGAGGGGTTCATTAACACCCTTAAGCACATGTGGTACTTCCCTCCCTTTAGCACAGACATGGGGAGGGGAGTTTATGCCTAATTCTCCAATAGCAGCATTGTAATCATAACCTATTCCAGATGTTTGATTAACAGCTTGCTTACTGTAGAACTCTTTAGCCTTCGAACAAGAATTGAAGTAGGCTCTAACCTTAGTCTCAAGACCGGTGATCTTGTCTTTGAGAATAGTTTCGAGTTTTCTATAACAGTCAACTCTATTCTCTAGAAAAGATACCTGTTCTTTTAATTTGTCTTGATTAATGTGCACAAGTCTTAATTCATTGACCTCTTTCTCAAGGTCTGTGATCTGTAAACTTAACAGTTCATTATCACGACGTGCACAATCTAAGTTACCTCTTAGATGATAAACCATTTCAGCATCAGAAAGTTTTACCTCTATTATTGACGATGAAGCTTTTCCATCAATAGCCATAAGAGCAAGATTTCCTTCATCTTCATCTTCATTGTCAGTATCATCCCAGCTTCTTCCCTTTGCCAGATAAGCCCTTTCAGAGTTCTTTCTTACTTGCTTTGGCTTCCTACATTCTGTGGCAAAGTGTCCCAACTCATTGCAGTTATAGCATCTAATGGTGCTTCGATCAACCATCCCTGTTTTGTATCCACCACTGCTGGTGTTAGAGGATGAAGATCCACCTTTCTGGAATTTGTTGTAGTTGGACTTGTACTTAAGCTTGGGATTCCTCTTGAATCTGACATGGGAGAATCTCTTGACAATTTGGGCCATTGACTCGTCTTCCAATTGCTCCAGCTCTTCCAAGGAATAAAAATCATCACTTGATTGATTTGTAGTAGGAGGATCATATTCTGCTACTAACATATTTTCCTCAGCCTTGGAATACTGTACCATTCTCTCCAATTGTTGAGATTGCTGTTGTTGTTGACCTTCAGCTACAAGTGCATTAGATGTGCTGACCATTCTATCCTTCCCGTAGACTTCCTTCTGTTGAATCTGCTCCAACTCATAAGTTTTTAACACTCCATAGAGCCTGTCCAAAGAAATCTCACTCAGATCTCTAACTTCTCTAATGGCAGTGATTCTATGTTCAAGATGAGCTGGCAGTGTTAAAAGGAACTTTTTGTTGACCTCCCTGATTGAATAATACTTTCCATTGATGTTCAGGTTGTTGATCAACGCATTGTACCTCTCAAACACTTCAGTAATTCCTTCTCCTGGATTTGATTTGAAATGTTCATATTCAGAGGTTAGGATTTCCAACTTGTTCTCCCTAACTTCCTCTGTGCCTTCATTAATCACCTCAATAGTTTCCCACATGTGTTTGGAATTTTTACAGTTCATCACATGTCTGTTCATCAAGGGATCAAGGGAATCAATTAATATTAATTGAAGGCTGGCATCCAAGGAGGCTTCTTCCTTCTCAGCAGGAGTAAAATCTTCAGGCTCTTTTGGATAGGTTCTAGCTTCAGTAGTCACCACACCATCTATTATTACCTCCGGTTCAATAACCATCGGAGTTTTTATACCCTTCTTTAACAAGTTTGAATATTTGGGATTTGCAACTTGTAAAAATAATAGCATCTTCTTCTTCCACATGATATAATTCTCTTTATCAAATTGTGGAATTTTAACGGTTCCAACTTTATGTGAAGTCATTATGAATTTTTGAATAAATAAAAATTCAAGGAGTTGAAAAATCACAAAAGTCTAGGATCTTGATTTGTTCGTTAATCAGAAGGCTCTGATACCAATTGTTGGGTCCCAATGTGTTTGTAGAAGGGGGGTTGAATACAAACAGTACCGAATAATCGAATTAAATGCGGAATAAAAAATGTGAAACAAAATTCAAGTTAAATAAAAATATTATTAAACTTGAAAGGTGTTACAACAACTGTATCGATTACAAGGAATTAATCTCAAATTAATTATCACAAATTTAGAATAAATTCGACATGAACTTTTTCTATTTTTGCAATAATTAGAATCAAATGCTAAACGCAATTTGAGATTAAGTTCTAGGGATTTTGATCCGCTAGATTGTTACACAAGAACAAGATAAAGATTTCTAGTTGATTGGATTTAACTTTACAATCTAGAAATTGATCTTGAATTAAACAGATGAAAAATGTAATATTTCAAGGCGGCTGCTTTTCTTGTTCTTTGTTCTTCTGTTTTAATGATTGAATGATATGCTGCTTCTCTGCTTCTATTTAAATCAACAAACGAATAGAATTGACTTGGCATGACAATCCTATAGCTGGCAAGACTTTCGGTGAGACAATTGAATGAACTAGCAAGACAATCTGAATGAACTAGCATGACAATCAGAATGAACTAGCAAGACAATCATCCTCCTAGAGTAACTTTCGGTGTGACAATTGAATATGGCCTAGCATGACAATCGGTATGACAATCCTGATTGTCATGCTAGTTCATTTTCAATTGTCTTGCTGATTTAATGCTTGAATTTAATCCAATTAAGCTTCTGAAAATTCCTAAAATTCCTAGAATTAATTCAGAATTAATTAATCAATTAATTCAATTAATAAATAAATTATTCTTCGCAGATATAATTTATTTTCTTAATTAAATTAGATGACTTAATTAATTAATAGAGAATTAATTCTAGTCTTGAGCAGCAACCATTCTTCTGCAAATCTTCTGAAAATCACTAAAAATTATGAATCAATTCCATCACTTCAACGTTGACACTCGATGTACTGTCTGGTTCATGAGTGACTAACTTCCGTGACGTTTCTTCATGTCTTGACTTTGACACTTTGATTTTCTTCAGATTAAATCCTTGTAATTAATTGATACTCTGACGAGATCTCTGTCACTTGAATAAATCCACAATCTTGACTTATATCACTGAGGCATGATCAATTTCTTGAACTTCTTCCAGTGAATTAACTCCTCAAGTCTGTAGATGAACATTGTCTCTGAATCCTTTGACAGATATTACTTTGCGAGATCTCTCTGACGGTAGATCCACTATTTACTTATTAAATTCTTATTTGAGTTGAGTTGAATCCTCGAATATACAAATAGGTCTATGACATATGACTTACAATGGGTCTCTGAGCTGTCATCATAGGGGCTCCAAGATAGGGGTGGAGGGGTAGGAGCTCTGACCACCGGGAGTGAGGGTAAATGGGTACCAGTATACTCCACTATAGCTCCGACTTGCTCCTCAGCTACTGGGACCTCATCCGAGTCCTCCTCATCTGAAATAGCAACAACTTCTGTCTCTGACTCCTCTGAGGGGTCCTCCTCATCCTCCTCCATCTCAGGCTCCTCCTGATCCTCGGCATCTAGCAGTGCCTCATCATGCTCACGCTCGAACATCTCAGGGTCCTCTATCTCATGTGCCTACACATTAAACGAGCTAAGTTACTATCATGATACTTATAAGGGTTCCCGTAAGGGTTTTAACTGTCAGTGCTACTTTAAGTAGTCCGACTATGAACTTGGCAAGAGTTCTTATTATCTTTGTGAGTTGATTATTATATCGTCGCATCATCTCTGAGGTTTATAACGCTTAGCTCTGATACCATTTCTGTAACACCCCCAGATCCGGGGTCGGGGATCCGGGTCGTCACGGTCTTTCTTTCCACAATATCACTTAACTTAATTAATAATAAATAACCTCATGCTGTGACCCCACACTAACACACACCACAACCCGTTATAGTCTCAGAGATGAAATTGAAATAAGTACAAGTCCTTGAATCCACAATTTAAAAGTTATTACAACCCAAAATGATTACTTGATAAGTTTACAGTTAATTGCCATTATCTGCCACAAGTTATAATTATACAATATTTGGTTCCCAAAAGTAGAATGCCTGATCTACCAATAGATCTACCTTTGCAGCTATAGCAGCTACAACATCAACGGGAAGACGCGGGATGCTTCCCACGCGCTTGCGCTAGGTCTGCTTGAGTCTGGCCATCTTTCCTAACTGTTGTTGTGTGATGAAGAAATGAAGCAAGAGTGAGCATTACAGCTCGCAAGATAATATATAGTGTAAATAATAATGCAAGTATCTAAATGGATAACTTACTAGAATCCTTTATCAAGTGTAAGGTAATTACTTACTAGATATAAGCTTAAAGGAAGATGAATTTACCAATTACTTCACTATACTTATACCATTTTTAGAAATCTACTTGAACTACCACTGTTCAAAGTATAATAAGTTTCAAAAGTTCGTCCCATAGATGAGACCACAAGTTAAGACTTGAATAGATTCAATCTTTGAATTAATGTTTAAAGGAAATGAAGTTATGAGATACTTCATTCAATGGAAACACCATTATAACTGTTTGACCCTTGTCAATGCTTCGGCAATCACCCATTCGTAGCCTTTCGATCAACATGCTCCGGGTAGTGTTGCAGAAATATCCAACGGGATGATGAACTCATTACGGGAGTTTGTCGCGCCAGGAAGACCACTTACGATGATCAGTCGCAGTAGTGCAACCCCACCATTTTCTACATGTAGAGGAGAACCTGTCGGATTTACTTGTCAACCGAACACTGGACTCCTAAGGAATGGACCGTCTTAGCGGAACTTCCGGGCCATTTGGGCCAATATAATAAGGCTGGGCCGGCGCCACTCGACTACTTACGCCACTCCTAATTCAGATGAAATCCATGACTCTGAAACGTAAAGCTCGTCCCCACTTTCCCCAAGTAGAAACTTGTTGATACGGCTCCACCAAGAAGTCGTATCTAGTTGGAAAGGAAAACTCACCGATATTTCCCAGGCGATGCCTGTTAATGGATTAACTTGTTCCGAGAATTTTACTTTCCGAGTGTTGGGTAAGTAATCAAAAACTCTTTTATCAGAATATCAACCTTGTTGCGAATATAAAATACACCACAGAACCGGATCCCTCAGGTTTTGAGCGAGTATTTAAATCCCCTTCTAAAGGAGGATCTTAAATATAAAAATGAGTTTTGGGATCCGCCCTAACCTTTAAAATCATTTTGAAGACTCAAAAATATTTTTAAGAATGTTTGGAGTGATGCTGATTTAATAAAATAAATCAGTCCCAATATATTAGAAAATATTTGAATATTATTATTTAAATAATATTCCCAGAAAGAATAATCTTTATAAAAATAATTGAAGTAGAAGTTGTAAAACTTATACTTGAAATGAATATTAAATAACCAAAGATATACTTATACGAAAGTAATATCTTTATTTGAATAATCAAAAGTAAGTTTGATTATCGACACATTATTCTTTAATAAAATAAAGAATATTATTTAGTAAATAATCGGAGTCATAAGTCCTCGAATGAATATTCAAAATAATATTCATTAATAAAATAAACAGAGTCATAAGCCCTCGAATGAATATTCAAAATAATATTCATTAATAAAATAAACGGAGTCATAAGCCCTCGAATGAATATTCAAAATAATATTCATTAATAAAATAAAGTTATCGAATAAACCTTATTCGAATAATAGTTTTGAAAACTATATCTATATATATATAATATACTCGGGAACATCGACTCCCGGTTTTAGAAAAATGTTCACCTTTGGGTCCCCTATACTAAGGGTATACGCAACTACTGCTTATCTCTAGCATATGTATTATGCAACTTATAAGCAATTGAATCAACAATATATATCAAGATTAAGAAACAGACATGCATATATACCATATCACATGCTCCAATATATCACAAGATTTGCTAATTAACCACCATGCATATATCACAAGATAATGCATATACATATGTATACATCACAACAACAGTATAACGGTTAGAAAACTTGCCTGAGCGATTGGGGGTGATAAATGGCTTGGGACGAGTCTGGTAACCTATAAACAACATATAAGTTGGAATTAAACCAAAGTCGCTTATGAATCTATACTTTAACCAATTAGACCCTAACGTTCACTTTTGCGCTTAACGATTCACTTAAGTCGCTCGAGTACCCTCGGCTCCACCATTTTTAATAAATTAACCATTAAAGGTTTTAAGGCGATTCTTTCGCGAGTGCCTTACCAACTGCATAATACACTTCACATAAATGTTTCATACTCCAATTAGTCCTTTAAGGTCTTTAACCTATGTTTCAAAGTAAGGCGAGTGGTAATGGTTCGTTCGCGAAATGCCGTTACTTAAAACGGTCGTTTCTCCTAAACCGTATATCGGATTCAAACGAACCACATATCAAAACGAAGCTCATAACATTAACTATCTAATCATAGTAATGGTGAAAACCTACCAGTGAGTTCTCGGGTCCTGATGTTAAGAGCAAAAACAGTCTAAAGTAAATCGGACATTACGACGGCTATGTTTACGCGATTACCAATTTTTATTCTACTCCAAATCAACCACAAACCAACCACAATTTAACCATACAACCAAACTCCATCCATACATCACTACAACAGCCCCAACACCTCAAGTTTTTCCAATTTATAATAATCTCAAACATGAACTAAAACTATTCTTAAGTTCTTTAACTAATAACCAAGGTTTACAACTCCAAAAAACATCACAAAACCAACTAATCTCTACATACACAACAATCAAGCCTCTTATGAACTATAATACTCATATTAAGCTCTTAACATTCAATAACAAAGCTAGGTTAAGAGATTATAACTTCCTTGTGAGTGGGAGTAACTAATTAGCTTGGAATCACCCTTGAAAGTCCTTACCCAAGTTTAATCTAAACAAAAACTCAAGAACAAAATTTTAAGTTCTTGAAAAACACTATTCACCCTCTTCTTCCATGAATTTTAGGAAGAGATTGTGAAGGAATTTGAAGCTCAAACTTATAGGATAGCTATATCTATGCATAAGGAGTATTAGATAATTACCTCACTAATTAACAAGACTTGGATCTTGGATTTTGGATTTTTCTTCTTGAAAAAAAGAGAAAGACCGAGAGCTTTCTTGAAGAAAATGAAGTCAACTTTGTGTTTTTGTGATTTTGTGATTTGTTTTGCTTGGTTGCTTGCTTTTTTTTTTGATTTATTACTTTTAACCATAGTGAATTTTGTGTGGTTCACAATCAACCAACAACACCCTTCTCTTTGGTCATGCTTAGGTCATCATGTTATGTCATCCTCCCATACTTGTCCTCTTCTTGTTGGTTTGATGACATCATCCTCACTAACCTCTTTGATTAGCTTCTAATTACTTGGCTAATGACCGCTGATCTGTTATACGGTTCGCTTAACTTTCATTTTCGTTTATCGTTTGAGGGATCATACCCGGGATCTCATTACTTGGGTTTCCTTAACCTTTCTCAATACATTATATTCCTGTTATGATCCTCTCTTATTATCCTTGAATTTAAATCCTTTTTATCCTGTTACCTTATACTCAATTCTTTCGGTATCTGGTGGATTTTCGGGAAAAATGAAAGTGTTTGAATTTGGATTCTGACGATCTTTACATACACTTATATATCATATAGAGTGCTAATAAGATCTCAGAATAACAATAAAAGAACCCCTACATAGTGTGACATGAAAAATTTTCTTATTCAGCAATATCAGCAAAAACACTATTCATAAGGGTTACAAAAAAATTCAAAATTTTGGGGTTATTACAATTTTGTTGCATTTGTCATGGGCCAGAGTATAGCAGTTTTAATTATATTAATCAAATCCTGGCCTTTTAATTTGAAGTACATACACTCTTTATTTTCTGAATGATCCTTCCTTGTTAAAATACAAAAAAAAAGACCAAAAAACCTAGTTTTATACAAAGAAAAAATGACTAAATTTGTATACTTATGAATATTGCAACTGCTTGGGATCGCACATTCCACCTCAAAACAAATTGTGTTCTTATATGTATAAACAATCATTTAAAAATCAACAAAATTGATACCTAGTTAAATAGATTAATTAGCAGATGCTTTGTACACCTTAATTATCACCGGCCATCTAAATCATATAATAATTTAATAGAAATTAAATTTTATAAATAGTTAATTTTTAACATTTATTTAAAGATATATGTTCTAATTATATAATTATAATGTATAGTATTATATATATATATATTTATATAGACACATGATCAAATAGAAACTAAAATTAAAATAGAATCTAAAAACTAATCTAAACCATTAGATCAATCTAATCTAATGGTCCCCTTAAAAGAACCACACTCAACTAATCTGCACCCTCCCACACACAATCTCAGCTTTTTCTCTCCATTTTTAATTTGATTTTTCACGTCAAACGGTAAGTTTTTTTTAAAATCCGACTTCACTGTATTTTTCTCCATCTCTCAACGATCGATTTGCATACCATATGTGATATATTTCGAAGTAATTTTAAAAAAAATATCTGGTTTCTAATTTCCATTCTAAAATTGGTTTTTATTATAGTAGCCCCCATATATATTCAAGTATTATGCAGACCACGTTTTTGTTGGAGACCACGAATACCACTTATGTTCTGCAACTAAAATCTTGCTTAAAAATATTACAAAACATATTTTTTTACGAATTATGTTCTACAAAGATCATTATTCTTTTCAAATTATTGAACATCATACATGTACTGCATGTAGAATATTACAAAATATTTTATTCTATAAAACATGTTTAGTTTGTAAAACATTTGTTCAAGTTGCAGAACACACACATTATACTTATTAAACTTGAATGATCTTCAACAATTTTAATGAAGTAGTGATATTCAGAACATACTTCACAAAATATAATATTTCATAGTATTTTAATTGTTAAACATAGGTGGTCTCCGATAAAAATATGGTGTCCATGGAACCTCTCTCTCTCTCTCTCTCAAATAGAAAAAATGATATCTCTATTGTAATAGCACCGTTGAGATCGTCAGAAGTTCCTCAAAATCATAATATATCCTTCCGCCGTGACATCAAAGAGCTCTGTAACTCCTCATCCCGCGAATTAAATCTATATTTTGTTGAATAATCGACTCAAAACAATGCACTCCTTCTTCTTGATCTTTCTCACTACTTAAAGGTCAGAGTTGGTCCCCATAGGTCGTCATTGCCGGAAACCATACTTGTCGGTGGTCAGATTGTGGTGAAGGTTGATGATGCGGATAAGATAGATAGGTGGCGTAAAAAATAAGATCCGTATTTCAAAAAAATGGGTGACTTAAATTTAATTATTGTATAAAAATTGAATGGTTGAGATTAGATATCATATATCTCATATAAGTAGGGTTCTCTTTTAAGTATGACCGTGTATATATATGTGTGTGTGTGTATGTGTTAAATTAACGATAATTAGCTTAGAAAAAAATATCATGCGAATAATTTATATTGGTTAAAATTATGTTATGATGGTGAAGTAGTATAACTTCAAATTATTTATTTAAAATTTCAATTTATATCTGTTGTCCAAGACATGCCTGTACTATAACAAGACTAAGTCAAATTGACAACCCTAAATAAGTTGTATGGTAATCTAAGTTTGCAATTTGTGTTGTAACATTTAAGTCTGTAAAAATGTAAATAGATTAGACTGGAGTATTTTTCTGTAAATAGTTTCAAGCCTAAGAATAAACCTTGGAAGAAGATCATGAAGATCACGCCTCAGAGAAAGTGTGAAGAAATTTGGAGTTGAATAAATTTGTTTTGGGAAAAACATTCTAAGTCAAGAAATCTATAAGTCACAGATTATGTGTTATGGAGAAGTCATTCGAAAACTCCAGAATGACTTATCGAGAAGTCAAGAAAAGCTTATAGAGAAGTCACAGAGATATTGACAAGCCAAATTGAAGACATGAAGATTGAAAATATCAACAAGTCATTTCTCCACTAGAGAATTCAGAGATATCGACAAGTCAAAATATCACTAGAGAATTCAAATATATCGACAAGTCAAAATATCACTAGAAATCTCAGAAATATCGACAAGTCATTTCTTCACTAGAGAACTCAGAGATATCAATAAGCCAAAATGAAGACATGAAGATTAGAGATCTCGATAAGCCAAATTCTGTTATAGAGAACTTAGAGACCTCGATAAGTCAAACAACTATAGAGTAATTAGAGATCTCGATAAGTCATTATACTTATCGAGATGTCGAGTTCTCTATATGACTAACTGGAGATCTCGATATAAAGCTCAAGTACAGAATGCAGATCAGTTTAATATCCAAGATTATCAATCAACAAACAAATCAATCACTGATTTGAAAAGTCTATAAAAGCAGCTTGAAGAGTACAAGATCAAAGACCAAGATTAACTAACAAAGTAAAGTCACAGACATGCACGATTCGCAAAGATACATTAAGCTAGAAATATAAAGATTTAGTTATCCAAAAGTAGGGTTTAGTACATGCTGTTTTATGCTGTGTAAAAACCAGTATTTACTGCTCTATAAAGTAAACACTGGATACTTTGTTTTAAGTTGTAACAGATAGATCTGAAATTTCTTGTAACTCTTAAGAGAGAAGCTGAGTTCTTAACATACTAGGAACCCAGAAATTTGTAACAAACACTAGCTTGATTTTAATATAAAATTAATTGAGTTTTGAAAGATAAGTGTGTTCGTGTGCATATTTTAATTATTCCATTAAGGCATGTTATCTCTATAATACAGATTACTTTGTTCACCATTCTTAAAAGTTCGAAAAGCCATTAAAATTGTTTACAACACATTCACCCCCTCTGTGTTGTATTCATTACCCAACAATATCTATTGCTAAAAGATTGAAATCTTGATACTTTCGTGAAATATATTATCCCGTTAAATAAAATTTAGTTCTTCTCATATGTTAAGTAGGAATCTAGTAATAAATATTATATTTTGTATGTATTTTTATATCTGGAAGTATATTCAACCAAGTTATAATTAACTAGCTTATAACCCGTGTAATGCACAATAATTTTTTTTATTTTAATTATGTTAATTCACTATTTACATAATTTTATAAAGAAAAATATTCTTTAAGTTTATACGCTCAATTTAATGTTTGAATTTTTTTTATTTTCAATTGATCACTCAACAATTACAATTTTTTTTTAGAATTTTGTGCTCGTTTAACAATTAATACTCAACTGAAATTATCTTGAAATCATTAAGAATAGACTTATGGGAATTTTATACTGAAAATAATATTCACTATTTAATCGTACTTATACTTGATTTTAGTAATTAATATACACTTTTTGGTATTCAAATAAAATTTTTCTAACAATCATTAACACTTTTTAACCTTAGATCAATGGGTTCTCGACTATATACTTTAAGATATAATGATAAATTAATTGGGTCTAATTTGAATTTGACGTTAAAAATCGGTAAAGCTGAACCAACATAATAATATATTTATTTAGGTAATGTTTACTAAATTCACATAATAATCTCACTATATAGTCTCTATATATCGAATTATTTACATAATTGAAGATTTTCATCTTTTTGATTATGAACTCATCTTATCTAAAGGTTTCTAACATCGGGTACGAATTATAATTATTGATATTTTTCGTTAGTTAGGAGAATAATGTTGATTTAAAAAAGAGTAATATATTTTGCTTCTGTTAATCCAGTTCCAAAGTGATATGAGATTTATAATATAATAACAACATGTAAATACTATTAGTTTAATTTTACATTTTTTTTAATGTATCCAAGTACTATTCAATTAATCCATATAATGGTAACTACGCAAGCTCACCGAGTCAAACTGAGTTTCAATTTTGAGAACAATGCTTTTACTGCAACCATCCATGATCCAACTATACTTTAGTTATTAGATGCCCTCTATAGTATTAAGGAGAGGGGAAAAGTCATTGTATCAAACAACTCTCTCTAAAAGTTAATTAGCTAGACCAGCCATAAGAGGGTTTAGACCTTAATTTAGCTCTTTTCTTTTAATTTAATAATTTTTAATTTTTAAATTTGTTTTAATATTTAAAATTAATAATATAAATGTTATATTTAAAAATATTTTTATTATATATTAATATCCTATTAACATGATATGATTTTTTTTGTTATTTAGTAAATTTAGAATTGAAGTTGTTGTTATTAGTTATCGAACCTCGACCTTTAATAATACTTTAAAATTATAGTTTTCACTCATATACTATATAAGATATAACTAGGATACCTATTATATTTACGATATTTTATAAAAAATGAATATCTCTATTTTAAATTTGAAAACAGACTTTAATTACAATGTGTTCTAAAAAAATTCAAACTTCTCCCATTAGTGAATTAGGATACCTTATTTAATTATAAATCCCCAAACTATCTCCTTAATAAATTGGGATACTAGGACCGTACTTTAAAATTATCTATTTTTAGAAAGTAATTCGAATATCTATATTTTAGAAATTCGAAGACATGCTATAATTATAGTATGTTTAAAAAATTCAAACTCATCTACTTTAAATATTAGGATACTTTACTTATTTATAAATCCTAAAACTTATGATACATATTTCACTTTAAATATGTTAAAAGATATTATAATTATCAATATTTAAAATCCTATTACATGTAGGATACAATTGTGTATATAAAATAATTAATATTCAAATTAGATTTAAAGAAATGTGTGATAAATTTCGAATCGTCGACCTTTGCTAGTACTTTAAGATTTTTAAAAGTTTAAAAGAATTCGAAGATCTATATTTTATAAATTTGAATACATGTTCTAATTATAGTATGTTAAAAAACTTAAGCTCCTTTACTTTGTAAATTAAGATACCTTATTTATTTATATATCCCAACTATCTCCTTAATAACTTCAGATACCTATTAGGGGTGATTACAATCCACTATTATTAGGATTAGAGGTTAAACCTCAATCAAACTATGACACGGTTTTTAAAATTTTCAAAGTAACCCGCGACCCTTAACGATTAGGGGTTAAGGCTTAATATCCATCTAACCCGAGTCATGCGACGCGGTTTTAGATGGTTCAGTTTTACGGATTAATCATTTTGTGACAAGTGATATAATGATTAGTAGAAACTACTTAAATTACTAAAAAATAAAATAAAATTCATCCCACCGGAACACATTAGTATCAAGTAATAACAAATAGCATGATTAAGAGTCTTTCAAGGTATAAACAACGAAATGACGGTAAACTTGTACCAATTGTACTGGTATAAACAATTAAATGGCAGTAAACTTGTACTACTCATGCGGTATGTTGAACTAAATTATTTATTAAATAGTAACAACTTTGGTGTAGTTAAAGTACGAGTAATATAACTAATAATCTAAATATATATTATATGCAGTTTGATTTAATAACGGGTTTATTGTGCAAGACATGCCTGTAATTTAGCAAGACTTTGTTAAATTGACAACCCTAAGTAAGTTGTATTGTAATCTTAGTCTGCATTTTGTATTGTAAAATTTAAAGTCTGTAAAAATGTCAAAGAGCAAACTGAAATGTTTTTGTTTAAAAAGTATCAAGGCTAAGGATTCTATCTGGAAGAAGATCAAGAAGATCATGCCTCAGAAGAATTATGAAGAAGTTTGGAGTTGAATAAATCTGTTTGGATAAAAATATTCTTAGTCAAGATCTCTACAAGTCACAGATTTAGTGTTATAGAGAAGTCACTCGAGAACACCAAATGATTTATCGAGAAGTCAGGAAAGATACTAAAGAACTCAGAGAGATATCGACCAGCCAATTGAAGACATGAAGATTGGAGATATCGACAAGCCATTTCTTCACTAGAGAACTCTAGAGATATCGACAAGTCAAATATCACTAGAGATCTCTGAGATATCGACAAGTCAAAATGTCACTAGAGATCTCAGAGATATCGACAAGTCAAAGTGAAGACATAAAGCTGAGAGATCTCGACAAGCCAAATTCTCTTATAGAGAACTCATAAACCTCTACAAGTCAAATCTACTATGAAGTATTAGAGATCTTGATAAGTCAATATACTTATCGAGATGTCAAGATCTCTATATGCCTAACTGGAGATCTCGAAATTAAAATCTCAAAGTACAAATTACAGATCAGTTCAATATCCAAGATCTACGATCAACAAACAATCCAACTATGAAGTATGTGCAAGATCAATGGTGAAGATTAACTGACAAAGTAAGATCAAAGTTAACACAGGGTGCAAAGATATGCTAAGCCATAAATGGAAGTTACACTTTTCCTTAAATATAAATGATTAATGACAGCTTACTAAAGTGTATAGCATGTCTTATTATACACTGTGTAAACTAGTAGTTAACCGAAATATAAAGTTAACATTGGTCCTTTGTTAGAAGTAACAATTCAAATAGAAAATCTTGTAATTCTCTTAAGAAGAAGCTAAGCTCTTTATCAACAAAGAGGTTAGAAATTTTGTAGCAAAATATTCTTAATTTTAATATAAAATTAAGTGAGTTTTGAAATATTTGTGTTCTTTATTATTGCATGTTTAATTTCTGCAGTAACATATTTCACTACAAGATTTGATTGACTTTGTTCACAACCACAGATAGTTCAAGAAAAGTATAAAAACACAAAAACACATTCACCCTCTCTATGTGTAATTCATTACCTAACAAG
This sequence comes from Apium graveolens, assembly GCF_009905375.1. NCBI lineage: Eukaryota > Viridiplantae > Streptophyta > Magnoliopsida > Apiales > Apiaceae > Apium > Apium graveolens. The sequence continues at coordinate 20,653,643 of NC_133651.1, forward strand.
GTTTGTTTAAGATAAAATTAGAATCAAATCACGAATCTCTGTTTATTAAATTAGGTGAACCGGAATCATGAACTCCATTCCGGTTTCGGTCCAAATAGGAATAAAATCGGATTGATTTTTTTTCCCGGTTCCACACGAACAATGATCAACCCTAATATCTATTGTACTTTAAATATGTGAAAAGATATTTTAATTTTTAGTACTTTTAATCATATTAAGATATAATTGTGTATATGAGATAATTAATAGTTTAAATTAGATTTAAAGAGACCTTTGGTATACTTTAAAACTATCCCTTTTATTTTCTTTTTTTTTTCCTAAAAAACTATACCTTTTTATTTGTATTATGTAATAGGATATAATTGTTTTATTATAGTTTAGTCTAGTTTTGTGTAACCTGTAGCCTGAAGTTGACATAAACTTGTTTTGTTAGAAATAATAACATTTTTTTAAATATTTTTCTCTATTATTTATCATTTAGGTCAAATAATAATTTATTATTCTCATATTATAATACTAATAAATAAAATCAGTTGAATTTCCCAAAAAATAATTCAATTAATACTTTATTATTTGAGAAATAGAACAAAAGGTTTTAAAAATAAAGCATACATTATGCATGAAGATATAAAAGATTTAATAAAAAGAAGTGTGTGCAATAATAAGTCTATATTTATTTCCACCGATCTATTCAAAGATTCGACAAGCCTCGAGGAGCAAGTTGTACAGCATTGAACATGATAACTGCAGATTACCTAATTATTGAAGAGAGTTTCTCAGAATGTTAAATTATTAAGCGATTATATTGTTGTTAAATGTGGAGTTGACATCATATGAACTGCATCATTTGAGCTCACGTCATTAGCACATTGTTAAATAATTGTGCTCACATCATGAATACTTATCAGACTGTGAAGTATATACATTGTTAAACATTATAAATAAAGACTTTTTAAAATAATTAAAAAAAATAAGATTTTATACACCTCCACCAATTTGTTGAAAGATTCTACAACCCTGGAGTTGCATTTGTTCAGCTGTCAGAGAGAAGATGATGATTGCAGATCACCAAATTGAGTAGACTTTTTTAGGATATTAGATAATTAAGCAATCATGTTCTTTTAAATCGATGCTGAATTGATATCATTTGAGCTCACATTATGAATGCAATCTGAAATACATGTATTATCTTTTTTTTTATATGGAAACATATGCAATCCGTTGATTGTAAACAAAGACTTCTTTAAATAAAATTAGTACTAAAACACTTTATTAATTAATATTTGAGAGTTTATATTCTAAGTCTCAAAATAATTAAGTTTTTTATATATATATATATAAGCCTTTATTCAAGGAAAAAACCCTTTTATATAAAGAAGAGAACTTTGATTTTATTATAAAATTTTATTAAATTCATTACTAATGTAGAACAATAATTATATTTAAATATAATAAAAGTTTAACAATTGAAATTTGAAAAAGAAGGGCTTTTTTAAAAAATATCCAAGTCCAAAAATACTTTTGCAAAAATACGATCATTTTTTTAAAAATTTGCAAAAATACTTTTTAATTTGCTAAAATACTATTTTTCAATTTTTTTTTGCAAAAATAGGGTTTTTTGGCAAATGTTGTAACCTTTGACGAGTCATCTAACCTCAAATCAACCCAAAAAACTTTATTATAGTTGCATATCTGGTTGATTTTTGTTGATTTTATATTTTTGCAAAAAAAATAAGAAGATAGTAAAATCACAAAAAAACTTAGAAAAGTTAGTATTTTTGGTAAATTCTCAAAAAACAGTTGATTTTAAATTTGATAATTTTGGATAAATGTAATTTTATTATGATCCTACTACATAATCACTTTAAATTATTTTATTAAATTTCAATGATTTTTTAAATAAAAAATTGTGTAATTTTGTTTTTAATTTGAGAATTTAAAATTTGTAAGTATATATGATATGTTGAAAAATGAAATAAATTATGTATTTGTATTTTTTAAATAATAGTTCTATATATATATTCTTTATTAATAAGTGAAATATTGTTTTATTGGAATACAAAATATTCAAATATCAAAATATTAAATTTTGGATAAGTGATAGTCTAGAAAATAGACTTATGAGGGACAACCAGATTATATCTAGCCTTAAGAAAAATGCTTGCTATAAAAAACTCACTTCTTGGTCCTATTTGGATAGGAAGGAAGGGCTAACATTAATTATAATCTAGTTTTCCATAATTTTGTTTTAGTTATTTTGCATCCAAGCTTCGATTACTTTTATAAAATAGAAAAGATATTTCTTAGGTGAAATTATAAAATAGATTAAGACTTTATTAAGTTATATTAAATAAAGTAAAATACTATATATTTAATTTTTAATTTGAAAAAGTACTATGTATTAATACGAATTGACTTCAATTCTCTATAAATTTTATATTCTAATAATTAGTGTTCATCATAACGTCAATTTACATTTAAATTGAAAAATATTATTTTAAAAATAAATAAGTAATAGTAAATGAATTTAGTGACATTTATTAACTTTTAAACTGCAAATCATTGATATAACAATTGTATTTATCTCTGTTCATCACAACATTTATTTAATTTTATGTTAAAAATATTTTTTAATAGTAACAAATTAATGGGCTGTATTTAGATTATATTAAGTAATATTAAATTAAGTTTAATAATAATTATTTAATTTTAATTTGAAGATTAATTTATCAATAAATAAGAAATATTAAATAAATTATATTGAAAAGGTTAATTAAAAGATAATTATTAAATAATATTAAATTATTTAAAATAACAAGTATTTGGTTGATAAAATAAATTATATAATTACTTAAGTATACAACACTTAAAATAATACATAACTAAAATTATACCGGAACATTTCATTATTGATCTGTTTTCTTTTAACTACATAACTATTATTTGCATGTATCAATTTATTATTTGATATTAATATATCAATTTTGATCCGTATTTCCCACATATTATGAGTTCAATTTTTTTACAAATACTAATTTTAAATTTTTAAATTTTAGGTCTATGTTTAGCACCACAGATTATCAACTACATGTACTAACAAGGGAAACCATATTATACTACAATGCAAAAATATCAAATTTTGTTACTCACTGAAAAATTATATAACAATTTTTAAAATTTTATATAATAAAATAACGACTAACACTAATTAACTTATACTCTACCTAAATTTTGTTTCACTTTAATTTCTATTTTTTAGTGTTAATATGTGATAATAACTTATATTATTTTTTAATGTTATGTCGGTGCTTGGCCCCCTAGGATATATATTATTTACATATTTTATAAATTATTTATGAAAAGTCAAATGTTAAGTGTGTATATATATATGTAATAAATCAAAACTAATCTGGTCAAAATTAAAAAATTACACTATTTGTGTGAATAACCATTGTGATAAAATATTAAAGTGATTTTCACGAGTTGGTTTTATTTATGGATCAAATTATTATCACCTCGTCACAAATAAAATTAGTGCAAGTAGGTTTTGCCCATGTAGATAGCACTGGGGCACCATAGTAATTGTCCTTGTTGGACTTTTATAACCTGTTTCAAGAGTGTTTAACATTTTTTTAGGTCAGAAGTAAACTTATTTGAAAATTTAAAGTAGGTACAAACATAAAAGTGTACTACAATTTTGATACATTAATATTAATTAGTTTAAGCTCAAGTTTATATTGGGTTTACTATAATCATTTTGAAATATATTTTTAAAAAATAATAACTAAATTTTCATGAGTTTGTTTAACTCTAAACTGGGTCAACTCAATGGTTGTTAGAAATTTAACTCTAATTGTTCATTCAGACGTCCTTCTCTGCATACCTGGCCTCGTGTGGAAGGTGGATTTTAAATAAATGTTAACGTAGGGGTTTGATTAATTGTATAATTTAGTGTTGCGTGCGTAATTCTAATGAACATCAAGCCTCTATATAAACATCAGTGATGTTGAATAACTAGCACCTGCAAATAATTTCTTTAGTTCACCAAGAAATTCAGTCCAAAAATATTGTATAGACATATATACTAAGTTCTAGTTATGGATCCATTAGATGCTTTATATGATGCTGCAATTGCCGGAGATGTTGATGCAGTTGCTAAATTGGGGATGGAAGCTGATATCCTCAATGATGATGAACAAACTATCCTTCATGTCGAATCCAAAAATGGAAATACAGAACGCGTGCGATTCATTGTGAGGGAGTTTGCAAGCAAAAACCTTTTGGTGAAGCTGGATAATCAACAAGAGACTGCACTTATGTGGGCTGCATATTTAGGACACACGGAAGTGGTTGAGGTCCTGATTGATGCAGCTAGAAATCTGCCACCTTCTTCACCTAATGAAAATGGAGTTAGTTCGTTTCAAGCTTTTCTCAGGCAAGGTGATAAAGATTCGGACACTGCCTTACATTCAGCAGTTTTTCAAGGTAACCTTGATATTGTTAAGCTATTGGTAGAGGCCGACCCTACTGATCCGCATACACAAAACGATGAGGGTAAAACACCAATGTTCATAGCTGTAGAAAAAGGGTACAATGAGATAGTGGAGATAATCTCTACAACTTGCACAGCTCCTTCCTTGGACGGTCCTGATAGTAGTATTCTTATGCGTGTTAAAAATCTCGACCAAGGTATGGCCTTAATAAATGGTCCTTTTAAATAAATGATGTATTTCGTTTTGCTTTTATTGCTAAATCTAATTCCTTTGTTGTTATTGAAGGTGAGAGCCGTGGTGGAACGCTCTATAAAATTATGGATAGAGATGCTTTGTATGATGCTGCTATTTCCGGAGATGCTGATGTCATTGCAATATTGGAGATGAAAACTGATATACTCAACGAGTATGGAGAAACAATCCTTCACATTGAATCGGAGTCTGGAAATACAGAACATGTGCGATTTATTTTGAGGGAGTTCGTAAACAAAAATCTTCTGGACAAGCTGAATAGATTCAAACAAACTGCACTTCATTTGGCTGTATCTAACGGACATACTGATGTGGTTAAGGTCATCATTGAAGCAGCTAGACAAAATTTTCAGGGAACTTCCTTTCAAGATTTTCTGAGGCAAGGCGATCAGGACAATGACACTGCCTTACATGCAGCAGTCATGGAAGGAAACATAGAAATTGTGAAGCTGTTAGTACAGGCCGACCCTACTGATACCCATACACAAAATGACATAGGTGAAACACCAATGTACATGGCTGTGGAACAAGGGTTGAATGATATAGTGGAGATCATCTCTACAACTTGCACAGCTCCTTCTCTGGACGGACCTGATGGTAGTTTTGTTGTGCGTATTAACACTCCGGACCAAGGTATGCCTTAATTTTTTTATGTAAAACGCATAGATTATATTGTAATTTTAAATTGATCCCTTAATGGTACCAAGACTTCTATTTGATAAATGTGTTAAATCAAAATTTGATACGTTATTTATATATATAGTTAAGAGCCCTGGTGAAGCACTTTATAAAATTACGGATAGAGATGATTTGTTTGACGCTGCCATTGCCGGAGATGATGATGCCATAGCTAGGTTGGAGATGAATACAGATACACTCAGCAAATATGGAGAAACTATTCTTCACACTGAATCGGAGTCTGGAAATACAGAACATGTGCGATTTATTTTGAGGGAGTTTGCATCCAAAAATCTTTTAGCCAAGCTTACTATATATAAGCATACTGCACTTCACCAGGCTATATACCGTGGACATACTGAAGTCGCTGAGGTCATCATTCAAGCAGCTAGACAAAATTTTTCGGGAACTTCCTTTCAAGATTTTCTGAGGCAAGGTGACAAGGATAATGACACCGCCTTACATGCAGCAGTCATGGAAGGAAACGTTGCAATTGTTAAGCTATTAGTGGAGGCCGACCCTCATGATACACATATACAAAATGATGAAGGTAAAACACCTATGTACATGGCTGTGGAACAAGGGTACAATGAAATAGTAGAGATAATATCTACAATTTGCACAGCCCCTTCTCTGGACGGACCTGGTGGTAGTACTGCATTGCATGCTGCTGTTAGAAATGACAACAATAGTATTGAAGTGGTTAAGGTCCTAATTGATGCAGCTAGACGTTTGCCTTCTTCTGCTCCAGATAATGAAAATACTGATTCCATTCCAGTTACTTCTCTTCAATCTTCCATTGCTTCAGATAATGATAGAACTGATGAAGATGATGATGATGATGGTGATGATGATGATGATGCTAGCACCGGAGATAATACTGATCCCAATCGAGTTACTTCTTTTCAAGCTTCTTCTTCAGATAATGATAACACTGATGATAATCCAGTTAGTTCTGTTCAAGCTTTCCTCAGGCGAGTTGATGAAGATGGAAACACTGCCTTGCACATAGCAGTCATGCAACGTAACTTAGAAACGGCTAAACTATTAGTAGAGTCCGATCCAAGTTATGAGGGTACTCTGAACAAGAAGGGCGAAACACCGTTCTACATAGCTGTGGAAAAAGGTTATGCCGATACAGCTAAGATGATCGGTACAGCTTGCACAACTCCACATTTTTTGTATGGTCCTGGAGGTAATATGAGTGCTTTGCATGCTGTTATCAGATATCTTGACGAAGGTATGCAAAGCCTATCTAGGCATATTTAATTTGTACTCATAATGTCATCTATATTAATATGAGTGCTTTGCATGCTGTTATCTATATTAATCTGCAAAGCATCCTAACACTTATATATATTGGACTCATAATGTCATGTGATGCATTACAACATTTTCATGCATTTGTATTCTTGCAGCAAACAACGAAGTTAAAGATGTGATTGAAATGATCATTGATCAAATAAAAAAGCACAACATTAATGCTAGTCTTGATGAAATATTTTATGAAACTGACGAGGATGGATGCACTATCTTAGAAGTGGCGGTGGAGCTAAATAAAGTGGCAGTGGTTAATTTTATATTAGATTTACAACATCCCGCCTCAAAGAGAAAGGATGGTGCTTTTATTAGTCTCGTGCCTGTAATATATAAAGCCCAGGAGAAGGATTACAAGAATATTGTCCAGTTACTGACGGATAGGTACAACGACGGATCTAAGTTATCTAAAGATTTCAAAGATCAAGTCAGTTTGATTTCGGCTATTAGAAGTGGCAAAACAGGTATGAAACTTGTTTTTACTTAACATATTATTTGCATTTATTCATGTTTTGAACCATAATGGGATAACATGAGCTGGTCGGAGTTTTGGCCTGAATCGGATTAACTCCATTTTTTTAAACTGTTTTTGGATTAGAAATTTAAAGTCAAATCAATACTCCATATACAAATTTCAGAAAATTTATTTATTTAGAACTGAATATTAATATAAGTTTGATTATATATTAAATTAATTAATAAGTCGGGATTTCCAAATTTTATGGATATTTGGGCCCGATTTTCATATTTTCAGGGGAATGCGTCAAAGTGGTTATAATGGGAAATGATCATTTAGTACTTGTGACTAAATTTAGTTAATTTGCAATGCGACTGCACTTAATTTGTTTCCTTAGGCAGCAAATCAAATTTAAAATAAAATTTCAAAGTGAAATTTCAAAAATTTGGGAAATGAATTGTAACTGTTGTCGGTCATATTTACACTTACAAAATACGACCATACCTGTTCATAATTTTTTTTATTGTGACCGGATTTTCCTTTTCGTCGGCATTCAAAGTGATCGGAGAGTTTCGGTCATGTTTATGTTAAAAACAACAAAAAACGTTCATTTTTGGTATAAAAGCGACCGGAATAATACAGTAATTTTTAGGTGTTTTATTCTAGTTCCCTATTGTTAATTAATTTAAATATATAATCTTGTACTTAGCACCCGTTATCATCCAGTTATATAATAGTTTTAAAAGTACAATTATTTTTTCAGATGCCGTGTTTGACCTACTAGTAGATGGCCGTGGTGCCCAGCGTCTTGTGACCTTTGTTGACAAGCTTGGGTGGACAGCCCTTCATCATGCAGTATACCATGAATCTAACCCAATAATTAAACACATAGCAGATGCTCAAAAAGGGATTAAACCTAAATCAGGGTACCACAATAAGGTTCTTACACCGTTTCATGTAGCTGCCCAAAGAGGACGTACTTCTATTGTCGTACTTCTTATGCAATTATGGTCGTCTTCGTCTTCAACATACACTGCTGTTAACAAAAAAGGGCAAAATATATTACATTTAGCGGCATTGCAGAGCAAAACAGATATGATAGAAGGCATTTTAAAAAATTGTCCAGAAGAGCATAAGAAGGAGTTTGTGAACAAGCAGAATAACGATGGCAATACAACTATTCACCTGCTTATCCAACGTGGTTGCTTTGTTCCTGAACTTTTGAAATACGAAGGACTTGATACAAGTGTGCAAAACATGGAGAAATGGACTCCTTGGGACATGTTGTATTTCCGCGATCAAGTTATAAAGGACCAGGTATATGTTACAGGCTAATTAAATATTTATTTTCTTTTTATAACATATCAATTTTTTTCTATAACTATATTTCTCAACTGCGGTTAGCTTAGTTTGACCGAAAATAAGAAAAATTATATTTAAATATGTATTATTATAGATTTCTTTGTCTACCGTGCATTTAGCGCCTTCAATTTTTACAATGATAACATGATGAGGCAAATATTCATTTTTTGGCTTTGCTCCTGGCCAGGCCAGTCCCTGAGATTCATAAAACTCTAAGCAAAAAATGAATTCATTTTTTCCGGTACCCCAATCATTAACATAAAGAGTTTGGCTTAAGTTCTGGCTCTGCTCTTCACTCTAACATGCTCATGCAGTTGAAATTTTGATGATGGATACAATAAGAAAGATTGAAATTAAATTATCTAGTATATATATATATACACTATTGTGTTTAAATACTTGAAATAAGTGAAATCATTATTCAATAATGAAAATAATTATATTAGACAATATCGAAATTAAGATTATTGTATCATGTGAAACTTAATAGAGATTTCATTATATACGTAGATAATGTATTTCTTCAATTTCAGATAATTCTAAAATTATCGTCCATCATTTATTTTATAGGTGAAAATCAAAGTGGCGCTTGACTATATCCAAATTGATCGTAAAAGAGATATTTTTTCAAGTTCAGTGTTGACAACTAGTCAACTAGAGAAAAAAGATGTGAATTTTAGGGAAGAAGCAAAAAAAATGACAGATGGAATGCTTGCACTGATGAAAGTAAATACTGGAGCTGTTACCAAGTGTTATGCCGATGCCATTGCAGGAGATCCTATATCTAGAGCTGCATTGGAGATGGAAGCCGATACGCCCAACGAAGCCGGAGAAACTATCCTTCACGTTGAATCAAAGAAGGGAGCTATAGAAAACATTCGGTTTATTTTGAGTGCGTTTGCAAACAAAAATCTTTTAGTCAGGCTGGATAATCGAAAACAAACTGCACTTTCCCTTGCAGCACATCATGGACACACTAAAGTGGTTGATGCTCTCCTTAGTACAGCCAAACGTAATTTAACTTCTTCCTCAGCAAATGATGATGCCCAAAATCCAGTTACTCCTTTTCAAACTTATATTCGGCAAGCTAATGTTCGAGAACAGAACACCGCATTACACTTGGCAGTCCTTAAAAATGACGTGGCTATTGTTAAGCTCTTAGTGAAGGCCGATCCAAATGATAAACATGTTCAGAACTGGCAAGGCAAAACTCCAATCTACATAGCTGCGGAGAAAGGGTTCAAAGAGATAGTAAAGGAGATTTGTGGGACTTGCACAGCTCTGTCTTTAGATGGTCCTGGTGGTAGGGCAACTGTTTTGCATGCTGTTATTCAGAATATCGGCCAAGGTATGCGTTGTTTTCTTTCAAATTCAATTATTGATTACATACAACAAATTTAGTCTAAATTAATTTTACTCCTAAGGCTTTTACGCAAATGACAACGGTGAGAATTAGTGATTCTATAGAATTTACACCTTCTAACCATTATTATTTTAAAAAGTTCACAATGGAGCGGCACCCCTTACTACTAATTAATTTCATGTTGTAAAATAATACAAATTTCTAATAACAATTAAAATCATAAATTATTAATAAATTTAAATAAATTCTCTTGTGGCTCTCCCATGTATTATCACCTAATAAGTAAAAGAAAGTAGATATTTTTAGGAAATTTGTCAAAAATATCCCAACTTTTCGATCTCTTTACAAAAATATTATAAAATATCTAATGAGATTGTACATATTTACACGAAATTGCATATATGAGTTAGCAAAGATTACATTTCTGCTTACATTGCACCCTATTTTTATAAAAAAAAATTGGTAAGGGGGTATTTTTGAAAAAAAACCCCATATTTTTTTGTCATACTCAGTAAAATAACTGAATATATCTATTTTACTTCACTTATAGTGAAAGAAGGAGCGAGCGACATTATTAGGACGATCATTCATGCAGCCAAACGTAGGAACAGTGCAGATTTCGAAGCTTTTTTTGGTCGTACAAACGAGTTGGGAATCACTGTCTTACAACTTGCTGTGGAGAATAATTGTGTGGAAGCTGTTAGACTGATAGTACAGGAAGATCCGGCCTATCAACATGGTCCTGAAATTAAAAGAAATGGTCTCATGCCTTTGATCTTCAAAGCCATCGATAATGAGTGTAGTGATGATATCATCAAATTACTTTCTCAAACATACGAAGCTGGAATAATCAACCCAGATCACAAAGAGGTGGTTCCTCTAATTCTTGCTATGAGAAGGCGTGATAAAGGTATGTGTATTTGTTCATAATATAAAATATGCATAATGCTTATTTATTCTAATGAGTATATTTATTGATGAGTACATGTTATATAATATAAGTTTACCATTTACTCTTATGTTCTTCGTCTTGATATAAATTTGATGCTTTATTCTAATTATATTAATTAAAATTTATTTCCACAACTATGTACTATGAATCAAAGACCTTACACTTATGTAAATATATTGCAGACTCTGTATTACGTCTTTTGGAAGGTACCAAAAACCTTGTAACTTTTACAGAAGATAATGGCTGGACGCCACTCCACTACGCTGTCTATCACGAATTTGATTCAGTGCTTGGTGCCATAATAGGAGCACAAGAAGATGTTAAGCACCAATTTGTGTACGAAATACCAACGCCATTTCATGTAGCAGTCGAGCGTGGGTATACTTCTACACTGGTAAGACTTATGCAGTTATGGCCAGCTCCGTCTTCTTCTGCATCCAGAGTTGATAACCCTGCATCCGGAGTTGATAACTCTCCATATACAGTTGTTAATAAAGATGGACAAAATATACTACATTTGGTTGCAGCTGATAATGGTAATATAAAAGCTGATAATAGAAAAGAGATGGTAGAAGGTATTTTGAAATATTGTCCAAAGTCGTGCAAGGACAAGATTTTGAAACAGCAAGATAGCAATGGCGATACACCTCTTCATGTACTTATCTCTAGTGGTTGTTTCATCCCCGAGCTCATAAAAGATGAAGAACTAGATACAGTGGCAAGAAACAAGAACAATTTTACTGCTTGGGAAATGTTGTATGTTAAAAATGATGTTGTGGCTGATCAGGTATGCACTTCATTTTTCTCTTTCACTGGATCATGGAAACTTGTTTCCTTTCTTTAACATAAATTTAATAAAGGACCGAAAGATCAGAACATCTAGAGTTGCTTGGTAAATAGTAAAAGGGTGACTGCAAAAAAAATAAATATTAACGATTTGTCATTACTCTACAGGTACTCATCAAAATTGCACTAGATGATATCACTCTTGGGCCTAAAACGAGAAGGAATAATATTTTTTCAGGTTCGGTGCGAACCAGAAAGAATAGCATTTTTTCAAGTTCAGTGCCCCCGAGTAAACGAAGGATAAAAGATGTCCTTTTTGATGAACGCAAACAAAAGATGATGAAGGAAAATGAGCCAAAGATGAAAGAAGAGCTAGAAAGATATAGACAGGGGACCAACAGCCAGGTAGTGGTTAGTGCACTAATAACTACAATAACTTTCACGGTTGGATTTACCATGCCTGGTGGTCTCCATCAAAGTGGGGAAGATAATGAAGGATTGACGGTTCTTTCAAAAAGAGCAGCGTTTAATACCTTTATGATATTTGATTCAATAGCTCTATTGCTGTCAGCATGTTCTTTGTTTATCTACTTTCTTGAATCTATGTCGCAGAATCTCGGCCAACTGACTAAACTCCATGCAACAACAATTGTGCTCAACATTGTTTCTGTTGTGATGATGATGTTAGTCTTTATGACAGGAACATACGTTGTCTTATCCGAATCACTAGCCCTGGCCATAACCGTTTGCGTCATCGGTTCCCTCTTCTTTGTTTTTGTCGTTGTCCAACTGCTGAGGGTTGTAAATGATTACCGACTACAGAAGAATAAAGATCATGAGCATGAAGCTTGAGTATGTGTATTGTTATGTAACAGAAAAATGTAGGAGTTGTGGAGGCACTTGTTTATTAATAACAGTAAAGACAATGTTGTCATGACCTAGGTTCACATTTTTTTTTCTTGGTGTTTAACGTGATAATTTGCACAGTTCCATTGCTTGGTGGCATAAATCAGCTTAAACTTAATTTTGGCTTAAGAGACATATTTGAATTAAATGAACTCTTGTTGAGTAATTGTAAAGTTCACTTTCACGAGTCAGAACTGTATTCGGATGTGTAAAGACACATGAATTTGTTGGACAATCTGTTGATAATGAACTAGTCTTTAATTACTTAAGTCAGAGAACAAAGGGGTCAAGCATTCTCAACTTTAAATGCACATTCTCAATAATCATAATATATGGTGAAATGTGGACACTTGATGTGGCGCAATATTGTACCATATTTCAAAGTTCCCACTCAGCTCTACCCTTCTAATAATTTCTCATTTATATACATTATAAAAAGCTAAACTTATCATTATAAGAAAGTCGGGATATTTTCGACCAACTGAAAACGACTACAGCTAAATTCTATGATATTTGAACGAATTTAAAGGGAACGGATAAATTCAACCATCTATGGTCGAATTAAGGAGCAATTGTTTTTTACTGATCAAATTTAGTTGTTAAACTCAACCGATTCTTGTACTTAAATATTATTAATGAAAAGCTCTTGTTACTTCTTATTTTGATCGAGCAATATGACTGTTCTTATTCTTCTGATGTTTACATATGTGAATGTTGTTGATTTCATATTTATCCGTTTAACACTCATAATTCACACATGTACAACTAACTGTTCTTAAACTATCTCAATATTAATGAACAGATCAAGCAGGTTTTGACAGGACTCAGATGGTATTTCACACTATTTCCTGATGAAAACAGAATGGTGTTGGTTACACTAGGTTCTTACAACTGATTTTTACATATCTTTTACCTGGTGAAAGTTTTGAAAAAGATGAACTACTGATATGATCATTCAAATAAATTTTATATCTCTGACTGATTTAGCAAAAAGGAAAGATACTTTCAGGAGAGGAACAGTTTTACCACGAGAATTGTGGGTGTTTTTGTCTAACAAAATGCCTAACAAATATAATCTTCCAAATCCTGACACTGTGGAACATGGCACATCCAACCTTGTTCCTGACCAAAGTCTCCATTTTTCTTTACTTAAATCGAAACACAATATCACCTCTGGTTCTTCTCAAAAGGAATCAGTTGCAAAATCAAAGACAACAGCTAAGACTGATGTGTCTCAGAGATAATCAGGTCTAAAGGTTGTTTCACATTCACCTACATCTTTTGAGCAAAAACGTGGAGCAAGGAAGAATAGTGTTTCATCAATAACAGAACTTAAGAATGCAGATGGAAAGAAAAGGAAAATTAGAACTGGTGTTAAGCTGGTTGATGAATCATCAAACACTGAAAGCGACAGTGATGATCCAATTGTACTCAAGAAGCCTTCTAGACCAGTGGAGGTTACTAGTGCTAATGCAGAAGAAGACCGAAATATGATTGCAGCTACTAAGCCTAAGAAAAGGAGACTGATGAAGGCAGCAGAGAAGGTTCAAAAAAAATCAGACGGTCTTACAGTGTTGGCCGGTATTGCTTTGGATCAGGAATCTACAAATCCTGATAACTCATTGTCAAATCCTGACAGGTCTCAAGCAATTCCTGACAAGACAACGAAAATTCCTAATCAGACAGTTACTACATCTCAAATAGCCAATATAGTTTAAATTTCTAAGAAAGTTGGTGTGCAGAAGTCCATTAAGAGAAAGGCACAGACTTCAACAGTTTATCAAAGTAAGAAGACCACACTTCAATTGTAACGCCCTTAAATCCGGGGTCAGGGGATTTGGTCGTCACTATGAAACCTCAATCCAATTTAACTTGTTTAATCAATATACAAATGCTAGCGGAAAATATTTAGTATCTATGACCCCAAACTAATCCAAGATCTTTTAAGGTTACAGTTCTAGAAACAAGATATCCAAATTCCATAAATAATTTTTTCACTTTCTTTTCAAACTCTTTTCAACAATTCTCAAACTCAAAACTTAACCCACCAGTATAACTTCGAAAAGAAGTATACTAGACCAATGAATTAATAACATAACTAATACATATATTGTTAGATATATTTGAGATGTCATGTCTAATATGTTTCATGTTTATTTTTCAGATCTTAACAAACAGGAAATATCAGTACTTACTGAAATCAGTACTTATTGGAAGTCAGAACTTAAGGATATCATGACTTAAATTATCAGAAGATAAATATTAGAAGATGGATATCAGAACTTAAGTATGTGAGGACTAATAGTTAAGGAAGGAAGCTGATTTACAGGAAAGAAGATCGAGACTAATACAAAAAGAAGATATGTATGGAAAGAGTTAGAGGACTTAAAGACTTGTATAAAATATCAGATTGATATATTTTAGGAGACAGAATTATATTCCATATCAATTAGAAGTTATCTTGTAACTGTGTACTATATAAACACAGACATAGGTATACACTATATGTGTTATCATTATCGAGAAGATCATACATTGTAACCTAGCAACTCTCGTGATATTTGTTCATCACTGAGAGAGAACAGTTCCATTGTAACATAGTTTATTATATCGAATATATCTGTTTACTGTTACTTGTGTTCGAAATCTATTTGATTGTATTCTACACTGTATTCAACCCCCTTCTACAGTGTTGTGTGACCTAACAAGTGGTATCAGAGCCTATCTGTTAACACACATACAGTAAAGATCCAAAATAATCATGTCTGAAGAAGCAGAAAATCACCAAGCCCGTCAAAACTAAAGAAACTCAAAAGACTCAAATCCACAGTCGATATGAAACTATTAGGGTTCCCATACTGAGACCTTTTGAGTACCCCATATAGAAAGTGAAGATGGCTATATTTCTGGAAGCTACAGATCCAGAATACCTTGTCAGAATTAATGAAGGACCGCATAATCCAACCAAGCTCTCTGTTGTAGTTGCTGATCAGCCAGCAAAGACCATACCAAAGGAGAAAAGTGAGTATACAACTGAAGATATCTCATCCATTGCCAAGGATGCAAAGGTAAGGTATTTTCTGCATAGTGCCATTGATAATGTCATGTCAAACAGGGTAATTCATTGCAAGAATGCAAAGGAGATATGGGATGCTTTGGAGACAAGATGCCAGGGAACTGATGCAATCAAGAAGAACATGAGAACTATACTCACTCAAGAGTATGTGTTAGGTCCCAATATGTTTGTAGAAGGGGGGGTTGAATACAAACTTTACCGTTTAATCAAATTTAATGTGGAATAAAAAAGTGAAACAAAATTCAAGTTAAATAAAACTATTATTAAACTTGAAAGGTGTTACAACAACGGTATCGATTACAAGGGATTAATCTCAAATAAATTATCACAAAGCTAGAATAAATTCGACATGAACTTTTTCCATTTTTGCAATAAAAAGATCAAATGCTAGAAGCAATTTGAGATTAAGTTCTAGGGATTTTGATCCGCTATATAGTTACACAAGAACAAGAAAATGATTTCTAGTGGTTTAGATTTAACTTTATTTGCTAGAAATTAATGATCTGGTTTCAGCAGTGAGAGATGTAATGTTTGTTTCGGCTGCTGTGCTTTTGTTCTTGAGTTGTTGAAGTATGTTGAATGTCTGATAGATGATTTGAATGTCTGCTGCTGTTATCTTTAATAAATCAATCAACACAAATCAATTGAACTGGCAAGACAATCGTCATGACAATTGATTGAACTAACAAGACAATCGGCATGACAATTGATTGAACTAGCAAGACAATCCCATAGCTGGTAGAACTTTCGGTGAGACAATCTGTTGTACTACCATGACAATCGGTATGACTATCTCCTGAACTAGCATGACAATCAGTATGACAATCTGATTGTCATACCAGTTCAATTGATTGTTATGCTGAATTAATATTGAATATAAATTCAAAATCAATTCTAAAAATTCATAATATTAATTCAGAATTAATTAATCAATTAATTCAATTAATCAATAAATTAATCTTTGCAGATATAATTTATTTTCTTAATTAAATTATATGACTTAATTAATTAATAGAGAATTAATACTACTCTTGAACATCAACCATTCTTCTGAAAATCTTCTGAAAATTATGAATCAATTCCACCACTTCAATGTTGACACTCGATGTACTGTCTGGTTCATGAGTGACTAACTTCCGTGACGTATCTTCATGACTTAACTTTCATAACTTGATTTTCTTCATATTAAATCCTTGTAATTATCTGATACCCTGACAAGATCTCTGTCACTTGATTAAATCCATAATCTTGATTTATATCACTGAGGCTTGATCAATTTCTTGAACTTCTTCCAGTGAATTAATTCCTCAAGCCTGTAGATGAACTTTATTTCTGAATCCTTTGACAGATATTACTTTGAGAGATCTCTTTGACGATAGATCCACTATTTACTTGTTACATTCTTATTTGAGTTGAGTTAAATCCTCGAATAAAAAAATAGGCTATGACATATGCCTTTCAATCTCCCCCTATTTGTTTGTTAGACAATAACAACAAATACCTAGAGGATAACTCAACTAACAAATAAGAAAAAGATGTAAACAGAAATGCAAAGTAAATAGCAGAATAGTTCTGGATTATATTTAACATTTTCCAGATTTCAAATAGATGTTCCTCTAGACTGAACATATCTTCAAGTAGTTTCATCTTCATTTCCTTGGTTCTTCAAATCTTTGCCTGATAATACTTCTCAGTCTTGAAGTAATTATCAACATCTTCTTTTGTACAACCACATTTCCTGTTGAGAAGCGCATATCTCTCTTGCTTCCCCCCCTATGAGAATCAACTGCTTAAAGGAGATCACCTTCATTTACCACATCTCCCGTACAATAGGATCCGCAGATAAAAACCAACGGTACTCCCCTTTTGGAAAACAGCTTCTTCCCTTATTAAGAATAGTGATGAACCAAACCACTTCTTCTGATTACTAGGAAATCACCTTGTGTTTACCACCTCTCCCGTACAATAGGATCCGTAGTTACAAACAACAATGGTGTGGTGTAGTGTACATGTGCTTTACCTTTTTATTTTTCTTTCCTCCCTGCTATTTCTCCCCCTTAGTTGAGGAATCCTCCAAACTATTACTTAAGCTTTTATCTCCCCCTTAGAGAAGGAATGTATGCCATTGTCTGAAGGAGTTCTCATATTCCACTTGGTTGGAAAAGAAATAACAAGTAGTTTCTCTTTCTTCCTCACTGTGAGTGTGTGATTCTGTTTAGTGTACCTCACATGTGTTTCACTCTTCTCTCCACTCGTGTTTACACTCATTCTCACAAGTGTATCACTCCTCTCATAGCTCCAAAATTCAGCTGTACCTGCAAGGAAAATCACCTTAGCCATCCTAAAGGAGGTCACAGGTGGTGTAATGGGAGTTCGCAAATCCCCATCTGTTATTCCTAGAAGACTAACAATGAGATTTACAGAAGGGGGGTTGAATGTAAATCTCAAAACTTTTTCAAGTTTTGAGCAGTTTATAAAGTTGTGTGTTCAAGAAGAACAAGTGTGTGAATTGCTTTAAGCTAATACAGACAGATATATATTCAAGCACAAATGTAAAGAACACAACAGACCTTAAAAACTTTTCTGGTGGATTTGTTGTTCCACCAGAGATGGTATATTAGAAAATCTGTGTTCAACAATGTTGATCACAGCTGCATCCTAGTACAAACTAGATGAATTTTCTCTCAAGATATTTCTTAACAGCTCTGGAAAAATCTCTCTAATTACTAGCTTCTTCTTGGTTCATATATATTACCAAGTGTACAAGTGAAAAACAATATAAAATTACAATAGTAAAATAAGTTCTTCACTTGCTTCTTTTCCTGTTCACTCAAGTACTTTGTTGACTATTGCAACTTTGTACAAAAGAAGAACGGCTGCTTTTTCTGTTGATCCTGAAATTCGGCTACCACATCTCAGTTTTCTCTGTCAACCCACGTGCCTCTGCTTGTAGGTACAACTACCACTTATCAACGGCTGATTAGCAGAACATCCGTTGAAGCTTTCATCCGTTGATGACTTCATCCGTTGAAGGATGTTATCCGTTGAAGCTTTCATCCGTTGATGCTCTCATCCGTTGAAGGATGTTATCCGTTGAAGCTTTCATCCGTTGATGCTCTCATCCGTTGAAGGATGTTATCCGTTGAAGCTTTCATCCGTTGATGCTCTCATCCGTTGAAGGATGTTATCCGTTGAAGCTTTAGAGACATCCGTTGAAGCTTAGCTTCTCATCCGTTGAAGGTCTTTTAAGTCATCCGTTGATACCACTTCATTTATACAAAATTACAAGGCATGAAATATTTACAATTGGCCTTCCTATCTGCATATCATCTAGTAGTCAACATGACTCATAGTTTCTCTCAACTTCTAAGAATTACAATTTTAAATACAGAGACTGAAATATGCTACAATACTAGACTTATTTCTAAGTAAAGCTACACCATCAACGGATAGCCAAAGTGGTCTTATCCGTTGAGGCTACAGACACTAAATTTCTACTTAAGTGTTTTGTTAAACATATCATCAAACTAATGCACATATATTCCTAACAATCTCCCCCTATTTATGTCTATAAGAACTGTAGGCATAAATTCAGAGTTAACTTGATGATAACAAAACACTTAACAAATATTTGAATTGAAACTAAGTAGAAATATAAAAAGTGCTGCAAAAGTGTATGTACTAGGAGGTAATTGAAGATTTACAGTATTTCCAAGGGTGCTCCTCTAGCCTGAGCAAAACATCATTTTCTTCTTTGTTCCCTGGTTTTCTTTCCTAGCCCTTTGTCATTTCCCTCAATTTGGAGTTGGAGTTTTCTGAAGAATTCAGCTTCATCTTCATCACTGATATCCAACTTAGATTGCATTTCCTTGAGAGTTTCATTGCTGGCAATCTTGAGTTGGTCTTCAAGTCTGAAAAATCTTCTGACTCCTCTGTCATCTCTAAATTCCATCAACCAATGAGGTGATTTGTGAATTTTAGTTCCCCTTTCTTGTATGAGTAAGGTTCTGGGCAAAGCATTTGGTTCCCTCCAAGTCTTCCTTATGTTGGCAATCTTGTTGAGAATTTCAGTCTTGGCTGTTCTGGTAAAGCCAGAATCCTTTTTGATGGCTGAAAAGACTCTGATCAAGGTAGAGTAGCCTTCATTTAGAATCCTGTGGAGAGGCCATGTTCTTTCCCCAGCTCCTTTATATCTGAACACTAATCTTTCTGGTAACTGTCTGTAGGCAGCTATTCCCCTTACATCCTCCAGCTCATCCAGATAGAGTTCAATGTCTGAAATTTCTTTTATGTCACAGATGTGAACATAATCATCTTTAGAAATGGGTGACTTAGGTTTAGGTTTTTGTTTTTGAGTGAATTTCTTAGAGGTTGTGGGAGGTGTAGATTTTGGTTTTCTTTTCTGTTTCTTTGGTGGTGGAAGAGTGGTTAGAAAGGTAGGCAATGTGATGTTGTCCCAATCAATAGGTTCCTCTTTTGGAATGATTGGTTCACCATGGATATTTATAGAGGGATCAGTAACAAAAGGTTCAGGTATGGAAGGTAGTGGTTTAGATGTAGATTTGGTATCTTCAGGGTTATCTTCACTCCTTCTGTGTGCCTTGGCCTTTCTTCTGTTTCCCTTCTGCCATTCCTCTCTTTCCTCCATATTTTCACCAAATATGCTCCCAAGAACCTCATCTAAGTTAGCAATCTTTTCTTCACCCCTGACTTCAATTCCTTTCATTTCTTCAACTTGGCTTGACTTTAGCTGTTTTTCAAGCTTTGCTTGTGCTCTTTTGTCAGCCTTTAATTGCTTGGCTTCTTCTTTCTTAGCTATTGAGAATTTGGGATGTCCTTGCATCACACATATGCTCTTTCCCTCTCTAATGATAATAGCTCTATTTCTCCTTACAGCCTCATCCATGGACTTTTTGAGATAGGCAATACTCCTGCCTAAGATCTTGTTCTCATCATCTTTTGAAGGAGGAAAGTCCACTTCTTTTAAAGGATTCTTTGTTGAGTCCTTATTGGATCTTTCATTGGGCTTGAGGATTATAGCTTGTAGCTCTTTGGAAGAAGCTTCTCCATCCTTAAGACTCCCTACTGGCATGAGCTCCATGTTGATTGGTTCAATCTTTGTGCTAAATTTCACAGATGTTGATTTGTTTTGTGTAGAACCAAACACCAATTGCAACCTTTCATCAATTCTCCTCCATTGTTCTTTCATTTGTATTTCAGCTGCTGCTAGCTGAATCAAATCAATTCCATCAGATTTTCCCTTGATTTGAATGATTGGAGAGGTAGTGATGGCAGGAACTAGCACTTTAGATATCTGAATCTTTGTAGAGGGCTCTCCTTCCCCTTCCCTGTTATTCTCCCCCTTTTTGTTATCATCAAGGAGAGGGGTCAAGCCTTGTGCTTTTGCCAGCTGCATTAGGAGATTGGTTTGAGATTGTTGGTTGAGAAGAAGGGTGGCCACAGAATCTTCAATTCCTTGAACTCTGTCTTCCAACTTGGCCAGCCTTTGTTCAGTAACTGATTCCTTTTTCAATCTCGAAACCAAGTCCTGCAAAGTACCATAGGGCATGACTGAATCCAATTTTTCTGAAGTGAAGGATTTCAAGTCAGCAATATCTTTCCTGAGATCATTTAGACTCATATCTTGCTTTACTTTCTGCAACTTCATGAGATGCAGTGAGTCCAGGTGAGCTTGGAGGATAGCCTTGATATTTGCATTTGAAGTGTTCTGAATGGCCTGTTGAATAGTGATGATTTGTTTGACCAGGTGGACATTGAATTCACCTGTTCTATGCTCCTTAGTCAGGGCCCATTCAGGTAGATTAGAAATGGAACTAGGGTCTTCATCTCCCCCTATGTTCATGCTTCCATCAGAAGAAATAGAGTCATCATCATCAGAATTTACTCCAAATTCCTCAGATGGCTCACCAGCTGTAGAAGGCATCCTGTTAATAGCAGCTTTATCCCTTTGAAGAGATTCTGTTGAGTGCACTAGATGTAGTGTCCTCTCTGCCTCCTCATTGCCCTGAGCAGCCAACAGTTGATAGGCTGTCACAGGATGAGTAAAAGTGTCAGCATCCAAGGAAATGTTATCAATTACAGCTTTGTAATGTTGCTGAAATTGTCTTTCCTTTTCAGCATCATCCACAATCATTGACTCATGAGCAATGGCTGGTTCCACCCTTGTATCAACTGTACCTGCTTTTCTCTCTTTTTCTCTATGTTCTTGCATCAGGGGCTCCCCCTGGCTCACACATCTCACTCCCTCACCTTCACCTTCTAAGGTGGTACTCCACTCACTGACTTTTGCCATGCTGGAAGAAATAGCATGCATTTTTGTGCTCTCAATCTCTCCTTTTGCCTGGGAGCAACCCAGCCTCTCACTCAAATTTTCACTCCCTGCCCTCAATCCTAAAAGTGATTGCACAGTATTCATGTCTTCTACACTTGGAATCATTTCAGTTGTTTGTGTAGAGACTATCAACGGATGTGGAATATCCGTTGAAGTTGAAACTGTTGTTATCAACGGATAACTGCTGTTAAGCTTATCCGTTGAAGAGCAACCACTTGTCAACGGATGAGTGATATCCATTGAAGAAGGAAAAGAAGATGAAATTGAAAGTGATATAACTGTTGAATCTGTATAGATTGATTTGATATGTGTTGATACAGATCCTTCAATTATATCTGAAAGAATTTGCGGGTGATCCAACAAATCATCTAAAAGATGATGATCACCTGTATTTGAGTGGGGCTCCTCCCTGAGTTGTAAAGAGGGAGAATCAGGAATTGATGGGAATAGCATATCCACATCCAGAGATGGTGAAGAAGCATTTGGTGATTGATGTGTAGTTATTGTGAGAGAATGGGGCTGTGACTCCACATTTATTGGAGTCACATCAAACTGAGTTTGAGAAGGCACAGAGACAGATGGATGTTTCTGTGCAGTGTGTGCACCCTGTGTAGAAGATTGGGTTCTAGCCTTCTTTCTTCTAATAAAGGCTTTTGTAGGTGAGTGTTTGGCTTTAGTGTCCCTCCCTCTTTTGTTCTGTGTTCCTGGATGGGAACTCTTTTCAATAGTAACATCCTTTTGGGAGGATGCTACTAGGGATGTGCTAGAGACCTTTTCAACCACCACAGCTTTTTGAGAAACTGGGGCTTGGCTAGCTTGGGAAGCACTCAACTCTCCTTCCTTATCCTGGGGGTTTCTTTGATGTTCACCCCTCCCCTCACCACTCACACCCTGATCACTTCCCTCAGGGTTAATGGTTGTTGTTACAACTGTTGTCTTTTGAGAAACAACAGAGGTGGTTTTCTTTGTCTTGGATTTTGAAAGTTTGGATTTGGTGACTTTGGTAGAAATCTGTTGGGGCATTGACACAGATTTCATGGCCACACTAGAAGATAAAGAAATAGAGGGGTTGGAAGAAGTAGGAGTTGTAGAAGCAATTACCTCACCTACCTGGGGTGCATTCATGATTGGTAAATATACCAATTGCACACTGCTGTTAAGATCCATTCTCTTCAAGTCTGCAAGAACTCTTTTCTCTTGTGCCCAGCACTTGAGTTTATTATTCTCATTGATTATGACTAAACCTTCAGCAACATGGTTAGCCAATAACATAAAGAATCTAGCATAATAGATGTTATTAGGTCTATTAGCTTTGTTACCTAATCTAGTACCTAATTCTAGCATCACATAGTTGCTAAAGTTAAAGTACCTATCAGAAACAAGCATATAGAACATGTTAACAAGAGATGAAGTTATGGCATCAAAATTACTAATTTTCCCAGAGAAAACCTTTATGAAGGCATCCCCAAGAAAACTCCATTCTTTCCTAAGGCCTTTTCGTCTAATACCCCCTAAATTAGCAGAGTTAAGAGAGTAACCTATGGAATCTAACATGCTGGATACATCACTATCAGTGTGTGGTGTCATGGCATTGTTCTCAGGTAATTTAAAACATGCTTGTAAGTCATCACAGTTTATACAGTGATTTTTACCTTTGAGAGTGAAGGAGATAGTCATATCCATGGAGTTGAACTCAGCAGTTGTCCAAATCTCCTCAACTACTTCACAGAAAATCGTTGGGGCTTCCAGCATTGCATAGCTAAGTTTACAGTTTTTGATGAAGTCCATCATTTTGTGATAATCTGAGTGGGCTTCATTCTTCTCTACCAGAGCTATGAAATTATTCTTCTCGTAGATGAACCCAGATTGAGACATAATCTTCACGACTGGTGCCATTGTTGTGAGTAGAAATTGCAGAGAATAACTTGAGGGTTTTGCAGAGAGAAAATGGTAAATGCTTGAAATTCTAAGAAAGCGTAAAGTAATAATGAACAATCAGAAGGGCTTATATGCTTTCAAAAAAAAAAAAATAAATAAAGGATTAATCAATAAATAGGTGTTAGTGAATTTCAGCCGTTTAAGAATAAACTGTAAGTATTCTAATAACTACCTTTAAAACCAATACATACAGATGTATGTATGGTATCAACGGTTAAGAAAATAGAATCAACGGCTGTGAAACACCTCAAACGTCTGATGTGACATTTCAACGGATAATGTAAATTGTCATCCGTTGAAAGGTACTTCAGCTTTATCCGTTGACGGATAAAAGTTCCAGAGATATACTTGTCTTTCAACGGATAATGAATATCCGTTGATAGAGCAATTTTGACTTTCAACGGATAGGGAACATCCGTTGATGGAATAAACTTTGTTAAAAGTCAAATTTGTTCTAGCAACTAATATATTTCATGCTCCACATCAAATTGCAAAGAAGACATGAATTTTAAGAGTAATTAAGCATACCTAGCTCACTTACCAATCTTGTGAATGTTGATTCATCAAGTGGCTTGGTAAATATGTCAGCAATTTGTTGTTCACTTGGAACAAAATGTAGTTCTACTGTACCATTCATGACATGCTCCCTGATGAAGTGGTACTTAATATCAATGTGCTTGGTCCTTGAGTGCTGCACAGGATTCTCTGTTATGGCTATGGCACTTGTGTTGTCACAAAAGATAGGTACTCTATCAACATGAAGTCCATAATCAAGGAGTTGATTCCTCATCCATAACATTTGAGAACAGCAACTTCCAGCAGCAATGTATTCAGCCTCAGCTGTAGAAGTAGAGACTGAATTTTGCTTTTTGCTAAACCATGATACAAGCTTGTTTCCCAGGAATTGACAGGAGCCTGTTGTACTTTTCCTGTCTATTTTGCAACCTGCATAGTCTGCATCTGAATAACCAATTAGATCAAAGCCAGATTCTCTAGGATACCAAATTCCTAAATTTGGTGTACCCTTGAGATATCTGAAAATTCTCTTGATAGCAATTAAGTGAGACTCCCTAGGATCAGCTTGAAATCTCGCACACAGACATGTAGCAAACATTATATCTGGTCTGCTAGCAGTTAAATATAAAAGTGAACCAACCATGCCTCTATAACTTGTAATGTCCACAGACCTTTCAGTCTTATTTAATTCAAGTTTGGTGGCAGTGGCCATGGGAGTTTTTGCAGATGAACATTCCATTAAGTCAAACTTCTTTAAAAGATCATGAATATATTTAGTTTGACTAATGAAAATTCCATTACTAACTTGTTTAATTTGTAAACCAAGAAAATAGGTTAGTTCTCCCATTAGGCTCATTTCATAATTGCTTTGCATTAGCTTAGCAAACTTCTTACAAAGATTATTATCTTTAGAACCAAATATTATGTCATCTACATAAATTTGAACAAGTATACTAGAGCCATTAACATTTCTAAAGAAGAGAGTTTTATCAACAGTACCTCTAGTGAAGTGATTCTCCAAAAGAAATTTTGATAATGTTTCATACCAGGCTCTAGGTGCTTGCTTCAGTCCATAGAGTGCTTTCAACAGATAATACACATAGTCTGGAAAATTTGGATCTTCAAATCCTGGAGGTTGACTTACATAGACTTCTTCCTCTAATTTCCCATTTAGAAATGCACTCTTGACATCCATTTGATAGACTTTGAAATTGGCATGGGCTGCATAGGCTAGAAAGATTCTGATAGCTTCAAGTCTTGCAACAGGAGCATATGTCTCATCAAAATCTATTCCCTCTTGCTGAGAATAGCCTTTAGCAACCAATCTGGCTTTATTCCTTATGATAATGCCATTTTCATCCATCTTATTTCTGAATACCCATTTTGTATCAATAGGACTCTTGTTCTTTGGTTTGGGTACCAGCTTCCAAACTTGGTTTCTCTCAAATTGGTTTAGCTCTTCCTGCATAGCTAATATCCAATCTGGATCCAATAAGGCTTCTTCCACTTTCTTAGGTTCCTCCTGAGATAGAAAACTACTATACAGACATTCATCTTGAGTAGCTCTTCTTGTTTGCACTTTAGATGATGCATCACCAATGATCAGTTCAAAGGGATGATTCTTGGTCCATTTCCTTTGAGGTGGAAGATGAGCTCTAGATGAGGTGATCTCAGTATTGTCATGATGTGAGATAGAGTTTTGATTAGTTGAAACTCCCCCTGAGTTGTTGGTCCTTTGCAGGGAACTTGGAGTTCCATCAATTAATGATGTAAATTGATTATCAGTTGATGAGCTATGATCAACGGATGTTTCATTAAGTACTTCAACGGATGATGCACAATGTCTTTCAACGGATGCTGAATTTTGTGCATTATCCAGGAGCAAATTTTGTATTCCTTTTGAAGTGTCGTCTCCATCAATCTCTTCTTCACTATCATCACAATATATTTCAATATTGTCAAATTTGAGTCTCTCATAATGTTCCTCATCTGTTAGTCCATCAATCTTTTTATCATCAAACACAACATGCACAGATTCCATAACAATGTTGGTTCTTAGATTGTAGACCCTATAAGATTTTCCAGCTGAATAACCAACAAATATTCCTTCATCAGCCTTTGCATCAAACTTCCCTTTATGGTCAGATTGATTCCTTAGTATAAAACATTTACATCCAAAGACATGAAGAAAGTTTAGAGTTGGTTTTCTTTTCTTGAACAACTGATAAGGAGTCATGCCTTTAGCTTGATTGATCAGAGAAATATTTTGAGTGAAACAGGCACAATTAACAGCTTCAGCCCAAAAATATGTTGGTAACTTTGATTCTTCAAGCATTGTTCTGGCAGCCTCAATTAAAGATCTGTTCTTTCTTTCAACTACCCCATTTTGCTGAGGTGTTCTTGGAGCTGAGAACTCATGCATGATTCCATTTTCTTCACAGAACAGCCTTAATGTCAAATTCTTGAATTCAGTTCCATTGTCACTCCTGATGTTTCTTACTTTTAAGTCAGGATGATTATTGACTTGCCTGATGTGATTGATAATGATTTCACTTGCTTCATCCTTTGATCCAAGAAAATAGACCCATGTGAACTTTGAGAAATCATCTACAATCACTAAACAATATCTTTTTCTTGCTATTGACAATACATTGACTGGTCCAAACAAATCCATATGTAACAGCTGTAATGGTTCATCAATTGTTGTTTCAAGCTTCTTCTGAAATGATGCTTTCCTTTGTTTGCCTTTCTGACAAGCATCACACAGACCATCCCTTGAGAATTCAACAAGAGGAATTCCTCTTACTAAGTCCTTTTTGACTAGATCATTCATTGTCTTGAAATTCAAATGGGATAGCTTCTTGTGCCATAGCCAACTCTCAACTGAACTTGCTTTGCTGAAAAGACAAGTAATAGATTCTGCATCTGTAGAGTTGAAGTCAGCTAAGTACACATTTCCTTTTCTAACTCCAGTTAGAACCACTTTGTTGTCTTTCTTACTAGTGACAACACAGGCTTCAGAATTGAAGGAAACTGTATTCCCTCTATCACATAGTTGACTGATACTCAGTAAGTTGTGCTTGAGACCATCAACTAATGCAACTTCTTCAATGATGACATTCCTTGTTGAAATCAAGCCATATCCCATAGTAAACCCTTTGCTGTCATCTCCAAAGGTTATGCTGGGGCCAGCTCTCTCTTTAAACTCTGTGAGCAGGGAGAAATCTCCAGTCATGTGTCTTGAACAGCCACTGTCCAAGTACCATAGATTTCTTCTATTTTCCTGCACACCACAAAATCAATCAATTTGATTTTGGTACCCAAGTTTCCTTGGGTCCATTCTTGTTAGCCTTTCTCCTAGACTTCATTCCTCCTGCATCTTTAGACTTAGGTGAGTTTGAGTCAACCTTGGTCTTAGATGTGGTTGGTTGAGGTGTAGGGTTAGTCACAACATTATCCAGCACATTTATAGTATTATTAGGCATGGATTGTGCATACATGTTATTCCACATTGGCATATTGTATGGAAATTGAGGCATACTGAATGCAGCAAGATAAGAATTGTTAAAATATGGCATGTTTGCAAAATGTGCATAAGGATTTTGTTGAGACATAACAGGCAGAGCATGTAGAGGTGATACAGACATGTTAGGCATGGAAGAGGGTACAGTTATGGGAGATTTCTTAATAGATTTACAGTTAGCAGATAGATGATTAACACTACTACAATGCACACAGCTTTTTCTAGGAGCATACTTGTCAGGTGTGTAATTGTTATGTTTGTTAACTCCTACCTTCCCATTTCTGTTGGATTTCCTTTTGGATTCCTTTTTATCCTCAACCATCTTGAGCCTATTGTTTAACTGTTCTAAGGTCATGTGCCCTACATTCACCTTTCTGACATCTTTGGATGTGCTTGCTCCTTCTTTGACAAAGTTCTTTGAAGTTGAACCAAACTTTTTGTTGAGTTTCTTTAGATTTTCTCTTTTAGAAACATCTGCCTGTTTTAATTGAGGAACCTTCAACGGATGTTCCTTTTCTTCCTTCAACGGATAACTTTCATCATCCGTTGATTCCACATCCGTTGACAGTCCATCAATTAATTCCAGTTTCTTTTTATTTTTATCCCAGGCAGTTTCACAGAATGATTCAATTCCTTGGACTTTGGCAATTTGAGCACTTACATCCCTAGATGTTTTCCAGGCTTTAATCACCTCTTGCTCTTTCTCTAATTGATTGGAAAGTATTTCTACTTTCTTAATAGATTCAGCTAGTTCATTTTCAACAGATACACAATGCAGCTTAGTCTTTTCTAGGTCAATTAACTTATCTTCTAACACAGCATTTCTATTACTTAAAAACAGATTGTTCTCTTTAATCCTACTATTTTCTTTAGCAAGAGATTTAAGAGATACACGCAAATGATACAGTTCAGTAGACATGTCATTAAAAGCATCATTGCACTCTTCTTTAGTAAGCTGTGTTATATCAGTAGTAATTACCTGGTTGCTTGATGAACTAACTTCATTCTCCTCAGAATCAGCCATGAGAGCCAAGTTAACATATTCCATGTCTTCATCCTCTTCTTCTCCATCAGCTGCCCAGTCTCTTTCTTGAGTAATGAAAGCCCTTTCCTTCTGTTTGAGCAGATCAAAATATTTCTTTTTGTAATCTACTTGTTCAAATTTCTTCTTTTCAGAGGTTGGCTTTCTGCACTCACTTGCAAAGTGTCCACTCATACCACAATTAAAACACTTGAACTTGGATTTGTCCACCATGTTCTTATGGGGTTTAGTGGCTCTAGTGTTTTTCCTGAACTTCATCTTTGCAAATCTCCTGGACAGAAATGCAAGATGCTCATCAATACCATCAGAGTCATCTTGACTGGAGTTGTCTTCATTTTCAGCAACTTGCCCTTTACCCTTGTCTGATTCTGGATTTCTTACACCATCTTTGGAGCTTGATGTAGATCTCACAGTTTCTTTTCTGCATTCTTTCTCATTTTCAGCTACCAATGCAACTGAACCTCCTTTCTTTCTCCCCCTCTCCAATACCTCATCCTGTTCCAACTCTAGTTCATAAGTCTTCAAGATTCCATATAATCTTTCAAGAGTAAAGTCCTTATAATCTTGAGAGTTTCTTAAGGAAACAGTCATGGGTTTCCATTCCTTTGGTAAGGATCTCAAAAATTTAAGATTTGAATCCTTCACCTGGTACACTCTACCATACAGCTTCAGTCCATTCAACAGTTTTTGGAATCTATTGAATGTGTCATTTAAAGATTCATTTTCTTCAAAATGAAAGTGCTCATACTGTTGAATGAGAAGCTGCATTTTGTTCTCTCTTACTTGTTCTGTACCTTCACACAGCAGCTGAACTGTGTCCCAAACCTCTTTGGCAGTTGAACAATTTATCACATTATCAAACATATCCTTGTCAAGACCATTAAACAAAATGTTCATAGCCTTCTTATCCTTGTGGACTTCTTCTGTGTCTTCCATTGTCCATTCTGCTCTGGGTTTTGGAATGGATTGACCAACAGCAATTGTGGCCGTAGCAACTGTGGCTACTTTGTGGGGAATGTGAGGACCATTCTCAATGCAGTTTACATAACCTTCATCTTGGGAGAGTAGATGAAGGTGCATTTTCACCTTCCAGTGGTGATAACTGTCTTTGTCAAGAACTGGGATCTTTACTCCAATATCCTTCTTACTCATCTTTGTTAGATTCCAAGATCTTTAAACTCTTTGTGTGTCAAGAGCCTGCTCTGATACCAATTGTTATTCCTAGAAGACTAACAATGAGATTTACAGAAGGGGGGTTGAATGTAAATCTCAAAACTTTTTCAAGTTTTGAGCAGTTTATAAAGTTGTGTGTTCAAGAAGAACAAGTGTGTGAATTGCTTTAAGCTAATACAGACAGATATATATTCAAGCACAAATGTAAAGAACACAACAGACCTTAAAAACTTTTCTGGTGGATTTGTTGTTCCACCAGAGATGGTATATTAGAAAATCTGTGTTCAACAATGTTGATCACAGCTGCATCCTAGTACAAACTAGATGAATTTTCTCTCAAGATATTTCTTAACAGCTCTGGAAAAATCTCTCTAATTACTAGCTTCTTCTTGGTTCATATATATTACCAAGTGTACAAGTGAAAAACAATATAAAATTACAATAGTAAAATAAGTTCTTCACTTGCTTCTTTTCCTGTTCACTCAAGTACTTTGTTGACTATTGCAACTTTGTACAAAAGAAGAACGGCTGCTTTTTCTGTTGATCCTGAAATTCGGCTACCACATCTCAGTTTTCTCTGTCAACCCACGTGCCTCTGCTTGTAGGTACAACTACCACTTATCAACGGCTGATTAGCAGAACATCCGTTGAAGCTTTCATCCGTTGATGACTTCATCCGTTGAAGGATGTTATCCGTTGAAGCTTTCATCCGTTGATGCTCTCATCCGTTGAAGGATGTTATCCGTTGAAGCTTTCATCCGTTGATGCTCTCATCCGTTGAAGGATGTTATCCGTTGAAGCTTTCATCCGTTGATGCTCTCATCCGTTGAAGGATGTTATCCGTTGAAGCTTTAGAGACATCCGTTGAAGCTTAGCTTCTCATCCGTTGAAGGTCTTTTAAGTCATCCGTTGATACCACTTCATTTATACAAAATTACAAGGCATGAAATATTTACAATTGGCCTTCCTATCTGCATATCATCTAGTAGTCAACATGACTCATAGTTTCTCTCAACTTCTAAGAATTACAATTTTAAATACAGAGACTGAAATATGCTACAATACTAGACTTATTTCTAAGTAAAGCTACACCATCAACGGATAGCCAAAGTGGTCTTATCCGTTGAGGCTACAGACACTAAATTTCTACTTAAGTGTTTTGTTAAACATATCATCAAACTAATGCACATATATTCCTAACACCATCCTTGTTAAACTCGTCAGATGAATCTGAGTCATAATCTACAAGTTGCTAGTTTCCCTTTTAGGGTTCCAAATTTGAACTCTGGGAAGGTAAACAATGATCCAACAAATTTAGCATAAAGATCAAAGTTCCCTTCTAATATCTGTGAAGACATTTCCTTGTGACTCATCAGGTAATATCTGAATCATTATCAACAAGTTGCCGATCTGCGCCTATGTCAGATCCACTATCCGCAGATGCATCCAGGGGATTTAAGCCTGGGGAGGTAGACACTGACCACTGACATATGGCTATTGGATCAGTATCTTCTCCTAACACCTGTAAAGGCAATTGGTCCATTAAAGAACCTTGAACAATCGAATCTGACCTTAAAATGGTCGAAACTCTTGTTTCTGTCAACTCATCCTTTGTGTGTGTAACCTTTCCTTGTGCATCAAGAATTGTTTATGTTTGAGGTGGTGACACTACATCGGATACCTTGACCGACAGGAAAATTTCAATAGACGCACCCTGTTGAGAGGATGAATCTAGTAACTATTTTTGTGCCTTTTCAGCCATTACATCTTTTTGAGAAGATGTATGGGGGCTAACAGTTGTCTCGGTTTAAATACTACTCATCTTTGTAGGAGACAGAGCTGCTGGGTTGACTTCAGAATCTTTCTTATATGGTGCACTAAGGAACTATCTCCCTCACGCTCATTCATACTTCATTTTAGTGGTAAGAGAGTGTTGGTTGGTTCTGTTTCTGTGTTTATCTTTACAGTCTGGGATAAAAGTTGTGGGTTTTCAACCTCATGACTGTCAATGAAAGAAAGCCATTGGAGACTGAACCTGTATCACAGAACATATGGCAATATAGAGATAAAATGTACTTAAAATCTAAAATGAATGAAAATTATACATTTAATCTTTTGAGAGAAATGATGTACAATAGTGATTTTAAAAGATTTTAATGACATAAGAAATCACTAATGTAGAAAGAAGTTTGATTTTCTCCTAAAAATGTTCGAGTGCATAAGTCTGTTTGTAGACCAACATATAACATTATCAATGATAACATTCCCAGCTTGCAAACAGCCATATCCCTCAGTTAAACCTTTGCTGTTATCTCCAAAGGTAACCACTGGGCCAGCTTTCTCAACCACATTTGATAGCAGGGCTCTATCTCCGGTCATATATCTTGACGATCCACTGTCAAGAATCCACACTGCCGGTTTTACCTATTTAATGCCCTACAATACAAATAGATTAGACCTTCTTCGGAACCCAAACTTGACTGGGTCCGGCATACTTGTAGAATTGGCCTTTATTAGGCAAAACAATATTCTTAACTTTTATGTTCTCAACTTTTTCAATGACTGGACATTTGACCTTGTAAATAGCCTTAACAAATTTCTGTTTAGGCTTAGGCACAAATGTCTCCTTTCTAGCCTTAGGAGGACTAGCAGTCTTAGACCTATTATGCTTCCTATTATTCACATGCTGACGAGGAGTAGTCTTATCACTAGAAACATGCTTACAATTAAAATAAGCATACATCAAATTAAAAGCACAAGACATACAATTAGGAACACCATATGCTTTATGAGAGGGATTAACAACTGGCAAATTATGCATGGTAGACATGGCATTTTTGTTATCCAACTCATGTGTGTCTGAGTTAGTCTCAGTTGCTTTCACAACTTTGACTGGAACTTTCGACACACTTGGCTTGGAAACAACCTTTTCATTAGCAAGATCTTCAGCATGTATTTCTTCTTGAATAATAAAGGAGGTCTCATCAAATGGTTCAGTAATTGATCCTTTATAGAGGGGTTTATCAACACCCTTAAGCACATGTGGTACTTTCCTACCTTTAGCACAGACATGAGGAGGGGAGTTTATGCCTAATTCTCCAATAGCAACATTGTAATCAAAACCTATTCCAGATTTTTTATTAATAGCTTGCTTATTGTAGAACTCTTTAGCCTTCGAACAAGAATTAAAGTAAGCTTTAACCTTAGTTTCAAGACCGGTGATCTTGTCTTTGAGAATAGTTTCGAGTTGTCTATAACAGTTAACTCTATTCTCTAGAAAAGATACTTGTTCTTTTAATTTGTCTTGATTAATGTGCACAAGTCTTAATTCATTGACCTCTTTCTTAAGGTCTTTGATATGTTGAATTAACATTTCATTATCACGACGAGCACAATCTAAGGAACCTCCTAGATGATAAACTAATTCAGCATCAGTAAATTTTACCTCTTTTCTTGACGATGAAGTATTTCCATCAATAGCCATAAGAGCAAGATTCCCATCTTCTTCATCTTCACTATCAGTATCATCCCAGCTTCTTCCCTTTGCCAGATAAGCCCTTTCAGAGTTACTCTTCTGATTTAAATCATAAGAGTTCTTTCTTACTTGCTTTGGCTTCCTGTATTTTGTGTCAAAGTGTCCCAACTCATTGCATTTAAAGCATCGAATGGTGCTCCGATCAACCATCCCTGTTTTGTATTAACCACTGCTGGTGTTAGAGGATGAAGATCCACCTTTCTGGAATCTGTTGTAGTTGGACTTGTACTTGAACTTGGGATTTCTCTTGAATCTGACATTGGAGAATCTCTTGACAATCTGGGCCATTGACTCATCTTCCAATTGCTCCAACTCTTCCAAGGAGTAAAAATCATCACCGGATTGATTTGTAGTAGGAGGATCATATTTTGCTACTATCACATTTTCCTCAGCCTTGGAAGACTGTACCATTCTCTCTGACTGTTGAGATTGTTGTTGTTATTGTTGACCTTTAGCTACTAGAGCAGTAGACGTGCTGACCACTCTACCTTTCCCGTAGACTTCCTTCTGCTGAATCTGCTCCAACTCATAGGTTTTTAACACACCATAGAGCCTTTCCAAAGAAATCTCACCCAGATCTCTCGCTTCTCTTATGGCAGTGATTCTATGTTCAAGATGAGTTGGCAGTGTTAAAAGGAACTTTTTGTTGATCTCCCTGATTGAATAATATT
This sequence comes from Apium graveolens, assembly GCF_009905375.1. Lineage (NCBI taxonomy): Eukaryota > Viridiplantae > Streptophyta > Magnoliopsida > Apiales > Apiaceae > Apium > Apium graveolens. The sequence continues at coordinate 20,688,035 of NC_133651.1, forward strand.
TTCCATTTATGTTCAGGTTGTTGATCAATGCATTGTACCTCTCGAACACTTCAGTAATTCCTTCTCCTGGATTGGATTTAAAATGTTCATACTCAGAGGTTAGGATCTCTAACTTGTTCTCCCTAACTTCCTCTGTGCCTTCATTAATCACCTCAATAGTTTTCCAGATGTGTTTAGAATTTTTACAGTTCATCACATGTCTGTTCATCAAGTGATCAAGGGAATCAACTAAAATTAATTGAAGGCTGGCATCTAAAGAGGCTTCTTCCTTTTCAGCAGGACTAAAATCCTCAGGATCTTTTGCATAGGTTCTAGCTTTGGTAATTACAACATCATCTTCTATAACCTCTGATTCAATAACCATCGGAATTTTTGGACCCTTCTTTAACAAGTCCAGATATTTGGGATTTGCAACTTGTGAAAACAAGAGCATCTTCTTCTTCCACATAATATAATTTTCTTTATCAAACAGTGGAATTTTAACGGTTCCAACTTTTCGTGAAGTCATTATGAATTTTTGAATAAATAAAAATTCAAGGAGTTAAAAAATCACAAAAGTCTAGGATCTTGATTTGTTCGTTAATCAGAAGGCTCTGATACCAATTGTTAGGTCCCAATATATTTGTAGACGGGGGGTTGAATACAAACTTTACCATTTAATCAAATTTAATGCGGAATAAAAAAGTGAAACAAAATTCAAGTTAAATAAAACTATTATTAAACTTGAAAGGTGTTACAACAACGGTATCGATTACAAGAGATTAATCTTAAATAAATTATCACAAATCTAGAATAAATTCGACATGAACTTTTTCTATTTTTGCAATAAAAAGATCAAATGCTAGAAGCAATTTGAGATTAAGTTCTAGGGATTTTGATCCGCTCGATAGTTACACAAGAACAAGAGAATGATTTCTAGTGGTTTAGATTTAACTTTAATTGCTATAAATTAATGATCTGGTTTCAGCAGTGAGAGATATAATGTTTGTTTCGGTTGCTGTGCTTTTGTTCTTGAGTTGTTGAAGTATGTTGAATGTCTGATAGATGATTTGAATGCCTGCTGCTGTTGTCTTTAATAAATCAATCAACACAAATCAATTGAACTGGCAAGACAATCGGCATGACAATTGATTGAACTAGCAAGATAATCGGCATGGCAATTGATTGAACTAGCAAGACAATCCCATAGCTGGTAGAACTTTCGGTGAGACAATTTGTTGTACTACCATGACAATCGGTATGACTATCTCCTGAACTAGCATGACAATCGGTATGACAATCTGATTGTCATACCAGTTCAATTGATTGTTATGCTGAATTAATATTGAATATAAATTCAAAATCAATTCTGAAAATTCATAATATTAATTTAGAATTAATTAATCAATTAATTCAATTAATTAATAAATTAATCTTTGCAGATATAATTTATTTTCTTAATTAAATTATATGACTTAATTAATTAATAGAGAATTAATACTACTCTTGAACATCAACCATTCTTCTGAAAATCTTCTGAAAATTATGAATCAATTCCACCACTTCAATGTTGACACTCGATGTACTGTCTGGTTCATGAGTGACTAACTTCCGTGACGTATCTTCATGACTTGACTTTGATAACTTGATTTTCTGCAGATTAAATCCCTGTAATTATCTGATACCCTGACAAGATCTCTGTCACTTGATTAAATCCAAAATTTTGATTTATATCACTGAGGCTTGATCAATTTCTTAAACTTCTTCTGGTGAATTAATTCCTCAAGTCTGTAGATGAACATTGTTTCTGAATCCTTGACAAATGTTACTTTGAGAGATCTCTTTGACGATAGATCCATTATTTACTTGTTACATTCTTATTTGAGTTGAGTTAAATCCTCGAATAAACAAATAGGCTATGACATATGCCTTTCAGTATGAGCACTTTGACTCAAAAAGTGATGAGTCATTAACTGACTTATATGACAGGTTTGTCAAACTCTTGAGTGATCTGTCACTAGTGGACAAGGAATATGATCTTGAAGATTCAAATCTAAAATTCCTTTTAGCTCTTCCTGAAAGTTGGGATTTGAAGGCTACTATTATAAGAGACAACTATGCTCTTGATGAAACTACTCTTGACGAGATTTATGGTATGCTCAAGACTTATGAACTTGAGATGTATCAAAGAAGCAAGAGACAAGGGGAAAGTCAAGGACAATTGCTCTTAAGGCTGAGGAGGAATTCCCCAAAGTGGCTGTCTCAAAGAAAGGCAAAGGAAAAGCTCTCATCACAAAGTCTGATTCAGAATCATCAAGTTCTGATGATGATGATTTAGAAACTGAAAGTTTACCTGAAATAGATGTTGATGAAGAGATGATGAAATTGTGTGCTCTTATGGTGAAGGGTATCACAAAGATAGCCTACAGGAAATTCAGAAGGGGAAAGAAGTTTTTCAAGAAAGGTGGAAGTACTGATAAGAAAGGTTTCAAAAAGTATGAAGGCAAAAGTGCAAAGTCTGACAGATGAGACAACTCAAAAGTCAAATGATACAATTATGGTGAAAGAGGCCACATATCTCCTGACTGCAAGAAAGGAAAGAGTGACAAAGGCAAGACACTTGTCACAAAGAAGAAAAGCTGGACAGACTCTTCAGATTCTGAAGATGAAGTGGATTATGCTTTAATGGCAAATGCTGATGGCAGCCCTGAAACTGCTGAATTAAAGGTACCTCAAACAACTTATGCCTTTCATACTGATGATATTACTGAGTTGAGATTATATCTTAAAACCATGTTTATTAGCTATAGAGATCAAACTTCAACATGTGAAATATTAACTTCTGAAAATCTTGCTTATAATAAAATGAATGATTATTTAGAAAAAGAGTTAGTTATGTTCCAACAAACTCAGAAAGAGAGAGATGATGCTTTTTATGTTAGAGATGAATTGCTAAAATTGAATAAATCTCTCAAAACTGAGTTAGAAAAAGAAAAAGAGATTATCAGGACTTATACTAACTCTGGAAAAACAACTCAGAATTTATTAAGTAGTGGAAACTGGAAGGAGGGCTTAGGTTATGGAGATGATAAAAGTAAAAAAGGAACTAAACAAATTGAGCCAATTGTTGTTAAATAAGCTGTTAAGCCAAAGGTAAATCCTGTTAAGTTTGTAGCTAAAACTGTAAAGTCTGATTCTGAAAAGATGAAAGAGTCTGTGATAGAAGTTAAGGAGAAGTCTACTTCTGACAAATTAGAATAGGATAAACCAGCTGAAGTCAACATAGGCTGAATAACAAAGAAGCAGCTTAAGCATAAGCTGAAAGAAATAAGGAATTTCAACAAGGTTAAGTCAGCTAGGAAAAATAGGAATGGAAAGGAAGGTGTGAATAAAAACAATAATTATATGCCTGTTCCCAATGCTCCTAGAAAGAAATGTTATAACTGTGGAAACTCTAACCATCTTGCTTCTTTTTGCAGGAAGAATAAGAATATAAACTCTTTACCTCCTAAGTGAGGAGTTAAGAGTCAGTTTGTTAGGTTTAAGCCACAAAATCCTTGTTTTCATTGTGGTAGTTTATGGAATCCCATTTATACTTGTAAGGAATATCATAGTTTGTACTATGATTATTATCAAATAAAACCTTCTTTGAAGAAAGTTATTTTAATTCCTTCTAGTGTAAAGTCTGCAAAGTCTGATATAAGTTCTGATAAACAGCATGTTAGCATAAACTCTGATATTAAATCCGCTGCAAATGCTAACAAACTTAAAAAGGCCAAAGGATCCAAGCAAGTCTGGGTCCTTAAAACTAACCAGTAGTGGTCTTTGTGATTGCAGGGCAACATGAAAAACATCCTAGTACTGGATAGTGGATGTTCATGACATATGACTGGAAATAAAGCCCTGCTCTCAGACTTTATGGAGAAAGCTTGCCCAGGAGTTTCTTATGGAGATGGCAACATGGGAAAAACTCTGGGATATGGCAGTATTAATCTTGGGAATGTCATAATTGAAATAGTAGCTCTTGTCTCAGGACTTTAACACAATCTGCTGAGTGTGAGTCAAATCTGTGACAGAGGTTATCATGTGGATTTCTTTGAAGAACACTGTGAAGTTGTAAGCAATTCTACAGGCAAAGTGGTTCTGAAAGGATACAGACATGGTAACATTTATGAAGCCAGACTTTCAACAAGTTCTGATGGTTCTGCAATCTGTCTGTTGAGTAGAGCATCAATTGAAAAAAGCTGGAATTGGCACAAAAGACTCTCTCATTTAAATTTCAATAACATAAATGAGCTTGTAAAGAAAGATCTTGTGAGAGGATTGCCAAAATCAGTATTTGCTCCTGATGGCCTTTGTGATTCATGTCAAAAGGCAAAATAAAGAAAATCTTCTTTCAAGAGCAAAACTGAGTCATCAATTCTTGAGCCTTATCACCTACTGCATGTTGATCTATTTGGTCCAGTCAATATCATGTCTATTGCAAAGAAGAAATATGCTATGGCTATAGTGGATGAGTTCACAAGGTACACTTGGGTGTACTTCTTGCACAAGAAGAATGAAACTGCATTTACTCTAACTAATCATGTCAGATAGCGGGATAAGTTGGTCAAAGATTCTGTTAAAATTATAAGAAGTGATAATGGTACTGAGTTTAAGAATTCAATCATGGAAGAGTTCTACAAAGAGCATGGAATCAAACAGGAATTTTTTGCACCTGGAACTCCACAGCAAAATGGAGTTGTAGAAAGAAAGAACATGACTCTCATTGAAGCTGCACGAACTATGCTTGATGAAGCAAAGCTGCCAACCTACTTTTGGGCTGAAGCTGTGCAGACCGCTTATTTTACACAGAATGCAACATTCATAACCAAGCATGGAAAAACACCATATGAGATGGTGAAGAAAAAGAAGCCAAATCTGAAATACTTTCATGTATTTGGATGTAAGTGTTTTGTTCTTAAGACTCATCCTAAACAGCTATCAAAATTTGATCTAAAAGCTGATGAAGGAATTTTTGTTGGATATCCACTTTCCACAAAATCCTTCAGAGTCTACAATTTAAGAACAAGGGTTGTCATGGAATCTATCAATGTATCTTTTGATGATAAGAAGATTATTGGACTTGAAGATTTCAATGATCACGATCAGCTGAGATTTGAAAATGAAGACTTAAATTCTGATTCTATAAATTCTGATGACTTAAACTCTGAACCTGTAAGTACTGATGTCATTGAATCTGTGGTAACAACTCCAAAGGAAAATGCACCTTTCCAGGGGGAGCAAGCTGAAGATCCTACCACATCTCAAGACTCTCAAGAAGCATCAGAAACTATCATTGGCTCTTCAAGTTCTGATTCATCTAGTTCTGATGAGCCAAATTCTAATAATTCTGGAAAATCCTGAAGGATCCAAGTCAAACTCTGAAGTCTCAGAGAGCATAACTATAGGTGGAGCATCAGAAAATGCTGATGAAGATAACATGGATCATGGGGGAGGATCCAGTTCTAGAAGTCAACTTCAATCTGCAAGAAAGTGGACCAAATCACATATACCTGACTTAATTATTGGAGATTCTGAAGCAGGTGTCAGAACTAGAACTGCAACATCAAATGAATGTCTCTATCATTGTTTTCTAATCTCAGACTGAACCAAAGAAAGTGGAAGAAGCTCTTCAAGATGCTGATTGGGTGCAAACAATGCACGAAGAGTTAAATGAATTTGAAAGAAATAAAGTCTGGACCCTAGTGCCAAGACCAAAGAACAGATCAGTTGTTGGCACAAAATGAGTGTTCAGAAACAAAACTGATAGTGATGGCATAATTACAAGGAATAAAGCAAGGCTGGTTGCTAAAGGCTACTCTCAACAAGAGGGTATTGATTATGATGAAACATTTGCACCAGTTGCTAGATTAGAAGCCATAAGGATCTTTTTGGCTTATGATGCTCACAAAAAGTTTAAAGTCTTTCAAATGGATGTGAAAAGTACTTTTCTTAATGGAGAATTGGAAGAAGAGGTCTATGTTGAACAACCTCCAGGCTTTGTAGATTCAAAATTTCCAAATCATGTCTTCAAGCTTGAAAAAGCACTTTATGGCCTTAAGCAAGCTCCTAGAGCATGGTATGAGACTTTAGCTCAATTCCTTCTGGAAAGTGGATTTCACAGAGGTACAATTGATAAAACACTGTTCTACCTCAACCATGGAAAGGACTGTAAGTTGTAGTTAATAGTCTTATTAAACTCTTATTGCATTTGAACTTAAATGTTTTTGACATCATCGAATCTATTAACTTGTATATTTTGCACATTTACAAGTTGGGGGAGATTGTTAGATATATTTGAGATGTCATGTCTAATATGTTTCATGTTTAGTTTTCATATCTTAACAAACAGGAAATATCAGTAATTACTGAAATTTACTGGAAGTCAGAACTCAAGGATATCAGGACTTAAATTATCAGAAGATAAATATCAGAAGATGGATACCAGAACTTAAGTACGGGAGGACTGACAGTTAAGGAAAGAAGCTGATTTACAGGAAAGAAGATCGAGACTAATACAAAAAGAAGATATGCATGGAAAGAGTTAGAGGACTTAAAGACTTGTATAAGGTATCTGATTGATATATTTTAGGAGACAGAATTATATTCCATATCAATTAGAAGTTATCTTGTAACTGTGTACTATAAAAACACAGACATAGGTTTACACTATATGTGTTATCATTATCGAGAAGATCATATATTGTAACCTAGCAGCTCTCATGATATTTGTTCATCACTGAGAGAGAACAGTTCCATTATAACAGAGTTTATTATATCGAATATATCTGTTTACTGTTACTTGTGTTTGAAATCGATTTGATTGTATTCTACACTGTATTCAACCCCCTTCTACAGTGTTGTGTGACCTAACCTATATATATAATCACAACTTTAAACAATACAGCTTACACTAGTCCGCAAACCCTGGACCAACCACCGTCCAAAAACTTCTTCTTTGCTTCCTTGAATTACGCGGCTTAACAGCGCAAGCTAATCCTCACTGGAGGTTAAATTTAAAAACAGGCAAGTATGTGCGAAAGAAATGCTCAACAAGTTCAATATAATATATAGATGGTCGTTTTGATATAAAACTGACATCTGCATGAAGCAGAACATTTTAAAATCATAATTGTTGAAACAGATAATTTATTAAAGAATCGGATAATTGTTTCTCACTGTATTCAAAACTCTTTTTGATATTTTCGAGTGAAATGCTTCAGCAATACTTTTAATCTTGACGAGAATAAAACTTGTAAAACAGTGTTTACTGAAATATCGTAAACAACAACAACATGAAACAATGATTATGGACTGAATCATAAACTTTATTCAAAACCGAACTCATGATATTAATACTCATTTTGTTGTCATATCAAATTAGATATCAATACGAACTTTGATGCTCACAACATCCCATATTGAAGTCAACATCAATCATCTATATTATTACTACCTTTGATATTTAACAACAAACTAACTATCAACATCAACCAGAATCTGAATCAAAACTGTATATCACCTTTTATTTAAAACAGGAACATTGGATAATCACTTATTAGATGATTATCAAAAATAATTTAAAAATAGAAATTTAGATTGGAATCCTCGAACGACGGTGTGTTGCCTCCGGTGATCAGCCGCGGAGCAACACCGAGTATCCCGAAGCATATCCAACTAAACAAAGGGGTATCCAAGGCACATATTGGCCTAAAAAGGTTTTATATCATGTATAATACATAGCTCACACTAGACCGCCTCCACGGCCTCTTACGCAACCATCCAATCTTAAAATATTTTAATGAAAGGATTCATAATACTCGACACCCTTATAAATTTTATTGGCCCATTTACTTGGGCAGAAAACCTAAAACAACATCATCTTTCTTAAAATCCAAAACATTTATAAATCCGATAGTTGGATAAGTAAAACACCTGATTATTCTGAACATAGAATAACAGATAAGTACTTGCATAAACGGAAACATTTATTTCAGCGATATGTAAAACATTTATCTATTCCGAATTGAGAATAGGGAAATCACTACTTGCATAATAGGATTTAAAATAAATATCACTTGAACAATAAGTGATAATAGGGATACTTGCCTTTAGGTTTTTAGCAGTTAGTCACACGCGCAATAACACACTTATCTCAGTCTGGCATCTCATGACCTCGTTGTCCTTCTATTTTGACAACTCACTGATATGCTGCTCCTGCGATTGCTAGAAGCTTGATAACCAACACCATTCTATTTCACTCTTTATCTAACTTCTTGTCCCGATCAACTCGAGCGATCTATATCTATAATTAAAAGATACAACTTTAATCGTCTAAACGATAATTACTCGACGAACTGCGCGTCAAAACCCTATTGTCTACCCATACGATAGCCCACACATAAAGAAAACAGCAAAACACAGGACTCTTGACCCACATATGCACATAATTCACATAACATGTAAACACGTAACTCACATATCACATAATTCATATCACATATGCTTCAGTTCGTCAAAAGGTTCGACTAGTACGTTTAAAATTGAAACCGGGTCAAAATACGTCTTTTTGATAAATACGCGACTCAGAATTAACTTACAAAATAAGCGACCTTTCGAAATAAAAATATTTTGGTCTCGAAAGTATTTTTAATGAAAGTGGAATATTTTTCTGAATCTAGACGCGTTCGTTTCGTATTAAACGGACAAATGGTCTATTTATTACGAATAAATTAAAATAAATTATAAATAATTGAATCAAATTATGATTTTCGAAAATAATAAAAGATAATAATTTGAAATTGAAATAAATATTTTAGAAAAACTTTCGAAATAACGTCTTTGTAAAACGGACTTTTCCCGGGGTCATACCCCTCAAAATCAATCCCAAACAACACAATCCAACTGTACTATAATAAAATCAATAGATTTAAAACACACAATAATTTATATTTGCACGTATAAACACGCCAGAAATGAAAAACACGGCCCAAAGCGACTTCTACAACAACTTCTGAAATTTATGAAATAAGTATATAAACACTAACATGCTATAATATACAAAGTACAAAAGCGGAATTTCGAAATCGTTACCCAAGATAAATTCTGATCACCCCGAAGAGAAAATCTGATGTACACATGCTGAAATGCCATGTGGAGTAGTCAACACCGCCAAACTCCTTTTCTACGCCCCGAAAATAAATTAAAACGAAAATATGCTCCGCAAATTATCTCCTCAAAACCTTGTAATATATATACCTATGTGTAGGTATCGAAGCGCTGATCGTTTATATATATAACAATTGAAATTTGGATAAACATTTGAGAGATATGAATTTTTAAAATTAAAAGTAAATAAACATACGAAGAAAAGGAGACAGAGGGGAGAGAGATAGTAGAGAGAGATGTAGAGAATGGGGAGGGGGCGGTAGAGGTAAAAAGAATAAGGGGGAGGGGAATTGTTTTGTGCGCGTGAAAACAAGGGGCGGCTGTACAGGTAAGAAAAATGAGGGAGGCGGTGATAACAGCTAACCTCGACTTTTTGTTTTGTTTTGTCTTTTTTGTTTTTTTTTACAACAGAAACACGGGTACATCCCTTACACATGGCACGTGTCCTCTGCTTTGACACGTGTCATGTTCTGATATGTAGGCTGGTTTTTTACTCGCATTTTAATACATTAAGGATATAATTTGCGAGTAAAAATAAATCAAAAAATTACCAAAATACTTTTAAAATTTCCCAAAATATTTGAAAACTAATAAAATAATTTTTTTGTAATTTTTAAAATATTTTTGAATTGTGCATCTAACCCGTATTTTTGATTTAACGAACAAACTTGCGAGTGAAACTAACTTGAAAAAAATACCGAAATACTTCTAAAATTCTCTGAATATTTAAAAACTAATAATATAAAATTTTCATAATTTTTAAAACATTTATGAATTGTGCAATATACCCACATTTTACGATTTAACGAATAAACTTGCGGGTAAATATAATCCAAAAATTTTCTGAAATAATTTTAAAATTCTCTAAATATTAAAAACTTAAGACAATATGAGTTTCATGATTTTTGAAATATTCTGAAATTTAATACTGAATTTACACTTATATATCGGATCCAAAAATAGATTACTTAGCCACTAAGTAACTATAAAAATGATACAATTTAATACCAGATATGGATAATTATCAAAACCGAGCTTCTTATAAATACCCTATGAGAAAATAATGTAAAAATATCCCGTCTCTCGAGAATACGGGTTTTATTGATATACCGAAATGATTATCTTATCGAAAATTTTGCGCCGTGACTCCCACGGGTCAAACCGTACTCCGAATCGAAAAAGTCAAAACACGGAAAATGTTCAGAATAATCAAATTAGGTTAGGAAAGAGTTTTTCGAAGAGTTCTGGGTTGTAAAAGCATAAAAACGGTTAAAGTTGGACGATTCCCGGCTTTATAGCATAGTTTTATAATTACTCAGAAAATAATTATTAAATCTATAAATCCTTATTAAATCATATAACAATCCAAAAATTACCAGAAAATACCATAATTATCTATACTTTATTCTGGACATATTAAAAATCAAAATACTTACACTTTATCACATATACACACCCAAATATAAATATCAATCAACAGATAATTCACCAAAATTCCCATATTAATCACATAATAATTATTTATTAATAAAAAATAATTGCACGATATTTCCCGGATATTATAAAATAATTTCAATTTACCAATATCGATAAGATCGACTTTCAAATAACTTTTGAAAATAATATATTTAAGTAAATATTTTCAGAAATTAATAAGGATCAATATAACACTTAACAATTAGCACATTACCATTTAATAACACCAACTCGTCAAACAGGAATAAAATATCCACCATTTTATTCCTTCCAAATCAGAAAATCACATAAATATATTCAAATATTAATAATAATAATTCTGAAAATACGGGATATCACATCAATCATCACAGAAAGGGTACAATTCACAAGAACCATCTTCTTAAAGTGAAGATGCAACTGTTCATGCCTTAGCTACACATGAACCACCTACTCAAAGTGTAGGTGCAAGCATAAAATCACAACTGACTATTCCTGACATTGCTCAAGGAAGTCAAATTTCTGTGGTTGATGACATTTTGAAGACAGTACAACACAGGACAACTCATCAAAAGCACATTGTTGATTTTGATGTTATTATCAATGATCCTATCTTTGAGGAAAGTACACAAGAACCTTCAGTTCAAAGGATTGAAGAAGCTTCTACACCTCAAGTCACACAAGAACCAACAGTTCAAAATACTGTTGCAGACTTATTATCAAATCCTGATATGGAGTCAATTCTTGACAAGCAGCACACTCTTGACACAAAGTCAATTCCTGATGCAGCTGTTCCTGGTTCTACAAATCCAGATGTACTGATCACTTCTCAAGATAAGATTGAAGCAATCTTGGTGCAACCACTCAAGGCCATACCAATGATTGATTTTTCTTAAGGTACAAATTCTTTACGCTCTATTTTATCTGATGACATGGCTATGATTAGACCTTTATAAAGGAATACCTCTAGTCATATGATCACATATAACTCTTATAAGATACCTCTTATTTCTGTAGGACAAACTACTCTGAGCTTTTCTTGTGAGAATGAGAGAAAAGATTTAGCGAAAAATAGAATTAAAGAGAGGTATGATCCTTACCTGTCAAAAGGAGAGTTAGATGAGAGTCAGGATTTAGTTAATCCTTGTGAGGCAGCTCTGACTATTAAAAGTCATGAGATAAGTGGTGTGAGAAGTGATGAGATCACTTTAAAAGAACAGAGAGATTTAGGTACTCATGGTTCTTTTATTACAGGATCTACACAGGTAACTAAGCCTTCTAAATCCCATCTTGATTAAAAGCTCAAAGGCATAGTTCCTGATTTTGATGTTGATTCTGATATTCCTGGGAAATCTTCCGGTGATCATGATGATTCTGATGACTCTGATGATGATAATCCTGATGATGCTGCTCTGAAAGCTGGTATTGAAGCATCTAAATTATCTACTTTTGGTTCATCATCTGGTCATGCTACTATTCTACATCCTCATAGGGCTTATGAATAGAATCATTCTTGGAGATTACCCAGTGAGAAGATATCTATGGAATCTGCTCAGACTTTAGTTGATCATGTTGTTCGTTTGGTTTCAAATTTTGATATGAAAGCATCTATCAAATCCACTTCAGTTTTAGTTAAAGGACTGCATTCTTCTATCTCTGCTCTCAAGGATAATGTTACTTTCAGAGAAGAGATTGATGATCTTTACAAACAAAGTAGTTTGCTAAAAAGAATGTTTAGCTTGTAAACAAAAGAAGAGCTTTTGTATGAGAAGCTGACAGCTTTGGAAGCTGGTCAGAATGCTATAAATTCCAAGTTGGATGCTATTTTCTCTCTTCTACAAAGTCTAGATGCCAAAAGGGGGAGATAATATCAACGACAAAATGTCAACCTGAATCATTTTTGAGGAGAAATACTAATTCTGATGATGATGGTGATAAACGAGAGGAGGAGACCTCTGATGCTGTGAAAGTTCAAACTGGAACTTAAATATAAAGTCAAAGGACACAGTCAACTCAAGTCTCCAAGGATAGATCACATGGTGGATCACATGGATCTAACATGGAAGTTGCTCTTGTTACTCCTAGTTCAATTCCTGATGACAAGATTACAAGTTCTGATTCTTTTCCTAACACTGAAAGAGTTATTGTGATTCCTGATTTTGTGAAAACTGAAAAAGAAGGAATTCTATTTCGGATGGATTTACAGATTCTCTCTGCTTATGTCGAAGCTACTAATGCTGAAAATTTCAAGGAAGAAGAAATTATTTTTAACAGAGAAGAAAAGGCACAACAAGGAAAAATCAGAATTGTTGTTGACAAAGCAGACCAAGAATACAAGAATTTGTTTAAAAGATCTTAGCGAAATAGATGGAGGAGTACATATATGAAGATGTTGCAAAAAAGAGCAGAAAGGAGAGCTCAAGTATTTCCAAAGATCAAGAATAAATACAAATGGAGAAAAATAAGGGATCTTTTTTATAATGATAAATTGAGTTTTACTCCTTGAGGAATAAGGATGGATGATTTACTTGGTTCTAATACCATGGGAGATAAGAAGTCTTGGTTAGTACAAGCCAAGAATCTCAAGTTGATTGAACCATTCAAAAGAGCTGGAATAGGACATCATGAAGTTAAACTTGTCAACTTAAAGTTGTTGAACTTTATACTTGCTGATAGTCCGGATCTAGAAAATAACTGCTGATCATCTGGATAGACTTGAAGCTGTGAAGATTATTCTTGAAAAACATGATGATTCTGAATCTAAACAAAAGATCTTACTCTTATTGAAAAATGATCAAGTTTAAGTTCTTTAACTTGATGAACTGATAATCATGTCTACAAAGGAATTGAAGTATATTCACTATTTGATAAGAGTTGAAGATGAAACTTCAAGGTTATGGTTAAACATGATTCTTGCCAATATCAGAAGAAGGATACTGGATGATGGTCAATATTATTTTGGATAATATGTTCCTACATACATAAATTTCAGAGGGCAAGAAGTCAGCATGAAGAAAGGTGGAGCTGTCATTGAAAATATTCTTACTTAGAGGCATATAACCATGAATCTTGGTGGAAGGAAAACTTGCTATGTGTCACTAGAAGACATGATGACAGATGGAGCTCAAATCAGAAATCTGAGAGCTGCTATCTATCAATTATCTGATAAAACAGAGTATGAAATGAATTTGAAGATCAAGTTAGAAGATATTCTGTTGAAAAATATTGATGACAGAGTTAAAGCTTTTGTTCAAAGATACTGCAGAATTAATCAAGAAATATAAAGATCAAAGTCTGAAACAAAGTAAAATTTACACTATTTATTTTGTATATCTGGTTTTTGGCACTAGACAATTCTGTTAATATTTATGCTTATTCTGCAAAGCATAAATTTGGGGAGATTGTTGAGAATTGGCTAAGTCGAGAATCAGGATATGTCTAACAATCAGGATATGATCAACTGATGTGATATGATTATCCGTTGGAAGCTTCATTATCATCCGTTGACAATCTTTAGTCATCCGTTGATATATACAAATAATTATCCGTTGAAGCTACAACATATATCTGTTGATCAGGTTATCCGTTAAAAATGACTTGGATGATAAGTCAGTACTGCGAGATAAATCAGAAGGTGCTGATTTATAGGATCGTAGTTGATTTGGATATGTATGGAAAATTTTAGAATTATACTGTAACATATCTTGTAATTGATAGAGGACTAATTGTAGATGTGTAGTATATAAACACAGAATATGTTATCACAATGTGGTAAGAGCAGTACTCGAATATTTGCATAACCTAGAAGCTCTTAAGAATATTGTTCTTGAGAGAGTTTTGTAACAGTTTAATGAAGATCAATATAAATTGTTATTTGATTCATTTGTTCTTACTTTACTTTCATAATACATCGATTTATTTAGTAATTGTATCCAACATTCCAACCCCCTTAAACAATTGCTTTACTGGGCAACAATAGAAGAACAAATTAAAGAAGGCCCTGAGAATGTTTATGAAGACGATAATGATGGTAATGTTAAACTCCTTGTTATAGGTAAGCAAACATTGTCATTGAACACTTATACATCAGTGGAGGTAGATGATTTGTAACATGAGAGTTTAACTCAATCATTTTGTAAGGCAAGTCCCCAAATTTTTGAGATTGTGGTAAATTTTGAAAATTACGAGAACTTTAATATGAAGCATGAAATTAAATTGTCTTCACAACCTTATGTATAAATATTTAATGTTGGTTGGGATAATTTATTGCTTGACGATAACACAAGTGGAGATTTTATGGTTGACATTGCTAGTATGAGGTATAAGAATGCTAAATTTTCTAATAATTTTGATGTGGGTACAGGGTAATTAATATTGAGTAGGCCATATCACTTTGATGAGTTATGTCATAAACGTAGAGATGAAATAGTTGTCTTCATAGATGTTGATGGGAAACATGTTTTGTTTCCTTCAAAAGATAATGTTTTCTTGGAGGAATCGTATGAATGTATGGTGTCTCCTGATATAACACATGAGTTTTGCGACGCTGACTCTAAATTTGTTCTTGCGATGGTTAATCATGGTTGGTTTTTATTGATTCTTGTGACGATTTCATGTCGAAAAGTTATTTCGGAGGAAAAAGCTAGCACAATATTCCAATTAGAAATTTGCCTAAAAAGATACCACCATGGAGAGATAAGCAAGAGACATACAATATTCTGATTTTAGATGAGAACTCGAGGTCGAGGTTTTTAGAAGTGAAGGAGACTGATGTAAGACAAGAGGCCCGTGATTATAAAGAGAAACCTCACACGCATGGACTTGTAAGGAAGGAAGTGATGACAACAGTATGATCATGCTAACAGAATGCATGATCATACCAATATAGGGAATTGTTCAAAAGATCAAGGGAGAATAATAGTACGATCATGCTGACTGGATGCATGATCATTCCAAAACAGGAAAATGTTCCAGTGGGTTGAGATTGTGGTGTGTGAGCACGCCCAATACTGCATGATCACACTACCTTATAATAAATATTTAATTTTAATTAGGATTTTGTTTTATTTTATTTTAGGGTTCATTATCCCTATATGAACAATACTATGATGTAACAGAGGAAAATCTTTGATTGAATTAAAACCTAAGAGTTTCCGTTTATTTTTCTTGTGGATTCAAGAATTCTTTCTCGTGGATCCAAGATTTTCCTTGTGGATTCAAGGTATTTCAGGATTTTTTGTTTGAGAGTCCTTGCGAGGATTAGCATTTTCTTATCCTTAGCTTCCGTTCTGCGTCAGTCTGGGCTTAAGGCCTCGAATGGCTCTATATTTTTAGGTAAAGCCCGACCCGGTTAAAAGCTTGGGCTTCGGCTTGGCCTAATCCGATTAAAATCTGATTATTTAAATATATTTCCTTATATATTTATGTATTCACATTTACTATAAATATAAATAATATTTTAAACACATATATATTTATATATTCGTGACTAATAGGGAATAAAAATAACCCTAATCTCCATTAATTAGACCTGATTCGGTCCGAGATCGAAACCCGGTTAATATAGACAGGTAATCAATATAGCATTAATTGGGCTTTAGGGGTCGACATACCACGGATTTATCAATAAATTCGTAGGTCATAAATCGGCCCAGATTGTAGCTGAGAGAGTAAGTTCAAATCAGACTCCAACTCATAAAAGAGTAGTCCTCAATCCATAAAATTCAATAAGGAAGCAAATCTGTAACAACCCGTACTTCCGGACTATTAATTCTAAAATAAAAACTAATACAAAATACAATAATTAATCCAAAATTTTATCACTTAGCCCATGTTCAGATAATCAAATATAAACGCATGACATACAATTTTGAAAATACTAGCAAGATTGATCGAAAACTTACCTCAAATTCTGGCCAGATCTAAATTAAGCCTTTTTGACTATCTAAACAACATTTTCTTGGAAAACATGAAACAAAGTTGTTGAGAACGAAAAGACCTTTCCGAAAAGTCCAGAATTAACGAATTCTGCCTTACGATGAATTAACTATGAATTTTACAAGACTTCAGATTTTTTTGAGAAAAAGCCCTACGAATTATGATATTAAAAATGAGGAAAACGAATATGATGTATTTATAACGATAGAAAATCCTATATCTTAACCTACAAGTAATCCATATTAGAATCTGAACCAAATTTTAGGCCCGTTAGTCTAACTCAATTTTAATATTCTAATCTTTATCAACTTTCAACTTTTTTTTTTCATTATCCTATTATTATTATCATTCTAAAAATTATGGGATATTACAAAATCCCTACATTTTAGGACTCCAAAGTTCATTCTAAGTCTGAGACTTTCCCACCAAGTCTCCTAACCCTAATTAAACTCAAGGCTGCCCACGCCTATATAAAGGGTCTTACCCCTTACCATTCAGAACTATGTTTTTCTGACTTGATTCTTAGTATACAGCAAGGTACGTAGGTATCTTGTGAAGGAATATTGAGTCATAAAATATGAGAGCAGTCAAATAGAGTCTTGAGCTCATGAACCATAACATTAAATACACCCTAATTTTTTACCCATAACATTTGGCACCATCTGTGGGAAGATAAAAACAACTATGGTACTTACACGGAGCAGAAACAACAACAGAGCTGATGATCCCATCCCATAGTAAATGGTCTTATCCACGGTGGAGATACCCCCACGCTCGGACTATGCCACCGCCAAGAGAGGAACCTCTATAGGGGCATCCGTGACTCAAGCTCAAGGGACCGTGAATCCTATCATTCCCCAATCTGGATCTCAGTCAATCCTGACTTTAGGAGCGAACCCTCAAAAATCAAATTTGAACGCTACTTTGGGAGCACAATCTGCGAGTTTTGAAATGTCAACTATGGTGCACCATAGGCCAATAAACCCCACCTATGGGAAGTCGTTGTACCCTGAGGCTGGAGGAAGTAGGCTCCCCCACCTCCTCAACCACAACCATGGAATGACCCTAATTATATTAGAGGTCTACCACCAGTAAATAATGAATGAGATTTCTCTAGACCCTATATAACTGAGGAAAGTGGAGAATCAAGTAACGAAGACGCTCATCACAGGAGGAGACGTAGGGAAAAGAGCCCGTTGAAGGCAGGCGCCCCGAGCCCGTTGGAGGCAGGCGCCCCGAGTCCGTTGGAGGTAAGCGCTCTAAGTTTCAGGAAACTAAAGGGATGGCATCCCAGAATGTTTGAGGAAAGGATACGTGCCCATGAAGTAGAAATCCTAAGGCTTAAGAGAAATATGGAGAGGAGTCAATCTAAGTAGCCACCGAGAACCAACCAAGCTAGAGGAACAAAAAGGGTTACTCAAGTCATTGACTTGGAGGAGACTCCCAAAAGGAAAACAATGGATGTGCCTCGGGGAAACCCTTTTAAGCTGCTCACCCTAGAAGACCTAGACGATTCAACTCCGCCTTTCAGGGCAGAGATCATGAACACCCATATCACAAGGAAGTTCAATACGCCCAATATAAAGGCCTATGACGGGATTGGGGATCCGGCGAATCATGTAAGGACTTTCTCTAATGCACTACTGCTGCAACCTGTGAATGATGCAATCAAATACCGAACTTTCCCTCAAACCTTATCAGGGATGGCCCAAAGATGGTATAACCGCTTGCCCCGTAATTCGATCGAATCCTTCAGGGATTTAAGCCAAGCTTTCATCAAACAGTTTATCAGCGGGAAGGTGCATGAAAAAAGCTCAGCTTTTCTCATGAGCATTGTGCAGGGAGCAAAGGAATCTCTTAGGGATTACTTGAATCGTTTCACAAAAGGAGGCCTTGAAATTCCCGAATCTGAATGATAAGGTAGCTATGATAGCATTGCAGCAAGGAACCAAGGATGAGTTCTTCAAAATGTATTTGGCCAAGCGGCCACCAGAGAATGTTACAGCTCCAAAGTAGAGTAGGAAATTATATCCAAGTTGAAGAAAGCATGATGAAGACATGGGTAAGCAACGAGCCCGCTTGTGGCAAGAAGTGAAAGACAGACCAGGAATACAATGCAAATGAAAAGTATCCTCGAGTTAGCAAAGATACTGATTCATCACCAAAAAAGGGGGACCGGGAAAAAATTCACCGAGTATGATAGACTGAATGCTCCTAGGATTCAAATCTTAATGGAAATTGAGAGAGACAAAGATATTTGTTGGCCAAAGCCTTTGAAGGCTGATCCTGGCAAGCTAGATAAAAGCAAGTATTGTCGATTAACAAGGATGCTGGCCATGACACCGATGAGTGCTGGAAGCTAAAAGATGATATTGAGTTCTTTATTAGAAAAAGAAGATTGAGTAAGTACACTGGAGATGGTGAGAGGGGATAAAGGAACAATAATGCGAGAAGGATCTTTGATGACCGTAGGAGGGATCAAGATTATTAGGGGAGAAACCCCCAACTACGAGGATCAGTGATCAATACGATATTTGGGGGACCAACTACAACCGACTCTTCTAAAAACTCAAGGAAGGCTTATGCTCGAGAGGTCATGCACATAGTTGGAGAATCCCCGAAAGGGCCAAACTTGAGTGACAATGGCATTTATAAAAGCCTGAATTTTCAACATCGGTAAAAGACCTTTATGAATAGTAATCTTGCGATTTAATAAAAACTTTTAAAACCACACTATATACGAATTACCATATAAAGGTTTCGAATTGATATCACGTTTTTACAGAACAAATGAGTTTATGTAAAAGTCGTTAGTTCTCGAATAAAATCGATATTTCAAATGACCGTATTTTACGAGCTATCGAGGAATACGAGAATTACACTATGACCAAGAGAATTATAAGAATTGGAATTCCACAAATACAACCAAGTCCAAGTACAAGAAATATAAAGTAACTTACAATAAAAGGATTTATGATGCGAAATATTTTCGAGAAATAATCGAACTTACAAAAGGAAATTGAGTATTATACGCAAGTTGGCAAGTAGTAATTCTATACACACCATACAACTAGAGAATTAGAAGCTAACTAATGCAATTAGAAAGCCAAATGGGAAGCACAAAAACTAAACTATGCTAGCTAGTAGAATAGTACATGGAATAGTGAGTAAATAGTATAAAGTATGGTTGTAAGTTGTAAAGTCACAAGAGAAAGGCTTGAAAATCAGCCAAGAATATTATTCTATATCTATTTACAAACACATATATAGAAATACACATTATCACATAAATTATTTACAAGAAAGAAAAACTTCTCCCTTTCCATTTTCTTCCATTTAGCCATTCAAGAACACCAAAGAAAGAAATATTCAAAACTCACATTCTACTCATTCAAAATTCACCAAATTTTTACCAAAGCTCCTTCATATCATGGATAATGCACATACCAAATTTGAAACTCATCCATGGATTTTTCAATTTTATAAAAATGTTTGAAGTTGAGGGTGAATAGTTACTCCAAAAATTACTTTTTGTTTTCTTGATTTTCATTCAAAAAGATCTCACCAAGGATCTTAGGCTCATATTAAGTGATAAAAAACTTTAAATAATGTATAAAAAATATCAACCCTTTGATTTATTTGAGATATAAGTTTGAGTTTAAGTTATGTTTAAGTATATGTTGATTCATGGAATTCAGATTCTAAATGATTAGATCTTGATGGTTAATTGCTATGGATTGGCGTTGGTAATATTTTTTTAGAACTTATAAACTGACCTTACAATAAATATATTGGATTTGACAATTGGGTCATTGTTGAAAGGATTTGATGTAGTTAAAACCGAGAATCATTACGCGTATAACCGTTATAATGTTCGCTCGCGTTTAGGACTATTTTAAAGCATAAAATCGATATTTTTGAACACCACCTGCCATGAATGTAAAGATCATTTTTTTTAGTTTGTTACCATATAAATATAGCGTTGAGACAATTTACGGTTTAGGAGAAATGTTCATTTTAGTAAATATAGTCGAGAAAACTAAACTACTTTGTAGTAATGACTTTGAGGGTATAAATAAGGCCCTTAACAAATGTTAAGAATTATCAAACTTGTAAAAGAGATAAAATATATAGTAAGGAAGGCCTCTATAAAATTTTAGCATAAAAAGTTAAGATTTCAGTTTTATAAAAATATCAGAGCCGAAGTCGCGCAAAGTAAGAACACCAAAAATGACCATTACATAGCTACTGTATAAAAATGTTACTTTGGTAATTTCCGCCGTCTACCCAAAAATATGTTTGTAGTAATTTTGTGCTAAATAGTTTCTAGATCGTGCACGCGAAAACGGTGCGTCGATTGAGTTAACGTCTTGAGAGAAATCAATGTTTTAGTGAAAACATTATGAATAGTAAAACTCCGTAGTTGACTGAATTTTTAAAATATATTTCATCTATTTAAATTCATGTTTTCTAATTGATTTTTTTTATATATATATATATTAAAAAAACTCAAGAAGATCCTTGAGGTGATTTCATATTTAAATATTAATTTTTAAATTTATTAAAAATGTTAGAGTGTGAGTCGTGTAGTAGTAATATTCGGTAAAGTCAACTCCAGAAGATCACTTTGACCATCCATTATGACCAAGGGTTGATAGTTATTTTGAGTCGGTCGAGTATCAAAAATTGTATAGTATTATAGTTATTAGTATAATAAGTCGTTGATGGTATTAGGAAAACTGATTAAGATTATGATATTTGTTGATTAGAAAATCCGGAACGAGTGGAAGTCGGAGAACGTATCTTGGACTCCAGGCAAACCCTACTTTTGAGAACTGTTGTATTTTGGTTGTTTTTAAATATTGCAATAAATGTATTATATGCATGATGATGTATTACAATATTTTACAAATTATGATATATTAAATTATACGATATGTTAATAATTTTGGTATAAGAGATATTTTGGTTTAGAAGTTAAGATAAATTGCTTTACTCGAATATTGATGATTTGGTATAAGATTTGTACCTGGTGTAAAAATGAATAACGCTAGCGAGTAGGGTACTACGTTATATTTTAGACCGAGAGTCGATCGGTAAAGGTTACTGAAAATCCGGAGGTATTCCGGAGGCAATTATATTTATTTATACTTATTTTAAATAATAATACAAATATTTTCAAGGACACGATGTTCCTTTACGATTTAATAAATAATACTAAGTTATTTTATCAAATGTTTTCCAAAAATATTATTTCGAGAAACAAACGTTATTCATTATCTAATATTATTTAACTGGGGAATATTATTTTAAATATTCATTTAAAAGGGAATTTTTCTAGAATTATTATTTAATAATTACTTTAATTATTAAATATTTATTAATGATTTTTAATTGATTTAAAAATCAGAAAATATGATTTCGAAATATTTTCTGAGTTTCAGAAAAGTATTCTAATATCTACAAAACTTCGAAAAATATTATTTCAACTTATTTTAATTATTTTGGTTATAGTTTCAAGAGAAACTTTTCCTTAATTATTTCTTTATTAATAACGGTCAACTCACATTATTATAATACTTCCTCCAACACTTCTCGAAAGTATGTATATATATCAGTATGTACCTATCTATTATGCTTGGGGAATAAAAATAAGTTCCATATATATGATATGACTCTTAAAGGACAAGAAGGGGTAAACTCTAGTACTTTGTGTACGGGGGAGACTACTAATTATTACCGCATGAGAAGGTACCATTAATACTGATGGACATGCAAAGTGTGTAAAATATACTCGGGAGAAAGGGCAACATACATAGAATGTCCGAATGTGGCTAGGGTGACAACCGGGAGTAAGGAAGTCATCCCTCTAGTGGTAGAAAACTATATATATTTATATTATACGATTGATCATCATATAATAGGGGCTCCGATGAATATCCTAATCTTCCAATTGAAATTGATATGAAATACTGTAACTCAAGCCTAGGTGTTGGGTTTACGAAAGTATTCGTAAAATATTTGAGAAAATAAAAGATGGTTTTGAAAGAGGTGTATATCATCGAGAAAGTTATTCTCCTAAGTATATAATATTATGCGCAAAAATACAATTACAATTAAAAATTCTTCAATCTGTTTTATATTATGGTTGAACATTATTTCTCAATCTTGCTTTCTTTTAAATGTCACAACACAACATATAACCAGTATTCCGGTGAGGGACTTAGTCGTTTACAACCGCAGGGAGAAGTCCTTGCAGGCTGAGATATATTTAAGATATTATAGGATTATTGTAATTTCATATAGAGGTTACGAATAATAGTTTGAGATCCTGTAAAGTGTATTTGAGTTGTAATAAAAGAAGTTACATTTTGTACATTATTTCTAAAACTATAACTTATGTGTGTGAGATATTGGGGGTCTGTAAGGTGAATTGTTGGGTTATTAAAGTAATACAAGTTTCAGATGATTGGATGATTGCGTGACAACCCATATTCCTGACCCCGAATTTGGGGGCGTTACAACAATCGATGACTTTTATTTGGAAGGGGTCAAATTTCCTCATGATGATCTTCTAGTCATAACACCTATCATAGGGAACAACCCGGTAAAGAGAGTCATTGTAGATAATGGAGCATCAGAGGACATTTTACCTTATGATACCTTTATAAGGATGGGATATAATGATTCTCAGTTAACCCCGACTGATATGCCGACCTATGGGTTCGCTCGACTCCCATTGAAGGGATAATTAAACTACCTCTGACAATGGGTCAGGAGCCAAAGCAGGCTACACAAATGTTGAATTTTGGATGGTTAAAGCTGGATCTACGTATAATTATGCAATCATGGGGGTGACGGGCATACATGCCTTCAAGGCAGTTCCCCTCATCCTAAAATTCCGTGATCAAATTTCCAACAAGGAATGGTATAGGAGAATAAAGAGGAGACCAAAATATGGCAAGAAGCTGTTATGTAGCCTCGCTGAGGTTAGATGGAGCCGGGGGCAAGTTCTACCCATTGAAGATATGGATATCCATGAAAATGATGATAAATGAGGAAAGCCGACATAGGATTTGATCCCGATTCCTTTGGTTCCCGAAGATCCTGAGAAGGTAACTTTCATTGGAGTGTCACTTGAGGAGCCCCATAAAGGGACGCTAATAAGGTTTTTGCAAGAAAATAGTGATATGTTTGCATGGTCGACAATAGATATGCCTGGTATTGATCCTGAGCTGATCACCCATAAGTTAAATATTGATCCCAATTGAAAGACTTTAAACAAAAGAAAAGGAGTTTTACCTCTGAAAGGAAGGAAGCCATCAAACAAGAAGTCGAGAAACTTTTAGAGGCTGGATTCATTAAGGAGATACAATTTCTGGAATGGTTGGTAAATCCTGTAATGGTAAAGAAGGCTAATGGAAAGTGGAGGATATGTATTGACTTCACTGATCTGAATGACGCATGCCCAAAGGATTGTTTTCTTCTGCTAAGGATAGATACTTTGATAGATGCCACTTCAGGGCACGAGATGTTGAGTTTCATGGATGGATTCAACAGCTAAAATCAGAGCAATATGCATAAAGATAACATCCCAAAGATATCATTCATCACTAACTTTGGTGTTTTTTGTTATCTTGTTATGGAATTTGGTCTTAAAAATGCAGGAGCCACTTATCAAAGATTGGTAAAATAGATTTTTAAGGATCTCAATGGAAAGACTATCGAAGGTTACGTAAACGACATGTTAGTCAAGAGCCTTGCAAAGAAAGATCATATATGTGACGACCTCAACCCCGGGGTCAGGAGTTGACGTCACAAAACACAATTACCAAAAATATAAACAACAAAATTATTATTAAAATATACTAACTTGACCCCGAACCAAGATCCGATCCAGGTTCAAGTATAATTCAGGTTCTCATTATTACAAACTCTTTATTCAATATCTAAGACACACTAACTCTATTAAGCAACTCCTCAGACCTCATGGTCTGATAAAAACTACCTCAGAGGAGCCAGGTCCAGTAGGGGCAGGAACACGGGTCGGTCTGACTGATCTTCTAGGCATCTGCGAAATATATATAACAGTTTACAAGGGTGAGCATAATAGCTCAGCAGTACCAAATATGAATAACAGATTAAAACAGTAATGTAACAATAACGGGAACAGAGCTGTAATCATAATATTAACATTTCATAATGATAATCAAAGCAACTGGATATCACTAATTAGCATGCTTTGTGAAAACAACATAGTAGTGTGCTGCGTAATACCAGAGTCCAATTTTAGCATGCTAATCATTTTATAAAACCGCTGTATCAATCAATCATGCTTTTATATAATTTACAAATCCCAATCAGATACATAGCGGATATGTGAAGACAGCTGATCAAGCTATCAACACCAGACGGCTCTAACTGCCATCCCATTTACCTGTTCCAGGAACTCAGAGACTAGCTAGGTCTCTGACCTGCTGGACTAATCAGTTTTATAGTGTGCGCAACCGAATTAGCCTCTTATGCCACCTCAATAGGCCTACTTTGGCCCCAATGTATCCCATATCTGACCATTTTATCCAGTTTTCAAAACACTTGTACCTATCTCATTTTCAAAATCATTTATTTAACCAGCACACATTAAAATCCAGTTCGCAATTTATTTCATTCGAGATAGGTACCTTACGAAGTTACTTCTCCCCTAAACCATTTGAAAACAATGATTTATAACTACAGGGGATACGTAACTTAAAACGTTTCTGTTCCATTACGAGAATAAAACATTTAGCTATTCATATGCACTGAACCATAAAAGAATTGTCAGGGGTACTTGCCTTGCAATGCTTTACAAAACCCTAAGTAGCTTTCACACTGACTTTGATCCTGGAACAACTCGACTGGGATCTACAATTACCAAAATACCCTAATTAGTTATATCGACATGCTTGATATCCTCAAATACCAATAACCCAAATCTGACAACCCGACTCGTATTATTATTATTATACACATAATCATGTAATCACATCTCTCGCACATAAATAGGGGTAACACGTAACACATAATTATGTACGATTACAAATATATTTTTAGAAAATTTTGGCAGCAACTTCTTTATTTATAAGACTACCCGTCGATTATAATCGACGTCAACGATTCTCAACAATCCAAAACATTATTCCGTACAACCCAACACCAATTTAAATTAATTATTTAAATCCAAACATATTTTACATAATTATTTTATTTTATTCATTTATAGAATTTAGGACTCAGAACATCGTCAACACCGTCCACAATTGACTCACCGAAGTTCATCGTCAACGGCGACACAATTTATTGGCGCCCGATATATTACGGGTTCCCAAATAAATTATACCGATTATTGTAAAACCAATTCCAACACGAATAATTAATATCACGAATATTAATCAATAATTCCCTGTAATAAAAGAAATTAAATTAAAATCTACACAATCCAAACCAACAACCCCCAAACGGCCCAACAAGGCCCAACAACAAAACCCAACTGCCAGGCCCAATAATAGGCCCAACAGAACCAACAGAATCGAGCCCAACAGAATCCAACACAGGGAAACAGCACAGCAACCAACACGACCACAACACACACGCGCCGCGGCTCGCGCGCACACACCGCAAACAACACACACAACTGACACACATGACACACACAACACACACACACACAATCACAACACACACACACACAAGCATATACGGATGAACAGAGAAGCAAAACCGAGTGGCCGGAAAAAGAACCCACCGGAAAACGATGACGGCAACCGCACCGAGAAGCAATAGGAGAACGAAAAAGAAAAAAGAAGAGGAAGAGTGGAGAGATGAGAGATAACGAGAGATGAGAGAAGAGAGACTGTAGAGAAATCGAGATAGAGAGACAATGAGTCGAGAACAGGGATGAAAGGGGGGGGTTTGTTAAATTTTTTTTTTTTACAATTGCTCCTGCTGCAACACGTATCACAAAATTAAAGGATACGTGTCAATTCATTTATATATGAAATTGACACGTGTCCAAATATTATCCGGGGACCGAAAATTTCACTTATCGAACCGCCGCGACATTTAAAATGATCCCAGAAAATCATAAAAACCATCTTAATATATTATAAATATCCTGAAAAAAATAAAAATGTAACTTCCGAAATTTTAAAATAATCTTTAAAACACACTTTATGCCCGCATTTTAACATATAACGAAGCAATGTGCGGTTAAAACAACTTCCAAAAATTTCCAAAATAATTTTAAAATTATCAGAATAATACAAACTTAATAAAATATAAGTTTCATAATTTTTAAAGATTCCCATAATTAAATATGGATTTTAGCATTTAACACACTCAGAAAATCATTTAAAAAATGAATAATTAACAAAATATTAATTTCTCAATTTTATAAAGTCCTAAAAATAATTATTGAAATTATAAAATTAGAAAACTAATTTTAAAGACAACCCAAATATTTATGGAATTAAAATTACAATAAAATCACTTTTACAAGCAAAATAAAATCATGTAACTCACTAATAAATCACAAAATTCAATTCCAAATATCAACAAATCATAATTAATTAAGTACAGTCAATACTGCTGCCAAAAACCATTATACACCTTTTATTTATTTACTTAAACCTTTATTACACTTCCAAATAAAATAAAAATACACGAGTCGTTATATCCTTTCTCCCTTAAAAAGATTCTGTCCCCAGAATCTGACTCAACTAAATAAATGAGGATATTTATCAAGCATGTCTGACTCTAATTCCTAAGTAGACTCTTCTACTCGAGGATTTCTCCACAAAACTTTTACTATAGGAATTGACTTATTCCTAAGGACTCGTTCCTTATGGTCTAGGATTTGAACCGGTTGTTCTACATAGGACAAATCTGGTTGAAGCTCAATCGGTTCATATTCTATGACTTGATTCGAATTAGGAACATAGGGCTTCAACATAGACACGTGGAACACATTATGAATGTGCTGCCACTGTGGTGGTAACGCTATCTCATTAACGACCTTTCCCACTTTCTTCAAAACCTCAAAGGGTCCTATGAATCTAGGGCTAAGTTTACCCTTCTGACCAAATCGTACTAACCCTTTCCAAGGTGATACCTTTAGTAACACCAGAGCTCCTATCTCTAAGTCCATGTCCTTTCTATGTAAATCTGCATATTTTCTTTGTCTATCTTGAGCTGCTTCCAACCTTTTCCGAATCAACACTATGGCATCCTTAGTCTGCTGAACCAACTCAGGACCTAACACTTTCTTTTCTCCTACCTCAACCCAATACAACGGTGATCTGCACTTACGCCCATACAAAGCTTCATAAGGTGGCATCCCTATACTGGCATGGTAGCTGTTATTATACGAGAACTCAATCAAGGGTAGGTGCTCATCCCAATTATCCTTAAAATCTAAAACACAGACTCTCAATATATCTTCTATGGTCTGAATCGTCCTCTCACTTTGGCCATCCGTCTGAGGATGATAAGCGGTGCTCATATTCAATTTCGTTCCTAAGCACTCTTGGAATTTAGTCCAAAACCTGGAATTAAATCTCGGGTCTCGATCCGACACTATAGAAACAGGAACTCCATGTTTGGTAACTATATCATCCAAGTATAACTTCACTAGCCTTTCCAACGAATACCTTTCATTAATCAAAAGGAAATGCGCCGACTTAGTCAATCTGTCAATGATTACCCAAATAGCATCATGATTCGCTCTCGTCTTTGGCAATCCCACTACAAAATCCATAGCAATGTCTTCCCATTTCCATTGGGGAATCTCCAAAGGTTGTAGCAATCCACTCGGTCGTTGATGCTCTGCTTTCACCGTCTAACACACGTGACATTTACTTACCCAATTGCTAATATCCTTCTTCATTCCTGGCCACCAAAAATTTCTCTTCAAATCCTGGTACATCTTGGTAGTACCAGGGTGGATAAAAAACCTAGGGTTATGTGCTTCCTGCAATACTTCGTTCTTCAACTCCGTTACATCAGGAATCCAAACTCTGGACGAAAACCTATATAAACCTTGACTATCTTTTTGAGTATACAACTCTTCTCCTGTCAAAGTATCCAACTCTTGTTCCATAACTCCTTCTTGACATCTTCTAATCTTTTCCATCAAGGCCGGTTAGAAAGTAATTTCATATAGTTGCTCTTGACTTCCGTTAGATTCTCGAACTTCAATTTCCATTCTTTCCAAGTCTTGTGCCAATTCCTCCGCAATCTTAGCCATATTCAGCCTTTCCTTCCTACTTAAGGCATCAGCCACTACATTGGCTTTACCCGAGTGATAATTAATCGAACAATCATAATCCTTAATCAACTCCAACCACCTTCTCTGTCTCATGTTCATATCTTTTTGTGTGAATATGTACTTCAGGCTCTTATGATCCGTGTAAATATCGCATTTCTCGCCATACAAGTAGTGACGCCATAACTTTAAAGCAAATACTATAGCCGCCAATTCAAGGTCATGAACCGGATATTTCTGCTCGTGAGGCTTTAGCTGTTTGGAGGCATACGCAATCACTTTGATATGCTGCATTAATACACATCCCAATCCTTTCAAAGAAGCATCACTATAAATTACAAAGTTTCCCGTCTCATCTGGCAATGCTAGCACTGGAGCCGTCACAAGTCTTCGTTTTAACTCCTGGAAACTCTTTTCACACTTTTCCGTCCAAACGAACTTCTCATTCTTCCTGGTCAACTTAGTTAGTGGGGATGCAATCTTCGAGAAATCTTTCACAAACCTTCGATAATATCCTGCTAATCCAAGAAAACTTCTTATTTCCGTTGGTGTCTTCGGTTGCTCCTATTTTGATACGGCTTCAATCTTTACCGGGTCTGCTTTGATACCTTCTTTACTTATTACGTGACCAAGGAACTGTACTTCCGTCAGCCAAAACTCACACTTAGAAAACTTAGCATACAATTGCTTTTCTCTTAACTTTTGAAGGGCGATCTGCAGATGTACTGCGTGATCTTCTGGGTTCTTCGAATATATGAGGATGTCATCAATAAATACAATAACAAATTTATCCAAATACTCCTTATATACCCTATTCATCAAATCCATGAAAGCCGTTGGCGCATTCGTCAATCCAAACGACATTACTAGAAACTCGTAATGGCCATACCTTGTTCTGAATGCAATCTTGGGGATATCCTCTGGCTTTATTTTCAATTGATGATAGCCAGATGTTAAGTCAATCTTTGAGAAGTAACATGCGCCCTTAAGCTGATTAAACAAATCATCAATTCACGGCAAAGGATACTTATTCTTTATCGTCAACTTGTTCAGTTCTCTGTAATCAATGCACAATCTCATACTTCCATCCTTTTTCTTCACAAATAACACTGGAGCACCCCACGGGGAAACACTAGGTCGAATAACTCCTTTATCCAATAATTCCTGAAGTTACTTAGCCAATTCTTTCATTTCCATCGGGGCTATTCTGTATGGAGCCTTAGAAACTGGTTCAGCTCCAGGTATCAAATCAATGGAAAACACTATCTCACGATCAGGCGGCAATCCTGGTAATTCTTCTGCAAAAACATCAGGGAATTCTCTTACTATAGGGATCTCATCCAAAATGGGGGTCTCTTTCTTGGTATCCACTACATGAGCCAAGTACACTTCACATCCTTGCCTCAGCAATCTTCTTGCTTGCATCACTGAGAGAAACTTCCTATCTTGCCTCTTCCCTTGGTAATTGATCCTTCTATTATCTGAGGTGTACATAACAACTCTCTTTTCCTTACAATCAATATTTGCCCTATATCAAGACAACCAATCCATACCTAAAATAACATCAAAGTCTCCCAACTCGAAGGGTATTAAGTCAACAGGGAACATATACCCCGAAATTTCTAGGAAACAACTAGGACAAAATTGCTTTACAGGTACTTTATCTTTATTAGCCACTTCTATAGTTAGAGGTTCATCTAATTCTTCTAACATTAATCGCATTTTATTCACACAATTCACAGGTATAAAAGATTTGGACGCTCCCGAATCAAACAAAACATTAACAGGTACATAATTAAGAGTAAGCATACCTACCACCTCATCAGAATCATGAACTGGAGACTTCTGGGTCATCTTAAAAGTCCTAGCTCTCGCAGTACTGGTTGCTGGTCCTTGGGACACACTCTTTCTAACATTACCTTGAGTCACTGACTTGCAATTCCTAGCTATGTGTCCCACTTTGCCGCAACTAAAACAAGTAACTCCTTGAATCTCAGACTTACACTCCGTGGAATAGTGACCTTTCTGTCCACATTTAAAACAATTAACATTCTCTCGACACTGTCCACTGTGCTTTTTCCCACACGTCTTATAATCAACCACTGGCTTACTCATCCTCGTCGGGGCAGAGTTAACTGATGTTGTACCGGGCTTAACTTGGGGAAAGTTCTTCCCTTTAAACTTTTTATTCTTATTCTTGCCAAACCAACGCTGGAAGTTTCGACTTGCTATTCCTGATTCTGACTTTGCAGGTCCACTTTCAAATTTCCTTTTCTTCTCACCCTGCTCCTTTGCAGCTAACTTCTGATCACTCTCTATCACCAAGGCAGCCTGGACTACCGAAGTATAAGTCTTAAGCTGTAAGGCTACAACTCCACTCCTTATTTCTGGCTTCAACCCTTGTTGAAACCGCTTCGCTCGTTGGGCTTCTGAACTCACATATTCCGGTGCTATACGGGCCAACTCCATAAACTTCGCTTCATATTCCGTGACACTCCTATTTCCTTGTTTCAGCTCCAAAAATTCCCTCTCCATTTGACTTTGGAGACATGCTGAAAAGTATTTTTCCAAAAACAATTCTGTAAATCTGGTCCAGGGAACTGGACCTTCTCCTTCTAAGGCTCGTGTAGATTCCCACCAATAATTCGAATCATTCCTCAGAAAATAACTAGCATAATCAGTTTTTTAAATCCTCACTCACCTTGGTGAGCACAAACGCCTTTTCCATTTCCTTTAACCATATCCTGGCAGCGACAGGATCTACTTCTCCTTTAAACTCTGGGGGCTTCACTGCTTGAAAAGAATTAAAACTAACACCTTGATTTGCCCCTCTCATCTCATGCTGCTGTTGAATTTGTAGTTTCTGCTGTTGGATTTGCTGTTGTTGTTGCTGTATGAGCTGCTGTTGATGTTGTTGTTGTTGCAATTGTTGTTGCTGCTGCTGGAATTGTTGTTGCTGTTGGGCCAGCTGTACAGTCTGCTGACGCAACA
The DNA here is from genome assembly GCF_009905375.1 of Apium graveolens. NCBI lineage: Eukaryota > Viridiplantae > Streptophyta > Magnoliopsida > Apiales > Apiaceae > Apium > Apium graveolens. The sequence goes on from NC_133651.1 coordinate 20,719,908, forward strand.
AGTTCATCAAGTCACTCATGGAAGGATCCCCAGCAGATCAGTTATTGGGCTGAGAATTTCTCTTTGGTGGCATCTCCTGAAACATGATAGTCATATATAAGAAAATGGATTGCTCCATCAGTTTATATTTATGCATCAGGAGAGCGTTGCCACTAAGACAATATTCTCATCCCCCATTATAATTGGATCCGTCCTGAGTGAATGATTATAGTCTAAAAATGCCAGCAACAGAAACAACAATAATAATAACAACAATAATAGCAACGCACAATATATAAAAACTGAACAATAATATAAAGCAGCTGAACTACAGTAACCAACAGAATCCAACAAGTACAACTGAAAATACAACTAAAAAGAACCATCTGAATACACACCAAAATTGGCTGTCATAACAGCCTTGCCTACTACAACCTATCACAACATAATGTACATATACAAGGTAAACAATTGCAGAACTCCTGGAGGTCAACTCTAAGCTCTGCATCCCTCTACTGCAGCTCTGTCTAGCCACTACCACTGTCACCAATGGAACCTAGCTCAAACACTAGCTAGTTCACTAGGTCCTGATACTGCACAGCTCTGAACTTTGAACTAATGAAACGGTCGACAGATCTAGCCCTCTCTACAGCCATCTGGGTCAATGCTCTCACACGGGCTCGCACCTCAGGGGAAGGGGCAGAAATACCCTGAAATGGTACAATAGGTACCTGGTCCAACTGGGCAGCAAACTCTGGACTCTGATCTCTGATAAAGGAAGTATTCACCGCCCTATGGACATGATAAGGGATCGGTGAAGAAGTACCACTAGGGGCCACAGGAGGTACCGAAGGTCTTATCATGGAAGAACTGGGACCGCAGCCGGGAGGGAAATCCCTGACAGCAGACACAGACCTACGTACCCAACAGGGACGAGGACCAGATCCAGGGATGTCTCGAGGCACAAAAGAAGGAACTGGGGGAGGAGGCATATGGGTCTCCTCAGTAACAGCATCATGGGGTCTTTCAGAATCCGAGCTATCCGAATCAGAAGGATTCTCCCAAGATGGAGAACTCGAAATCGCAATAGGCCACTACCAACATAATAAATATACAGGCAAGACACAACCAGGTCAAGGCAATTCTATCAAAACATTTAATAGATGCCAGGGTAACGCCGTCGGAACCCTCGACTGACTCTAAAGGTTTGCTCCTCTATATGAGTTGCTGACTCACACTTAAAGACTCACGTTATCACCTACTTGACATAATCCCTAACCTGAATCAGGGACTTGAACCTGTAGCTCTGATACCAACTGTGACGGGCTCAACCCCGGGGTCAGGAGTTGACGTCACAAAACACAATTACCAAAAATATAAACAACAAAATTATTATTAAAATATACTAACTTGACCCCGAACCAAGATCCGATCCAGGTTCAAGTATAATTCCGGTTCTCATTATTACAAACTCTTTATTCAATATCTAAGACACAGTAACTCTATTCAGCAACTCCTCAGACCTCATGGTCTGATACAAACTACCTCAGAGGAGCCAGGTCCAGTAGAGGCGGGAACACGGGTCGGTCTGACTGATCTTCTAGGCATCTGCGAAATATACATAACAGTTTGCAAGGGTGAGCATAATAGCTCAGCAGTACCAAATATGAATAACAGATTAAAACAGTAATGTAACAATAACGGGAATAGAGCTGTAATCATAATATTAACATTTCATAATGATAATCAAAGCAACTGGATATCACTAATTAGCATGTTTTATGAAAACAACATAGTAGTGTACTGCGTAATACCAGAGTCCAATTTTAGCATGCTAATCATTTTATAAAACCGTTGTATCAATCAATCATGCTTTTATATAATTCACAAATCCCAATCAGATACATAGCGGATATGTGAAGACAGCTGATCAGGCTATCAACACCAGACGGTTCTAACTGCCATCCCATTTACCTGTTCCGGAACTCAGAGACTAGCTAGGTCTCTGACCTGCTGGACTAATCGGTTTTATAGTGCGCGCAACCGAATTAGCCTCTTATGCCACCTCAATAGGCCTACTCTGGCCCCAATGTATCCCATATATACCGTTTTATCCAGTTTTCAAAACACTTGTACCTATCTCATTTTCAAAATCATTTATTTAACCAGCACACATATAAAATCCAGTTCACAATTCATTTCATTCGATATAGGTACCTTTCGAAGTTACTTCTCCCCTAAACCATTTGAAAACAGTGATTTATAACTACAGGGGATACGTAACTTAAAATGTTTATGTTCCATTACGAGAATAAAACATTTAGCTATTCATATGCACTGAACCATAAAAGAATGGTCAGGGGTACTTGCCTTGCAATGCTTTACAAAACCCTAAGTAGCTTTCACACTGACTTTGATCCTAAAACAACTCGACTGGGATCTACAATTACCAAAATACCCAAATTAGTTATATCGACATGCTTGATATCCTCAAATCCCAATAACCCAAATCCGACAACCCGACTCGTATTATTATTATTATACACATAATCATGTAATCACATCTCTCGAACATAAATAGGGGTAACACGTAACACATAATTATGTACGATTACAAATATATTTTTAGAAAATTTTAGCAGCAACTTCTTTATTTATAAGACTACCCGTCGATTATAATCGACGTCAACAATTCTCAACAATCCACAACATTATTCCGTACAACCCAACACCAATCAAAATTAATTATTTAAATCCAAACATATTTTACATAATTATTTTATTTTATTCATTTATAGAATTTAGGACTCAGAACATCGTCATCACCGTCCACCGTTGACTCACCAAAGTTCATCATCAACGGCGACACAATTTATTGGCGCCCGATATATTACGGGTTCCCAAATAAATTATACCGATTATTGTAAAACCAATTCCAACACGAATAATTAATATCACGAATATTAATCAATAATTCCCTACAATAAAAGGAATTAAATTAAAATCTGCACAATCCAAACCAACAACCCCCAAACGGCCCAACAAGGCCCAACAACAAAACCCAACTGTCAGGCCCAATAATAGGCCCAACAGGACCAACAGAATCGAGCCCAACAATATCCAACACAGGAAAACAGCACAGCACAGGAACCAACACGACCACAGCACACACGCGCCGTGGCTCGCGCGTACACACCGCAAACAATACACACAACTCACACACACGACACACACAACACACACACAATCACAACACACACACACACACAAGCATATACGGATGAATAGAGAAGCAAAACCGAGTGGCCGGAAAAAGAACCCACCGGAAAACGATGACGGCAACCGCACCGAGAAGCAATAGGAGAACGAAAAAGCAAAAGGAGGAGGAAGAGTGGAGAGATGAGAGATAATGAGAGATGAGAGAAGATAGACTGTAGAGAGATCGAGATAGAGAGACAATGAGCCGAGAACAGGGATGAAAGGGGGGTTTGTTAAATTTTTTTTTATTTACAGTTGCTCCTGCTGCAACACGTATCACAAAATTAAAGGATACGTGTCAATTCATTTATATATGAAATTGAGACGTGTCCAAATATTATCCGGGGACCGAAAATTGCACTTATCGAATCGCCGCGACATTTAAAATGATCCCATAAAATCATAAAAACCATCTTAATATATTATAAATATCCTGAAAAAAATAAAAATGTAACTTCCGAAATTTTAAAATAATCTTTAAAACACACTTTATGCCCGCGTTTTAAAAAATAACGAAGCAACGCGCGGTTAAAACAACTTCCGAAAATTTCCAAAATAATTTTAAAATTATCAGAATAATACGAACTTAATAAAATATAAGTTTCATAATTTTTAAAGATTCCCATAATTAAATATGGATTTTAGCATTTAACACACTCAGAAAATCATTTAAAAACTGAATAATTAACAAAATATTGAATTCTCAATTTTATAAAGTCCTAAAAATAATTATTGAAATTATAAAATTAGAAAACCAATTTTAAAGACAACCCAAATATTTATGGAATTAAAATTACAATAAAATCACTTTACAAGCAATATAAAATCATGTAACTCACTAATAAATCACACAATTCAATTCCACATATCAACAAATCATAATTAATTAAGTACAATCAATACTGCTGCCAAAAACCATTATACACCTTTTATTTATTTACTTAAACCTTTATTACACTTCCAAATAAAATAAAAATACACGAGTCGTTATAATATATCCTATTTGAGGTAAGCTTTTAAAGTCTTAAGGCACCATAAAATGATGTTGAATCCCGCCAAATGTGCTTTTGGTATAAGATCTGGGAAGTTTTTAGGAGTAATGGTCTCCAAGAGGAGAATTGAGGCCAATCCAGACAAGATAAAGGTCATCCTAGAAATGGAACCCCCATGCTCTGTAAAAGATGTTCAGAAACTCACTAAAAGGTTTGCTGCTTTGGGATGAATTATTTCCAAATCCGGAAACAAGTGCCTGACATTCTTCAAGGCTTTGAAGAAAGTAAAAGATTTTACCTGGACTGATGAAAGTCAAATAGCATTTGAAGAATTAAAGAAATACATGGTATAAGCCCATTTGTTGGCCAAACTAGTCTTGAATTAAACTTTGTATTTATACCTGGCTGTTTCCGAAAGCGCCTTATTGTCGTGTTGGTAAAAGAGGAATTTAAAGTCCAAAAACCCATATACTATGTTAGCAAGATTCCACATGGGGCTGAGTCGAACTATTCCACTATAGAAAAGTTTGTTTTAGCCCTGGTTTTGGCCTCAAGGAAGTTGCGTCCTTATTTTCTAGCTCATAAGATTGAGGTACTGACATATCAGCATTTGAGAAACATCATTCACAGTCCTAAAGCCTATTGAAGGCTAATCAAATGGGCCATTGAGCTCGGGGAATTTGATATTAAATATAAGCCTAGAACAACAATCAAAGCTCAGGCTTTAACTGACTTCGTGGTTGAATGTACCATCGATAACAAAGAAGTCCAGGGACATAAAAATACATTCCAAGGAATGGATGGCAAGAATGGAGAGAAGAAAATTGAGAACAAAGAGTTATGGATGCTCTATTTTGATGGGGCATCGAAAGAAAATTCAAGTGGAGCTGGCCTAGTTTTACAAAGCTTCGATGAGTTCCTTATTGAGTGCGCTATGAAGTTAAACCTTCCTACCACAAACAATGAGGCAGAGTATGAAGCCCTGATAGTTGGACTAGGCCTAGCAGGAACACTGAGAGTTAAAAACTTGAAAGTTTGTGGAAACTCAAAACTTGTGGTGTCCCAGGTCAATGGAGAGTTTGAGGCCAGAGATGAAACCATGGCCAAGTGCGTACAGCTTGCAAGTGCTATAATGACTCAATTTGACGAGTGTCATGTTGAATACATCCTAAAGGAGGAAAATTCTAAGGCAGATGCATTATCCAAGTTTGCCTCTTCAGAGATTGAGAATAGTTCTGGAAGTGTGTACTTCTATGTTTTAAAAAATGAAGCATTGATGTTAAACTGGTCGCCCTATTGGGCTTAGAGAGTCTTCGATTGACCCCATTAAGGCTCACCTTCAGACTGGGTGGCTCCCCAATGATGTAATGGAAGTACGAAAGTTGTCTGTGTGAGCCTTGAGGTATTCCCTGATAGATGGGATTTTGTATAAGAGATCATTTGTAATTCCCTACCTAAGGTGCCTCAGGCTCGATGAGGCACGACTAACCCTTGAAGAGGCACATGAAGGCATATGTGGCCAACACTTGAGGGCAGGGCCCTGGCTCACAAGATTACTCGTTTAGGTTTTTATTAGCCGGAGATGATGGCTGATGCCAAAGACTACGTAAAAAAGTGTTATCATTTTCATAAGCATACACCAGTTGTTAGGCGGCCACCTAAGATGCTGACCTCCATAAACTCTCCTAGCCTTTTTGCTATGTGGGGGATGGATATTCTTGGACCTTACCCGATGGCCACTGCATAAAGGAAGTTCTTGATTGTGGTTATCGATTATTTCACTAAGTGGATCGAAGCCAAGTCTTTGGCTAAGATCACAACCAAGCAGGTTGCTCAATTCCTGTGGGAAAATATCATGTGTAGATATGGAATTCCTCGTATTCTAGTGACCGATAGCGGAACGCAATTCAACAATGAGAAATTCAAGAATTACTGTGAGGAGAATGAAATTAAGTTATGATTCACTTTTGTTGCCCATCCTCAAGCCAATGGGCAGGCAGAAGTAGCAAACCGGATTATCCTAGATGGGTTGAAGAAAGGGATTGAGAAGTCCAGGAATAATTGGGTAGGTGAAATACTCCCGATACTTTGGGCGTATACGACCACATGTAGGGTCACGATTAGAGCAACGCCCTTCATGTTGGCGTATGGGGCAGAAGCAGTTGTCCTTGTAGAGATATCACATTCATATCCAAGGATTCAAGCCTACAATGCTAAAGAAAATGAGGAAGGGCAGAGGTTAGCCTTAGATTTAATTGATGAAGCTCGGGATCAAGCTCATGCCAAGATCATGAAATATCAGAAAAAAGCTTCTTTTTACTACAACTTAAGGGTGAGAGAAAGATTCTTCAAGAAAGGAGACTTGGTTTTAAGGAAAGTCGAAGCATCTGAGTAAGACAGAAAGAAAAGCTAGCCCCAAATTGGGAAGGACCATACATAGTCAAAAGCGTTCAAGGACGGGGATCCTATAAGTTAGAGACAATGGAAGGGGAAGAAGTGCCAAGAACTTGGAAGGCGTAGAACTTGTAGACTTATTACGAATAATATTAAGTTATTAGGACTACCAAGTAATAATATGGTTCATTGAAACCATAAACCTTTGACTCCTTAGAATTTATTTTCAGTATCTTAGGATTTATATTCCAGTTTACGAGAATCTTCGATTCAGATTGTAAGGGTTGGACCCATTAAATTTAAGAGGTTTTGAAAGACCAAGTTATGTTTGCAAAGTTAAGTTTTCTTTGTAAACTTAAACATAATTATTCATAACAACAATAAAGATCGCAAAATCAACGAATAGAAATTTAAAGCGAAGAAGATTGGGGGTTTTTAATAAACTTTTCAAATACTTTACAATAAAAGAAAGGAGAATAAAGAACGAGAAATATAAGCATCTGCTTTAGGAGGCTCAGGCTCCTCGAACTCTTCTTCTGAGCCGCTCTCAAAGCTCCCTTCAGATCCGCTCTCCACCTTTCGAGGTGTTCTAGGAGGTCTCCTTCGTTGGCCCATCAGATGTTTCCTCAGATGCCTCCTCGGAAACCTCTTGTAAGGTTTTCTTCGGAGGATCTTCGGTCCTAGACTTCTTGGTGGCAGACTCAGCTTCCTCCTCGGGTAAAGACGCTTCTTCGCTAGAGATTGACTCAGCCTCTTTCCTTTTCTTTCCCTTGTCCACCACAGGTTCTCTAGACCTGAAAGCCCTCGTATCCGGTAAATTTGTAGGGCAGTCTTCTTCCCAGATAAGACCTACGATCTTTTTCGTGACACCTCCAAGGTCAGGGATTTTGAGTGGGCAAGGGAAGGATTCAATTTCGAGCACCTCAGGATATTTGGCTTGAATAGCCTCAACTGCAGCATCCCATCCTTTTTTGTAGTTAATGGGATAAGTAAGGGCATCGTGCTTTTTCATCAAATTTTTGAAGTTAGGATTGTCCATCCAAGCGTCAAAGCCCTTCTCACTCTCATTATTAAAAATAACAATTTGGGGTCGAGCTGTCTCTAAGTCCGAAGTTGAGGAGGCTAACTGAGCCTGAAATGTCTAGATTATTTCGTTGATCTCATCAAACTTTTTGATAGTATCCCTGTATCCCACCTTTCAAGCCTTGTCTTGGTGAAGCGCTCCTTGAAAGTGGGCATTAGCCTAAAAAAGAAAGAAGCGCATGACTCAATGAAGAAAGGGCACAATAAAAAGCAAGACGGTAATAAAAAAATAAATAAAAATTACCGTTGCTAAGGTCTGGGCTCTCATCAGTTCATTTGCCTCCAAGTCCTTCTACAGAATAAAGTCCTTATAGTCAGCGGGGACTACTGAGTGAAGGGACCATTCCTTCGCCAACTTCGTATCCCCAAAAATTGAGTCCTTTCCTCTTATCCCCCACATCAGTTAAAATATGAGGTCGACTTTTGCTTTATCTTTAGGGGCTGGCTGGGGCCTTCTTCGCCCTCTCCACCAACCTGAGTCAGAAACTCAGGGAATATTTCGCCCAGACGCGGGTCCTTGAAAACCCTAGCAACCCTTTTCATCCTCTTGGACTCTAATTCCTTGATCTTAGTAACATCCCCAATCTTTTGAGCCATTGTTCCAAAAGAATTCAGCAAAGTCAGATAAAAAATATAGAGGAAAAAGAAAACACTGCAATAAGTAAAAGTATTTGGAAGCATACCTTTCATAGAAATAGGAGAAAGCCCGCGCTTGATAAAGACAGTTTCTTTGATGAGATCCCAAGAATACGATGTTCTGTTGTCCTTGGTAAGGATATCGAAGGTCGTAATCTCCTCAGGAGTCAAAATAATGTCGTTTGGACTCCCGTCAACTACTTGGCCGAACGATGATCGGAACAAGGTACCCCAATCACCGCCTTCCCAAACCAAGTAAACAAACTCCTTCTTCCATTTAAGATTGTTGTATGGCATTGATTTCACGTTAACAATGTGGGGATGGTGGGGCGCTGGTTTAAAGAAACCCAACCCGGATCTCGTCAGGATTGTTTTTAAACTGATTTTTTTTTCTAAAAATAGCAGCAGAGAGAGGCAAGTTGTTTTTGATGCATTGGGACATAAAGCAAAGAATCAACCTTCATGCATTGGGTGGAAGTTGACAAGGACTAATCTTAACATCTGTGAGTAAAGTAGAAATAAAAGGATGAAAGGAAAACCTAACGCCGGCCCTAATCGTGTCTCTGAAAATGCAAAGCGCGTCCTTTTTTCAATGGCAAGCATTATCTGCTCCCCCAGCTAAAACAAGCTTGTAAGGCTTCTCAATCCTGTAGATACAATTCATCTTCTCCAACTCTTTCAGGTCATAAAAGATGTTAACATGATCAAAAGCGTCCAAGTGAGCGTCAGATGGATACTCATGATCTCCCCTAGTGTTTATCATGTTGATCAAGGAGGATTAATGTTGTAAAAGATATGCCTGTACTTTAACAAGACTAAGACATTTTGTCAACCCTAAGTAAGTTGTATTGTTATCTTAATTTGTATTTTGTACTTGTAACACTTAAAGTCCATAAAAATGTCAAAGGAGAAAACTGGAGCCTTTTTCTATAAACAGTGTCAAGTCTAATAATTCTTTCTGGAAGAAGATCAAGAAGATCATACCTCAGAAGAATTATGAAGAAGCTTGAAGTTGAATAAATATGTTTTAGGAAAAATACTCTAAGTCAAGATCTCTACAAGTCACAGATTTAATGTAATAGAGAAGTCATTCGAGAACTCCAGAATAGCTTATAGAGAACTCAAAAAGCTTATAGAGAACTCAGAGATATCGACAAGCCAAATTGAAGACATGAAGATTGGAGATATCGACAAGTCATTTATTCACTAGAGAACTCAGAGTTATCGACAAGTCAACATTCATTAGAGAACTCTGAGTTATCGATAAGTCAAGTTCCACTAGAGAACTCACAAATATCGATAAGTCAAAATTCACTAGAGAACTCGGAGATATCGGTAAGTTAAAATTCACTAAAGAACTCTGAGATATCGACAAGTTCAATTTGACTAGATAACTCTGAGATATCGACAAGTCAAGAAGCCACTAGAGAACTAAGAGTTATCGATAAGTCAAAGTGAAGATGTGAAGACTAGAGATCTCGACAAGCCTAAATTCTCTTATAGAGAACTGAAGACCTCTACAAGCCAAACTAAATATAGAGTATTAGAGATCTCGATAAGCCAATATAAATATCGAGATGTCAAGTTTTCTATAGACCTAAACTGGAGATTTCGAGGTAAAATATCAAAGTACAAAGTTGCAGATCAGTTCAATATCCAAGATTAACAATCAACAAACAATCCAAACAGCTGGATTGACAAGTGTACAAAAAGCAGCTTGAAGAATGTGCAAGATCAATGGTGAAGATTAACTGACAAAGGAAAATCAAAGTGAACACGGGGTTCCAAGATATGCTAAGTCATAAATGGAAGATCTACTTTTCTATAAATAGAAATGATAAGTGACAGTTTAGAAAAGCTAATAGTATGTCTTATTGTACACCGTGTAAACCAGCAGTTTACTAAGTTATAAAGTTAACACTGGTCCTTTAGTTAGAAGTAACAATTTAGATAGTATCTTGTAACACTCTCAAAAAAGAATCAAAACTCTTTAACACCAAAGTGCCTAGAAATTTTGTAGCAAAACATTCTTAATTTTAATACAAAATTAAGTGAGTTTTAAAAAGATCCGTGTTCCTTATTCTTGCATGTTTTAATTTCTGCAGTAACACATTTCATTACAAGATTCAATTTACTTTGTTCAACCAAGCCGAAAGGATTCAAGAAAAGCTTAAAAACAGTAAAACACATTCATCCCCCCTCTGTGTGTTATTCATTTCCTAACAAGTGGTATCAGAGTAAAATCTGAAAGTACACAGATTAAAGATCTTGGAAGAATGAATACACAGAAAATCAGTAGCATCAAAATTCCTACCTTTGACAAAGCTAACTACACTCTTTGGAAAAAGAAAATGTTGTTGTTTATCAGGATGGCCAATCCACTCTATATTCAAATACTCAAAAATGGGCCCTTCACTCCGATGGTTAGAGTTGAAGAATCAACATATGGTGGTATGGTCATTCCAGCTCATTATGCTCCAAAAGACCCTTGTGAGTATACTGAGCCTGAAAAGGAGAAAGTTTCCCTGGATAGTGGCCTGCAATTAATATTGATTGAGTCACTTAAAAATGTGATGTACAACAACATTGTCAACTGTGACACTGCCAAACAAATATGGGAAAAGATTGAGATACTCTGTGAAGGAACTGGAGAAGTTAGGTCAAATCAGAGAAGGATACGGATTTCACAGTATGAGGGTTTCATGGCTAAGCCAAAGGAAAGTATTACTGAAGTGTTTGAAAGATTCAACAAGCTGATAAATGATTTGCAGCTCCATGACAAATACTATAAAGCTGAAGAAGTGAACCTGAAGTTCTTGCTTACTCTCCCTGATCATTTGGAACAGAAAATCTCAGCAATCAGGGAAAGGGAGAGACTTGATTGGGATAACACTGGAATTTCTATATGGAATTCTTAATACATATGAACTTGAAATGATTCAAAGAAAATCATTGAGATCTGGCCAATGACATGTTGTAGATGGCTCAAGTGCTTTAATTGTAAATGAAAGCCAAACATCTAATGATGAACCAAGATCTCAAACTCCAGTTGCCTCAATAAGTGAGCAAAGAACAAATGATTCACAGGAACAAGTCATTCGGGAATTGGAAGAAGATGAGTTCTACACTCTTGATGAACTGGATGAGCTAGATCAGTCAATGGCTTATTTGGCTAGAAAATTCTCTAACATTAAAGTAAAGAAGCCAAGATTTTTCAAGGGCAAAGGACAATCTTTCAACAAGGACAGCAGCTGGAAAGGAAAAGGGAAGTACAATTCTGAGAGCAAGAATGGTTACAAAACTGGATCTGTTGACAGATCTAAGATAAGGTGCTACAACTGTGATGAGTTGGGCCATTTTGCTACAGAATGCAGGAAACCCAAGAAAGCAAAGAAGGATAAAGCTTATCTTGAACTTGAAGTAAAATATGAAGCTCTTCTGAAGAAACAACAAAGTAAAACTTATATTGCAGAGGGTAAAAGTTGGGATGACTCTGAGAATGATGAAGATGAAGAATTTGGAAATTATGCACTCATGGCCTTGGAGCAAGGAGAATCATCCTCATCTAAATCACAGGTACCAACTCTTACCATAATTGATTTAAATGTGAGTTAATATAAGGAAATTGTTGAGATGATGAGCACAGAAATATTTCACATCCACACAAGCATGGTTGCTGCTAATGAAGAAGTTAGCAGATTGACAAAGTTGAATGAGAAGCTTGAAAGTGAGAAACAGGAAACTGAATTGTTGTTGGTGGAGCTTGAGGCTTTAAAACAAGAAAATGCATATCTAAAGAACAAGCTCAAGTGTGCAAGTGAACTTGAGGCAGTGCTAAGGGAGAAGCTGGAAAAGAATGAAGTGAAGCTGAAATCTTTCAGAAATACATCTGAACTGGTTGGACAGTACCATGAGAAAAACAAGCCATGTGCAAACATTGCTATTGGCCTTGACTATGATGCTTTGAATGACAAAAAGAAGACTGTAGGTGACAAAGGGAAAGCAAAGAAAACTAAAAATGCTCCAACCTTTTTGACGGAGGTTAATGCACTTATATTCTAAGTATGTGAAGTCAACTTCAGTGAAGAGGAATTGATAATCAAGCAAGAAATTGCTGATGAGGATGAAGAGGAGAAACCTGCAGAATCAACTCAGTCTTCCAATACTGAAGAGAAGCTCATGGACAAACAAAGTCCCAAGACTCCTATTAAAGAAATCAAAAGTGAAGATGCAAGAAAGAAAAAGAATAATAGAAATGGGAAAATAGGGATAAACAAAAGCAACAATTTTGCTTATGTTGCAGCTCCAAGAAAGAAGTGTGAAAAATGTGGCTCTGTGAATCACCTAACTCACCTTTGTAAAAAGGAAGTTAGCAAGCCAATTGAGGGAGCCTGCAAATACAATGAAGCAAATCAAATGATCCATATTCATTCTGTGACAAGTTTGACTGCATTCCATGCAACTTGAAAGTAATGAAGAGTTGCCATAAACTGAGAGTAGACATTAAAGAAACAAGAATTGAGTCTGCATCAGATGGAAAACATGCACAATAGTCATTGGACTCTATTTTTTCTAAAACAACTCATTCTACTTCTGTTGAACAAGTTAACAAGAAGAAAGTACCCAACACTGCTTGGGTTGGTAAACACACTTAAAACTCATTGTGTGCAGGGCAAAGTGAAGAAAGTCATCTGGATCATAGACAGTGGATGTTCCAGGCACATGACTGGTGATAAAGCCCTCCTATCACAATTTGAGGAGAAGGCTGGCCCTTTGGTGACCTTTGAAGACAACAGCAAAGGATTCACAATGGGATATGGCAAGATTGTTTCTGAAAATGTTGTCATTGATGATGTAGCACTGGTAGCTGGTCTTCAAGTGAATCTTCTCAGTGTTAGCCAAATTGCAGACAAAGGCTTTGAAGTTTTATTCAACAAAGAAGAATGCACTTTTATCAACAAGAAAACTGGTAAAGTTGCTCTGAAAGGAGCAAGGAAAGGAAGCTTGTTTGTTGCAAATTTTGACTCAATAAATAAGGATGGTGTTTGTTGCTTCTACATCAAGGCATCAAAAGAACAAAGCAAGCTCTGGCATAAAAAGCTGTCTCACTTGAATTTCAAGGCAATTAACACCTTGGTCAAAAAGGAGTTGGTAAGATACATGCCTAAAATGGAGTTTGCTCAAGTTGAAGTTTGTGAAGCTTGTCAGAAAGGAAAAATGAAGATATCGAGTCACAAGTCAAAAACTATGAAATCTATAAGTACTCATTTGTAACTAATTAATATGGACTTGTTTGGGCCAGTAAATATCTTATCAATTTCAAGGAACAAATATGCACTTGTGATGGTGGATGATTTCTCAAGATACAATTGGGTAGATTTTATGCACTCTAAAGATGAAACTCCACATATCATAATTGAGCACATCAAGAAGATAGAAAAATAGGCTGAAGATTACAATTGTGTGAAAAGATTGAGAAGTGACAATGGAACAAAATTCAGAAATGCTATATTGAGTGAATTCTGCAAAGGCAAAGGCATTGTTCAAGAATTCTCAGCTACTAGAACACCTCAACAAAATGGAGTAGTTGAGAGAAAGAACAGAACACTAGTTGAAGCTGCCAGGACAATGCTACAAGATGCCAACAAGTTTCTGGGAAGAGGCTGTTAACAATGCATGTTACACTCTGAACATATATCTCATTAACAAGGCACATGACAAGTCACCTTACTCAATCATGTCTAAAAGAAAGCCTATAGTAAAGCATCTTCATGTGTTTGGAAGCAAGTGTTACATTTTGAAAGACAACTCTGAATATGTGGGAAAATTTGACTCAAAGATTTTTGATGCAATTTTTTTGGGATATCCATTGGAGAGAACGGCCTACAAAGTTTATGTGATTGATCAAAAGAAGATTATGGAGAGTACAGATGTGACTTTTGATGATGACAAGTGTCCAGGCTTGGAATGCCTTGATGATAATGAAGCTGAAGCCCTTGCATTTAAAAACCTCAATATTGATAGTGATTCTGATGGGGGAAGATGAAGTTAATGCACAACAGATAATGAATGAAGAGACTACTCAACAGGAAAATCATGAAAATGGAAGCTCATCTCAAACACCTGAATTTGATAGCACAAACTTAGGGGGAGAAAGAGAAGAAGAATCTAACAGTCATACCAATAATGAAGAAAATGATGAAGGCACAAGTCAACAAACTCATACAAAGAAGTGGGATAGAAGTCACACTAGAGAAGCAATTATTGATGATCCTACTGCTGGAGTGAGGACTAGAAGTGCAACTGCTAATGAGTGCCTACATGCATGGTTTCTGTCTTAAATAGAGCCAAAGAAAATTGATGAAGCTTTAATGGATCCTAATTGGATATCTGCCATGCAGGATGATCTGAATCAGTTTGAAAGAAGCAAAGTTTGGAAGTTAGTTCCTGCACCAAAGAATAGAAGCATTATTTGAATAAAATGGGTATTCAGGAATAAAATGGATGAAAATGGTATAATTACCAGAAACAAAGCAAGGTTGGTTGCAAAAGGCTACTCACAAGAAGTAGGAATTGATTATGATGAAACTTTTGCTCAAGTTGCAAGACTTGAAGCAATAAGAAATTTTCTAGCATTTGCTGCACATTCAAATTTCAAAGTGTATCAAATGGATGTCAAGAGTGCCTTTTTGAATGGTGAGATAGAAGAAGAAGTTTATGTGCAACAGCCACCTGGCTTTGAAGATCCAGAATTTCCAAATTTTGTGTACAAGTTACTCAAGGCTCTATATGGACTAAAACGGGCATCTAGAGCTTGGTATGACACACTGTCAGATTTCCTACTGAAGCATGGTTTTACTATAGACACCATAGACAAGACTCTCTTCTACAAGAAACACGGTGATGATATGATCCTAGTTCAGATTTATGTGGATAATATCATCTTTGGTTCTACTAATGAAAAGTTTTGCCAAAGATTCTCCAAGCTTATGCAAAGTGAATATGAAATGAGTATGATGGGCGAACTAAGTTACTTCCTTGGACTCCAAGTCAGTCAAAGAAGTGATGGTATCTTCATCATCCAAACTAAGTATGTCAAGGATCTATTGAAGAAGTTTGGTATGGTTGATTGTTCACCTGCATCTACACCTATGTCTACTGTAACAAAGTTGGATGAAGATAAAAGGGAAATAAGTGTAGATATCTCAATCTATAGAGGGATAATTAGATCATTGCTTTACTTAACAGCAAGTAGACCAGACATCATGTTTGCTACATGTCTATGTGCAAGATTTCAAGCCAATCCAAAAGAATCACATTTGATGGCAGTAAAGAGGATTTTCAGATATTTGAAGGGAACTCCAAACTTGGGATTATGGTATCCTAAGGGAACTGATTTTGAAGCTGTTGGTTACACAGATGCAGATTTTGTTGGATGCAGGGTTGACAGAAGAAGTACTAGTGGAAGCTGCCAATTTCTTGGACAAAGACTTGTATCCTGGTATAGCAAGAAATAACAATGTTAGATATATTTGATAATGTCATGACTAATATGTTTTATGTTTAGCTTTCAGATCTTACTTGAACAGGATAAATCAGTACTTAACTGTTGATCAGTACTTATACTGGAAGTCAGGACTTAAGGATATCGGTACTTATGTTATCAGGAGATAATCATCAGAAGATAGATATCAGAACTTAAGTGCTGAAGGACAAACAGATAAGGACAGTAGCTGATTAAAGGAAAGAAGATCAAGATAAACATAAGAAGAGATATGCATGAAGAAAGAATTTCGTGAAGAATGGAATACTTGGAAGAAAAGATATCTGATTGATATATTTTAGGAAGCAGAATTATATTCCATATCAATTAACGATTATCTTGTAACTGTGTAGTATATAAACACAGATATAGGGTTTACACTATAAGTGTTATCATTATTAGAGAAGATTATTCATTGTAACCCTAGCAGCTCTCGTGATATTTGTTCATCACTGAGAGGTAACAGTTCCATACTGTAACAGAGTTTATTATTTTAATAAAGTTTGTTTTCTGTTACTTAAGTTCTTAAAGTTCGATTTGAGTGTACTATACACTGTATTCACCCCCTCTACAGTGTGTGTGTGACCTAACAATTGGTATCAGAGCCTATCTGTTAACATACATACAGTTAAAGATCCAAACACAATCATGTCGAACACAGAAACTCCAACTAAGCCTACCAAAACTGAGGAAGCACCAAAGACACAAATTTAAAGTCGGTATGAGACCATCAGAGTTCCCATACCGAGACCATCTGAATATCCCATATGGAAGGTAAGGATGACCATGTTCCTGGAAACAACAGATCCAGAATACCTTGATAGAATCAAGGAAGGCCCTCACAAACCAACCAAACTCGCTGTTGCAGTTGCAGGTGAAGCAGCAAAGACCGTACCAAAGGAGAAGAGTGATTATACTGCTGAAGACATAGCATCAATTGCTAAGGATGCTAAGGTACGACACTTACTGCATAGTGCCATTGATAATGTAATGTCAAACAGGGTAATCAACTGCAAGACTGCTAAGGAGATATGGGATGCTCTGGAAACAAGGTGTCAGGGAACTGACACAATTAAGAAGAACAGGAAGACAATACTCACTCAAGAGTATGAACACTTTGACTCAAAGACTAATGAGTCAATGAATGATTTATATGATAGATTTGTCAAACTTTTGAATGATTTGTCATTGGTTGATAAAGAGTATGATATTGAAGATTCAAACCTTAAGTTCCTGTTAGCTCTTCCTGAATGCTGGGATTTGAAGGCAACGACAATAAGAGACAACTACAATCTTGATGAAACAACTCTTGACGAAATCTATGGAATGCTCAAGACTCATGAGCTGGAGATGGAACAAAGAAGCAAGAGGAAAGGAGGAAAGTCAAGGACAGTTGCTCTTAAGGCTGAAGAAGAATTCCCCAAAGCAGCTTCCTCAAAGAAAGACAAGGGTAAAGCTCTTTTCATAAAGTCTGATACTGAGTCATCAAGTTCTGAGAGTGATGATGACTCAGATTCTGAAAGCTTGCCTGAGACTGATGCTGATGAGGAGATGATGAAGCTGTGTGCTCTTATGGTGAAAGGAATCACAAAGATTGCATACAGGAAGGTCAGGAAGGGAAAGAAGTTTTCCAGGAAAGGCATAAGTTCTGATAAGAAGAATTTCAGAAGATCTGAAGGCAGAGGAGGAAAGTCTGACAGAGGAGATTACACCAATGTTAAATGCTATAACTGTGGTGAGAAAGACCACATATCTCCTGACTGCAAGAAGGTAAAGGGTGACAAAGGCAAGGCTCTTGTCACAAAGCAGAAAAGCTGGACAGACATCTCAGACTCTGAAAGTGAGGAAAACTATGCATTGATGGCAAATGCTGATAAAGAAAGTGCTGAGAGCAGTTCTGAAGCTGCTGAAACAAAGGTACCTCAGACTACTTATGCTTTTCATACTGATGATATTAATGAGTTGAGAAGATATCTTAAAACCATGTTTGTTAGCTATAGAGATCAAACTTTAACATGTGAAAGATTAACTTCTGAAAATCTTGCATTTAAGAAAAGAAATGATTTCTTAGAAAAAGAGTTAGTCATGTTCCATCAAACTCAGAAGGATAGAGATGATGCTTTTTATGTTAGGAATGAAGTGCTAAAATTAAATGAATCTCTAAAAACTGAGTTAGAAAAGGAAAGAGAGATTATCAGGACTTGGACTAACTCTGGAAAAACAACTCAAAATTTGCTAAGTAGTGGAAATTGGAAAGAGGGCTTAGGTTATGGAGAAGATAAGAAAGATAAAGGAACTGAAGAAATTAAGTTTGTTGATAAGCAAAAGCCAAAGTTAAAACCTGTTAAGTTTGTAACTGTAAAGTCTGAAAATGAAAAATCAGAAGTTACAAAGGAATCAACTTCTGACAAACTAAAACAGGAAAAGACAGCTGAAGTGAACATAGGCTTAATGACAAAGAAGCAGCTTAAGCATAAGCTGAAAGATGTCAAGAATGCAAACAAGGTAAAATCACCTAGGAAAAATAGGAATGGAAAGGAAGGTGTGAATAAAAGCAATGATTATAAACCTGTTCCTGATGCTCCTAGGAAAACATGTCATAACTGTGGAAGTTCTAACCATCTGGCTTCTTTTTGCAGGAAGAATAAGAATATTAACTCCTTACCTTCAAAATCAGGAGTTAAGAGTCAGTCTGTTAGATACAAACCACAAAAACTTTGTTTTCATTATGGTAGTTTATGGCATTCCATTTATACTTGTAAGGAATATCATAGTTTGTACTATGATTATTATCAAATAAAACCTTCTTTGAAGAAAGTTTCCATTGTTCCTTCTAGTGTAAATTCTGATTCAAAGTCTGATAGTGTAAGTTCTGATAAGAAAAATGTTAACATAAACTCTGATGCTAAATCCGCTGCAAATGTTAACAAACTTAATAAGGCCAAAGGATCCAAGCAAGTATGGGTCCTTAAAACTAATAATTAGTGGTCTTTGTGATTGCAGGGCAACAGGAAAAATATTCTAGTTCTGGACAGTGGATGTTCAGGACATATGACTGGAAATAAGGCCCTGCTATCAGACTTTGTGGAGAAAGCTGGCCCAAGTGTTTCTTATGGAGATGGCAACATTGGAAAAACATTGGGATATGGCAATATCAATCTTGGAAATGTCATAATTAAACAAGTAGCTCTAGTCTCAGGACTTAAACACAACCTACTGAGTATAAGTCAAATCTGTGACAGAGGTTATCATGTTGATTTCTTTGAAGAACACTGTGAAATTGTGAGTAAATCTAAAGGCAAAGTTGTTCTGAAAGGATACAGGCGTGGTAATATTTATGAAGCTAAGCTTTCAACAAGTACTGATGGTTCTGCAATCTGTCTAATGAGTAGAGCATCAATTGAAGAAAGCTGGAATTGGCATAAGAAACTCTCTCATTTAAATTTCAACAATATAAATGAACTGGTCAAGAAAGATCTTGTGAGAGGATTGCCAAACACAGTATTTGCTCCTGATGGTCTTTGTGATTCATGTCAGAAATCCAAATAAAGAAAATCTTCATTCAAGAGCAAGACTGAATCATCAATTCTTGAGCCTTATCATCTACTACATGTTGATCTATTTGGTCCAGTAAATGTCATGTCTATTGCAAAGAAGAAGTATGCGTTGGTCATAGTGGATGAGTTCACCAGATACACTTGGGTGTATTTCTTGCACATAAAAAATGAAACTGCATCTATCTTGATTGATCATGTCAAACAGCTGGATAAAATGGTCAAAGATTCTGTGAAAATTTTAAGGAGTGATAATGGCACTGAGTTCAAGAATTTGATAATGGAAGAGTTCTGCAAAAGCCATGGAATAAGGCAGGAATTTTCTGCTCCTGGAACTCCACAGCAAAATGGAGTTGTTGAAAGGAAGAATAGAACTCTCATTGAAGCTGCACGTACAATGCTTGAAGAAGCAAAGCTTCCAACCTATTTCTGGGCTGAAGCTGTGCAGACTGCTTGTTTTACTAAAAATGCAACACTCATTAACAAGCATGGAAAAACACCATATGAGATGGTGAAGAAAAAGAAGCCAAATCTGAAATATTTTCATGTATTTGGATGCAAGTGTTTTGTTCTCAAGACTCATCCTGAACAGCTATCAAAGTTTGATCTAAAAGCTGATGAAGGAATCTTTGTTGGATATCCACTTTCCACAAAAGCCTTCAGAGTCTATAATTTGAGAACAAAAGTGGTCATGGAATCTATCAATGTCTCTTTTGATGACAAAAAGATTACTGGTCTTGAAGATTTCATTGACCATGATCAGCTGAGATTTGAAAATGAAGACTCAATTTCTGATACAGAAAATCCTGATAGTCTAAGTCCTGATACTGTAAACTCTGATGGATTAAACTCTGATGTTATTGAAACTGTGGAGACTACGTCAAAGGAAGATGAACCTATGCAGGGGGAGCATACTCAAGATCCTACCACAGCTCAAGAAACATCAGAACATATAACTGGCTCTTCAAGTTCTGATTCGTCAAGTTCTGATAAGCCACGTTCTGATAGTGCTGAAAATCTAAATACTGAAGAATCCAACTCAGAGAGCACAGTTTCAGGGGGAGCATCAGAAAATGAAAATGAAGATAGCATGGATCATGGGGGAGCATCCAGTTCTAGAGAAAACCTTCCATCTGCAAGGAAGTGGACAAAATCACATACACCTGATTTGATAATTGGAAATCCTGATGCAGGTGTCAGAACTAGAACAGGTACTTCAAATGAATATCTTTACAATTCTTTTCTCTCTCAGACTGAGCCAAAGAAAGTGGAAGAAGCTCTTCAAGATGCTGATTGGGTGCAAGCAATGCAGGAAGAGTTGAATGAATTTGAAAGAAACAAAGTCTGGACCCTAGTGCCAAGACCAAAGAATAGATCTGTTGTTGGTACAAAGTGGGTATTCAGAAACAAAACTGACAGTGATGGCATAATTACAAGGAATAAGGCAAGGCTGGTTGTAAAAGGATATTCTCAATAGGAGGGAATTGATTATGATGAAACATTTGCACCAGTTGCTAGGTTAGAAGCCATAAGGATATTCTTGGCTTATGCTGCTCACAAAAAGTTTACTGTCTTTCAAATGGATGTGAAAAGTGCTTTTCTCAATGGAGAATTGGAGGAGGTGGTATATGTTGAACAACCTCCAGGTTTTGTAGATACCAAACATCCAGATTATGTCTACAGGCTTAATAAAGTACTTTATGGACTTAAGCAAGCTCCTAGAGCATGGTATGAGACTTTAGCTCAGTTTCTTCTGGAAAGTGGATTCAACAGAGGGACAATAGACAAAATACTGTTCTACCTCAACCATGGAAAGGACTTACTTCTGGTCCAGATTTATGTTGATGATATCATTTTTGGATCTACAAATGACAAACTTTGTAAAAAGTTTGCCAAACTAATGCAGTCAAGATATCAGATGAGTATGATGGGGGAACTTAGCTATTTTCTGGGCCTTCAAGTCAAGCAGAATGAGGAAGGCACTTTTATTTGTCAAACCAAGTACACCAGAAACTTGCTGAAGAAATTTGGAATGCAAGATTGTTCAAGTGCATCCACTCCAATGGCCACTGCAACAAAACTGGATAAGGATACCGGTAAATCAGTAGATATTACTGACTATAGAGGTATGATTGGCTCTCTACTCTATCTAACTGCTAGTAGACCTGATATCATGTATGCTACCTGTCTTTGTGCAAGATTTCAAGCAGACCCAAGAGAACCTCACTTAACAGCTGTAAAAAGAATCTTTAAGTATCTTAAAGGAATAGATGCTCTAGGATTATGGTATCCTAGAGAATCAGATTTTAAACTAATAGGTTACTCAGATGCAGATTTTGCAGGTTGCAAAATTGACAGGAAAAGCACAAGTGGAAGCTGCCAATTTCTTGGAGGCAGATTGGTTTCTTGGTACAGCAAGAAACAAAAGTCAATTTCCACATCAACTGCAGAAGCAGAGTATATTGCTGCAGGAAGCTGTTGTGCACAAATTCTTTGGATGAAGAATCAGTTACTGGATTATGGGTTAACATATTTCAAAATCCCTATTTACTGTGATAATCAAAGTGCTATTGCTATGACAGGTAATCCAGTTCAACACTCAATGACAAAGCACATCAGCATCAGGTACCACTTCATCAGGGAACATGTAGATGAAGGTACAGTGGAATTGCATTTTGTTCCCACAGATCAACAACTAGCAGATATCTTCACAAAACCACTATGTGAAGCTACTTTTACAAGATTGGTAAATGAACTTGGAATGGTTTCAGGTTCTTTCTCTAAATCTGCTTAGTCTTGTTCTGTGTTATCAGACTTTATGCTCAGTATTTACAGAATTAATCTCATTGTGTATTCTGTGCTTAATTGATAAATGTCTTTAAGTACTGACTGTTGTCTGATATATGTTTCTAACCTCTGATAAGTGATATGTCTGTTCAAGTACCTATTAAATCCTATGAGGATAACTGTGCTAGATACTGACCTAGTAGTCTTCAATAAACAAATGATTCCATGTAAGAAGTAATTATTTCAGTGGAAATCTTATGACACTAGCAAATTCTGATAATTGAGCTTAGTTAAGTTTACTTTGTACATCTTATTATTAAGTCACAAATTAGAATAATGCTACTCATCTGTTAAGTTCTGATACTAGTAAAACTGCTGAATGTACTAAGTGCTGATAAACCTCACTAATCAAAAGAAAAAGCAAAAAGATCAAAGAATAAAATCAGGTACTCCTTTAAGATCTAGAGTAAAAATGTGGACGGGACGACCCAAGTGCATTGCTGGTATTAAGTAAATATGCATTAGAAAAGCAAAATATTTTCTTGGTGACTTTTCACACTCTATGATTACTGGAGAAATACTCTGATAATAGCATAAATTCTGATAAACAGTCGTGACTGACTTACACTGAGAAGCCACTGTAAAATAGAATTTCAAAAGATGCATAAAATTGGCACAAAACATTTGAGGTGGACTCATGCATGAACTCATTCATCAGTAGGTTTCAGGACAATGACAACTCTTTAGCAAAATTTTAGTTATGCCTTATTTCTAAGATGTACTGAAGTGAATCAGACTTTACTCTTTGTCTGTTATTTAGCTTAATGCACACACTTATCACTCCATCTGAATGATGAAAATTTCTGTGGTGGTCTATGTTATTTTAGATAAACAGTCATTGTGTCATTATTGCACAAATTCTGAGGACAAGTTCTAATTACACGTTCTGATGATTAAGTTCTGAAGTCTATAACTCAGAACTTGTATGAAGATTTACTAAGATGGGCATTCCTTTTTCGAGTTAAGAAATTATGTTCTGATGACTGTTAAGTTCTGGTATAGGTCTAAGTTCTGATTTCTCAGTCTAATCCTTTACTTGGCTTATCTGTGAATAAAATTTGGTAACAGTCTCAGTTCGAACTAGAATATGTTGAAGTGGAAGATTAATAGTCACTATAATTAGGATTAATGGTATTCGTCCTTGAACAGTCCACTGTTTCTTGTTTCTTGTGCGTTTTAAACCATGATTCCTCTTTCCAATGAATGTTATTCTTTTTCAAAGTCTAGGGAGACGAGGTAGAATTAATTCTACCTGTCAGCATTAAATTTCTTTGCGTCTCCTGGCATTCTCTTGCCTATATAAGCAGCCACTTCACATCAGTCTTTCCATCAAATTCCTCTCACACACTTATCTTCATACTTCTTCTTTCAAAAACATAATGGTCAGATACAACATGTTTTTGAACTACCAAACCTTTAATATGGAGCTAAGTTGTGCCGAGTGGCAGCAGGAATGGCATGTCACAGCCATTCCTGAGGAGATATGGGACTCTGTCCCACAGGAGGTACTGACAAACCTTCTGTTATTCTATATGGACTACCATCGCCATCTGGAGCGATTGGAGGAGGAAAGGCTGGAAGCTCTCCGCCAGCAAGAGCGAATCGTCCAACTCGCCATTCTGTTTGTCGAGAGTAGGAAGAAGAAGATGACTTAATCTCGTCTTCTTCCTGTTTTTCTTCATCATCAGCTTTGTCAGGCTTCTTAGCTAGGACTAAGGTTGTTGATGTTAGGATTAGAAGCTTAGGGAAAATCTTGTATAAGTATTGATGTAATCTCCATTTCATAAATGTATTGTCTTGATATATTAATGAAAGTTGTTTTTACTTCAAGATTTTGTCTCTGAGTTATTTTATCTTGTGTTGATAAATCCTGATTGATATTCTGATGACCGTATAAATTTTGTTTTATATTAAGTTCTGATTCATTTTCAGCACTTACTTATCTAATTTATCTTGGTCATTTTCATGTGATGTATTTTCAGAATATCAATGATGCAGTGAAAAATAATTCAATCAGTGCTAACGGTTTAAATTTTGAATTAAAACTATTTCTCTTGATAAATGGAACGGTTTTTCCTTGAAACTAGGCAACTGGGTAAGTAATGATTCCTGTTTTCTCGAGCCCAGTAACTGTCCGTTATTACTGCATGTCTGACAGGTGTCCAACGGTAACATTTTTGTTCAGAGTATAAGTACAACAGAGAGAAGATTTCTTTAATCTTTTATTTTCTTCATATTTTATCTCTCTCCTTACTTTTACTCTCTTTCTCTTTATTTCTCACGTTGGTTTTTCATACAGACATTATCTCAAACACCTAACAGGCATACTTGAATCTCAATATTTTTTCACATGGCACCAAAGGATTTAATCATTGATGGAGCTAAGTTTGTTCCAAACAACTATGCTGCAATTCTTGATCATGCTGAAGCTCCATCTGAATTGCATTTTGTGCAAGATCTTCTTGCACACAGTGAGATTGGGTACGCATTAACACAGCCTGAAGTCTTTTCGAGTCAGCAAGTTCTGACGTTTTGGCGGACTGGGCACTTTGATGATGGTGGTAAACATGGCACTCCCAGTATTGTTTTTGAAGTGGGTAATTCATCTTATGTAGTCACTCCTGGTACAATACGCAAAGCTCTACATCTCCCAGAAAATTGTACTTTTTCAACTCCAGAGGAATCAGCACTTCAGGAGTTAATGGCTGATTTGGGATATGAAAAGAGTTTGGCAAAGCTTGGGCAGTTAAAAAGGGCTAATATCAGAAGAGAATGGAGTTTCTTCTTTGACTGCATCACCAAAGCTTTTGGGAACAAATGTTCGAATTTTGATGCTATCCCAATTCTGAGTCAGCACATAGGGTATGTTCTTATTCATCAAACTCATTTTGATTTTGCAACTGGAATAATTGGCTTTATTGGGGATAGGATGACAGAGAATAGAAATATTGTCTATTTTGCTAGATTCTGTCAACTTCTATATACTTTTTGTACTGATGAACCTCAATTAGTCAGTTCCTCAACCCCACCTTTTAGAGTTGCAAAACGATATTTCAATGATCTGGTAAATGCTGATACTAAGAAAAAAGTGGTTAGACCATTACAGATTCCTCAGTCTGTAAAACAGATCCTAGTAAATACTGATCCTGATACTTATAGATCTGTTTACTTTGATGTCCAACCAACCACAAACACCCAAAATCCATCAACCTCAGCACCTACCACTCATTATACTCAACCTACCCTCAGGACTTATCTCAAATCCTATCTCTCCACTTCACAGACTACTCAACCTTCATCTTCAGCACCTACTATGAAGCCTTCATCTTCCAAGCCAAAGAGGACAAAGAATGTTCCTCAAACATCTCAAAAGAGAAGGAGGATTGTATTGAGAGATGAATCTGATTCTGAGGAACAGGTTTCTTCTAGAGAACTTGTTGTTTCTGAAGCTGAGAAAGAGGTTTCTCAGAAGGATTCTGAAATTGGGGGTTCTAGGCTTCTCAAGAGGTTTAGACGAATGATAGTTCCTGACACTCCCAAGGAATCCAAATCAACAAGGAAGTACAAGAAACAGAGGGCACAAAGGCCAGTTTCAGAAGATGAAGAGGAAGCAGCTAAGGAAGGGGATCAGGAATCTCTGATCTCACAAGACAAGGAATTTGCTCCAGTCACTTCTTCTCCATCAACTCCATCTCAGGAAGCTGTATCTGACAAGGCTAACTCACCATCTGTGTCTCTTGTTGATCCAGGCACAAGTGCTGATATTGATGTTCAACACTTGGTTGTGTCTGAAGTATTTCTCTTAGAAGCTCCAACAGCAAATAATCCTTCCACAACACCTGTTACTGATGCTGTTCAAACTCCAGAGTTATCAACAACACCTTCTCTGCATCAAGATGCTGATGATCAGACTTTAGGTGAGCATCAGGATAAGGCTGTTGATCAGAACTTAGTATCAGATCAGCAATTAGAGGATGCTGAAGCCTCCATTGCTACTCACACTGTTGTCTTATCAGAAGATACTGATTCTATAAGTTCTGATGCTGCACATGCTGGAGATACTGGTGATGCTGCTCCCACTGTAGATGCTGATGAAGCAGGTCCTTCAGGACATACTCCTTAACAGACTCTTCCTAAGTCTGAACTGGTAGAGAAGTTTGTTACCAGGGTTGCACCAGTACCTTGGAGTGAAACTCCTGCAGGTCAGGAGTGGACTAAGGAATGGAACTCAGTTTCATGTGTTCCAACTGCAATACATCTTGCTGAGCACTTGACTAAAGCTGATGAAATGTTAAATTCTGATGATTTAAAAACCCAGCTTAGAGTCACTGCATTGAGTATTAAACATCTACAAGGTCTTCATTCAACTACTCATGCAGAGCTACACAAGATTCAGGAGAACTTTATCAAATAAGAACAAGTTTGGAAAATTGATAAGAAAAAGTTCTTTCA
Organism: Apium graveolens; assembly: GCF_009905375.1. Lineage (NCBI taxonomy): Eukaryota > Viridiplantae > Streptophyta > Magnoliopsida > Apiales > Apiaceae > Apium > Apium graveolens. Next base: position 20,746,646 of record NC_133651.1, read on the forward strand.
ACCTACCATTGACAGGATTGCTTATATTGAGAAAACTCAAGAGAAACAACAAGCTCATATTGATGACATTCTGACAAATCAAGCTTCTCAGCAATCGCAACTTACTGAAATCCAATCCTCAGTGGAATTACTTATCTCTCTTTTACTACCTGCTGATGCCAAAAAGGGGGAGAAGGTAATTAAGTCCAAATGCAACACTAACAAGACACTGCAAGGAAAGGATGATGGAAATGATGATCAAGGATACTCTGGAATGGGTAGCGGTCATAGTCAAGGTAGAAGGTTTACATCAAGAAAAGCTAGTCACAGGACAAGTTCTGATACTGGGAAAAGAATAAGTTCTGCTGCTGGTAAAAGGATAAGTTCTGATGAACTTCTAGATCTTGATGAGGAAATGTCAAGACAGTTATTTCTTCAAGAAAATCCAGGAATGGACTTGGAAAGTTTAAAGGAAGAAGAAGCCAGACTTAAATCAGAGAAAGTCACATCTAAATCTGAAGCTTCTGGTAAAAAGTCACTTCCAAAAATCAAAGGCATTGTGATCAAAGAAAGGACACATACTGAAGCAATGTTGGCTAGATCACAACCACAGATAGATCCAAGATCCAAGGGTAAAGAAAAGGTTGGTGAACCTATCAAGGTTTATGTACCTCCTGAGGAAAAAGAAATTACTGATGAAAAAGATGATCTTGCTCTGACTTCAAGAAAAGTTCTTAAAATAACCTCTGACATGGCTCAAGTTGTTCAGAGTCAAGAAATTGTAAGTTCTGATATTCAGAAGAAGCAAGTAACCTCTGACAGAGCTCAAGTTAACTTGATATCAGAAAATAGATCAAAGACACTCCTACCAGGATTCACTAAAGCAAAACAGACTCAATCTTTGAAGACTACTGCAAGTGGTTTTGAAGCAAGAGTAGTTACTGGAAAGGAAGCTAGAGATAAAACTGGATTGGGAAGTGCTGATGAAAGAAGAGTACACAACACTACCAATGATCCAACTTCCTTGAGTGAACCAGGTATTGGAGCAACTCCTGAGAGATTGAATCAACTGGAATCTGTACAGATGGTTTACCATACCTACTTGAAAGAATACATCATGTTGTATTTCATGACAGATGGTAGGGTTTATCATATAAGACAAAATGCCATTCCATTGAAGTATTTTGAAGAATTGGAGCATGTACTTTTCTTACTTCAAGTGGATGACAGAATAACAGAGACTGCTGCAAACTACTTAAAAGAACAGATTCAGAGACAGAAAAGGCTTTATTCTGTTAAGTCTGACAGCATATATGTTCCAAAGTACAGAGATCACAATGGTGATATTGTTGATATGAAGCCTAATACTGCACAGATCAGAACATGTCTTGGTATTAAGGGACTTGAATTTAATCTAGAGTCTGACAAAGCTTATGTCATAAGACTAGATCAGGAGTTGAGAAAAGCAAAGATCAATGATCTCAGAGCTGCAATCTTTCAAACTGGTGAAGATACTGCAGAGCTTAAAAATGTCAAAAGGAGAATGATTGATGAACTCAGATATGCTGAGAAATGTTTGTTGAAGAACTATCTCAGAACAACTCCTGACATCAGAGAGATCAGAAAATGATGAAGCCAAGTCGAAGATCTACAACTGCTTAAATTCTGATATTTATACAGACTGAAGTGGTTATCAGAAGTTGAGATTGGTAAAAGCTTTAAGGACTGTAAGTTGTAGTTATCTAGTCTAATTCTCATGCATTTGTACTTAATGTTTTTGACATCATCAAATATCTGTTAAACTTGTATATTATGTTAATTTACAAGTTGGGGGAGATTGTTAGATATATTTGATAATGTCATGACAAATATGTTTTATGTTTAGCTTTCAGATCTTACTTGAACAGGATAAATCAGTACTTAACTGTTGATCAGTACTTATACTGGAAGTCAGGACTTAAGGATATCAGTACTTATATTATCAGGAGATAATCATCAGAAGATAGATATCAGAACTTAAGTGCTGAAGGACAATCAGATAAGGACAGTAGCTGATTAAAGGAAAGAAGATCAAGATAAATATAAGAAGAGATATGCATGAAAAAGGAATTTCGTGAAGAATGGAATATTTGGAAGAAAAGATATCTGATTGATATATTTTAGGAAGCAGAATTATATTCCATATCAATTAGCGATTATCTTATAACTGTATATTATATAAACACAGATATAGGATTTACACTATAAGTGTTATCATTATTAGAGAAGATTATTCATTGTAACCCTAGCAGCTCTCATGATATTTGTTCATCACTGAGAGGTAACAGTTCCATACTGTAACAGAGTTTATTGTTTTAATAAAGTTTGTTTTCTGTTACTTAAGTTCTTAAAGTTCGATTTGAGTGTACTATACACTGTATTCACCCCCTCTACAGTGTGTGTGTGACCTAACAAATAATTTGTATCAACTTCTACAACTGAAGCTGAATATATAGCTGTAGGAAGTTGTTGTGCTCAAGTGCTTTGGATTAGAAATTAGCTAATGAATTATGACCTAGTGTTATACAAAATTCCTATTATGTGTGACAATACTAGTGCTATATCTATAGTGACTAATCCAGTTAATCATTCTAGAACAAAGCACATTGATGTAAGGTATTATTTTATTGGAGAACATGCTACAAATGGTACCATTGAGCTCATTTTTGTTCCAATAGAAAAACAATTAGCTGACATTTTTACTAAACCTTTGGATGACGCAACTTTCACTAGACTTGTAGGTGAAATTGAAATGCTTAATTCTTCATCCTAAGGCAAGAACTCGGCTAATGTTTTGCAGCAGATTAATCTCCAGTAAAATCAAAATAAATTTGATTTAATTTAAAATTAAATGAAATATGAATTATAAATATTTCAGAAATCTCTGCATATTTATTTTTCAAAATTCAAAGATTAACTTGGAATTTTTCAAATTCTAAGTAAACTGCTTAATTGTTAATTTACATCTTTAATATATAAAATTAACACAAGGCAGAATTGCAATAACCAAAAGTATATAGAGAACTGAGTTCTCTATAAGTCAAATTGACTTCTCGACAAGTCATTTTAGGACTTCTCGAGTGAGTCCTCGATAAGTCAATTACTGACTTCTCGAGTGACTTCTAGATAGGCTTAATATGACTTATCGATAAGTCTTTGTAGAGTTCTCTAGTAGTGTTAATTTACAGAGTTCTCTACAAGTGTAATTTTTGACTTATCAATAACTCAGAACTGAAATAATTTAATTTAATAAATTATTTTGGTAAAATACTTTTGAAAAAATTATTCTAATTTTATTTTGAACTTATTCAAATAAAAGTTGAAATTAATTCAGTCCACTTTTTGGACAAACTGGGTATTTATTTGACATCTCGATAAGTCAATTTTGAGTTCTCTAAAAGAGAAATTTAAAATGACTTCTTGATATGTATTTCATTTCTTAAAATGACTTCTCGATAGACAAACTCCAAACTTCTATTTTTGAGTTCTCGACAAGTCATTTACTTTAATTATAAATACCCATACTTCTCGATACTCAGACTTATTGACACATTTACTTGTTTACGTGCATATTTTTGATTAAATATGGAATATGTTAGTCTAATGTAAGTAGACTAGTATATTATATGTGATGCTTTGAGAATACTGATAATAGTTGAATTTATTTGACTATGTGCTAATTATGTATTTTGAATTTATTCAAAATAAATCTTTCTCGGTATTTGATTTGATGAGTTAGCTAGTGAAATATTTTGCTACTAGGAAGGGTTACTTTTTGTGTAAGGATTCTTGTGTACTTGCATGGGGAATAGTTAATCTAGAAAGTTAAGTCACTTTTAACTGCCTAGATACGCGTAAAGTGTGTTTGTGTGATTATAACACTTATTAACCGGGAAATTTAAGTGTCTCTTCGGGTTTTTTTCTCCTTCTACAAATTCAAATCCTTCTCTCTTTAATATTCATCACTACTTTTTTCTCTCAACAAACATCCTAACTCCAAACCCTCATCTTGTTCAAATCTCTCAAATGGATGCTCCTGTATTCTTCAAGCTAAACAATGGCGTTTATCAACCAGCCTTTCATTTGGCTGATAACAGGGTCTACTATGACCCTGTTGGACTTCGTGTCCACATCAGATAGATAGTTTACAGTCCTTTTGATGTTTCCATTGAAGTTTTTGAAGAACTTTCTTGGGATGATCAAATAAATTTTCTATTTTTCGAGGGTGAAGTCTCGTTCGAATAGGAGAGACGTGCTTTGGAGGCTGAGCAGGAATGCCTTGTTGCTCTGGAGCTGTAAGAGAGAATCATTTCTCTTGCACACTCCATGTCTGGAGCGTACCAACGCAGGGCGGAGAAGATTGAAGCAGAGAAGAAGCAGAAACTAGAGTAGTTAGGATTAGGGTTTAATAGTTAGAATCTAAATCATCATGTACTCTCTTTCTATATTAATGTAAATCTTTCATCTTCTCTATTTTCAAAGTTGTTTGTGTCTTGTTTGCTATGTGTTTATAATTTAACTGATTATTATCTTTCCTGTAATACTGCTTGCAACTGAAAATCTTACACTGCATATGTCAAACTAAACATCATAAAGTTACATATGTTCAATGCAGTACAGGTTAAACACAATCTCTTCAAGACAACAACATGAAACTCAGACAATCACTCAAATCAGGGATAACACATTTTGGTTTCAACTGATGCATCAGGCATATCAACGGATAAGTAAAGTAGAATGTTAAACAAAATCATTCTTGATTTTGGTTTAAATTCCTTAACTTTTATTTCTAAACATCTTTGAAAATCAATTTTTTGCAAAATTCCCTGAATTTGCCTATAATTGCAAAAAACTTGTTAATTACAAGATTTCTGAGATCTATGGATCACTCAACAGGAATTTGTGCTAAGATGTAGATAATACATCTTTCACAACCAAACTGCAATTCACCCAAACACAACAACACAAACACAAACTCAAACACAATCCCACTCAGGTGACTCTCAAAAGGAACCTGTTTTAGAAAAGGACAGAAACCTCACAAAATGTTCTTCCTTTGTTTTGTTGTTTGAGAAGAGAAGGATGTAATAAGCCAAGATCCTCATGCTTATCTAAAACCTACAAAATTCATGAAAGGGGTACTTGTGCTTACTAAATCAGAACCGCTACATGACTAGAACAACCCCTTCCCATCCAAGATGCTTACATTGGCTATTCTGATTCATCTCCAAATAAAGTACCAGAACTTCATCTAATACTGGTCTTCACAGAAGCTCATCAACCCTGTTATGTTAGACTTAAAGAAGATTTGCTAAGGAAAACTGTCAGAAGTTTCTACAATAGCAAAACTAAAAGAGAGTAAAGGAGATTACTCTTGGACATGTAGATGAGACTATCAAAAGATTTTCACTTCCTTGATCATGCACACAAGAACCTATGTCTTAATGGGGCATAGCAGCACAATCATTTCCTAATCCATGTTCCACAAGAACCTATACTTCACTTAGTATAGCAGGCAAGGAAGAATCTCTTGATAAACATGACACAACTGCACATCAATTAGTCTTAACAGAAGCTCAGAATTCAGACAGTGGAGTAGAGTACACAAGAACTTGGATGTCAAAGTCATACAGCAACTCTTGAATCTCCAGCCACACACGAACCATTACCTCAACATGGTAATGAAGGCAGAATCACTGAGAACACTGTGAGAACAGTTGAAACTGATGAAAGATACAGCTGCATACTAATGTTAAATCAATCAACTGATTCTTCAGAATCCTACAAGGTATGAAATGCATACTCACTCTTCTGATGAAATGAGTATGATTAGACCTATATGGATCACCCCTAATCATATGATCATAGACAACTCTTCTCAGCCACCTCTTATGTAACGTCTGGGAAAAATTACGCTTGTATTATATTGTATTTATAATAAATTATGTGTATAATGTGTCATTTAAGTGTAATTAGCTGTAAAACCCTAATTGCTATGTGTTACGTGCATTTTGTATCGTCCAGGTATTTTCAGGGTATTTTTCAGTTAATTTATTTTGTATTTATAGCTTTCATATCAAAAGTTATACGACCCGAATCATGATTTTATAGCTGATATTTCAAATAAAATAATGGGCCTTATTTTTTTATCAAACGGCTTGTACCATCGCATTATTCTGAACATCTAGGTATTTTACAAATTTTCTCATTCTGCGAAAAATAACTTTTTCGGGCCCCATTGGGTGTTAAAAATCCCACAAAAATCACATTTGTATTTTTATAAAATTATACGACTTCCATTTATAACATTTCTTTGTATTTTTGCATTATTCACAATTTTTGGAAAATTTTGGCATATTTATTGTATATATAAATTTTTTATAAATTAACTTTTAATACTCAAAATTATAAATTTAGGGGCCAATTAATTTTAAAAGATGTAGAATTAGGGCCTTAATTTTAACTAGGAGTATTAACTTTACTACTATAAATAGCCTAATTATTAATTAATTAATTAATTAAAATTCTGAAAAATCACAAAATTCTCTGAAATCGGGTCAGGAAGAACCAGTTCGGCTCAAGAATTCAAGCCGTGATTTCTAGCTGATTTCTGCATCAAATCGTGTGATTAAAGTACTCAAATCGAAGGTTTTGATTTGTTCTTTCTGTTTCTAGCATCAATTTCATGTTTTAATTCGTAGTTTTTGATTTTCGATTTCTAGGGTTTATTTTCGAATTAGGGCTTTTTGATTCTAGGGTTATTATGATATTTTGATGATTGATATAGTTTTGTTAGATGATTTACAGTCGATTCAAGGTGTTTAATTGAATAAACGATACCGGGATAGTGATTCACGATTATTAGGGTTTATGCTTAATTTTCAAATCATAACTCTGTAATTTCTATGAATATTTGGTTCTTGAAAGTTTAGGGCTTTGATTGTATGTGTTCTTAGCTTTAATTTGCATTATAGAACGTTTGATTTCATGTACGATTCTGTGATTTCGTATTTTGGCCGGAGTTGATGGCGGTTGTGATCGGAGATGGTGATTCCGTGATGTTTGTAGTCTGTTTTGGCCTGGAATGAATTGCTGGAGTTAACTGGAATCGAAACCCTGTGAAAAATGAACCAAACCCAGTCATTTTTGCCCTGAAATTGACTCGCCGGAATCTGCTCCGGTGGCCGGTTTCTGGAAAAATTCCGGTCATGTTCTTCATGACCCGGAATTGACCCGTGTGACCCGTTTAATTAACCCGGTTTTGATCCATCTCTGTCAGAGTTTGATTTCTGACAAATGTTTCTGGAAATTATTTTATTTTTATTTTATTTTAATTATAAAAATCAGTTTTATTTATTTTATAAATTGATTAATTAATTAATTAATTGATTTATATCATAAATAATTCTGAAATATTTTCTAAAAATCAGATTTATTTATTTTCTTAATTATTTATTATTTATTTAATATTTATTTAATATTTATTTAATATTTATTAATTATTTAAAAATGATTAATTATTTTGATAATTAATCAAATAATTTTCAATAAATCATAACAAATTTATTTTAATTCTAAAAATCATAGAAACATCATTTTTAGTTCTGATTTTTCCTAAATAATCATTTGAAAATTATTTTAGGGTTTAATAATTAGTAATAATTATTTATATTGAATAATAAATTGATTTATTTGTGTTTAATTGATATTAATTAGACCGTTTGTTCGATTCGAGCAAAACGATAGCCCTTTGACTCAGAAAAATAAATTATTTTCATTAAAAATAATATTAAAACCTAATTTCTACTAGAAATTAGTTGACCTTTGATATTTATTTGATTATAAGCCAAATTGCGTGCAAAGACGAGTTTGATAAATCCCGAAAAATAGGAAACGAGTCAGATAATGATCAGTTAAGCGAACAGCGAGTCAATTTTGGTTCTAAAAATTATTTTAAACATTAAAATGATTATGTGGCTTATGTACTTATGTGTATTATGTGGTTAATCGAGTCTTGCTTGTTAATAAATAATATATGAGTCAATAATACGCGCATGGGTAGATAATAGGAACGACGTGAAGTCGGTTTGAGACGCAATTGAAGTACGAAATGACTAAATCAGTCTATTTCTTTGATAGAAGCCAAGCCAGCAAGGCGGATTGAGCTGGTGATAGACGAAGGTGAAATATTTGGAGTAAATCACGTGGAAGGCAAGTTTTTCCCTTATTCAAATTTCAGAATTGTGACATTTCTTCAGATTCTTATCATGCTTGCACTCGTTGATTCTGATTCACAAACACTAATACACAATTGCTATTCTTTTGTTCATATTTTATTTCGCTTCCTGATTTTTCCTTTTCCTTTAAATCTCTTATTCACATTCCAATTATTACACATACACATTGGTATATTCTAGTGATTGAAATATATCAAAGCATACCGATTGTTCCAGTTGCTACTTCATGGACTGGATAGTGATGTTTGGGATTAAGTTTTACTTGATCCTAAGGACCGGGACATAACCGGATCCTTCAGATAGGCCACAGAGCCTGGGTGCCCGACTAGATCTATATAGTGATATATAGATCTACACTGTATTCTAGCTGATCAGCAGGGTATAGATGCGAACTTGTGTCCAGTTTAGTTCATTTATATTTTCCAGTAGTGTCCTTCTTTCTATTCTTGCGGGGTTATATCTTTGCAGATATACCCAGATTACCGATTCATTTAAACTGCTTTAACACTATTTATATTTTACGGACTTGTTGAGCAATTTTTGGCTCACCTCTTTTGTGTTATTCACCTTATTGTTTTCAGTTAAGAGGGAATATGAAACCTATCAGGACTCGAGTGGTAAAGAAGCGGGTCAAGCCTCGGGATCCCCTCATGCCCAAGGTGTTGATCCCAATACAGGATGAAAGTTTTGAGTTTCCCGAGCAGGTGGAGTGTAGATAGTTAGTGTGTGTGTGTGTTTGAATAAAAGATAAACTTAGTTTAAAACCGGTTAGACAATGGTTTGTAATAAAGAGAGTTTGTAAGATTTTAAATTTGGCTTGTAATAAAGTAGTTAGTGGTTCTTGTTTTCATACTTCAACCTAAAAGGATCCTGGTTAGTGTTAAAAAGGGGTTTAGATATAGTTCATTATTATTGTTATTCAGATTGTACGGGTTTGGTGATTAGCTAGTAACCCCCAGACTTATACCCCGGGTCTGGAGGGCGTTACATCTTATTTCTGTAGGTCAAACAACATTTGATTCTTTCATGTGAGGATGGGAGAAAAGATTGAGAGAAAAATGGAAAATAAGAGAGGCAGGGTCCTTCCTGGAAAAAGGAGAGGTAGATGAGTGTCTGGATTTAGTAACCCTTGTGAGGAAACTTTGACTCTTAAAAGTCATGAGACTAGTGCAGTGAGAAGTAGTGAGACTACTTATTAAAAGAACAGAGAGTTTATGACTTTTGTTACTGAAAGACTTTTTCTGCAGGTCTAAGTAAAGTCTCATATTCTACCTGTTAAACTCATCATTGAAGCTTGAAGCTGCAGATATTGTTCTAAATGGACAATGATAAAAGCTTGAACAACGTGCATCTAGCTGAATCTTTCCACCAAGAGATAATGTCAAAAAGGGGGAGAATATATCTAAATGCAAAAACAGTTGTTGGATGTTGCCAGACAATAATACTCTCTTCTTGATAGGGGGATAGAAGAGTAAATCTAAATGCACTGGTGGTACAAACTTTACAATGGAAAAGATCTGTAAATCTCCATGCAATACTGATACAGATAATATTGAAGACATGTATAGAAGTAAAGTTTGTTACACTCACAGAAGAAGACAAAATGGGGAGATTAACTTCTGCATTTAGTTAGAGTTTGACATCATCAATCAGAACTTGTGCATAATTTCATAATGAACAAGTTGGGGGAGATTGTAATATATAAGTGATGATGTCAAAGAGTACTGAAGATGACAACATCATTAGTGTTCCTGATTAACATGTGAAGAAAAAGCTAAATGGACATCTGATCTAAGGAGAATAATGAACTGTTACATTTCATAATCACTTTAAACTTGGGGTTAGTCTTGTTAACAGACATGAATTTGAGTTAAGCAATCTTCTCATAAATTGGGGGAGATTGTTGTAAAAGACATGTCTGTACTTTAACAAGACTAAGACATTTTGTCAACCCTAAGTAAGTTGTATTATTATCTTAATTTTTATTTTGTACTTTGTAACACTTAAAGTCTGTAAAAATATCAAAGGAGCAGGCTGGAGCCTTTTTCCATAAACAGTGTCAAGCCTAAGAATTCTATCTGGAAGAAGATCAAGAAGATCATGCCTCAGAAGAATTATGAAGAAGTTTGGAGTTGAATAGATCTGTTTTAGGAAAAATACTCTAAGTCAAGATCTCTACAAGTCACAGATTTAATGTTATAGAGAAGTCATTCGAGAACTCCAAAATAGCTTATAGAGAACTCAGAAAGCTTATAGAGAACTCAGAGATATCGACAAGCCAAATTGAAGGCATGAAGATTGGAGATATCGACAAGTTATTTATTCACTAGAGAACTCATAGTTATCGACAAGTCAACATTCATTAGAGAACTCTGAGTTATCGATAAGTCAAGTTCGACTAGAGAACTCAGAGATATCGAAAAGTCAAAATTCACTAGAGAACTCAGAGATATCGATAAGTTAAAATTCACTAGAAAACTCTGAGATATCGACAAGTTCAATTTGACTAGAGAACTCTGAGATATCATCAAGTCAAGAAGCCACTAGAGAACTAAGAGTTATCGATAAGTCAAAGTGAAGATGTGAAGACTAGAGATCTCGACAAGCCTAAATTCTCTTATAGAGAACTAAAGACCACTACAAGCCAAACTAAATATAGAGTACTAGAGATCTTGATAAGCCAATATACTTATCGAGATGTCAAATTTTCTATAGACCTAAACTGGAGATCTCGAGGTAAAATCTCAAAGTACAAAGTTGCAGATCAGTTCAATATCCAAGATTAACAATCAACAAACAATCCAAACAGCTGGATTGATAAGTCTACAAAAAGCAGCTTGAAGAATGTGCAAGATCAATGGTGAAGATTAACTGACAAAAGAAGATCAAAGTGAACACAGGGTGCCAAGATATGCTAAGCCAGAATTGGAAGATCTACTTTTCTATAAATAGAAATGACAAGTGATAGTTTCGAAAAGCTAATTGTATGTCTTATTGTACACTGTATAAAGCAGCAGTTAACTAAGTTATAAAGTTAACACTGGTCCTTTAGTTAGAAGTAACAATTTAGATAGTATCTTGTAACACTCTCAAGAAAGAAGCTAAGCTCTTTAACACCAAGAAGCCTAGAAATTTTTTAGCAAAACATTCTTAATTTTAATACAAAATTAAGCGAATTTTGAAAACATCTGTGTTCCTTATTCTTGCATGTTTTAATTTATGCAGTAACACATTTCATTACACGATTCAATTTACTTTGTTCAACCAAGCCGAAAGGATTCAAGAAAAGCTTAAAAACAATAAAACACATTCACCCCCTGTGTGTTATTCATTTCCTAACAATTACCTCGACCGAATAGGGAATTCGTTGGATTTTTTGGCCACATTCGTCTTTGCTAAGCGAAGAGCTTTCTTGTCAGCAATCTGAAAATCCAAAAATGGAGAAGAATGAACATAAAATATGAAGATTCTGCAAATAAATCCCAGAAATTATGGAGATTATGCAGAAAAATATGAAGATTTTGCAAATCAAACCCCGAAATTATGGATGTTATACCAGAAATTATGAACATTTATAAAGATCAAACCCAAAAAATCATAATATATTTAAAGAAATGCACACAAAAAGTGTAAAAAATATAAGGACATGCGTGTAAAAATACAGAAAACGTGAGATATGAAGAAAATACCTGGAAAAAGTTTGAGGTTTGAAGGTCTTAAACCGAAAAACTGAAAATCTGGTGGTTAGAAATCACTTTACTGCAGAACCCTAAGTAGAGGATCTCTAGAAATCGCCTAAGATTTTCAAGGAGTTTGAGAGAACTTATGAATTAGAAAGTGAGAAAGAGGTTAATCCCACTCACTCTAATATATAGGCGCATTTGAGGGAGATGAACCATCAATAGTCCATGGGACCAAGGCCCAAAGCCAAAAGCCTGGTTTCTAGAATTTTCTTAAAGCTTCTAAGGGGAGTGGTAAGGCATATAACCAAAAGCCCAATCCAATTAGGATTTGGATTTTAAGGCCCAATTTAATGAAGATTTGGAATTTAAGGCCCATAGGCCCAATCCAATTAGAAATTTGGAATTTAAGGCCCAATCCTATTAGGATTTGAAAAGCAAGTCCATGTCATGGTTTCCAATCAAAATTGTTCGACTAGAGGCCTACAAAATGACCAGTACTTTGACCATGATTGAGGTCGAAGTCTAGATCGTAGTTTCCAATCAAACTTGATTGACTAGAGGCCTACAAATGACCAATACTTTGACCAAGATTGAGGTCGAAGTGCAGGCCATGGTTTCTAGTCGAAATTTTTCGACTAGAGGCCTACACAAAGACAATTACTTCGACTAGGATTGAGCTCGAAGTTAGACCATTAAAAGGTCTAAAGAATGACTAGATCTTGACCAAGTATCTAGTCGAAATCTACGTCGTGGATCCTAATCAAAAATCTTCTACTAGAGTCCTGTAAATGGACCATGATCTCGACCAGGATTCTAGTCGAAATCCAGGTCATGGATCCTAGTCGGAAATCTTTGACTAGAGTCTTGTAATTGGACCATGATCTCGACCAGGATTCTAGTCAAAATCCAGGTCGTGGATCCTGTTCAAAAATCTTCGACTAGGATGTAAAGATTGGACCATATTCTCAACCAGGATCCTAGTTTAAATCTAGGTCGTGGATCCTCGTCGAAAAATAAGAGAAAAAAAATTACAAAAATTACAATAATATTCCTTGGGTCACTGATAAACCAGAAAAATATTCTTTAATTATCTGCAATGGTAACTGAAATTGTTAGATATATGTGTTAATGTCATGTGTAATATGATTTGTATTTAGTTTTCAGATCTTACTTAACAGGACAAATCAGTACTTAACTGGAAATCAGCACTTATACTGAAGACATAACTTAAGATATCAGAACTTAAGTTATCAGAATTTAAGTGATCAGAAGATATTTATCAGGAGATAATATCAGGACTTAAGATGACTTTCAGATAAGGCAGGCGGCTGATTGAAAGGAAAGAAGATCAAGAATAAGACAGAAATAAATATGCATGAAGAAGGAATTTTATGAAGAATAGAATACTTGGAAGAAAAGATAATTGGTTGATATATTTTAGGAAGCAGAATTATATTCCATATCAATTAAAATTTATCTTGTAATTGTGTAGTATATAAACACAGGCATAGAGTTTACACCAAAAAGTGTTACGATTATCAAAGTTATTATTCTTTGTAACTCTAGCAGCTCTCGTGATAATTTGTTCATCACTGAGAGATGACAGTTCCATATTATAACATAATTTATTGTGTTGGATAAAATATGTTTTCTGTTACTTGAGTTCTTATAATCGATTTGATTGTGCTAAATAATATATTCAACCCCCTTCTACAGTGTTTGTGACCTAACAAGTGGTATCAGAGCTGTTTGTTAACACACAAATAGTTTAAGATCCAAAAACAATCATGTCTGAAGAAGAAACTCCAACCAAGCCCACCAAAACTGAAGAACCTTCAAAAACCATAACCCATAGTCGATATGAGACTATAAGAGTTCCCATGTTGAAACCTTTTGAGCATTCCATATGGAAAGTGAAGATGGCTATGTTTTTGGAAGCTACAGATCCAGAATATCTCGACAGGATTTATGAAGGACCACATATGCCAACCAAACTCTCTGTGGAAGTTGCAGGTCAACCAGCAAAGTCTGTACCAAAGGAGAAAAGTGATTACACTACTGAAGATATCTCATCGATTGCAAAGGATGCAAAGGTAAGACACTTGCTGCATAGTGCCATTGATAATATCTTGTCAAATAGGGTAATTCAATGCAAGACTGCAAAAGAGATATGGGATGCTTTGGAAACAAGGTGTCTGGGAACTGATTCAATCAAGAAGAACAGAAAGACTATACTTACTCAAGAGTTTGAGCACTTTGACTCAAAGCCTGATGAGTCATTAACTGATTTATATGACAATTTTGTCAAACTCTTGAATGATTTGTCACTAGTTGACAAAGAGTATGATATTGAAGATTCAAATCTTAAATTCCTGTTAGCTCTTCCTGAAACATGGGATTTGAAGGCCACAATAATAAGAGAAAACTATGCTCTTGACGAAACAACTCTTGATGAAATTTATGGGATGCTCAAGACTCATGAACTTGAGATGGAACAAAGAAGCAAGAGGAATGGAAGAAAGTCAAGGACAGTTGCTTTTGTGGCTGAGGAGGAAATTCCCAAAGAAGCTGCCTCAAGAAAAAGCAAGGGAAAGACTCTCATCACAAAGTCTGATACTGAGTCATCAAGTTCTGATAGTGATGATGACTCAGAAACTGAAAGTATATCTGAGATAGACCCTGATGAAGAGATGATGAAGCTGTGTGCTCTTATGGTGAAAGGAATCACAAAGATTGCATATAGGAAATTCAAAAGAGGAAATAAGTTTTCCAGGAAAGGTGCAAGTTCTAAAAAAAAGGTTTCAGAAAATCTGAAGGCAAAGGAGGAAAGTCTGACAGAGGAGATTACTCAAATGTTAAATGCTACAACTGTGGTGAGAAAGGCCACATATCTCCAGATTGCAGAAAAGGGAAAAGTGATAAAGGCAAGGCTCTTGTCACAAAGAAGAAAAGTTGGTCAGATGCTTCATATTCTGAGGATGAGGAAAACTATGCCTTGATGGCAAATGCTGATAGCAGTTCTGATACTGCTGACTTAAAGGTACCTCAAACTACTTATGCCTTTCATACTGATGATATTACCGAGTTGAGAAGATATCTTAAAACCATGTTCATTAGTTATACAGATCAAACTTTAACATGTAAAAGATTAAATTCTGAAAATCTTGCTTATAAAAAGAGGAATGATTATTTAGAAAAAGAGTTAGTCATGTTCCATCAAACTCAGAAAGATAGAGATGATGCCTTTTATGTTAGGGATGAAGTGTTAAAAATGAATGAATCTCTAAAAACTGAGTTAGAAAAGGAAAGAGAGATTATCAGGACTTGGACTAACTCTGGTAAAGCAACTCAGGATATTCTTAGTAGTGGAAACTGGAAAGAGGGCTTAGGTTATGGAGATGATAAGAACAGTAAGGGAACTGTAGAAACTGAGCCTATAGTTGTTAAACAAAAATCAAAGGTAAATCCTGTTATGTTTGTAACTGCGAAGTCTGATATTGAGAAATTAGAAGTTAAGGAAAAAGTAACTTCTGACAAACCGAAACAGGATAAGCCAACTGAAGTTAACATAGGCTTAATGACTAAGAAGCAACTTAAGCATAAGCTGAAAGATGTTAAGAATGTAAACAAGGTAAAGCCACCTAGGAAAAATAGGAATGGAAAGGAAGGTGTGAACAAAAGTAACAATTATAAGCCTGTTCCTAATGCTCCTAGAAAAACATGTCATAACTGTGGAAATTCTAACCATCTTGCTTCTTTTTGTTGGAAGAATAAGAATATAAACTCTTTACCTTCAAAATCAGGAGTTAAGAGTCAGTCCGTTAGATATAAGCCACAAAATCCTTGTTTTCATTGTGGTAGTTTATGGCATTCCATTTATACTCGTAAGGAATATCATAGTTTGTACTATGATTATTATCAAATAAAACCTTCTGTAAAGAAATTTAGCATTATTCCTTCTAGTATAAGTTCTGATGCAAAGTCTGATATTGCAAATTCTGATAAGAAAACTGTTAACATAAACTCTGATGCTAAATCTGCTGCAAATGTTAACAAACTTAAAAAGGCCAAAGGATCCAAGCAAGTCTGGGTCCTTAAAACTAATCATTAGTGGTCTTTGTGATTGCAAGGCAACATGAAGAACATCCTAGTTCTGGACAGTGGATGTTCAGGACATATGACTCGAAATAAAGCCCTCCTATCAGACTTTGTAAGAACCCTGATTTTTTTAATATTTTAAAACTTCAGTGAATAGTAACTGGAACTAATTATGTAGTACGTATGGAGCTCATCACAAATATGAATAGTGGAATTTTGGAAATCCGAGATCATATTCTTGTTTATCAAGGAAAATAAGTGAATGTAAAAGCCGTCGGAATTCGAAGATTCACGATTATACTACGTGTTCTCGTATCCGTAAGGAATGGCGTAGAACCGGGAATACTACGTGAAATAAATATTATATCAAGGTGTTTCTGTGATCAAGAGAGTGGAATAGAGTTGGTTAAAGGATTATAAGCGATAAAAGAATTCTCTACGATACGAAATATTATGCGAGTAAACTATCGGAATGGAACGACAATCGCGTGTACGATAAATAATCGAATGAGAAATTAATTCCATGCAAGTTGGCCATGCAAAACTAAGCTAACTAGTAGTTAGGAGATGTAACTAGGGAATTAGGAGCTAACTAGAATAGTTAGTGGAATAGTGAGTGAATAGTAAGTGAATAGTAAGTGGGAGACAAGGAAGTACAAGGCCATACCTCCTCATTTCTACTCATCTAAATTGTCAACCAAGCCTTTTTTTTGCTAATTATTATGCCCATATATACACACTATCAAGCACATCTTATACACTCCAACACTTTAACAGAAAATGAAGCCAAACCTCCCCATCCCTCTCTTGCTCTCAGCTGCTTCATGCAGAAATGGGAGAGAACTCTCTTCTTCACTTCACTTCTCCATCCTTACCTCTATTAAAAATTCTATAAAAATTCACAAAGCTTCCTTACATCCTATTAAAGGTATGTCTATGATTTCATGGCCAAATCATTAATGGTTTGTGAGAAACAAATTCTTGACGTTCAAGAACTTTATGGACTGTTTTGACTAACATGGTTTCTTGGTTTTGTTTCTTAAGGATCTATCCCTTCTAAGTATTTTTCAAGCAAACCAAGCCCTAACATCTTATTAATAACCCTCCTAGTGCTCAAGAAGGTATAACTTCCAACTCTTTAAAGTTTTAAGGGTGGCTTTAAGAGTTATTTATGTTGTAGTGTCAAGATCCAAAAGTTTGTGTATGTGTGAGGTAGTTTTGCTCATATTCTTGCTAAGTACTTGAGTTTTTGAGTTGTGATGCTTGTATGTGATGCTAGATAAAGTATATAAGGTGTATGTGGGTGGATCTTGAGAATTAAAAAGTGTTGTGTTGGTCATAAGTAGTGATTGTGTCAAGAACAAGTAGTAGAAATGGAATGTGGAGCCTATTGCACTTGGTCTGCCTTCTGCAGTGTATTCGGCCATGTAAATGTTTGAAACTTGTGAGTCACTGGACATGATGGGTAGATCTTGATTTGCAGTTTCTGTACATGTGTGGATCGTCGCGAGGGGATTTACGGTTTAGGAGTTATGACCGTTTTAGTGTAGAGCGTTCATACGAAAAGCCAACTGCACATAGGCCACTTGCATGATGATTTTGAAAGGCTAAAAATGATTTCGGAATCTTGGAAAAATCATGATAATAAATTAATGCAGGAAGGAAGACTGTCCAAAAAGAATATTAAGAAAATATTAATTTTTCGATTTTATAAAAATATTTTAGTGAAGCGAATCGATAATCGCGTACTAACTAAGATCGTTGGTTATTGATTTTAGATCGCCAACAAAAGCCCCGAGACCATACCACTCCTAGCACTCGAGGCAAGTTTACGAAACCCTATCACAAATTATCCATGCTATATATACTGTTGTGATATCGATGTAATGATTTACAGTTTAAAAATATATGCTTGTCGGTGATATCAATACATTCAAATTATGTGATTGTTCACGAAAACAAACTTCGTTTTATACGAGTACGAGAAATTGAAACTTAATTTGAATATAATACAAGATAGTGGGAGTCGGTGATATTTTAAATCGATTTAATTCCGGAACGAGCCGGACGCGGAAGATTTTTATTTCAATAAACAAGTACTTTCACGTAACATACATATTAAGCGAACGATTGAGATTTGATTTATAGCTATAAGAGATAATCGAATATTCACTCAAGGAATATCCTATTTGATTATTTATTTATAAGTAATACCTAAAGAGTTACTAAATATCCGGAAAATACTTAAAGAGAATATTGAAAAGTTTTTAAATCAATTCACTCTATCTAAAACGAATGTAACCATTCGAAGGATAATTATAAAATGTCAAATCCTGTCTTAAGTATTTAATTAAGATTTTTATCAATTCATTGAACCTTATTGAGAAACATTTAGTACTTAGGTTTTATCAATTCATTGAACCCTTCTTAAAAATATTATGAGACCGTAAGTATTTAATATTCCATACTTCTAAAAATCATTTAAAATAGACATAGTTCCCAAGGATACTTTCTAAATTATTCAAAATTCTCGGAAGAGATCAATCATCTGAAACCTATCAAAACCTTAGGGAACTTAGTCTAGAAGCATAAGAGTTTTGCTTCCTCACTCAACGAAAAACAAGTGAACAATATATGTAAAACTCTACTACAGTTAAGGGTTTGAAAATGATTTTAATTTCAAAATTCTGACAACTCCCAAGGATCAATTAAGTTAAAAGTGATGGATAAATCATCTTATTTAAAAGTCAACTCAGAACGATCTATTCCTTCGATAAAGGATTTTATGTAAATGATATAATTGTTTTGGGACTGGAATGTGGCCTTCCCGGCACGGAGAGGTATCTGATAGTGACCAAGCGCGGAGTGGCGCAGTATATAGTTATATGGTCTCTGTGACCATTGACTTTCGGACTTGCATGGAAATGGGCAACCATCGTGTAATGTCTTGATAAGCCCAAAGGCGGCTAGGTTTGTATTCCTTATACTAGTAGAGAAAATTTCGTATTCGGCTGATCACTGGTACGTGGTTTATTCCAATATAGTCCATTTCCTCCACTTTGGTTAAATTGTTGTGAAACCTACAGCAAAAGGCCGATAAGGCTGATTTTTAAATAAGGATGTTGATGAATATATATCACATCCACTTGAGAATCTTGGTTCAAGCGTCATATTGAGATTTTGAGAAGAAATGAGTACCAGTATTTACTGATTAAACTGATACGTTTAAAGTTGAGTTTATCATAAAATTGACAAGCATATAAACTTTTAAAACCTTGGATATACAATGTTTAATGGTTGTTTTTCCCTAAATGATCATATTTAAATAATGGATATCTATATCTTGCTGAGCGTTAGTGCTCACTCTTGCTTTTATAAATATCATATCACAACTGAATTTCCAGCATGGCCCGAACCAGGACGACTGCCCGCAAGCGGGTAGGGGACGCACATGAGTACCGTAGACTGTTCGTCCGCCAGCCACCTGAGGTAGACGAGTAGAGATAGTTTCCTTTTGAGTACTTGAACCAAGACTATTTGTGACCCGAGCCAGTATCATGTAGAGCTGTTCTCGGCATTCACCCTTTTGAGATAATTTCCTTTGGTCTGTAATAACTTAAATACTTTAACGTTAATTTAGTAATGTTTCTGAGCATATAACCTGTGTGTGTGAGTTTGATTAAAAGGTCGAGTAATGATGTGAAAAGAGGATTAATTATTTATTAGACAATATTAAGTGATCGTAACAACCCGAATTCCCGACCTTGAATTTGGGGGTGTTACAGAAATGGTATCAGAGCCCTAGGTTATAAGTCTCAGAAACGTTAGGTGAATCAATTGAATCAACGAACTAGAACTCACATAGAGTTCGTAGTCGAGCTACGAGGGTAGCACTGACATTAAGAACCCTTAGGGGTGATTTAAGTATTCAAGGATAGTAATACGTGTGTTAAATGATTTGTAGGTACCCGATGTGTTAGACCCTGAGGTTGTAGAGGCGTACGAGAGAGAGCATGATGAGGCCCTTTTAGCTAAGACCGAGGTAGCTGACCCTGCACCCACTGTGGGCTTAGAGGTATTCGAGTACCCGGAGACTGACCCTGAGGAGGACCCAGAGGAGGACCCCACTGAGCCAGACACTGAGATAGCCCCTCCTGAGGATATTCCATACGGCAGCACGGAGGTTCCATCTCCAGAGATGATGATGGTGGATGTGCATCAGAGGTCGATAGAGCGTTTGTTAGATCGGCTCTCAGCAGCCCAGGCTCGAGACGCTGAGCTTGAGAACGAGACGGGAGTAGGAGATTTGATGGATAGGATGATAGCTCTGCAGGCCAGAGTCACTGCACTGACTGAGGAGTTAGAGGCGGAGTTAGGGGCAGCCACCCCAGTGAGGACACCCACCCCGCCCCCTGTACCAGTTAGTCCCGCACGGACTGAGACCGATGATGGCATGGACCCTATTCTTGATGGTGTGGCAGCGACTCCTGTAGATTCCCTACTTCCACCACTCATACCAGTCATATCCCTAGCAGATCACGACTGGGTGGTAGAACGCTATGCTACTGATCTGACAGCGGCCAAGGCCCGTATTGCCGAGCTGAGGGACCAGCTTTCCATCGAGTGGCACATGAGGATAGAGGCCCGAGGCAGGCGAGGATACCCCAGCGCCCGACGCGTATGCAAGACCATTCGCCGCATAGAGCAGAGGACCATCGGTAGGATTCACCGCTTATCCCCACAGCGTGACTTGGTGAGTAGGCGCGAGGTTATCAGGGTTGTGGTCCACGCTATGAGGCGGATTTGTGATATTGCTCGTGGCTAGTGGACACTGTTAGTAGTTGGTTGTTCCTCAGCGGTTGTACTTAGTTGTTTTGTGATAGTTGTTTTGGTTGTTATCTTTGATAATGCCACTAGCTAAGGATTATTGTATTATGGCAGATTGTACTTTTATTATTCAGTATGTTGTGCCCAGACCTGGCATATGGCCAAATTATGTATAATTATCGTGTTGATTAGTTGTGATTTCTAGATTGTGGTTTAATCTTCTTTCATACCTGCATAATTATATACTGTCATAACAAATCAGGAAGCACGAGGATTGTCAAATGAAAAAAAACCTAAATAAGTTTATGTAACAGGAAAATGCCGCCAAGGAGAATAGTAACAAGAACTCACCGGGCTGCATCTGGCGGCCAGGGCAGTAATAATGAACAAGGGCATCGAGCACAGACCCCACCATTAAGAATTAACGAAGAACGAAATGAGTATGATGATGAGGACTATGAAGAGTCAGAGGCTGAAGATACTCAGGGGATGGAAGTGCCAGTGAACCCTATGGAGCAGTTTGTAGAATTTCTGAGGCAAAACCTACAACAGCAACGACCACCCCAGCAGGCCATGGCTAATGCGTTTAAATTTTTAAGTCGGTCAAGCCCCCAGAGTTTCACGGTGTTGCTGACCCAGTTCAGGCCAGGGCTTAGCTGAAAGAGGTAGAAAAGACCTTTGAGCGAATTGGCACTGAGGAAGCCCACAAGACTAATTTTGCCACTTATCTCTTAAAGGGTGAGGCTAACTATTGGTGGGAAGCCAAGAAAAATATGGAGCCCCAAGGGATTGTTACTTGGCAAAGATTTACTGAGTTATTTTTAAAGAAGTATGTTCCGAAGTTTATGGAGATTCAGATGCAGCGAAAGTTCCTAGAGCTGAAACAAGAGAATATGAGCGTAGCGGAATATGAAGCTAAGTTCACAGAATTTTCGAGGTTTGTGCCACAGCTGGTGGGCACCGAAGAGCAAAAGGCTGAGAGATTTCAACAGGGATTGAAGCAGTGGATTCAGAACAAGCTGGCAATTCTGGAGATAACTGACTATGCCACCCTAGTGCAGAAGGCCACAATAGCTGAAACAGGGAGTGAAATGAGCCAGAAAATGAAGCAAACTAAGAAACAAAAGTTTGATGGTCGAAGCAGGAGTGTGAGAGGGGAGAGATTCCCTAGTAAGTTTATCAGGGGGACGGCCTCTCAACCCAACCGCAGGTACAGGATTCGGGGGATCAGGGAAGCGTGAGTGTGGCCCGGAGCGGGAACCAACGGGAATGTCTTATCATAGCCAACCACGACCTCCTCTGCCAGATTGCAAGAGCTGTGGTTAAGAAGCATTCTGGGCAATGTATGCAGAAATCCGGTGACATGCTTTAAATATGGTAAGGTAGGGCACTATGCCACAGCTTGTAACCAGGAAGCGGCTAAGTGTTTTCAGTGCGGAAGACAGGACACGTGAAGAAGGACTGCCCTGCGGCAGCCCCAGCTAGCTCGAGGGGTAGTGTAGCTGCATCTAACAGAGTCCCGGCTGCCAGGACCTTTAACATGACTGTAAAAGATGCCGTAAGGAACACCAATGTTATAGTAGGTACGCTCCTCCTAAACTCCAATTCCGCCAATGTGCTATTTGATTCTGGAGCCACTAAGTCTTTTGTATCTAAGGAATTTGCTAAAAAATTGGACTTAAAAGTGGAATCTTTGAAAGAATCTTTGCAAGTGGAAATAGCTAATCAAGAGATTATCCCTGTAAATCAAGTTTATGCTAACTGAAACCTAGAATTAGGTGGAGTGAGATACCCAGTAGATTTAATTCCCTTTCAATTAGGGGAGTTTGATGTGATATTAGGAATGGATTGGCTATCTAGAAACCATGCCCAGATTGATTGCGAGGGGAAGAAAGTAAAATTGAAAACACCTAGTGGTAAGAGTATAATAATTAAGGGACAACGGCAAACCAAGAAATTTCTAACTATGGTGCAGACCAAGAGACTTTTAAGGCAAGGATGTGAGACTACTTGGCTCACGTGGTGGATACCAAATGAGAAACCTCTGAGATCCATACCATACCTGTAGTTAATGAGTTTGAGGATGTATTTCCCAAGGATCTTCCCGGACTACCCCCGGATTGGGAGATAGAATTTGCCATTGATTTAGCTCCCGGCACAGCACCAGTATTAAAGGCCCCGTGTCGTTTGGCCCCCGTCGAAATGAAAGAGTTGGCTGATCAACTGCAAGATCTATTGGATAAGGAATGATTAGACCGAGCGTGTCCCCGTGGGGTGCACCCGTATTATTTGTGAAGAAGAAGGACGGCAGCATGAGACTGTGCATCGATTATCGAGAGCTGAACAAGCTGACCATTAAAAACAAGTACCCCTTGCCAAGAATAGATGACCTCTTTGACCAACTAAAGGATGCAACGTGTTTTTCCAGGATTGACCTTAGGACAGGTTATCACCAACTTAAGATCAAACCGGAAGATATAACTAAGACTGCATTTCGCACTAGGTACGGACATTATGAGTTCCTAGTTATGTCATTTTGTTTGACTAACGCACCCGCAGCTTTCATGGATCTGATGAACAGAGTCTTAAGAAGTATCTGGACGAATGCGTGATAGTCTTCAT